>NC_134702.1:83177816-83800316 GCF_043290135.1 Rhipicephalus microplus | reverse complement strand
GCTGAAGGGTGCCAGCAGGCAATAGTACAGGCGTCTTACGCTGCTGACATGGGTTGCACACCCTAATGTAATGTCGCACAGAACCATAGAGAACAGGCCAAAATAGTCATCGACGAATGTGGTCATACGTGCGTGACACCCCTAGGTGTCGGGCAATAGGTGCATCAAGGCAAGACTCTCAATGCTATGGGTGTGCGCAGGCGACCAGATATTGACACGGAAATGGCACGATGTTGACAGAGAAACATGTAGTGGTCGTACCTTGCAGTGAGGATCCAAAGCCACGGGAAAAAATAAGAAATAAATTAATCAATCAACCAATTAATTAATTAATTAATAATAATAATAATAATAATAATAATAATAATAATAATAATAATAATAATAATAATAATAATAATAATAATAAAAAGAACCACAACTCAACTAAAAAAAATGGGAGAGAGGGAACAGCCAAGTGACCACAACACGTTATGCACTCTCTTGTTTTTGACCTCCACCAGTATGGGCTATACCAGCCCTGAAAAAGTTGATGCCAGTGCCCCAATAGAAGTTGTCAAGCATACAGTCTCCGTGCCAGGAACGTGCACAGTTGAACGCACCCCATCACACCACTCAGTACCTGTCACCGATTGGGAGCAACACAAGCGACCAGTTTTTTTGGCAAATGAAACAGCATTTCGCTCATTGAACACCAGATGGCACTAGCACAAAGTGGCTTGGTAGCAGAGTGACATTGTCTGGTCGCTACACACAGCGGAATTACAATCCTTAAATGTTCGCTTTGCCGGGCGGCCTAAACATGCTCGTTAGTAGTGACACCCATTTTTATCATTTACACAATGACCAAATGCTTTGCTGATATCAAATTCAAGATGAAAACAGGAGAAACATTACCTCATTGATGGGATTAAGTAACTTACCAGTGGTGACCTTGCCAATAAGGTCTGCAACACATCGTGTGTACAGCTCCTCTTGAGAGGTGCTTGCGTCAAACACATAATCAAAGGTGAAACCATGTTCACCGGCCACAATGAGTTGTGCGCTTTCCGGCACCACCTCAATAGGGCTCAAAAATTCACGACTCTGTTCTGGGAATGGTGGTCGCACCCTGATGGCAACCTTCACTGGCTCCTCCAACGTTCCTTCAGTTGCTGTGAGAAACGGGTAAAAATTTCATAAGTTTCAGTCTGGCCCCTATATCAGGTATTCAGGTGCCCGAAAGATAACAATGTGCTCAAGGATATTGACAAATTATGTAGGAGGAAGCATTCCATCCCTTTACAATACCCGTACTCTGTACCCACACTCATATGCAAACACGCACGAGAAAATTTTTTTTTTCACCCTCACACATCCATAATTTCTAGTTCACAGCAGCATTATTATTATATTGTTATTACTATGAGGAGGGGGGTGGATGCAATATTTATTGTAAAGAGGACATTGGACAGGCATGTACTCCCAGGTGTAGATAAACAAGGCATCCTACGACTACCCTTCCAGCCATTTCGCTATGCAGAGACATAAATCACTGAAGGGGCATTGCACAGCATGCAACTTCCTGCTGTGCCCCTGTTTCTCACTGAAGTCTTTTCTACAGAATAAGTATACTTACAATCACTAATGATATGCATTTCCCACTTTGTATTTACATACTTTACTGTCTCATTTCTATCGTCAAAAACAAGCATCAATTTATCAAATGGCCCGAAATTCCGTCCTACAGAGAAGAAACCCTGCCAGTCAAATGTGCAAATGGCATAGACAACAGGGTACATTGTCTGCACAAACTTCCATGTTCTCTAACATTTACAGAAACAACAGTGAGTGCCAAACAAAACTGAACTGTACAGTGAGTAACCATAGCAAGATGTAACTATAGGCCATTTATAATAACGCTCCATGTGAAGCAGTCTGCTCAATTGCGCTAAATTCTCCTTCAAAGTATTGCGGTTTACCTCTGGCCTTGTGGTGTGCTGCTGCCAATGAATCAGGTCCGTCATTGCAGTAAAGGGCCATTTGATAACATTTTTTAAATGCGAAGCATTCTATAGCGAACTTCGGCGACTTAGAGCGTGTCTGTTTGTCTGTTCATCTATCTATCTAGCCACTTACGTGTGGGTGCCCTTGTGGTCACCCCCTTAACTTGGCGTGAACCAAAATTAGCATGAAAGGGTAAGATGATTTGACGAATATGACGCACTGATCAAGACATGAATAATGTCACAACTTCGTCGCGCACGTCGTCAAACACTTCCCGCCAGACAGTGGCACATACCCACCGGCGGGTATGTGCTGCTAGTATGCAGGTATGTGCCACAGGTGATTGACACTTAGTATCTACTCAAGAACGACAAGAACACACATGGGCAATATTAACGCACGAGCGTTAGGAAATACCCAACATCAGTAGCGTCGACCCGACATATGCAAGAAATAAATGTCAGGGTCCCAGTTGGAATCGAAGCCAATCATTTTGCGGGGCAATGAAGTATTTTACCACAAAGCTAAGCTAGGTCTCGGAACTACTTTTCAAATAGACGCTAATCTTCGTATAGACGCTAAACTTTACATATGTACTCCTTTGACACAGCCGTCACGTCGGGTTAACGTCAATTGTGGCTAGTTGCCATGCGCTCAAGTTGATTTATGTAGCAGTGTCCAGGGCCAGCACCTCATGAGCATTAGCGCTTTATATCAGCTTCTGGTATTGCTAATATGCATGTTTCATTCGGCATCATCGCGCAAGTGCAAACAACTGGTTATATAAACATCTGCAACTATTCAACATATATTTGTGAGAGCGAAATTTGTACATATATTTAGGGTCATTTCATGATGTGTCGCTCAACAAAAAGTTACAACATCGCATGCTTCTCAGAACTTCGATTCCCAGGTACGTGGGATCTGCTGAAGTTTTTTTTTTTCTTTTTGAAGTGTACTGCTGCTGCATATTGGTAAATTATATCTACTTATATAAATGAGGAAAAACAGTGGTCTCTGTTGGATGCTAAACATACCATGGTTTGTCACAACCTGAGACAAATAATCAGGCTCTACCATGGAATCATAGTGAGCCTTTTCTTCAGCTGACACTATATATAGCGCCAGCTGCTTTTCATTCGAAGCTAAAGTGGTTCCTCTCTGCTAATGTAAACAATAGACGTACTGAAAAATGAAAGTTCCTCACTTATGTCCAAAATATTTCATGCATCTGAGTACAAATCTTAATCTCTGACAAAATTTGTCAGAACATTTACTCAAAACCAGCGACAAGCCAACCAACCTAGTAGTGTTTGGCAAAGCCAACCTCAACCTAGTAGTGTTTGCTGTCAGGCTAATTGGTACATGGCTAAAGTGGAATTGATGCCGCACAGATACTAGGAGAGGGACAAGGAAACACAGACGCAGAAATGCGTGCTACGTATTTTTTTGGTAATGTCTGAGTATTTCCGCCATTAATTATACTTCAGCAAACTTTAACCGTATATGATGCCCAAAATTTTAATTCAGCGTACAGAATTGAGGAAACTCTGCCATGCATAAAGGATGAACAAAATATGCCAATTATACTGTCAGGAAAAAAAAAGATCTGTATATTCAAAACTGAATGATAGAATGTTGCTAGAGCAACATTGAGCATTCGGGCCCCTGTGGGCACCTGTGGCATTTGTGTTGCCACCTCTCAGAATATTCATGAGTGCACAACAAAGAAGTGGTACTCCCAATTTCAAATGTTTGTCAGGCGTGTAAATACAGTGATGGAACAGACATTTAGATTTTTTGAGCAGATTCTGGAGCAGGAAAAATGGTGCTTTGGAGTAGCTTTGATTATTTTTGCAGCAGGACAAATGCTACGCTGGAGCAGCTATTGTTGCTTTTGGAGCAAATAACAAAATATTCCAAATGAAAGCTGAATTTATTGTACCATTCGAGCCTCTTATATATATTATTATTATTAAACATATTACACATACAATAATCCCTGCAAATTTCAATAATAATAATTAGGCAGATGGATGGTCTTTGAACCCTAAGTGCCATTTTCATATTTTGAGAAAGCAGTCACATTAAAATAAGCTAAATTAATTAACATTTAAGATGCTTGTTTTTGGGACACAACAAGGTCAAAGCTGATGAAAGTGCTAAATGTAATCAGTCACATATCAAAGTTGTCACAGCAGCGGCTGGTAAGACTAAGAAGTCTTGCACGCATCTCACCAAAATAGTCTGCTTCTAAGATACAAGTATACAACTATATCAGACATATCTATGGAAAATGTGAATACTTGTAGCATTGGCTATACTGTAGTATACAGCTATTATACAAGGCTATATGACAGTATACAGCTTGTTTTTGTTTTCGTTTAGGCTCGCTGGATGGTCACAAGGTTTAACTTTATTGGTTTAAGTTTCCCCAATGTCATTTCGAAACTCGGTTTGGAGTAGTTACTAACAAATATTGCCCTTTGGAGCAGAATTTCTTTTTAAAGCAGTTAAGCACAATTGGAGCAGCACTTCCATCACTGGATGTTTGAAAGAAAGCCAGATATGCTTGAGTAATAACAAAAATTGTTTCTCAATAGTGAATTGATGCTCCGGGGCAATGTTGGGCGCCGCACCTATGGAACTTTTGTTGCCACCTAGTGAACTCCTTCCCCCCCCCCCCCCCAAAAAAAAAAAAAAACATTCTGGCTACGCTACTGGTGTGTGTTCAGAAGATAAATTTATAGCTGAATAATTACTTGTTGCTCGAGAGCAACATTGGGCACTTGTAGAACTTGTGTGGCCACCTCTCAGAAACTACAACAACCCACTAAATGACCCACTACGAAGACGCGCTTGTTCGGTCTCCAGATACTTTTGTTTGAAGCTAGAAAAGCTCGGTATGCTTGGTCACCTTCTACAGCTGGAGCCAGCAGTATTATGCAGCAGGAACCGTACAAAAAAAATGTTTTGGGAGATCCTTTAAACTGAATTAAGGTCAGCCCGGCTGTCGGAATCACGAGTCCGACTCAGCAGCACAAAGAGAAACTAAAAAAAAAAAAAAACTACGATGGTCTGTGGGGAAAAGTCAGGACGGGCAACGAATTGTTCCGTATAACCAGTGAATTCAGCAGTGCTTATTGTTCTGTGTATACGGAATGCGAAGTTCGCATTTCGATTCTGTTTAGACGGAACATTACCAGCAGCACTCTGCACTGTACTGACCTTTATTATCGTTCCGTTTGGGCGGAAAGCAAGACACTGCTGCAACAGCTATGTGAAATCTCAAGCGGGACAAACTTTGTCCATTAAAGCTGCCAAACTTACCCTTCGGTGCTTTTAAGGTTTGTTTTTCTGCGCTTTGAAGCGGCTGCACCAGCTGAACTGAACTGACCATTTTCGAAACAAAAAACGCCTCGCGTGGAGTTCAAACGTTCAACCAATCGGAGGCGAGTCTAAATAACGGGCACATCGCTAGAGCACAGACTTTGATGCAGACTGTGACAAACTAAGCATAATTTTTTTTCTGAAAAAGTAAGACATAAAAGTGTTAGACCTTTTTCAATTGTTTTGGTAACAGTTTGTATGCAGATTTTTACATGAGGTGAAGGGGGACCTAACATGAGGACAAAAGAGATGCTCATGACATCTATCTATTTATACACTCGTGGCGCTAGCTGTCTCTTCTGTTGTGCAGGGCCTTGCATTTGTCCACACGATACGGAGCTATAAATTATTTTTTGTTTATTTCATTGAACGCCATAATGGAGGTTTGTCTCTGATGCGAGGATGCTGTGCCGGTGAGAGAGAACACTTCGTGGTTGCTTCGTAGCGGATGCAATGACGTATCGCCTTAATATCGTACCTAGTCACCGAAACTCTACATAAAGCAAGTATGTCGGACAAACTGAAAGCGGCGTTGCAAGAGGAGTACCCGCTCCATTGGCTCGCTTGGCACAACGACTACGAAGCCCTAAAAGCACTCCTCGAAAAGAGCACAGTAAGTGGTCCTGGCTTTAGACTCGTCAAACACTGCGACGAGCTCTTTGAGCAATCGAGCCGCGAGATCTGCCGCATCGCTGCAAATGGTCACGTGCGTGAGTCTCGCCGTGTTTTGACTTAGTCGCTCTCCAGAAATTTTCTTGGGCGTCGCAGTTTCGGAAGTCCGCCCAAGTGACTGACACATTAAAAATAAGTTCTAAAGTTATGTCGCCTACGGCGTTAGTTAGCGCTGCAGTGTGCTGAATTAGCGCTCCCTGCGTTTACCGTTCGTGTTTTTGTGGTTCAAAACCTCGCTTACCTGCCGTGAGAAACAGCTGTCAAATTACTTTCGGAGTAAGGAGCTTCGTTAGCTCCGGCTTACCTATTATGTAAGCGCCCTTCGGTGCAATCTACTTCGTCGCAGGATGGCCGCACAACTTCCCATGGAAGTTTAATGCGCCCTGCATTAACCTTTCTTGGAGTTTTGGTAAACTGATTTTTCTGCAAACTCCGAAGGTGTTATCTATATGCCGGGCCCTCGATAACACCTCGTTTGCGCAGAATAAACATAACAAGTTGAACTTCAAACTTTCTACGTCTTGCTCCAGAGTGCCTCGGCAGTCAGGGGTGTAAGAAACTACGTAGTACGTTTCCCTTCTTGAAGTCTCATTCGAAGCTAACTCCCCGCTAGCGAAGCCACTCATTCTCTCCCACGAATATTTTCAAATCTCGAAGATTAATAACGCGAAGAATTTTTATGGAACCAGCCGCCCGAAATTCGCATTTTAAAGAGCTGTCAGAACTCTAAACGAATCGGTAAACATTGTTGTCAGTGAAAGGCAGCTTTCCAAGATAAAAGTCGGAGGTCAAGAAGCAGTGCAGAAGGCTCTGAGATTGTTTTTCTCGCGACTTGTGCTATTTACCCCGCTGTAGACAAGCTATTGATTATAGAATTCCAATTGATTATAGATGAATCTCTGTGATAGTCGCATGAAGGTAATCATTTTAAACATGTTGACCACATTCAGGTCCCATAGTTTGTGTTTTTGCTATATGTGGAAGACGATATATGTTCAATTAAAGAATAATACAATTTCCGGAGCCCTCCACTACGGCGTCTTTCATAATCATATGGTGGTTTTGGGACGTTAAACCACACATATCTATCAAAGATGAATACAAGGATCATTAAACATGTGATGCTCTACTGCCTAATGATATTTCCTACTACCTGCACACTGTCACTACCTCAAAGTTTCAGGTGCAAACTAGTAGGAGATGCAGGTTTGGAAGAGACTGTTACTTTTATTTAATTTGTATAAAAGGCTTTCATTCTTTTTTTTTTATAAAATTTTGGCAGTGTCGTGCCTTGTTGTTACCAGAGGTGCGTGATGTTGGAAACTAACATCTGTGATATTGTAGCAAATTATGTGCTTTCTGTGGCATCTTTAATGTCTTCTACGTTTTGGCCCTAAAAATACACACAAGGGACAAAAATACCATCGCTTCCTGTCATCTCATGTGTTTGTCCATTTCTAGCACTTAGATGAACATGTAAAGTATCCTTGAACTTGTCCAGCAACAAGTTATGATTCTGTCAGCTTTGTTTGTCATTTTGCGAATTGGTCAAAGTATAAATAGCGTTTTATAGTGACATTCTTAGTAGTACTGCTAGTAAAAAAAAAACAAAATTAGTTTTTCAGTTTTGGAATGAACGTGTTGCCACAATTCGGTGCATTCTTAAATGGCAGGATGTAACTTTTTTTTTTCATCGAATATAGTGCGATTGTTCACCGTAGTGCACTTCGTTTAAATGTTTAAAACCAAGAAATGGACTCCCCTACTGTAGATAATGATCATCTTACCTCTACTAGTAGAGCATGTTTTTTTACTGTTTTTTGTGCCTTGAAAATGCATGTTGTTAATAAATTCATTTCTTTGTAGAAAAAGCATGTGTGGTTTACAACTGTGGGCCACTGATGTGACTGCTACTTTTTGCTCTGCCGCTTTTTCATTCTTAAAATGAATGCCACTCATAACATGGTATAGACTTTCCAAAAGTTTGAAATAATTTTACGTATTATTCCTATTATCAACCTGTAAGCACTTTACATTTCCCAAAGGGCTTCTAAAAGCTTTAACCTGAGTTTCTACTCATGCACTGGCACATTTAAATACAGCTTTTATCACATTGATTTATCAGCGGTGTGTTATATGGTAGCGTGCATATTCATTTCAAGTTCATTTCTTTACTCTGGGCTACAGTGCTGTGTTCTGATGAGTAATGTTACTTCAATATATGTGTCTGTGCTCAGTTCTCGATCATTACTTATGAATTTATTATTGTTACCACTCTTGTAATAGAACTTTACATTTGCGTCTGTAAAATAGTTATTCATTTAAGGCGTCCCTTTTTTTTTACCATATTACACTTCCACACAATAGTAATTGATGGCCTATGATATTGTTATATGTGTTCAGTACTCACGGATCCAAACGGGACATCAATTTTCTTTAGTTGGATGTTTAGTGTGCGCGGAAGCTCAAGATGGCTACATCATGTCGCAACGATTCTGGTCTTTAAAGATTATGTTGGCTCTGATGTACGCATTCAAATCAAAATTACGACGATATGACCCAAACTGAAGCACTAATTATCACTTATCACTAATTATCAATTTAGCACTAAATTATCATGTTTCAAAATGAAAGTACTGTACATGGATGGCATTGACCTTTAAAGTGAACTTGGAGAGTTGTTCAAACCACTTCTTTCAGGAAGGGTAAGGGAGACGGAAAAGTATTTGCTTGGTAACAAGCCATGCATAGTCAAACCTAATTTCTCTGTAGCTTGGCAAGTGGCAGCTGAAAATGCCAGTCTTAATTGTCTTTCTTTAAGGGTGAGCATCTTCAACAGATATCTGTCTGGCTGGGATAACTTTAATATTTTCTGTCTTTTAATGAAACTTTACAAAATTAGAGAAATGACAGTTCCAGTGTATGCATACGCAGCCATTTTCTCTATTGGAAATTAAAGCTGCAATAGAAAATTTGTCCCTGAATGTAGTACCTTAAATGAAATATAAAATTCTGAGAAACTCTCGTAGCCACACCCATTTAGCTTGAGACGTTGAAAATTTTATTTGAGCAGCACCAACTGTTAACTTTTCGTCAATCACTTAAAATGAGCTCGTAAAGGTGCCCTTATGCACTGAAGACCAGTTCAGCCCTTACAAGAAGCCAACAAAATTTTGGGGAAGCACCTGACTGGATCAAACTGAATTCGGAATTCTCAATTATAGCTACAAGCACTGCTTACTCCTGCTAAAGGTTTCCCAGAGAAAAAATATGAAGGTGCTAAAATATTTTAAGCCCTTCAGGAGTAGCTCAGCTTGTGTAAAGAAAATGATCTTGCAAAATAGGCCATCAAAATAGGACTTGAGAAACTGTATAAGGCAAAGAGTAAACATGAAATTGACATTAGTTTTTATTTATTATTTTTTTATGTGCAAACTTGTGTTCAAAGTGTCACATTGGTCACAAAATTTAGGTGTGGTTCACACACAGGGAAACTGTAAAAGCAGTTGTGATATTTTGTTAGACACTGTGGCACTTTGTCCATGGGCCTCTGCAGCCCTCTGACGTGACAACAAGTCGGCTCCTTCTTGGCAGGGGCGAGAGGTCCTGATAATGAATCCCCTCCATCCCTTTTTTCAGAAGTCCTGTTCATCTACAAGCATTTTGGTTGTATGTTGTAGGCATTTTTCATTTCAAAGTTAACATTGAAGATGAAACCATGCGTGTGTCACAAGAAGCACGTGGCACTGGAGTGGTGTCTGTAATCGAACGGCTTTCTTGCTCTACGCAGCGTTCAAAGTGGCGAGTGGGGCAGATCCAAGAAGGAGGGGGGTACAACGGAGTTTGTCTCGTTATAAACTTCGTTTTACAATTTGTTATTAGGCAATCCTGTAGATACGTGTAAAATTGCATAATTGCGCTTCATCGTGTGATCAATGCAAATGAAGCTGACAAAATCAAGTGTAGCGACTATGTCCTGCTCAGTATCACTTGACTTCCAGATGATTTCTCAATTCATTTTCTTCTAGTCCAGAATATTTGTGCATGTTGCCGATATTTTTATAATGCAAAAGGAAAGGTGAGGCAGCAAAGTCTGTAGTTATGTATTGGGTCGCTCATTAGTCAGCGGAGTAGAGCCCTCGTACCCGTCAGTTTGCTTAAAGTATTCCAAGCACATCCTCGATAACATTCGGGGGACGTTGATAAACATATACTAATCCCAGTGCAGAGAAAACACTCAATGCTTGCAGCTCTTGGAATGTGGTTAGGGATAATTTCATAGTTGTTCTGTTCGCAGACGAATTCAGTAAAGTTTTAGACAGTGTTGAAAGTACAAGAAAAAGAATTGGTAGGAGAGAGATATTGAAAACTGTTGGCATACTGGTACAAGGACAACGAAGGTAAACACACAAAGGGCTATCTGACTTAGAATTTAATTTAGAAGAAGAGCTTATGTGGTAACATCTGCGGGGTCTCGACGTGGCGAGAGCGCCACGCTGTTGTAGTGAACGGTCACAGTAGACACGGTTGAAATGAACCAAAAGAACTCACTTTTGTTTAACTGCTTTTAGAACAATGATATCATCAGCCAAATTATTATACATCAATTGTGATCAACATGCTAAACAACCTTACACAATATTACACAGCACTCAACAACATGACAAACACAAAAACATACGCAAGGCGGCTTCGCCAACACTTGACTCGCCACAATAGCCCCCAGCAGATGGCCGGTAGTGCCACCAGGCACAAACGCTCGCGAACAAGCACTCAGGTGACAAAACGCTCGCGAACAAGCACTCACGTGACAAAACGCTCGCGCTACAAATGCTCGCGAGCACAACGCCACTTACTGCTCGGTAGTTGTTAACCGGAAATGCGGCTTATGAGCGAAATACATGCGTCACGAGGCACAAACTACTTTACAGGGGGTGTTAGCGCCCCCACATATTGCACCACATTACAGCATTTTACAAATTCATTTTATCGGCATTGGCTACATGACACTATAAAGTTCACAGTTGGAAGACAAACATTGCGGAATGCACCTGGAATTGCACCGTTGGCAGCAACCTTAACATTCAGGGCGATATGGCTTTGAGTTTACAATGCATAGAACTATGCATAGAGTGCCTGAAGAGGTAAAAATTAAACAGCGCTCTTTGCCTCGCTGTATTTCTTCCCTCATGTAGTTGCGCTGCCCTTTCAAAAAGTAAATTCTAATCTCAGCCTTTGAGTTGCTTATCTCAAAAGTGTGCAAAATCAACACACTTTTGTTTACACTAACCTCCTTGGATATCCATTGCTAGGTGTGTACATTGCTTACACCACTGCACCTTCTCCTCTTTACACCATTGTTTTAGGGTCCCTCTGTAGGAAAACCGAAGGGCAGTGCGGCAAGTACAATTTTCACATCATTACTTGACATAATGCACCGCGACAAATCTTGTTTGCCTGAGTAATGGTTTCTAAAAGTCAAGTTTTGCTCTGTGCTGCTTGCAGGAAAACATTGAACAGCGTGACTGCCGGGGTCGGACAGCCCTGATGCTGGCCGTCACCCTGGGACATCTCGAAGCGTCGAAGATACTTCTCAACCATGGCGCCAATGTCAATGTGGAGAACAACGACGGCTACACAGGTTCTGTTCACCTTGCTCTTGTAGTTTTGTGCCTGAAGGGCTTTTTGCCGGGTGTGGGAACTGCTGACAGAACTGCACAGATAATGCAGGAATCTCTGGGGTACGTTATGGTGATGTGTAGTTAAAAATGTCAACAAGAAAAAAAGAACTTCAAGGTTGCTTGAGCATAACTAGGGCTCCCGTCTGCATCGCCTCTCAATCGCTAGTCTCGCTTTGCTTCTCGGTGCACACCTAATAGAGGGGGAAGACTAATAGCTAAAGGAGATGGACAAGAAGTGTGCTACAAGCGCTTTCAATAAAGAAGCCAGAATTATTACTTGCATTGTTACTGCATGCGTGTTGCTTCTGGCTGCTAAGATTGTGGGAGAGAGCACATTGTGCTCGCTTTCGCCCATACATATGTGTGTATGTTTGTACACGCATGTGTCAGGGGAGTAGCATTTCACCTACTTATGCAATAGCCTTGCAATATTTTGTTTTGTGTATATTTTGTTATAGCAAAATGTTTCCTGGGTGACACTTAACTAAAACATTTTTTTTTTGTTAAGAAACTAGTAAAGGGTCCTTTTGACATTCTAACGAATGTTTTGGGTGTTTAAAGGCAAAGAGCAAAATCTCAACGACTTTGTTTAATGCGAACATTCAATTCCTCCACGAACAGATTAGACATATTTAGTGAATAAGTACATTGCAAACAGCTGCTTGCCACAGTTATGTATATTGAACGTTGTCCCATATCTGTAGCAAAAGGGAGGAATATGGGGGAGGGGGAAGGTGTGACAGGAAGCAAACTGATTATTAGATGAATATGTGGTTGGCAAACAGACTCGCTTTGAAGCAGAGATAGAAGTAGCCAAGCAGAGCAGTTTCCTTTTGCAGAAAGCATTCTGCAGTGCCGAGAATTGTACAGTCATGCCTGTAGTGTCACGTCAAAGATAACAGCAGTGCACTTTGGGCGGGGCGGGGGGTGAATATTGTTTATTCTTTTCTAGTTGTAACTAACCTTTCTGTATCATACTTGTACAAAAAAATTTAGATGAGCAGCAGGTATGAATACTTATCATTGGCCACACTGTGGTTCAATAAGGATAGATGGATAGATGGCTGGAAAGAGCTTTTGGAAGTCCTTTGGAATAAGCTCTAGCATGTAATGGGCTGCTTCCACATTGAAACTGAAATGTGAAGTCTTGCTCCTGCGTTTTGGGGTCATGTTACTGTGCCTAGCTGTTCTTTGAGCCCGGAAGCTGCAAGTAAGTTGCAATTCACAATGATATGGCAGCATAGCGCACTGTCTCTGAAAACACCCCTAACCAACAGTGCATGCAGAGTGCTCTGGATGCTGCTAGAAGGATGCCCGTCTTTTTCTTCTTAATTAATATATCAATTTCCGTTCACAGTGGTGCACGAAGCAGTGAGCACGGGCGACCCCGAGCTTCTGGCGGAAGTTCTGACCCAGCGAGACCTACAACGCTACAGCACGTCAGTCGGGGGTATCCCTGATCTTTTGAAGCGCATCCGGGACGTGAGTGTTGGCTTTCACCACTTCCTGTTCTTGTCTACCCCTTTAAGAATTCTTTAGTGTTGTTCTTTGGTTGTGTGCACATCAAACGAGACAATGCCCCAGGAATTTGAATTGAATACTGCATTGTTCTAAGTACAACATTACCACAATTGTAAAACATTAGGTAACTCTTTGGGCCTGAAATAATAAAAATAAATAAAGCTAGAAAGAAATTCAACAGTGCATGTCTTGATAACAATGCAATCAGACTCATACTCACCGTGGTGGCTTACTACGGTGAGTATTGTGCTTTCATGCTTAGTGCAGAGGCCATGGTTTTAATTCTGAGCCAACAGTGGCCGTGTTGCAGTGGATGTGAAATGTGAACATGCTTGCAGGCTTAGATTTAGGTGTACATTAGAAAACTGCAGGCAACCAGAATTAATCCAAGCCCAGCATTACAGCTTGCTTCACAATCATATAATTTTGGCATTTTCTGAAACTACAGTATTTAATTTATTTAATATCAATTTAACTCATGTTCCTCAATCATATATTTGACTTTTAGCAGGTAAATCGTACCTTTACTCAATATTGCAGTATGAACACAAAATAAAAAAAAATTAAAAAAAAACTTAGCAGTAAATCTAGCCAGTACTATAAATATTTGAATTTGCTGGTCTATTCTTGTAATTGAAAGTATCATTACTCACCTCTGTTTATGACATTTTTTGTTTTGGAATGCTTTGTTTGCCACAGCGAACTGGGAAATGTAGGGCTGATCAAGCTGTTCCAAGTGGATATTCTGTCCATCATCTCAACTACTTACTGTGCACCTGTATATGCAAATAAAGAAACTCAAAAATGAGTACGGTGCTACCCCTGGCAAACATCACTGGTACTCTGCTGTCTTAAAATGAGTACATTAAAAATTAAAATAAATGAATAAATGAGCAGTAGATGTTAGTAGTGTTTCTTGCAACAGTGACTAGCCTGTAGGCTATTGTGCCAAACTGGGCTTGACCCCACCCTCCTTTTTCTTTTCTTCTTCTGCAGACCCCAGACTTCTATGTGGAGATGAAGTGGGAGTTTACAAGCTGGGGTAAGCCATACAAGCATCTACTGAATGGCATTTCTGTACTTTCTTCGAACTTCAAAGCTCCATCTATAGAGTACCCTGATTTCTTGGGCCGTCCAATTTGCATGAGGTACTCTTGAACCAATTGTCCAAGAAAGTTACTGTAGTTTGCAGATATAACTATAGCCTTCTCTTTCTGCAGTGGTGAAAAATTTTACATGCACATCTACAATAGCAGATTCCTCAGTCATGCAAACATACATTTAAGGTAAAAAATGATTGCATTCTAAACTGATAATACTCTTACCTGCTTGTAATGCTGCTGAACCTGTTGTTACATGATCAGAATTGGATGCGACTTGCTGCAAATACGGTAGGTGTAAGTGTTCTTAAGAATGTGAAGCTCTGAATGATTACCTACTGACAACACATTGCACTAGATGATGTTGTAGTGTATCTGTCAGTGCTTATGCAAAAATTTTCTTGGTGTTGCGTACTCACCCAGTACAAAGAAAAAGATGCGGCGTCACTTATTTTAACAGCCACAAGCTGGGCGGTCGGAAAAGTGGTGCATGTGTATCTTTAATGTCTTGCATTCATTGTGTTAGTATGTAAGAACTTACGGGCATCATAGAAAGACCTTAGCATGCTGGCTTGAAGCATGGCATCCTTGCACCAACTGCACAAAGACTGTGAGCAACGCTTGTTGGATAGTAGAGGTATCTGTAGGCCATTTTCAGCTTTGATGAGTGGCCAAAACCACCTCTGACACTGTAAGCTGTTTATGCAAATATGTTTGATGCGTAAAGGAATTCGTGTACATGATATCATGTACATGAATTCTATATTTTCTTGAGTATAAGCCACATAAAAAAACCTGCAGAGGATTCAGAGCTAACGTCTTGGTGCACGTGATATGCGGATTTAATGTGCAAGGTGGCTTCGTAACAATGCTTCACCGCAGTGCACAGAAGATGACTTTGCTGCAGTACACAGGAATGTTTCTTTTTTATTTTTTTGCAGATTTTAGTTGAGGGATGTGAGTTGTATAACGAGGGGGAGGGGAGGTAGAACCCGAGAAAATATAGTATCAACCCTAAACATCATTGTGCAATTAACTGTTGAAATCTTTCTTTTTTCTGGCTTGGGCATCTTGTGCCAACACGGCATCATGTAGGTTACATCGAAACCTCCATTTGAATCATGCTGATTTTTGTAGTTCTTGTGCAAAAAGTGTTGTAGATGGAAAATCTGTAGTCCACATTATGCAATAGATGTCAAGCAAACACTAGATGAATTAACATTGTGTCACTTGAAGACCACGTGACCATGGCATTTTTATGTGGTGGGGCCCGAATAATGTACAGCCGACCGGGCCCAACTACCCTTTGGTCTCTGCTAATGGCATGATAGGATTATGACAGAAGACTGCTCCGTGTCTTAGATTCATCCAAATGCTGTTTCATAAATGACAATTTATAATCATTTCCCAATTTGCAGCCTTTAAATACATTGCTCTGAAGAGTGATCAAAATAATTTGTGACTTGGGCTATACACAATCCTGAAAAAATTTCTTGAATTGTTATGCTTACCTATGATAATTATGGCTATTCGTGACATGACCCATGGTGAGGGATAATAAGGTGATCGACCTGTGGGTTAAGATTATGCATGCTGTTTGCACAAGATGTGGCACAGTTTGCCCAACAAGAGGTGCTCTATTTTGCCATTGCTGAAGCTTCGTAGGTTTTGCATATTTTGTTTCAAGTGCACTGTTGATTCTGTGTGTAGTTTTTGCGTTACTTGTACTTTTCTTTCTTTCAGTACCTCTTCTGTCCAGAATGTGTCCAAGTGACACCTACAAGGTCTACAAGAGTGGTGAGCCCATGCCTCATTTTGTTATTATTATTATTATTATTATTATTATTATTATTATTATTATTATTATTATTATTATTATTATTATTATTCATGCAAGTCACTTGGAGCACTAGCCACATAAAAATTTTAAAGCTTGAAAACATGGCAATCATTTTAGTTCAAATGTGGGAGAGCTCAGCATCTGATTATTGAGAATATCATTAATGCACGACCAATTTCACCGCAAAGGGGAGCAGCCTGTTGTAATCGATTTCTTTCAGCTTCATGGTTTGATTTCTTTTAACATCCACACTTTTTTTTTATTAACAGTTTATTACCAGGTATTAATAGTTTATTACCAGGTATTAACAGGTATCAAACAACATACTGTGCTCACACAATGATTATAATTTTTTTTTAATTTGTTCTAGGAGCTAATGTACGGATAGACACCACTCTGCTTGGATTTGACCAGTCCAACTGGCAGCGTGGCCGCAGGAGCTACATATTCAAGGGGCAAGGTCAGTCTTCGATCTACGCGACATCCCCGAGAGGTCTATTTGATCTCCGAGGTCTCTACCACAAAGCCGTAAATAGGATCTGGATCTTGGGATACTTAATTGGATCATCTTGCACTCAAATATGAATTGATGAAGTGTTTCAAAGGCACTGCTTGGCCTTAAGGCATGTCGAAGTAGGAAGAAAGATTCTGACTGATTTCAGCTGACTGGGTTTCCTAATACAAGTTTCAAATATTGTGTTCATGTGTGTTGAGCTCTGCTCTGGTTGTAATGCAGTTGTCATTGGTTACAGTTTAATGGGTATTTTTGTGCAAATCAAGTTTTAATTGGCACATGATTTCTTTGACTCAAACAAAATCGGGAATAAAAGAATGTTTTTCGATTTAGTTCATATTCTCTCTCCCCTTAACTGAGCTATTCAACGCTGGATGCATTTCCTCTGTGCAGTGTTAGCATAAAGTTCACCTTTATTTTTTTTTCTTCTCCCACCTGTGGATGTGCAGAGGATCTCGCACTGATGATGGAGGTGGACCACGACAGCTGCCAGGTTCATGTGGAGCAAATGCAGGTGTTGCCGCCCGAGTACGTCGACCTCACGGGGAGCTTGCGGCCTTCGCAGGAGGCCATCTCGGCACGCCTCACTTCTCCCGTCGTGGCCACGTACATAGACACCGACAAGATCAGCTTTGAAAGGTGAAATGGACAGGGCTGCTTTGTACTGGCAGACTCTTTTGTTTGCTTGATTTGCTAAAATGGTTTATTTTACTGCAGCATTAGTTTAACACCCCTGACATACTGAAAATTTTCTTTTTTTGTCTCTTTTGCGCGTCACGCTGAGTGTGGAAGTTCCTTAAATATATATATTTTCTCCCACTGTCTCTCGTTGATTGATTGTGTTAAGCTTGACCACGAAATGTTATTACCGTGGAAAAACTAGACCTCAAAGCATTATGTAACAACACTCGGTATGAGGACTAATATTCTGCACGTTTCACAACTGCTCTCTCTGATACTGTGAGTTAAAAAACTTGTTGGCACAAGTGCAAAAGTAGCACATACTCTAGGGATTGTGCTACACATGAGAGCTGTGAGAAATTCCTGTGTGTATGTTGTGCATGCGTGAATGCGTTTGTGGACACGAGTGCATGCGTTTGTCAAATTCAAGTAGTTCTAGCCAGTTGCTAGGCATTCCTTTGCTTTACGTTTTCAGCAAATTTTCGTTTGCTTCACTTGCACGCAGGAACAAGTCTGGAATACTCGGCTGGAAGAGTGACAAGAGCGAAACGATCAATGGCCACAACTGCAAAGTGAGCAAGCTCATCCCGAGATTGAATTGTGACCGGCCATTTAGGACTGCTTAATTGGTCAACTATTTACTGTAGCCTAAATACCGACTGTGGCTACCCGCAGTTGCTTGCACAAGTTGTGCAAACTGTGCACAATATTGTGGGTTTGATCGACAGGCCTGGTAGCAACATTATAGAGGGGTAGGAATGCAGGAAAATGTTCTGTACGCTGCTTTGGGTGCAGGTTAGATAAACCCATGTTGGCAAAACAAATCTTGAGCCCTGTACTGCAGAGCAGCTTGTAACACTCTGTTGTTTTGGAGCAAAAAACAAATTTGATGTGTTCCAGAAGACACGCAGGCAACGTTAATAGAACTTGCAGCTCTGTGACATTATGAGAACAGAGATATTAATGTATCTCACAAGACTGTAATTAGACGCAAAGAAAGTGACGGCAATATCACATACCCAGTTACTGTTTTGTTAACGTTGCCGGAGACCTTGTCAATGTGTGGCACGAGTTATGGCCTTTTAATCTGCATAGAATTCTGTCACATGGTTTGCACCTTGCCCTGCTTGTGCAGTGACAACAGGAAGCAGCATACTTTGCAGCCCAAGGAAGGCATAGAGAGAGTAATTGCAATTTATCTATAACTAATAATGAATGAATGGGAAATCAAAGCGGAAATAAAGGCTTCTTTGTTAGCACTCATGGAAAAATCTCCTCAGGCAATGTTTTAAGCGCTCCTCTACATAGTTACCAAAAGCTAAGATCACCTTTGCTTTGTTTGCTTTTCTTGCGATCATTGAAAGGGATGGCGTCAAATTAAAATTGAGACCTCCCGCTTCTGTTTTTCATGTTTACATGTATGCCAAGAGTATTCTGGGCCGCTTATTCGCAAAGGGGGCAAATTTTATGCATAGGCTTGCCATTAACGCAGGTTTTCAGTGCAACAAATGTGGAACTCGTAACCAAGACCAGGGTGGAGCACCTTTCTGAAGCAGACAAGGCACGTCACAAGGCTGCACGGTCCCCATTGCAGTCTTTCTTAGGCACCGTCGAGGTGGAAGAAGGTGCCGCTCTGGAAATGCCAAACGGGGTCGGTGTTTTTTTTTTTTTTTTCCCCTCTTTCTGTACGACCTTGACTTGCTAATATTCGAGAATGACAGTCCTATATGTCGCTTGTTCTCACCAGTACTTACAGCTTCAGTCAGAGCTGGCAGTTTTCTTCCTATCACCAACCAGTCGTGCTAATGTTTAAAACGAGGTTCCCTGGCTTTAAATAACCCTTGTACCTCTGTAAAATATTTGCAGGTAGCATTTTTAGCTGCATTCTCGCTGAAGAGGTTGTCAGGTACTTAGTTTATATCAGCATAAGGTGCGAAATGTGCCTATTCTTTATAAAAGTTCTGCACTTGTTGTTGAACCTATACTAGCAATAAATAACATGTTAAGTTGGTGTATATGTCAGCATCAGTCTTCTTCAGTTGTACAAAAGCGCAGTTCATTATGCTGGGATGTATTGTGAAACCGGTATAAATGGTGGAGTGACTTGATTTAAGGGACTATATTTGACTATTGGGCTTACTTGGTTATTGCAATTTTAGTGCTTTGCTTGCCTTTCTAAGACTGGGCATAGTATGGCTCATTAAGGAGTTGTTAGATGGTTGACTCTCGGATTTCACAGCGCATTCATTTCTTCACCGTTGCTGCGACATTATAGTATGTATTAAAGCGCGCGTTGCTGCTCTCCGTGTTTGCACCGCCGGAAAAACAAAACTCTTGCCTGTTTTCTCAGCAGCACCAACTCGGCATTGTACGAAGAAATTGTGCAAGTCTGCAGGCGTATCCCGTTTATGTCGGCAAGTGTGTTGGGCACTTTTGCGGGCTTTCCGCATTATGTGCTAAAGTACAAGACGTGGCTGCATGACCCCAAGTGTATTTTAGCGCTGACACACTTAAGTAATAAAAGAAACCCCAGGCTTGGACTTATTGTACTCGTAAATCTTTTGAAGTGAAAGCTGTCGTACAAGGGGCACTGACACATGATTATAGGATATTTATAATAGGGGTGTGCGAATGTCAAAATTTTCGAATACGAATCGAGTACGAATGCATAGCTTCGAATACAAATCGAATATTGAATAATGAAGAGGTGTAATTTTTTTTCACCAGTAATCTTTTACTCAATCACATACTTGGGTTGGAAACAACACAATTGTTATTATACTCAGTTATTGCACACAATATTTTTTTTTAAATGTCACCATCTGTACTTTCCAGAAAGCATAAGACGTCAATAGTTGAGTTTGTGACTGATGCCTTGGGTTCAATCCACATGTAGAACAAACCTTTTGTATTTTTTTTTATGTGGTAGGACTTATTAAAAAAACAAAAAAGAAAAGCGTTTGTACCTTCTATGATGACAAGTGAGAAAGGAGGGTTGATTGCAGGAGACGCTGCATGAGCGTGATGTGCGTACGATGGATTTTCAAAGGCGCTTTCAGGAACACAGCGGAACTACGCAGTAATCCGTCCGTCACCTTACATGCGTCCCCATTAGCAACGAAAAATTGTATGCGATGACGGCATTGTAACATTACTGAAAGTGCATGGCCTTTTTTATGTTTGCCATTGTGTGGAAAAACACTTGAGCTCATTCGCATGACGATATCCGCTATCATGAAATCATTATGCAGCTAAGAACAGGGTATACATGCTGGCGTAGCGGCCCAACTGACAGACGACTCGTCAGGCTTCAACATGTGCACGTACGTTTCTACGGTGATCCACTGGCCAAAACTGGCGTGACTAAACATGAAACGCGTTACCATCGTACGTCAAACTGAGTGTGCCCCTAGCTAATTGCATGCAGTGAATCGCCTACTAAGCTCACTTTATCAGCTCCGCGTCCTGTAACGTATACACGAGCATTTGCCCTTGCGTAGAGATTTTTTTTCTTCGTGCTTGCTCAGCACGGGACCAAGCAAATGTGGGAAGACTATTTTGTCGAGCCAATGCGGCGACGGCGGCGAGTTACCTTCGTTTCCACGAGCGATACGCATTTGCGGTCCCTTGCACAAGGGCGCGGCAGCACACGGCGTGGTCAGTACGCTCACAAGAACCGTAACAGCGCTAAACCATAACAGTGCTAAACCGCTAAGCCACACGTACTGCCGTGCAGGCAGTACATGATTTAGATTGATTGAAATAGTTATCATTGGTAGGTTTGTCGCGATGACTTGCCGCTGCATTCGTTGGTAGCCGTGATCACGCTCCCATGAATTTCCATGCTAGCACGATCACCGCACTTGCGCCGAAGTCATAGTAATCACTGTGTGATCTACTGAGACTCTTATGGAAAATGCAAAAAATCGTAAGTTCTTCACAATAGCATATGCAAACGAATAGGCCTGTGCGAATAGTGAATTTTAAGTTTGAAGCGAATAGTGATTTTTCGAATTTCGTATCGAATTGGAATAGTATATATGCAATATAAAGAAAAACGGGCATATTTATAGTGACCTTACTAACCTGCACAATATTTTTTTAAAAATGAAACAGAGCCTCCACGCAAATTTTCTTTTTTTTTTGTTCAAAACAAGTTGAAAGAACTTTGAGTAACAGCAGGATTTTACTTTCAGCAGGATGCGAGTCGTAACCCTTAAAATACGTAACATTTTAAGATTTATGATTCCTAGAGCATATAAGCTGTCATAACTAGCTTTTAAGCTTAATAAAATGAATTGATTTGAGAATATTTTCACTTAAAGGGGCCGTGTGACACTTTTTCACGTAGCCATGGAGTGCATTCACTGAAGACTCGTGCTTATTTATTGCCTCATGAATTCACCGCCGCAACTATTTTTCCAATCCGTCGTGTACACGCGGAGTTGCAGAAATTTCTCGCACGGTGCAAGCACGTTCTCTCTTCTCATCCTGACGAAAGCACTGGAAGCTAAGCAGAAAGGGATGCCACGGGAAAAGAAAATACGTCGCATGTGCCTTTTGAGCTTGTGGAGTCATTTGCCGAGAGAGGAGAGCAATTTTTAGCTGACTTTGAGAATTTGTTGTGAATCGCGTGCTGCGCTATAATATTTGACCTGCGTGTCCCCGGTAGCCTCCACTGCCGATCGGCAGCGTTTTCAGACAGTGCTGAAAAAGAATTGCAGGGCCCCTTTAAATTTGAAGGGGTGCTTCGCGGCAGAATAGATTTTTTTTGGATAGGTGCTTTCATGGTTCAGCATTCCTACACTGAAGTAAAACCATTTTTACAGGCAATACTGGATTAGTATGCATTTTTTTATTCCTTGCAAATACTTCGAAATTTTCAATAATTTAAATTCGAATACCCTAATATTCGTTTGAATATATGAAGCATACGAATAATCGCACAAGCCTACAAACGAATGTCCGTGAACATCGAATATTTGAAGAATATTTGAGTCGGTTCGAGTATACAAAATTTCCGAGTATGTGGTTATCAAGTTGACTACGAATATTATAAATGCAATATTCGCCGAATATTCGATACTTTCCAATATTTGCACACCCCTAATTTATAAGCTGAGTAGTCATTGAGTGCTGTACAGTGAATACGGGATCTTGAATGGGAGAGGTGCTAATGCTTTAATCTCGTGTAAAAGCCAGCATTCATGCACAAAGCTAGAACTGTCGTGCAGTGTGAAGCACTTCATTTAACTGTATTCTTCGTTTTAAAAGCATTGATATGTCAGCCCATTCCTTTAATCTCTCTCGCAGGATGTGACGGAGTGGCGGGGCAACCCTTGCCACATTCGTCCAGAAGAATATTTTAACGCCAAAGTGGACTTGGGAGGCCGAGATATCGGGCGACCGAGAGAGGCAACAGTACGCACCCAAAAGTTTCGTGCCAATCTATGGCTCTGCGAGGACTATCCGCTGTCCTTACCTCAGCAGGTCAGATTTATTCTTGCTTCGCTTGGCATAGTTTGTGTTGCTCCTGTGCAGTTTGTCTATGCTTGTAGAACATGCATCTTTTTTTTTTTTTTACTCTTTCGAGCGGAAGAGGGAAGCCATGATTGCCTGAGCTACATTCGGTGAAGGATTTCACCTATAAAAAAAGAAATCTCCCTCACCCACTGTGTTCTAGTGGTTAAGCTGCATGGCTGCTGGCCTGCAGGTTACGAGATCGAATCCCGGCCACGGTAGCCGCATTTTGACCGAGTCTGTAATGCTCGAGGCCTATGTACTTGCATTCGGGTGCATGCGAAAGAACCCCATGTGGTCAAAGTTTCCGGAGCCGTCCACCACACTGCCTCTCATATTATATTAAAAATTTTGCCTTTTGCTTATTTTGCCTGTGATCGGTGCCTATGTGATCAGTGCCTCTCCTTCACATCGCATTTCAACGTGTTTAGAAGATTTTCTTAGTCATCATTGGGGATGTCGTTGTGCCAGATAAATGACATACAGAATGCTTGTCAGACAAAACACTTGATATCGTGTTCCATTATTCTCTCGTTCTGTGTGGTGATAAGTATGCCTTTCATGTGTGTCCTCATAAGTTGGACTTGTCAGTGGTTGGAAGGAAAAGCAATGCACATTTTCATTTGCACAAACTTGATGAGCAAATATCACCATGGACGTATACTTGATTAATCACTTCAAGGCAGTGGTTCTCAGCCATGGATATTTTGGGGACCCCTTGTAGACTAGTGGAAGTGATGGGGGACCTCTTGCAGCGGAGGGGAGGGAGGTGGGGTACGTAGATAAATTAACGCAACTGGAGTGTGAAACAGGTGCCTTTTATTGCTACCAAAAACATCAAACAAGTGTGCCACATCACTTCATATTGCACAGTTCATCAATACGTGGCACAGTCACGCTTAAAGAAAAATTCAGGTGAGGGTTTTGCGGATCATAGAAATGGCTTCGCGGACCCCCATTTGAGTACCACTGTGTTAAGGGATAAAATTACCTTGATAAGATTTCACCTGTGTAGCATTGTTTGGTACACGTGAACCCCCAATTAATGTTTCAAGTGTTACAGGATGTTCATCTGCAGGCAACAGTGCAAGGAGCAGCGCTAACATTTGTGTAGATGCCTATGCATTTGATGTTTAGTGTCTGCATAAGGGATGGCATCCTTTACATTGATCGGCTGGGACTATTGCCCGATTATTTAGACTTTCATAAGACTCACCATTATCAATAACGCCATGCCAGTACTGTGCAGCAGTACTGGCCTTTGTCCAGGGATTTGCGTAGGTGCTGAAGATGCACCCAGCCACCTCTTAAAAGCTTATCGGTGGTTTCTCTGTTTTTGCCCCCCCCCCCCCCCCCCCAGATTCTTCCAATTGTAGACCTCATGTCAATCAACAGCAACCACTTTGCCAGACTACGGGACTTCATCACGCTGCAACTGCCAGCGGGCTTCCCAGTCAAAATTGGTACGAATGCTTTGTTTGTTTTTGATGCATGATCATTTATTGTCGAAAGTTCCGGTAGAGGTACTCTTGCATGTGTGTTGTCACTGCCTCGACATGTTTAAGATGTTTGCTCAAATGTTTGTCATTTGCAACCTTGTGCAAATAATGAATTTTAGGTTTGAAGCGAATAGTGATTTGGTTGACTGATTTTGAATCGAAGTCGTACAGTGTATATCACATAAAGAAAAATGGACATATTTTTAATGACCCAACTAACGTGCACAATATTTTTTCCAATTTGAAAGAAGGCCTGTGCAAATAAATGCCTTTCTTTTTGGTTCAAGGGAAGTATAAACATTGGGAATAGTAGCAGGATTTCACTTTCAGTAAAATTAAAGTGGGGAAGCTGTAAAATATGTTGCATTTTAAAATATTCTGTACTTTGAGCGTATGAGTCGGTATAACAAGCTTTTAAAAATTTTTTTAATGATGAATTGATGTGTGTGTAATATGTTCATTTAAAGGGCCAGTAAACCATGCCCAGGTCCAAAAATTCTTATTAATAGAAATTTGTGCAGTTTACTTTGTGAAAATACAGCCGCAAGAATTTTGTGAGTACACCTTATATTAAGCTATTTACAAGCGATAAAACGTCACTTTCAGCTGTTCTCCTTCAGAAGGAGGTGAAGGCGTAGCCCATCATGACTCCGCTCACTTCGGCAACGTGACAAGACGTCAGCAATTGGCGTCATCGGCGAGCTCGATCAATCTCAACGCGCTTCCGCTTGCTGCGATGCCTGGTTGTTTACTGTTTACTTGGTGCTGATGCTTCTCCACAGTCCAGTCGCTCAATTCGCAGTCGACAACAATTTTCAGCAAAACTGCATTCCAAAACAAGGATAAGAAGTTGGCCCAATTTTTCGGGAGTTCAATTTTTTTAAAGCAGACTGTCATGCCATCTGGGAGCAGCAACACAAAACACAAATAATGCGTTTAATAGTGAGTGTGCTTATTAAAATAGGTGGCGCGACAATGTGCTCAGCCGCATAAACTGGGCCAAGTGTCTGGATTTCGATACATGGAGCATATGGGGAGTTTCGCAACTCGTATAATGGAATAGCTCTGTCGTAGCTGTGGGTGGGAACAGGAACTGTCGTTGGCTTCACTAATGTTTATTCAGACTTGGTTTTGACCAGCCCCGCCGCGGTGGTCTAGTGGTTAAGGTACTCGGCTGCTGACCCGCAGGTCGCGGGTTCGATTCCCGGCTGCGGCGGCTGCATTTCCGATGGAGGCGGAAATGTTGTAGGCCCGTGTGCTCAGATTTGGGCGCACGTTAAAGAACCCCAGGTGGTCTAAATTTCCGGAGCCCTCCACTACGGCGTCTCTCATAATCAAATGGTGGTTTTGGGACGTTAAACCCCACAAATCAATCAATCAAATCAATCAATTGGTTTTGACCAGTCGACGAGCTGCGTGCTGCATCATGTCGCCGATCGCTGAGTTGTCGTCATTGCGCGGTCAAGGAGCATTGGTCAGGCGTAGGAAAAAAAGCGCGGAAATAGTTTTTTGAAATGGAGGCTCTGCGCAGCTCTGTAATATTCAGATAATGTGATCGCTGTGGTCTACTCTATGAATTACCAAGGTTGTTCGGGAGGTGTAAAAAGAAGTCTGAGCCTGTTGACTGGCCCTTTAACCTTGAAGGGAGGGGGGGGGGGGGGTGCATGCTTCGCATCAGGGCAGATTTCCTCTGAATAGGTGTTTTGATGGCTCAGCACTTCCTCAATGCAGTGAAACTACCTTTACAGGAGGTTACATACAGATTACTTAACATAAATTTAGGTAAGTGTTTTGGTAGGTGGCCAATATGCCAACTTATGCACTGAAATTGCTGAATAACCCACACCTCAACCTTAGCTCCAAACTTTTCATATATTTAGTGTGTGTTATGTGTGAGAAAATACGCTCACTCGGTGTGCGGCGAAGTTCGTCCGAGTTGGTGCTAATGCACTATAAAAGATGATCATTGTCAGGACCAATGGACGAGTGATAATCAACAGGTCTTCTTAACTTTTGTGGTCAATACATGAAATCGCACTGCAGCAAAGTTCCGCAACAGCAAACTTTTTGCCACTCACCCCGCCCACTTTCAATTTCGTGGAAGTGGGATGTGACTGCGTTGTTGAAAGTTACCAGTGGTATGGTAGATGAGCTGTCAGAGGTCTCAAATGCTTATGTGAGCAACTATAACTTGAAGCATTTTTCAGATGTGATAAAACATGGTTCTAGCAAAAAAAAAAAAAAGTCAAGTAGCAAAGCCTACTAGCCGTAATGTACATTTCCTGCTAAGTGTCCAGTATTTTGCACGGGGCAAACATTTTTAAGAGCTAGCATTCACTCTGAGCCTTTTCCTGAGCTCCACAGTAGTGGGGGGTGCAACATGTGTGGATGCTCTAAGCTCATCTGCAAGGTTCAGAGAATATACCACCCTTGGATAGCCTACAAGGTGTTTTGTGATCATGCCTTCAAGTGTCTCCATTTCTCTGCTAAAGAAATGTTTAAACTCAAGCTGAAGCAACCAGCTCAGTTTGTGGCTCTTTTGTTGTGCGTACAGGAAACACCAGTAGAAGGATCATGCATTTAATTACTCATTGCTAGATCTGTCTGAGCTAGTAACAACTTGGAAAAAGCTTGATTGATAGTGCTACATTTTCAAAGCTTTATAGCCAAAGCTGTCTCCTCTGTAAGACCGAAGGTTAAGGAGATAAAGTAGGCAGTAGAACAATAACTTTTTTGTTAGTCTACATATCAATAAATGGGCAAACTAAGTAAAAAAAAAAAGAATGGAAAGTGTTCGCCAAAACACCAAAATCTCATAAAATTGCTTAAATGGGATCACAGCATGAATGGAGCTAATGCATCTCATTTGTTTGATTTTAGGGTTTGGTGCTGCACCCCTATACATCTTTCTCAGTTAACAAAGGGCCTGTCAAATGGACAATATTTTCACAGTTTCTTAAGATTTAGTTGATATTCTGCAGTGCCTCGTTTTGCATCAACTTGAAAGGCAACTTACAGGAACTTGAAAGGCAACAAGATAGTGTTTCGTTTATTGTTCGTTGCATTGGTCTTTGGCAGTCACAACATGCTGCAATATTGTGATAGAGCTAGAAGTAAAAAGATCATGTGTAAGATAGAGAAGGACGTGCTGCATTTCAAGTGTGAGCATTTATCAACAGCGAGCAATAGTTTTGAAGAGGAGGCAGCGACCTACTCTGTGTACCAAGTTGGTCTAGTGCAGAAGAATAGGAGGGACAGATGGAGAGCCGAAAAAAAAAAAGCAATAAAGTCTCAGTTTCGTCACAAGAGCAAAGTAATAAATGTGATAGCAACTGTTTGGAACTTCATACAAAGAAAGGCTAGCAGCTCACTTCTTTCGCCCGCATGGCAGCTGCAGCCAGTGAAGCGACCTCCAAGAGAACTATGGCTTCAACGCAAACTTTGCAATAAAGTCAACATGTTCAAAGCTGTGAGCCGTCTGTTGAACCCTCCTCAAGAGATAAGTGTCTACCTCCTATAGGTCATAGTACAGGGCAGAAAGATGCGCAACCCGACTCCAGTGAAAGATGAACAGGGAGACTACCTTAAAAGCTATTTAGTATGCTGGAGAACGTATGCATGCTTGGTCAAACAGTTTAACGTGTCATGCCGTTGAACGAGCATCGCAACTTTAGATCCTCAGTCGCGTGCTTGAGAAAAAAATTTCTTTTCATCTATTTTACTTTTCAGGGTTTTACATATATATTCTTACACAGGCATACCGTGAAATCCTGAGCAAGTGCCCCTCTCCGCTTCCCCTTTTTTTGGGAGACTTGAAATATGTGCCAATGACTAATTGAGTGCCCCTCCCCTATTCTCTTCCTTTCTCTCTCCTTTTTTATTTAGTTGCAAGCTATTCTTTGCTGCAGAACCCTGCAGGAGCAGTTTCTAGAAAGCAAAGTTCTGGGAGTCTCAAGATATGTGCATAATCTTTTAGTATATTTACAGTGTGATGCCTCAGGCTTGAATTCTTACCTTTAAGAACGTTAATATTATAAGTCAACCTATGCTAAGTGTCCCAAATGTGGCACTTGCCGATCACAGATTTTAACTGAAAAAATTTATACCATTTTAATATACCGCACGGAGCATTGTGGCAAAACAGTTTTCTCGAAAAAAAGTTCTTCAATGTGCCATTTGTCTCGTATTTGACCGTATATTTCGTACGGTTGTGGTCCAAGTAAAAATTCTTATAATGTGGCATTTGATAAAACACTTAACTGCTGAGTGATGAAGGAGGTCTAGTCATTTCTTGTTATAAGAAAAAAAAATTGTTGAATGTGGTTCTTTGACACACCTTGCCTTTCTTTCTATTGCCACTTCACGGCAATGCATGGGGTCGCCCTTGCAGCTGACACTCTTCACAGGAAGCAGCAACATCTCTTTTGCTGGTCAGCACTCATTACAGCTTGTGTAGATATTATCAAAATGAGAAATTAAAAAAAAAAGATAGGTAGATGTTCAGAGGAACATAGCAGCTTGAAGTGTTAAAAAAAAATCATGAGTTGTCGCTTGAGCCACTGTTTCGACTAGCAGACATGTCTTCTCCAAGGCTTATAAAAATGTTGACTTATAAAAACGTTGGCTCCACTGACATTCTGTGTTAAAGAACTATTCATCTGTTCAAGATGAGAAACGCAGCTCTCAAAACTAGGGCCCACGTTTCGCAATGGGCCTATAGTCCTTACCTTGTTTCTGACGTGTCGATTTTTTCGCTTCTCAAGGAAATGTCTCCAAGACATTCTTTCTTTGCTTGCTTTTTGTAGTAGATTCACAAAGTTAGTGATTTCGTGCTCTTTTTTCTTCGTCTCTTTCCTCTTTGTCCCATCTGGCAGAGATTCCCCTGTTCCATGTGCTCAATGCCCGAATCACCTTTGGCAACATCAACGCCTTTGACGAGCCCGTCCCAGGGGTGACCACGATGAGGGAGCAGGGAACAGTCATGTGCAAGATTGACGAGAGCTGCTTCGAGGCCCCCAGCAGCTACGCACGGCTCGGTGAGTCACTCGTGTCAGGTCAGGACAAAGAACAGGTCCGGCAGCACACGTTATTCCCATGCCAGGTGGATGCAGTAAGACGTACCCTCAATCCTTATAACTGAACTCCTGCTGAGTATCGCACACTCCCCGTGGCTTTAATGTAGCAGTGCAATGGTCTACTAAGCTTTCGTGGCTCAGGTTGGACTTGCTGTGTTGGCAACTTCAGTACACTTGGATGATGCTGACAAGCAAATATCGACTGAACAACTGGCCAATACAGCCATTGCGACCCAAGGTGGTGCTGAAATTTTCCAGTCATGCTAAGTGGCGCAAATTTTAAGGTGCTTGCCTTCAGCAGACTGGTGAAGCACCAAACAAAAGCGCTGTTTTCTTTGATGTGCCCCGCACTTGCCATAAATCTGCTTGCCTGAGCACTTCATTCACTGCAACTAACAAGCTCTCAGGCATTACTCGCTCACTTGTAGCTAGCACTTGAAGCTTATGGTGAACCACGTTCAAGGACCCCTTTTATGGCTTGTAGGCTAAATTAATTGTAGTGTCATCCTGGTTTATTACACCCTAATAACATATTTGAATAAACTCGCTAACATCGGCTATTTACATGCGCTGCACGATGTGGGCCTACCCCATGCGATCTCCAGTTTCAAATTTTGTGCCAGCTTACCCGATGTTGTTCTTGAATATGTCTAATTGTCCCTATGAGCATTGCTTTTTCACATGAAGCAAAAAAACCTTTTTTATATGCGGTCATCAGTCAGGTTCTTTCTTGCTTCATGGTGAGTCGTTGCACACCATACTCATGATAATTTCTCAGTAGACCCTGTATTTAGCAACTGCTATCAGCTGCATGTATCGGGAATTCGCATATCATGCATGCGCAGCGCTGCTGACGCTACCTCTGGAGCCAGCAAGCATTTTGCATATATGCCGTTTCTAAAACTTTTTCGTCGGCAGTAACATTTGGGTGGCTGAAAACAAACAGTGGGCCTTTATTTACTTCAGTGCATTTTCGTCTGCTGTTATCGAAAGCTGCAGACTACATTTTCCCTTTTTGTTTTCTTTTTTGCGAAGTTTCTTTCATCTTGTTCTTGTGTTGCGGCAGCCTGTCAAATGTTTGCTAAAGAAAGCCTTCGATGACCTGACCTTAATGCTCTATATCTGATCAACTTTGTGCAAACCTGAGGCACTTCCTGTGTCTATCACCCTTTAGGACCAATACCTGTATGCCTGCAGGGAGAAGCTTAAATCTGCTAAACTATGCGCAGCTTTACTACGGGTTTCCTTAATGAATGAGCTGTAGCTTGTAAAAAGAAAATTAGTTATTGAATTTTACAATAGTCATAAAAAATGACACAAGATTGGTTGCATATATGGTATTATGCTAGAGCAAGTCTGAGCGTATCTGCCCCGCCGCGGTGGTCTAGTGGCTAAGGTACTCGGCTGCTGACCCGCAGGTTGCGGGATCAAAACCCGGCTTCGGTGGCTGCATTTCCGATGGAGGCAGAAATGCTGTAGGCCCGTGTGCTCAGATTTGGGTGCACATTAAAGAACCCCAGGTGGTCGAAATTTCCGGAGCCCTCCACTACGGCATCTCTCATAATCATATGGTGGTTTTGGGACGTTGATGAAGTAGTTGCAGTATGGCCATGATTGCTTGCAATATGAATTTAACTGCGTGAGCTGTGTCTTGAGCAGCATGCCCAAACGAAAAGTGCAGAGCGTTTTGCCTCGCCAGCAATGTGCTCACCTTTTTCTTTTTGTTACACATGTCAACACTGGACAACTGAGCAGTTATCAATCACTCCATCACAAATAAAAAGAAAATAAAAATAAAAAAGAAGTTTCAAAGTTAGGACAATGGTGTTTTTGGGGAAACAAGCTGCGCTAGGGGTAAAGATAATCCCAAGTATTGGAGTGGCAGCTTCCTTTCAGTTTTTTTTTCTCAAAAGCGGCGCGGCCTTCGCTGCTCATACATCTTACCCTAAATTGAGCGTAATAGTACATCATATTCTGAACTAATGAAATAATGCAGCGAGACTTGAGGCATTTTGTTTGAACCGGGTGCTACTCAAAGCGGAATTGTGACCCTGCTCAAGCTTGAGGTAGCTGCAGACTGTGATCTTGGGTTGGATTGTGACAAAGCCAGGTCATCTTGGCTCTATCAACTCTGTTGTGTGCGTGTTTTTTGTTTTTCTTTCCTCCCGCTCTGCCGGCAGACGGCCTGAGTGCCCGCCGCGCTTCCCGCCGCCGTGCACCGCTGAGCCCCGAGAGTAGACGCAAACGTAGGGAGAAGCGCCGGCAGGAGGTGTGCGCAAAATACACTCAAGGAGGGTTGCAGCAACCCCTGGCCATTCCAAAGGGCCAACAGTCGCTGGTAAATAGCAGACAATAATTTATAACAGCAGCATTTGGTTATCATAGCAGTGGCAGCTACACTATGTCATTCTCTTGCAGACCTATTGTTTTTATTGGCAATGTGCACACAGCACGCCAGTTCTCCTGTGACCAGCTTTCTGCCTCTTCCGACTTTTTTGGTTTCACGTGTGACACTGTGGGTGCCATGCGAAAACATAAGGGAACATATGGAAATATGCGTAAACAACTCTAGTTAAAACAGTGCTTACTACAGTTTGAATGCACATGAAAAAAAAAGTAGGAGACACTAGAGTCTCGGATGAAAAAGAACTGACCAAGAGCAAGGATACCTGTTAGCAAAATTATTTCATGAGAGATGGGTCGAGCCTTAATGGAGCTGCTTAGGTTTTATTCTAGCTCTTGTCGTCTAAGAGTGCTCACTTCGTCTTACGGGGAATGTCAGATGAGCTCAGGTGTAAAAATAGAATATCTTTACTTGCATGCTGTTGCATGAACTGTAGCTTTATTTTCTCTAGATTTGGTGCCCCGCCGCGGTGGTCTAGTGGCTAAGGTACTCGGCTGCTGACCCGCAGGGCGCGGGTTCAAATCCCGGCTGCGGCGGCTGCATTTCCGATGGAGGCGGAAATGTTGTAGGCCCGTGTGCTCAGATTTGGGTGCACGTTAAAGAACCCCAGGTGGTCTAAATTTCCGGAGCCCTCCACTACGGCGTCTCTCATAATCATAGAGTGGTTTTGGGACGTTAAACCCCATATATCAATCAAATCAATCAATCAATCTCTAGATTTGGTTCAAAGTAAGAGTGATGCTGTTAAATGGACAAACCACAGCCACTTTGATCCTGTTTGTTTTTCATAATACTGTAAGCTGATTTACTACACATTAACTTGTGTACATAAATCACACTAGCTCCTACATACTCTCAAGTGAGACGATGTATTGACGTTGCTAAGCAAGCTTATCCCTTTGTTATATTTCTCTTAAATGCACAACTTTTAGTGCCTGAAACGTTTCATTGTGCTTTCATTCTGATGCATTGCTGTAATATGCAACATATAGGAGCAGGCAATAGAAAGGTCCAAGGAATTTGGCAGATTCTTTAGGGCACCATTATTTCTGTGCTGTCTTCCAATCTGTGTCGTAAATTCTTGGCAAGACAAAACGAGCTTTTGTTCAACTTGCGTATGGCATAAGACTTGACAGTGCCTCAAGGGCCCCATCTTGTTCATAGCATGCTGAACACCATCGTTATGTTGCCACTAGTTACTTTTTACTGAGTGCTGTGGCAGTAGAGATGCCTTGGCACCTTATGCTGGTTTTTGTACATGATGGTACTGCAAAGTTACTGGCTCTGCGAGGAATGATCTGCGAGGAATGATCTGTGAGGAACTCAGAGTTTACTGCATAAATATATGATATGCTATGGACTAACTAGCTTTCCTGCTGCAGCAGCTACTGCGAATACAACACCTGTAGCGTCGCATTCTTTGTTATCTTCCCTATCATTTTGGCCAGTACTTATTGGACAGCGTGCATAGAGGAGCTGAAAGAGCGGCATTGTTGTTCGAGAACAAGAAACATCAATAAAACATTTCATTCAGGCATTGAATGAAATGAGCTACTACTTTTCATTTCGAAACCACTGTGTCCTCATAAATGCTCATCACATGGCGTGCAAGGCTTTCCTTGCTCATGCACTGTTTCTTTCTCTTTTCATGAAAGACCTATGAACACAACTGGGAGCTTGCTTGCAGGTGGAGCTTTGCTTGCTACACTTCCAAAATGAATGGCATTTGACTCGGATGATGTCAATCACACCATCTTCTTTAGTATACAATTGTAGAGTAGTAATAGAAAAATAACCGTGTGTTGACAACCTACATATACCTCCGAGAATAATTAAATTTAGAAATAAGCATATTAAACGGCTGTTAGATATAGTTTGTTACTTTTTTTTGCAATGTTGCAATTGACCATGTAGAAATTTAAGCCAAAGCTAGTCAGACCCACAGCGTAAAAGGAAAATGGCACTGGTTGCATTTACGTTACAGCATCTACCAGCTGAAGATAAGTTTTAAGCACTTGTTTAAGTGATAAGTGTAAATAAAAAATGCAAAAAGTTTTCTTTAAGCTGAATGAAATGTTATATATAATTACTTCATCAGCTGCACCGTCGAGAGTATGCATTTCTCAGTCGAAGGAGTTCTGGTGATGGCATTAGGTGACGAACGACAATGAACGCGAAGGCATTAGGAGTTAAAAGCTATTTCCTCTGCCAGTATGGCTCGAGTATTACAGTTTTCTTCTGGTAATTTGTTTCCATTGTGTAGAATCACTGTTACAAGGGCTGCAAGACGGGATGCTCCGAGTCAGACCATGGATATGCCCTTTTTTTGTTTAGTTTGTGGATTCATCCTTTTCGGTTCGATACTGTAGTTCGCTTTTCACTGCAGTCTTCGTTCTCTTGTTTTCCTTGTACTCGGTGTTTTCACAAGTTTAAGAGCACTGTTGGTAACATTGTAGCTGCTAAGAATTTCATCATAATTTGGACATGCACAACCTGCATTTGCAGTTGTCAATTATCTATTATCACCAACTGCATTTGCAGTTGTCAATTATCTATCATTACTTTTGACTTAAGTCAGAAGTAAACAAATGCCTTCAGCTTACTGAGAAGTCTCATTCTATCACTGCACTTACAATGCGTTATATATCTTTATGGCGTTGCCCCAAACAGAGTTTAGGGACCTCACCGATTCACTTCGTTTGCAATCCAGTGCCGCTGAAATGGGTTGCAAGCATTATTCGCTGAATCTGCAGGCTATGGCATTTATTCGGAGCTCCATGCAGTGCCTTCTCACTGTTCTTAAGCAGTCATTTCTATCTGCATGGCGAACTGCTGTTACCCTTGATTGCCCCTCTTGTCATGGCACATTGGTCTTTATTAAAAATGTTTGATAGAACCAATAGCTACATTTCACTTCAGGTGTCTCAGAACTCATTCTCCAACCCCAGAAGTTGCAAACATTAATTGGTTCTTCTCTTGCCCCACCTTTCCAACAGTGTAGAAAACAAATCTGCACGGCCCACACAGCAAGGTTGGTGAAGTGCGAGGGTGTCCCTCTGCAGGTGCGTCGACGTACGCTGGCAGCATAGGTCCGTGCCATGCCATGCAGCAGCACTGGCATACTAGCTGCGCACATGCATGACACAGGCAAAGCATGGCAGGCCACAAGGAATGCTTTACGGCAGAAGCAGCTGATCCAGACAAACAAATGTTGCACACCAAAAGCATGACGGCAGTTTTCAATGTTTTGTTGAGACTCGTGGCACTGGCTGATGCTGCTGCTTGCGCTGGAAGCCTTTACGGGTTGAACCGTTAGCTTTAGCTGTCCCTGTTTTTGCAAGTGCGAGCTACAGGCACGCAGGAAGATCTTGCTGGATTGGCTGCTGTGGAATAACAGTGTTTCTCAAACTGTTGCTCTCTAACACTATCGTGTCCTTTGTCAGGGTGTGTTCGTTTCAAGTGAGACAGGATGGGGGCCTGAGACTGCACCTGATAGTGGTTGCTATTCAGCGAAGCTTGAAACATTGCTGTTCTCTCTTGTGCTTAGTTAGCCGTTTGTCAGTTAAGTGATTTTCCTATACAGCTGTGCCCTCTTTTGAGACGCCTGAAATCTTGCAATTGGAATGAATGATGTCTTGGTTAAAAATACCAAAAGAGAAGCAGCCAATAATGAACAGCTCTTTAATGGGGAAAAGAAAATATTACTAAGCTAATACCACTCTTTATGCATGCATGTGCTTGTTGCTGTGTCATTAGGAATTCCAGGAAGCTTCCCAACGAGCACAGCTGACTAAATAAATTCTCCACTCTAGCAGCGCAGATATCTAGAGCAAATCTGTTTGATCCAAACTCTCTATAGACAGCGTATACGTGTTTTCTGTACCACATATTCAGCCAGCGTTCCAGAAGTTTAAATTAGTGCCATTATTCCTGACGTCGAAATGCATGCACACTTGACTGGGCTATCTGCGATTCCTGAAGTCGTATTGTTGTAACTGTGACAGCCTCAGAGAGCACAGAAATCTACATAACATTTTTGTCAATCTTTGATTGTATCACGAAATTGGAAATGTACGTAAAGTGTAACACTGCATATTTTTATCACTTTGATAGGTTTATAAAGCATGCGCAGCAGTGGAAGGTGAGGAGATAGAAAACCAATCGCACGCCTTTCCACAAATCTGATGCACTACTATTTGAAGCAGTGGATGCAGCTGAGTGTTTTTTTTTTTTTTTCACTTTTAGTAAGTCTTGCAGGCTGATTTGCGTGAGCTTAGTAAGTCTTGCTGGCTGATTTGCGTGAGTGGAATATTTTTTTTTGTTTCTCCTTGGCTTGCCTAATCTTGTGTTTTCGTATTGAGTTGCTTCCATGTACATTAGCAAAAATAGTACTTTTCTGTGTGTGCACTCTGCAGGAAGCTTTACTGTGTAACTTTTTGTTTACCATTAAGTTTCTGAAGTTGAAGCATTAGCTGCCGATTATCAAAAGCTAGGGTTCGCACTCATTTGTGTAGACCAATATTTGCAGACTAACATGCCAAGGCTATGCCATGACTTGCTCGGTTTATACTGAACTGAAATACTCGGTTTATGAACTGAAATACCTAGAACACTTGTATTTACTAGATTGTGGCATGAATATGATTGTATAATGAGAGGTGACTTTCAATTACATCCAGGAAGATATATCATTTTGGTATTCAATTGTAATGTGAGATTTAAACTATCAGAAGTTAAAATCCGCAAAAAAGAATTCTCAGTGCAGTCGTATATAGTACTTCGACTGATGACCCACAAAGTTCACTTTCGCTGTTTATTATATTAATAATATTCAAATAGTTGCTAACTCTGATCAATGCAGGAGGCCGTTACAAAATGTCAAATTTATTGTAAATTTACCACAAGAACCTCATAAAAGCTTTAGGTTTCTCGATGCTTCACCTAAGGTCGAACAAGGTTGCGATGATTGTGTCACCATAGCTCATGCCATTTCACTGTGTCTACACACTATCATGTTTTCAGCAAAAGTTCCATCTTTCATGTTGTCTGAGCTTTTCCTTTCTCATATTTCAAGAAGTCTGTTTTTTTAGCACATTCCGCAAACATGTACCTATATGTCTTAGTCATTGTGCGTACCATTATATTACATGCATTTTGCATAAATATTGTTTAATAATCTTGTTTTTATTTTATTCATGTTTAGTGCTACTGTGATTATGTGCGTGGTGGTCACTTCTATTGCTGATCCTATAAATGCATATCTGTCATTTTTTTCAATTGGAGCCGAGGCAGGCGCTGGTTGGTTCTGCACAGCTATTGATTTCAGCACGCTACTGAGACACACAAGAATAAAAATGCAAGGATAACACATTAATGAATAGGACGCTCCAGTCCTTTCACAATATTCCTGTTTGTGAAGGTTAGATCATCGATTTTAGCTTGGAAATTGTTTTCTTTTTCAAATAAAAACATAAAGTTGCTGAAGAGGTGAAGCTTTTGTGGTGAACATCTTGCTGCAGAAGTTCACTTTGTTGAAATAGCACGATTGGTTGGTTCATTCTATTGAATTTTTTTTATGTAATCTTCAAGTGGCAAAAAAACTAATCTTTCTATGAATGTGCTTCACCTAGGTGGGTACATATTATTGTGGCTTTTAAGTTCACACGAATTGCATAATAATTTCTTTTTTTCACTGTTTTGCGTCGTTCTGCCATTTTCATTCGAACTTGTCATTAGTTATGCAATCAGTAACTTCCTTTAACGTGGCAAGCGTTTCTTTTGCAATGATTTAAGACACATTTGGCAGTCACCACTTTAAAACATACAGCTCATACATTGTCTTTTTTTTTTAATACTCCTAAAAAATTATCTGTATTATGTATTTATGTATATTCCCCACTTCTCCCTCTCTCTCTTTCTATCAATCTGGCTTCATTTTGAGACAGATGTGTCAGTGGCAGTCACCCTGACGTTTTGTGAGAACATAGGTGGTTGTACTGACATATTTAAAGAAACTCATTGTCTGTATTGCAAAACGTTGTCGAAGTGTCCAGTGGGAGCACAATTTTCTCTCTGCTTTTCTTGGCGCAGGCGCAAACAAAATGCGACAATTCAACGTCAACGACGAGGACGACGAACTCCTCCAATACGCCATCGAGCAGTCGTTCGTGGAGGCAAGCGGAGAGGAGAATCAGGTGCGCAAACTTCAAATTTAAAATGATTGGCTCGTCAGGCATACGCTCGTGTACTGCATATCGAACCCTTGGGTGCATCTGTGGAACCCATTGAAACTGATGCATTAGCGAACGTAATAACCATAAGCGAATCTCTGAAAACATCTAAACCCAAAACACTGTTTGCTACGAGCTCTCAGTTGCGTAAATGGAACTCTTGACCTAGGTACTATTCGTCTTCACACTTGGAAACTAAATTTTTTAAAATCTACATTGTTTTCTTGCATTGTTTGCATAATGAAGAATGCTTATGTTATAGCTTGGTCAAAAAAAGAAACACTTTTTGTGTAATACTCTTAAATTCATCTTAAGTAGTTTTCTATATGCCTTATTTTTGCGCTAGGGGATTTTTGTTTGCATTCATTAAAAAAATTTTTAGAAAGCAGAAGTTCAGGGGAAGCTTGAAGAGATGAAAAATTCTTGAGCGTGGAGTGTAGCTGGAGCCAACATTTCCATGAGTGCACTTGTCTTCAAGTTGTAGCACTGCAGAAGACAAGTCCGCTTGTTGGAACGCTCCACGGCTACGCTCCACGTGCCAGAATTTTTCATCAAAACAATCATGGATTCGTAGCTCAGGAATGCTTGGAATGCTCATCATGGATAATATCTGGAGAATTTTTTTTGGTGAATAATGTGTTTTGCTGTAATATAGACTTTGTCTGCTTCAATGAGCTCATTTACAAATATATTGATGTTAGTTATATATAGTGAACGCTGCGAGAGTGCTGACAGTCCCTGTAAAGTTGTTTGCCTCGCATGGGGCATGTGTTTCGCACAGAAGCCGTATTTTGGTGGTGACAATCGCCGGGCGATAGATGGCATTGTGTTCGCGTTGAGTACCACTGTTGGTAGAGTAGTAGCGCCGGCAGTGACCCCTGGCGGAAGGCAGGCCTTGGTGGCGGGCGAGGGTTGAGCGAGCCTCTTCTGCGCGTGGTGGTTGCCGCGAACGATTGTCTCTCGTGGTGGGTCTGCTGTGGACGGCACCGCGGGCCGCCTGCGGTAGGCCAACATGGTGGGTGAAGCGTTGGCGACGCCACCTTTTGTGTGCTCTCATGTTATGTGTTTGTTGTGTTATTGTGTAACAATGTCCTAGCGTGTTAATTACCGTTGATGTATCGATTTGGTGGACGATATTGTCGTCTAAATTAGTTAAATAAATGTGTGTGTACTTGTTTGGTTTGCACCGACCGTGTCAACAGTTTCCTTTCACTCCAAGAGCATGGCGTGGCGCTCGCTCGCCAATTCGAGACCCCACAATGCTCAGAAAAAAGAAATCTGCTAAAACAGTACTGCTTCCTAAATGGAACAACTGCCTATCGGTTTTGTACTTATACTTTGCACCCCTGTTTATCATTGAGTAAACAGAACTCCTGTTAAATGAAACATATTTTCAGGGTCCTTTTAGGTTCCATTTAATGGTAGTCTACTGCACTAAATTTCTCTGAACATGTTTGAATTTATGAAAGGAAGAATGTACAACTATCCATTTGTAGCGCAAAGCCACAAGTCAATCTATTTATCTTGCTTATTGAACTATGCACTATATTATGGAATACCTATAAGACGGTCAAACAGAATATTTTTCTGAAACACACATGGACTATAGTATTTGACAGCTTGTTTAAGTTGTTCCTGCAGTTAGTGCAATGAGATTCGTCAAGAAGCATTTTCCTGTTGCGTACAGCCAGAGCATACAAGTTGAATAATCTATCCAGTTTATGCTGCCAAATCAAGACATGTTGGTGAGAAGATTGCATGATATAGTTATGTTAATTTCCATTACCATTTGACATAACGTGAGACTGCTTGAGGACCTTACACCCTTTCCGACTTTAGTGTGTCACTTTTCAGGTGTGCCTGGTTGTATGTCAACAGGTTGTCAATGTCCTGGCTCGTAAAACTCTATCAGTGGTTCATTATTACTTTGATGACATCACTTCTTATATGCGGGCTATGAATCAATGCTACGTATTGCATGCACCAGCTCTGGTACTTACATTTAGGTGAAATCTAAAGATGCATGTGTGTGTAGGCTATAGGGGGTCCGTCCTATGTACGGCTGATGCAGAAGCCTAGCTAAGGTTTCAACCGCACACAGTCATACCGTGCACGATTAACGTCCCCTTTCCGCAGCTTGAGTCATCGCAGCCACATGAGTTAGGGCAAATAAGACAACAGGCTAGGTCAACAAACTACACTTTATTACTATACGCTAACAATACTGCGTAAATGTCCCATAAGGAAACTTCAGATAACAAAAGTGTAGATGCTTACACCTCGGTCGTTGTCGTCCTTGGCTCGCAGGGGTTTCCAGGTTCGTCCTTCTTCTTTAGCTGCTGGTGCCAGAGAGAGTGTTTCGTCGTTCGCACGCTAGTTTTCTTCACCGTCCCGGTTTCCCTTCTCTGATGAGAATACGTTTTCTCGCTGAGAGAGGGGAAACCCGTTCCGTGCACCAGGAAAGCGGAATCGTGAGTGCCGGCCTCGGGGGGCTCCATCCCTTCGCGAGATGCTTTATTGACTTGTGTCTCGAAGGAACAGTCATGTCCTCGCAACTAGGCTGTCGTGCTGCCGCAGAAGGGGAAAGAGTGATTGGGCGCACGTGCTCCCTCACAAGGCACATGTCGAAGATCGTCAGGTGATCAGAACTGAGTGTCCATACTGACACCACATCATGCCCTGCAGTCGTCAGTCTTAAGTGCTTAACCTGAACATGTATTGCATTTAATAATCTGTACACAGCAGGTACTGTTGCAAAGTTTAGAAATGGTTATAGTGGCTGCAAGTTTTCACCCCACCTCTGCTGTTTCAGGTCACTGTTTGGGAAGCTCTGACGACTGACCAGACGGGCGTTGCACCGGAGCTGGAAGAGGACCACGCCTTGCAGAGGTAAGATATTGGGTTTAAATATAAATATAATGAAACAATAGACCACATAAAAAGCCTAGTTTTATGTAGTGTAGATATAGCAGTGACTGAGAAAGTTTATTTGCCTTGCAAAGAAGAAATTCAGGAGAATTATTAGTGAATGGCAAGTGCAGGAGAAAAACAAAGGGGGGGGGGGGGGGGGCTGATCATGGGCAGCATGGCAGTGCAGCAATTATGCAGCAACATAAAAATATTAAAGACAACCTATGTCTATGTCCATCATAGATGTAATCTGTTGTTAGTAGGGGTGCGTGGATATCTGAAATTTCGAATATTTTTCAAATGTGTTTGCTATTTGATTCGATTCACACCGGAATTTCACTATTCAAACTTCCCCGAAACAAATACAGTTAAACTTGCTTATAACGAACCTCCATATAACGAATTCCTGGACATAACGAAGTTTTTCTATTCCCCGCTGTTGCTCCATAGAAGCACATGTATTTGCGACCTCTATGTAACAAAGTAACAGTGGGAGACAACCTTGATATAACGAGCTTTTCCCATGAACAATCTAAAAATTTTACTCCGCATTTTGGCATTTTGGTACGAGCATGCTCTTTCCACTGCTTCCCTGCCGCCAACAAAGCGCAAAGGGGCGGCAGCGGGCACAGCGCACCAGGCGAGAGCAAGCGCTCATTATTGCACGCGGATGAGCATGAGGCGGGCAGGCGAGCCTGCACCCTACGAGCCAGCGCTGCTGCCATTCTCGCCGCCGCGGGATCCTGCGTGGATGTGTCCCCCCCCACTCAGACCCAAAATAATAATTAAAAAAAAAAAGAAAACTACGACGGCACGTTGACACTGCCACGCTTTTAGTTAGTATCACATACGTGGGGCCGTGCTGCTATGGAGTGCACTTTACCCGAATAGTTTTCCGCGATATCCTTGTATGTGTCCGTGTCCTTCGCTCTTCATTTTCAATGCCGTGTGTCCGCATTATGTCGCCCTCGACGACGTCAGCTTTGTTTTTTTATTGCGACATTAATTATACGGACAGCCTCGGTTGTTTTTTGCCATCACCGCCACCGCCGTCATTCACCGTATATGTATACGTATCTGTATATATGAAAACTCAAGATGGATGGATGAAAAACTATAATGGGGTCCTGAAGAATTCCACCCCATTTTATATGGGTAGGATCGCAGGCCGCTCCCGCATAAGTAAAAAAAAAAAGCTGCCCGCGCTCAGGGCCCAGCTCGTCACTATGCGCCGAAGCGTGCTTATCTCCCACCCGTACTTTGCCCTGCAAAAGGGGGGGAGGGGGGGTAGATGCTTGCGCACGCGCTTATCCTTCGGTGGGGAGAACTGCGAGCCTTCAACTTTGACCGGAACGATTATGTTTACTTGCCGGGCGCACAAAGATCACTTCACTCGCTGGACAGGCACTGCTTGCGAAAATAGTGCGCTTTTCAAACAGCGAAGTAACAACTGGGGCACTTCTTAATTCGCACTCATAACTGTGCCTGTGATTATGTTTCATGCCTCGTTTTTTTGTTTAAACAGCACGTTAAGTGTCGAGTGGTAAATATTGTTGGTTCGCTCTCGTCCTGTGTATGTTGTTTTCGTGCGTCATGTGTGCATGAGCAGCGCACTACACGTTTCAGTCTGCTTGCCGTTCTCAGCGTTACATGTCAAGTTGTTGCTATCGCATGCATTGCTTCGCTCTGTGGCTTTTCTTAATTTTGGACAACCGTGTCGTCACCACCTAGGGGATGTCAGATTAGGCGCTTATGCACACCCTCCGAGACCACGATGACGACAGACCTTTGGAGGTCGACTCATCATGCACTTAAGTCTTGCGCCGCGCTGCTAGATCGCAGGCTGGTAGCTTTCATGATTAGCTGATTAGTTCTGGCAACACGACGGCGCATTGAATGTAATGCAATGAACGGGATAGCGAAAAATCGTAATCCTTTAAGAAGTAAGGCTGGCAGCCAACTCTTTTGTATCCAATATCGCGGAACTCCTACAAAACATTGGTGTGAGCTGTTGCTCCAGGGAGGAGTTGCTTTTTTCATGCAGTCCCGTCATGTTGAAATCGCACTGATACTCGCTGAGATAGCAAGCACGCCAGCGATCGCGACAGCCCTTAAAATCAAAGTTTATTATTGCTACTTGAGCAAGCCCCCCCTCCCCCTCCCCCGACTCCCCGTGTTCTTTTACGCTCGTTCAAGACGGGTGGATTACTGTCTGTCTGACCATTCGACCGCAGCTCTGACACGTGGGAGATTGCATCTTATGCACTTTCTAGGCGGTATGGATGGGCCAACTCATTTGATCTCTGCTTCAGCAGCGCTCGCACGCTTTTAGCCGCTCGTGAAATTATAGGCCCCGCCATGGTGGTCTAGTGGCTAAGGTACTCGGCTGCTGACCTGCAGGTCGCGGGATGGAATCCCGGCTGTGGCAGCTGCATTTTCGATGGAGGCAAAAATGCTGAGGCCCGTGTGCTCAGATTTGGGTGCACTTAAAAAACCCCAGGTGGTCTGAATTTCCGGCGCCCTCCACTACGATATCTCTCACAATCATATGGTGGTTTTGGGACGTTAAACCCTACATATCGATCAATCAATCAATCGTGAAATTACGATGCTAGGGGGGCATGTTATCAATTTGGACTTGTTGTGAGACATGGCAGCAATGGCGAAAAACCGCCGAGGGTCTATATAATTGCTATTGCAATAATAACGCGGTCTTTTACTGTAAATTAGGTGTTTTGGGTTAGCTCTGCCTTCAGTCCCCTTTTGTTTAATTTGCGCGTTTATTTTGCTAATGTTCGTACTGAACCTGTATGTAAAGAAATCCTCTTTATAACGAATTTCCTTTGGAATTCATCAATTTCGTTATATTCAGGTTTAACTGTACAGTCAGTCAAAGTGAAAGTAGTCACTTCTGATTTTGAATATGCTTCACCCCATCACACTCTTTTGTTGCGGCAAAGCTGCCCTTCATGTGCTGCTATGGTCGCAAGTGTGCTGAATCAAAAAAACGCTGGTCTCAAAATGGAGACGATAGATAGTTGTGGCTGAAGTGGGCACTCAGTTAATGCTGTTTTGAACCAGAAATTGGAGCAGGAAGTTCGAAAAAAGGTTCGGGTGCTGTAGGTTTTCAGCATCCAAAATTTAAGGTGTTGTCATATTTTGATGTCTATGAGGCAGGTTTAGAACTGGGGACTCGAATGGAGCACATCCTTGTCTGCCACAGAAGTTGGCCCTTCACCGACTTCAGAAGAGGAGAGACTGAGAATATAGTATCTTAACCTTTCACGTGTAAAGATCTTTCGGCAATGCTTTGAAGTATTAGAAAAATATTCAATTCAATTCGCACTCAAAACATAACATGTAGTACAATTATGTTGCCTTGTCAAATCCAAAATCAAGCACCAAGAATGTAGGTCATATTGCTGTTACTTTCATCACTTGATCATATATTTACATGATTCATATATAGTTAAACATGGACTTCAGTAATCAAATTTTACTGTAGATTTAGCTGTTTGCACTTGAGTAATAGCAAAAGGCTTTCCTAAGCTAGTAATTAACTACTTGTACTACATTTTTCTCGTAATGGTTCCTGTGAACAGGCATGAATGCAAGTCTAATTGTGGCTAAAAGTGCAAAGGAGCCTGTTTTTTTTGGCACGTCAAAAACTTGCAAACCCTTTCCACGTCATTGAAGGTTATGATAGATCTTTATTTAAAGCACCATTGAAGGCTGTGGTAGGTCTTCATTGTCACTTCAAAGCAGAGGTCTAGAATTGGTTTTGACCCGTGAACCGAGGCATACCTGAGTATGCAAGACGGGGGACCCTTAAAATTTTGGGCTCCTTCTAATTTGTGGAAGCCCTACGCAAGCTGCCACAGCTGTACACATTGCAGCATGACCCACAGGCGGCTTACCCGATGTCTAGGTCAAATTCTGCATGGTTGTATGCTCTGTTATCCTCAGGGCCATTCAGGAGAGCCTGGCCAGCTACCAGAAGTCAGTTGGTGTTGCGGATGGAGGGATCACAGTAGGTGCTGTGATCCAACAGCAGCCACAGCCACAGGAGCAACAGCAGCAGCAGCAAGAAAGCAACGAGTGGGCCTTGGGTGCCAGCGGAGGCACCGAATTGGCCATGGCACTGCGCCTGTCACAACAGGTCAAGGAAGAAGAGGACCGACGCCGGCGAGAAGAAGACGAGATGCTCGAGCGCATTCTTCAGCTTTCCATGACCGAGAAGTAGGGAAGTGGCATCCGTCACCTTTCATCCACGCTCGAAGCTGAGCTGTGTTTGAACTCTGTCCTGCTTCGTTGGCAGTGCAGGCATCCACCTTCCTTTTCCTATCGGCCCTCCCTGCCTTTTTATCCTTCTCTTTCACTGATTTTACGCATCGTGTGCAAGTCTGTTCTCAAATGTGTGCCGAGATAAATTTAAAAAATGCCTCATTTTGTTTGTTCGATGACAGCCCAAAGAAATCGGGGCATAAGTGGAGGAGCTGATGCCAGGGCAGTCCGTTGGATGCTGTTTCGCTTGCTTTCGCTGTTTTAATAAAATTTCGATATTATGAACGTAAGGTAGTTAGGTGCACGCCGAGATTTTTGAACGAGTGAGAGGTAGCTTCAAAGCCAGCTGCATTTTAGCAAGCTACAGAAGTTAGTTCGTTCCAGCCAAACCAACTTGCCTCGGGAATCGCCTAGCAGATTGTAACATATTTATAATTCTACATAATGTACAGCACTGAGCACAAGCCACATTCGTGCATTGTAATGGAGGCACTGTACAAAAGCGTTCTGCCCCATAACTTGCACATCAAGGTGAAGGAGGACCTGTGGCAACTAAATAAAGTTGGGACTCCAGAGAACCTTTCCTAACGAGCAAGTGAAGACCTTTTTTTTTTCTTGTGATGGCTCTCACTATGCTGCAGATTGGCAGGGTTTTTGTGTGTGTTTTTATTGCAAGCAGAAACGAGTGGATTATCGGCAAGTCTGATTGATAAGTGCTGACATACAGAACTTTTCTTGTGGGCTGTGGGTGAACAATGGCTGTCTCCTGTGACTGCGGACCAAGTAAATTTGTGAGCACAAAATAGGCGTGCTGCAACAGAGAGGTGGAAAAAGAGCAGCTGGGCTAGTTTCTCATTGCCAGAGCTTGCACTGCTACTTGTATTCATGCATGTAGACTTACTATTGTTTGTTAGTAGTAGAAAAGTAATTTTCTGTTATCATATTTCCTTACTCGTTTCAAAGTGATGGTGCAGCAGCCATTTCGTGTAAACTACAGCGCAGCATTCTTGCAATGTTGTGGATAATGGAGGCGTGATCAGAGAGCAAACAGGGACAATTAATCCAGTTCTCGCTTTGAATATTTTCCAGCTTCATTTCTTTGATGTAATGCTGACCATCCTCGCAACCGATTTTGCCCTGTCACACATCAAGTGACTGCATTTTTTACCAAGCACATTCACAAACTTCTGGCGATGGCTCTAGCACATCAATTCGGTGTGTGTCGGCGACGCAGCCTCAGGTTAACTGCTACAACAACAAAGCAGTACAAACCAGCCCCCTTTCCCAACCTTGGAAACTTCTACAGTCGTGCCACATCATGAAAGGCAATGTTACGTGGACATGATGCATCTCACCCATTGTCACTTTAACGCCGTGGTTTGAAACGGGCAACCTGTGGGCCATATCTTATCCATGACGAAACTCTGTGAAGTATGTTATTCCCTTGCTTTAACCCGTGTGTGTCCTGCACAGACTATCGCCTCCCACCTAAACCTGAGCTGGCTGTGGGAGCAGGCGCTGCGAAACGATAGCTTGCTGATGGATGCAGTCAATCGTCTTTGTTGCTACAACTTTCTGGAGATAAAGGCTTTCAGTTAAGGTTGCAAATGCTCGCTCTTAAAAGTCGAAGCGACATATGAAAAAGTGCGAGTTATTTGTCTACTTGCTGTGGTATGCAGTTGTAGTGCGATATTTATAGAGACTACTGTTTCACTATCGTTTGATGCACGACTCCAAGTGCTTAAAGCTATAGTGCTGCCGTGCTGTGTAGGCGGCCTTGGAGGAAATGTGTTCAAAAGCTATGACAACGGCACAGCAATAGTGATGCTTTCGTTCACCCTGTTGGATTTTCCTCCTTCGTCATTAATCGCTTCAAACCGTTAATTACCTTTTTTTTTCATTTCTTAAAAAATTTAATATTCAAGTGTTATGAGCTGATCAATGCTTTAGACTTGAAAGGGCTGCTCTGGTATATCTATAATTTCCAGCCTATGGTTTTCAAGTAGAGCAGAGGTTAGGCTTGCTTATACATAATAACTATGGTGTTCATGGCTGCTAATGCAACTGTATAGCCTATTTGTGACATTCTTTGATATGTCATTAAGTATGACCATAAAATCAGCCAGTGGTACTATATGCAGATCTTCCCGGCCATCACCATGTAAGCGAGTTGGTTGTGTTGACGCTGATCAGGTTAAAGAGATGATTTAATATTTCGACTGCCGTCACAGGCTTCAGCACTGTGGTACTGCAGTTTGGGAGGTGGCATCATGCTGCATGAATGTGCAGTATGCCAACGGAAAGATTACAAGTAAAACACTAATCACAAAAAGCCAATACGAATCACTGGCACAGCCACAAATTTTTGGGGGAGGGGAGGGAAAGCACCCCCTTGAGTTCAGGGGGGATGCCCCCTTTAAATGGTCATTTTTCTCTCTGTATGCCATGGTGAGAAAAAATTGCGAGGGGGGGGGGGGGGGGGCACAGGTTTGGTGCATTACTCTCTGGCTACACCCCTGATACAAATGTTACACTTATGGGCAGAAATTACCTAGACACTTTAACAATGACATACCCACAGTACTCCATTGGTTACTAGTGTTCAGCCACATTTTGATGCAGTAGAAAATTGATGCATACTCTCTGTGCTTTCTTTTCACGTTATGATACAGTAACAACACGTAATGCGCTTAACGAGACATAAGCATGACCAGGTTTCAATGTGCTCATTTTGCATTGAGTGGTGACGGCACAAAACTGTAGGTGTAGTGTGGTTCACTTTGTTGCAAGTCCAAGGAAATGCTTCTCTGTGGCATGTGTTTCTGTCAGTGTAATCATTGAGTCATTCCAGCATTATGCCAGCACGTGATGACATCTTGTCAATAATGCAAAAAAACTGCATCACGCATTTTTGCCACGTTATATTTCTATAACTCTGGAACGCGAATGCCTGGGTCTAAGTTTGCTTTGTACCACTTATGCTAGTCATCCCTAAGGGTCGTCAAGGCATTAAGTTGTACACGTCTCGCATTTCCATAAACGGTGATTGCAGTGTACAATTTCCAGTCACCAGTAGAATTTGTGTGGGCCACTTCGTCCATAAAAAATCACAAGCCTGCTTCCATGCAGGAATGTTTTCTTTCACCTCACTGATAGCTTGAAAATGCTTCAAATCGACGCAAGCTTAGTGGCCGGGCAACTGAGCAATGCAGCTTTGCGACTCATGCGCACATGCCACGTTCGTCGACACACCACATCTCATTGTGGTCTGATTACTTTGTAGTGCAACGAATGATTCCCTGCCACACTGAGTGCCTTCGCAGCTCAGACCTTTGTGGAGGTTATCCTGCTGAGTTGCACGCATTACTGCAGCAAATCACGCATCCACGATGTACGAAACATTCTAGTACAATTCTACTAGTACTTGTTTGCATTGTACATTGAGCACTGGCATAATAAATGTGATTTGCTATTTCATTGGTCATGTTTTGCAAGGTTTACATTTGGGTTAATTGGTAAGGATTGATCAGGAATAGGGAAAGGAGGACAAAAAAGGAGAGAGGTACAGCAGTACACCATAGTGTGTGCAGTGAGCACTTGCGATGTGCTTATCTGTCTTGTTTGTGGCACAATCTGTATTGATGCCTTGTCATAGTTATAGTCAAATTATTTATTTATGGCACTACTGCAATGAACTTCAGTCACTACTGACATTCTGAGCTAATCTGTGCTAGCGCAACCATGTTTGTGACACTGGTCATTGCCTCAGTAGTGGGAACAAATGATGGCCTTCTAAAGATAACTTAAAAGCATCCTTTTTCTCACATACGAGCACCCACTATTGAATTTTGTTGTGCTCTGCAGTTTATATTGTTACGAGGTTGGTTGCTTCTGAGCGAGATGTATTTGCAGAGTAAAAACTACAGGCAAGAGACACAATGGCTGATTGGCCCAGTCGCGCGCCTGTCAGTCGCACCTCTTCCTTTTCTTCCTCTCCGTAGCAGGACCCCCGGGCGTTGGAGCGCCGTCTCGGCGAGAGTCCGGAGAAGTGCGACAGAAGTAGGGTTTCAAGCGCGAAACATGGACAATGTCAACTAGTGACGAACTTGGTGACGTATTGGAGTGCAATGGCGCTATCTCGTAGGTTACGTCGCTAACTTGACGTAAGACTAGGTAGGGTCCGGCGTATCGGGACAAAAGTTTTTCGGAGAGACCTACACGGCGACACGGTGACCAGAGGAGCACGTGGTCACCTGGGGCAAACGTTATATTTCGATGCCGGTGGTCGTAGCGGGCTTTTTGCATATCCTGTGACCTGGTGAGGCGAGACTGGGCAACTTGACGAGCCATGTGAGCCCGATCAATGGCTTCGCGCGCGTACTCGGAAGGAGATGGCACGAGAGGCAAGGTGGTTTCAAATGGCAATATGGGGTCGCGACCATATAAAAGATAAAAAGGCGAGAATCCCGCAGTGTCATGTCGAGAGGAGTTATATGCGAAGGTCACATAGGCCAACGTTGTATCCCAGTCTCGATGATCATCGGAGACGTACATCGAAAGCATCTCTGTGAGCGTGCGGTTGAGACGTTCAGTTAGGCCATTAGTTTGTGGGTGGTAGGCGGTAGATAGCTTATGGGCTGTAGCACACGATCGAAGGAGGTCATCGACAACTTTGGACAGGAAAGAGCGGCCGCGGTCCGTAAGCAGCTGTCGGGGTGCACCATGGTGTAAGATGACGTCATGAAGAAGAAAATCCGCGACGTCAGTGGCGCAACTGGTTGGCATGGCCTTTGTTATCGCGTAACGGGTCGCATAATCTGTGGGGACGGCAATCCATTTATTTCCTAGTGTCGTCGTCGGAAAAGGGCCAAGAAGGTCGAGTCCCACGCGATGAAATGGTTCAGAGGGGACTTCAATTGGGTGAAGATATCCAGCTGGCAGCAAAGAAGGTCTTTTCCGGCGCTGGCAGAGGTCGCAAGTGGCGACATATCGACGTACGCTGCGGTACAATCCAGGCCAGAAAAATCGACGTCGCACGCGGTCGTATGTGCGGGAAACGCCGAGGTGTCCCGCTGTTGGTGCGTCGTGAAGTTGTTGAAGTATGGCAGGCCGTAGATGACGAGGGATGACAAGCAGAAGCTCAGGGCCTTCAGTGGTGACGTTGCGGCGGTAGAGGATGCCGTCATGCAGCACGAACATACGGGATTCAGCGTCATGGCTGTCAGACTGGATGGCGTCGATGATAGTGCGCAATGACTCATCCCGTCGTTGTTCGATGCGCATATCGCTGACGTCTGTAAACGCCATTACGCTGCTCTCCAGGTCAGGCGCAACGGGATCAGGAGGATCTACCGGATATCGAGAAAGACAGTCTGCGTCCTTGTGCAAACGGCCAGACTTGTAGCTGACGCTAAACGAAAATTCCTGAAGCCTCAGAGCCCAGCGAGCCAGACGTCCAGTCGGGTCCTTCAGAGAAGTCAGCCAACAGAGGGCGTGGTGGTCCGTAACGACAGTGAAAGTGCGACCATATAAATATGGCCGAAACTTGGCGACGGCCCAAACTAAAGCTAGACACTCTCTCTCGGTGATGGAATAATTCATCTCCTGGGGAGAAAGCAGGCGACTGGCGTAAGCTATCACGCACTGTCTACCGTGGTGCCGCTGAGCGAGAACTGCGCCGATACCGTGGCCACTGGCGTCGGTGCGAACCTCTGTGGCAGCAGAAGGATTAAAGTGGGCAAGTATGGGGGGCGTAGTTAGGTAGCCGATGAGAGCGGCGAACGCTTGAGCCTGCTCAGGGCCCCATGAGAATGTGGTATCCTTCTTCAGCAAATCTGTCAGTGGCCGGGCAACGTCAGCGAAGTTTTTCACAAAACGGCGAAAGTAGGAACATAAGCCGACGAAGCTACGGACGTCGGATGTAGAACGGGGCACTGGAAAGCTACGGACGACGCGGATCTTTTCGGGATCTGGTTGGACACCATCGGCGTTTACAATATGGCCCAGAATGGCAATCTGACGGTGACCAAAGTGACACTTCTTGGAATTGAGTTGTAGCCCAGCTGTTCTGAAGACTGCGAGAATTGCAGCGAGACGGGTCAGGTGGCTATCGAAAGTAGATGAAAAGACTATCACATCGTCTAGGTAACAAAGACAAGTAGACCACTTGTAACCACGCAGGAGAGAGTCCATCATTCGTTCGAATGTGGCAGGGGCGTTACATAGTCCAAAAGGCATGACCTTAAACTGGTATAAACCATCTGGTGTAATGAAGGCCGTCTTCTCGCGGTCCATTTCATCGACAGAAATCTGCCAGTAGCCGGACCGGAGATCTATAGACGAGAAGTATGTAGCCCCGTGTAGGCAGTCCAACGCGTCATCGATGCGTGGTAGCGGGTACACGTCTTTTCGTGTGATCTTGTTTAGGTGGCGATAGTCAACGCAGAAGCGCCAGGTACCATCTTTTTTCTTCACAAGGACGACAGGGGAGGCCCAAGGACTACTTGATGGTTCTATGACACCTTTGTTGAGCATTTTGTCCACTTCTGCTTGGATAACTCTACGCTCAGTGGGGGAGACACGATAGGGGCGTCGGCGAATAGGACTGGCGTCACCAGTATTTATACGGTGCTGAACAGTGGATGTTTGCCCTAGAGGTCTGTCGTCGAAAGAAAAAATGTCGGTATATGACGCGAGAAGGCGATGGATGTCATTGGCTTGCGCAGGGTTGAGGTCGGGTGCAATCATCTTCGAGAAACGATCTGGCCGAGAACAGGTGCTGTTCGCTACTGGAGACTGAAGTAAATCAATCTCGGTGGTGAGCGCTGCTATTTCGAATTCGTCAGCATTAGATACGCTGGCCAAGAACATGCCACGAGGAAGCACTTGAGGGCACAAGCTGAAATTGAGAAGTGGAAGCGAGGTACAATTGTCAGTAACAGTCACAAGCGTATGGGGAATGGCAATGTTGCGGCTCAAGAGGACGTCGGCGAGAGGAAGGAGGACATATTGACCATCGGGAACTTGGGGCTGTGCGGTCAAAACGACGAAGGTGGCTGCCTGAGCTGACAGCCGCACATCCTGAAGAGAGCACAGGCGCGGCGGGGCAGTGGGGGGGTCAGCGACTATCTGAGGCAACTCTAGCTGAAGAACGCCTGTAGCACAATCGATCAGAGCAGAATGATTCGACAAGAAGTCCAGGCCTAGGATAATGTCATAAGGGCAGTGGTCAATCACGGCTAAAATGACAGAAGTAGTGTGGTCCTTTATACGTAAGCGGGCAGTGCACAGACCGAGAACCATCGGCGTGCCGCCATCGGCCACACGGAGCATTTGTGCAGCCGCTGGTGTCAGAACTTTCTTTAAACGTGTGCGTAGGCTTGAACTCATGACCGAAATGCTTGCGCCGGTGTCGACAAGTGCTTGTACAGGTTCGCCGTCTACTTTAACGTCTATTACACTTCGTCTGGTGGGAACGGAAAGAGGATTTGCTGCGGAAGTCGTCAATGCAGCACCACCTCCGGGGGCTGCATTTCTCAGTTTTCCGAGACAACGCGGCCGGAAGCCACGGGGGACGAGAAGCGCCGTGGCTGCGGCGAACGGGACGATGGGCGACGTGTTTGCGGCGATCGAGACTGGTGCCCACGTGGTGAAGGCGAGCGGCTGTACCAAGTGTTCCGAGAATGGTCAATGGCATTGGGCTCTTCGGCAGGTGGAAAGGTGCGGGCGGTATCGTCGAAACGGGTCATATTGGTCGTTGCGCGATGTGCCGAGGACCATGTGTTGCGGCAGTAACGGGCAATATGTCCAACGCGGTGGCAGTTGAAACATATAGGGCGGTCATCTGCAGTTCGCCACTCAGCCGGGTTGCGAGTACGTGGAGAAGACCGTCGGTCGGAGAAGGGCATCACGAAAGGGCGTTCGCTGACTCTAGGCGCGGTGACATGGCACACGGAATGCACTCCGATGTTTTCAAGCTCCCGGCGCACGATGGCTTGAACAAGAGGAACAGTAACAGGAGTGGCATCGGTACTGCGCGAATAGAACGCCGAGGGCGCCATAGCTTCCAGTTCACGACGAACAATGCGTGTAAGGTCTCCCGGCGGCGATGCACGTTGTGGTGTTGACTGGTCCTCGCAAGTAGATGTTGCAGCGGTGTTTGGGAGTCGAGCGAATGTTTGTAGAATGCGGCGACTTTTCACTTGCTCGAACTGACGACACTCTTTGATGATCGCGTCTACGGTGGAACAGCCCTTGCACATCAGGAGATTGAACGCGTCGTCGGCAATCCCTTTCAGAACATGTCCCACCTTGTCACCTTCTGTCATGTCGCTTTCGGCCTTTCGGCAGAGGGCCAGCACGTCTTGAATGTAAGCGAGGTATGACTCCGTAGGGGATTGGGCACGGCAGGCCAATTCCTTTTTGGCGGCGATCTTCCGACTGGCGGTTTTGCCAAACACCTCCCGCATCTTTGCTTTGCATTGGTCCCAGCTTGTGAGTTCTTCTTCATTGTTCTCATACCACACCTTGGCCGTGCCTCTCAAATAGAACAGCACATTAGCCAACTGAAGTGTGGGATCCCATCTGTTCGGCACACTCACTCGTTCAAACATGGCCAGCCAATCGTCAACGTCGACGCCATCGGTTCCGCAGAATGTACCGGGATCCTTGAGAGGCGTGAAAACGTACGGTTGCGACGCCATGTTCGTCGGAGACGCTGACGTTGACGCGGAGGGCTGAGCATTGGCCATGGCTGGAAGGGCGATGCGACGTCCGCTGCGGAGCTCCGTTGCCTGATGGTTACCCAGCACCTCTCACCAATATGTTACGAGGTTGGTTGCTTCTGAGCGAGATGTATTTGCAGAGTAAAAACTACAGGCAAGAGACACAATGGCTGATTGGCCCAGTCGCGCGCCTGTCAGTCGCACCTCTTCCTTTTCTTCCTCTCCGTAGCAATATTTCGTATTCTGCACCACGTTTTGGTTATTTGTCGTAGTAAAGTGTGCAAACGAAATTTAGCTTCAAAATATGCCTGGGGAGTGCTTTCATGTTCTGTATTGAGAATGTAGTTTGCAATAAACGTTGCTCTGTGATACCACTTTTATAAAGGGCACAGTATTAGTAAGGAATAATGCCATAACGCAGTTCTTGCATCACACTCTGGATCACAAACCAACTGTTTTCCCTGAGCCAAATGATTTGTCTTAGAGAAAACTGAAAATTGACATTAAAAAGTGTACCAAATCTTTCGAAATTGTTCTTCGAATGTGCCTATTATATGTTAGCTTACATTCAGTTGCTGGTTTGAGGTATCATGGCATCACCACCATTTTTTTTCTTCTGATAGATGCGTTTTCTAGTATCTTGACACTTCCATGTTTCAATCACTGAAAGCTTTTTTTTTTATCTTGCACAATTTCTGTCACTCATGACTACAGTTGTTGTTGAAAAAGTGATTTCATAAACTTGTGGCTACAGATTCAGGTAGTGAAGGTCCAAGTTAGGCTGTGTCACAATAGCTTCTTTAGTAACAACAGTCCACCACTGGCTTGCCTCATGCAGATGTTTGGGGAAGTGTGTGAATCCTTGTGGCTCCAGATTTTACCTTAATCCAAGCAAGCTGCGTTGTATGAGTGTAATGATATTATGAGGAGCAGTGTACAGTGAAGAGAGCATCTATTCTTGGAAGTTGGAACTCCTATAGAGCTGTTTTGAAAGACTATGCACGCTTTGGCATCTTTTTTTTTTGTGTATACATTATTGAAGCAATCAAGTGCTGTGTTACTGTTGGTTTGCAGAAATGCATTGTGGATATTCTAAAGAAGTGAGTTGAAACCAGAAGCCATCCTTACGCATAAAATTAGACTGGCCATATCCAAGTGACATCAATAGTGAAATCGTGGTTTTGCGTAACTGCAGAATGAGGTGCCGCACACGGCGTAGCTGCCAACATTGAATGCCGTGGAAAGAATACTGGCCAGGAATGGGTGGGGTATTTCATTTTCCCGAAAGGCAAAATGATTTTGTTGCTTTGTAAGATAATGACGTCTAGTCTAGCTATTGTTACCTACCCATTCAGGAGCGTAGCTTTTGTCAGTATTTTGCGAGATGAAAATGTGTGGTGGATGACACTTTCAAAACCTTGGCTACAGCCAGTTGCAAAACGGCACCCGCCTAGTTTATCGTAGGTAATCATCACACCTTGTTTCACCACTTATTCACTAATTGATTCACCTTTATTACGTCAAATAAGCAGTTTTGGCATTCCACAAAAAAAGAATACATTTCTTCCTTGTTGATTGCTAGCTCTACTTATCTGATGTTATCTTAACAATTTTTTTTTTCTTGTCTGATATTAAGGAATTCCTGATTTTCTCGGAACCTAAATCTGCTCCAGGCAGATGTATTGTCCGAGTGATTAGCTTAGTGAATTGAGTTGTATGTGAATTTCATCCCTCCTTGGAAACGTCTTCAAATGCCTTTAGATGGGTACTTGTAGAAGCTTCATCTTGTTTATTTAAAAATGGGGAAAATGCTGCTCAGTGGGCCGGGTTTCTAAGGAAAATTCAGCGCTTCAAATTTGGTGTTGGCTGCATTCTGGCTGCCTTTGTGTGAAGATTCACATTAAGGAGACACTATGGAGGAACAGACTAAAGCTGGGTAATTTTTACCCATGGGATGGTACGCATCTATGACATTGATGGAGCCAAAGCACCCAAAACATGCCTGTCCCATTTTCACTTAACCCCCTCCCCCTTTTTTGTTTTTTTCAACTTCACTGGATCATGTTAGCCACATACTGATTGTTTCTGCAAAGATGCCATGTATCTTGAGCAGGCAGGTTCAGCTTGTGTACTGTTTGAGACTGAGACATCAAGGTGAAGGAAAATGGCAAGAGGAGAAGACGCACTTCCATTGGTTGTGTAAAACAATGCTTTTCTAAACCTGTTGGCATGCACCAACACTAACTAGCTCAGTTACATACAGAAAAGGTGTCCTTAGTATAATGCTTATGTTGAAATTATCCAAAAAGACTTACAATAGCTAATTTGCTGCTTTTAATTGACCAATACATGCTGCACTGTTACAAACTTTTGTCCCTGTTTGCCACAAACTCGTAGAGATGAAATTCTATGAGGCAACTGTATGCTTCTTCCTGTCGGCCTGCAAATAGGAGCATTGCCTCTTTCTTTTTTCTTTATTGATGTTATGTTATGTAGACAGAAATGTCAGTTTAACTGGAGGCTCAACAGGCGAGAAATACAAGACTACATGTGGCGAGTTTTTTTCAGAAAAATGTTTGCACAACCTCCCCTACGTTGATGTGAGTTTTTTGAAAGTGTCTGCATTTCTCTGGTTTGTTGTTTATTCATACGGAGTGATTGCGTTGTTACTCAGAATTAGCAAAGGCCCGATTTTGCGAGGTATAGGGGTTTCTGCATAGATATGGCCCAAATACATGAAGTGACATCGTTAGTCACTGCCACCACCGTTCGTGCAATTAATATAAAAAGTGAGGTCGGGACTTCTATACCTTTTGATGCTGAAAAAAAAAAAAAAAGAAAAAGAGCACTGTGTCTCTCTTAAGTGTCTCTTTGATGCTGCTGAGCCCTGTGGACTGCAGTGTTCAGCACGGACCCGCAATTTGTCGAGTTGGGCAGTGATGTTCAGTTATTTATGCCTGTGTGCACTTCTTTTAGCTTGTGTGTAAAGCACATGGTGAAGTGCATGCACTGCTTTCCCCTTTTGCACTCATCATATTCTAGCAGCTGTTCGTTCTGCGTGCTGTCCACATGTCTTTGTGAGTTCAAGTGCATAGGTATTATTTGCCAGTGATTTGGAAACAATTCTCGTGTTGGTGGTGCCTGTGAAACTTCTGGTGATGGTCATGTCAAAGTATAAATGGTGGCAATGGTGCAACGCGCTTTCCATCTTATGTTTTACAGTATGTCGCAATACATTGAAGCGCAAAACAATATACGATGCTTTCTGCTTTCTTTTATTCCACTGTCTTTTTGTCCATCGTTTTCGAGACAGCGGCTGATGTATCAAAAAGAAAATGTTGGAACAGTGGCAGCTTTATTGATGAAGGCTCCTATTGACGTGTTAGGCACATCAGTGATCATTGGACATTTGCACTTGTCGTGGCTGCTTCACTTTGTGTAGAGCCTGGAGATTCTGTGTGTTAATTCTCGAATGTTCTTTTAGCAGGGTATGCATATATGCGTGAGTGCGCGTTGTATTTATTAGTCTAGTACATTCAGTTGAAATGGTACAAACTGAAATAGTGTACTGCTGTGTTTACCTCAGAAGCTGGATACATTCCTTTCATAGCCTTGCTTGTTTTCTGCAAACATATCAAAAATAAGCGACTGAGTGAGAATTTTTTCTGGTAGAAATAAAGCGGAGGACAATAAATCACTGAAAGAAATGTATATGCCAAGTTGATCGAGAAGTGCAGCTTTGTTTGTCACTCCTATGTTCTGCTTATACTAAATTACAGTGCGTTATTGTACAGCATGCAAATTGATGGAAATAAAGCAGCAAAACAACTTGGTGTTCACAGTTTGTTTTCATCCAATGCAGAGAAACGAAGCAACTGCTGCTGCTGGTCTGCCTGGTCTGTCCAGCACTTTGTCACTGCAGTGTTCTGTTGCACAGGCTTTGTACCATTGAATTTTTTCAAATAACTAGCGGGGACTCCGGTGCTGCGATCGTTCAGCGACCATAGGAATGATAAGTAATACACAAGTTTTCCATGTCTTCGTGCTTGCGGGCTTCAGACGCACTTGTGGCTTTGTTTATTGTTGTTTTGGTTTTGTTTTGAATAAAAGAATGGACTATTGTAAACTTCGTGAGGTAAAGTGGTTACTTGGGCATGGTTAAAACATCGTGAGCCAATTTGAATTGGTGAGCCTTTAAGGTGCTGAAGTGCAACTGCTGGACATTAGCCGATTATCATCTCGTGACAAAGCGGCTCCAAGCTATGTGAAGCCAAACAGTTATAGGTACGAAGATTAGGCAAATTTGTGTACTACCCATCATTCCTATGCTGGCTGAAGTGCCGTTCATTACAGCTACTGTGGACCTTAGCACCAGAGTCCCCTCTAGTGTATTTGTAGGAAACTCCATGCTTTGTACTACGAAAAGTTTAACATGAATGCTTTTTATGTACATTAGTTCATTTTTCAAGCATCCATCATTCTCACTGACAAAGCAAATAAACACACGAACTAGAATCAATAGAAAACAAATTTTACAGCTGCATTTTTGTTGTCCTTTAGGCAATTTATGCATCTTGGTCGGAGGCTTGGAAGGTGGTTCCAACAGCACCCCAAAACCCCCAGAGCATTTACTTTGTATGGTGATATGTAATGCACGCATCAACGGATGCACCGTGCATAGAGGACGGACTTATTTTCTTATGCCCCATAATAAAATCATGGCTACACTCTTGGTAGTCATAGGTACGACAGTCAAACAAACACATGAAAGCTTGACCTAACTGTTCCAGGAATCTTCGCTTAGTCACAAAATATGAATGCCAGAATACAGCTGACATTGCGGATATAATCCACTGGCAAAAAGATGCAAAGGCAAAGTCTGGGCCTCGGTTTCGAATTTTATTACATTTTTTTCTCTTTGAATGTTAAACTTGTGTATCAGGCAAGATTACCTTACTATTCTGCAAACCTTATCATAGCTTATGACAGAAAATTGTACTATAGTTGTTACAGATGCATAATAAAAAAAAGGTAAGCATGCAAGAAGACACACAAGAAATAGAATCAAGACAACTAAAACACTATCATAGCCATTGATGTCTCAAACTGAAAAGTGTTTTCTTGTTTTTGACTAAGCTTGTGAGAAAACTTTGTTTGAATAGAGTGAGATGCATGAAAGCTTGACACAAGAGCCATGTCTTGATACGTCTTGAAGAAAGTGGTTATGTACTTGCCAGAAATTATAGAATTAATTTCCATGGAGGCCACCTATTTATTTTATTGAGATATTTTCATGCAGGAGGGCAAATTTGAACATTTCTCGCAAGTGTAGTAGCGCAGAACATTCGTTTACAGGGTCTTGCTCACTCACTTGAAACAGCTAATTTTATGAGAATAAACTTTGCGGCTGGCCTACTTGCGGTAACGGTGGTGTTTCGCATTCGCGCGTCTTGCGGTATGTTGTAATGACGTGAAGTCCGATCTTAGAGGGGCTCTGCAACTCTCAGCATGGTCGGAGAACTGCCGATCGGCAGTCGAGGCTCCCTAGGTGCCTCGATTTCCGATATTTAAACGTTGTAGCGCAGTACACGACCTGGAATTCACGACTAATTCTCGAAGTCAACTATAGAAATTGCTCCCTCTTCTCTCTATAAATTATGGCATATACCCTAATTGTTGCCTCATATACCCCATGTTCACGGCCATTAACTGATTTCGGCATCGCGAGCTGCCGTGGCCGCCACGTGCCCGCGCTCGCTCGCTGAAAATTAAGGCCTGATCACAAGTACGCGTTGCAGCGCGTTATCGCGTGATTTTTATTTAGTTTTTTTTACTCGGCACCGTGCTCTTCCCTGTGCGAAGAGAAGGCGTGAAGGTGCGCGCCCTCTCTCTATATGAAGAGGACGCGGAGCCGCGTGAAAACGTCACGCGCTGGAACGCGTACGTGTGGTCAGGCCTTTAAAAAAAATAAAAAAGTGCCCAAGGTCATGACGCGCTCTGACGAAGAGTGTCCCCCCCCCCCCCTCCCCTCATTATATGATTCTCAGCACGCTCGCCGGTACGGGAGTCAAAGGAAAGCGCCTAGAGCGTGTGGCCAATGTCCCTCGTCACTTCGTCGACTGCGGCAGCTGACATATGACAGCTACCTCAACGGAATTCAATAAAGTCCGTCCAAGAAGCATAGACAGCTCTCGCAATATACGGCAGTCAAAGGGGACCTGTTTCGAGTGGTGCACAGGAGAAGTCGACAGGCTCGTGTGAAGGCGGGATGTGAGGCTGCTGATCAACCTTTAATGCCCAAGCTTACCCCTTTCCCCCAAGAGCGCCCAAAAGTCGTACTTTTCTTTCAATAAAGATAAGATTCAATTCAACAAAGCCATTAGACGATTACTTGGAAAAGTGTTGCTAGACGTACACCCCTATGAAGTTCTGGTATCTCTGGGGGTTGATGGAACCTTCACGTCCGCTATTTCTAATGATATTGAGCACGGTGGATACGCCTCCCACCTGAAAAACAACAATTGAAACCAATTAAGAAATTTCCACCTGCTTTCAACTGGTTCCACTCGTGAATTAGTACACAATTTGGCCATTTGGACCACTTGGTCTCGGTTTCATGCCAATTGGGTCTAATGGTGCAGCAGCACAAAACCAATCGGGCCAGTTATAGTTGTATTCCACTTCTGTAAAATGGTGCAATCAATCAGCACTTAAATCATCTGACTAGATTGTTGGTATTCCAATTGATTCCAACCATTTGAACACTCCAATGGGCCCATTTATACCTATTGGTATATTTCCAAGTAGTGCAAAATGTTTTTTTTTGTTTTTTTTTTTTTGGCAGGGATGTTCTCGATCTATCACAAGCGATATAGGCATGATCGAGCTCTTTCACTAACGGGCGGATCTATAGAGGGGTCCTAAATCTCCGGAACACCCTCGGAAAAATCCTCTGTCCGCCCCTGGGACGGGAAGCATAAAAAAAAAAAGAGCATGTATTGTCAAACACTCGTACCTCTACTGTGCAGTTATTTTTGTCGGTTATAGACATAAAAAAATGCTATACATTTTTTTAAATGCGATGTCGTGTGCGCATAAGCTCGAAAAGTTTTAAAACTTAAATAGGCGCGCGGGTAATTTATGCTTTGATGTGTCGCGTCACTACAGTGAGTGTTCTGCTTGAAAAGGTGGTTTCACGGCTGTACTGATGTTTTTGCTGTGAAACCACATTTGCAGGTGGTGCAAATTTCATAAACGTGGGTTTGTGTGATCGAGCCGACGTTTCGACAAGCGGACTTGTTGTCATCAAGGCTGCCTTGATGAAGCAAAGCCTTGACAAAGACGGATACACTTGTCGAAACATCGTATCGATCACACAAACCCGCGTTTATGGATTTTTTTTTTTATATCGCAAGCTTCCATCATCTCCTGACTTCTCAATTTGTTTTCCTTTCTCTCCGTAGAAAAAATAAGTACATTCTTCCGCTGAGGAGGCTTTATATGATAATTCAAGCGTAATCGAATGTTAAGTACCTTAATATTAGATGAATACTCGCACAATTATATCAATAGGTTTTCGTTTGCAGTTTACTATTTTATTAGTTGTGCTTTAACGCTGCAGTAACAAAACACAATCTTTATTTAAATGAAGTTGTTTGTAATTTTGAAGGCTGTTCTTTTGTGCCGTAAAGTGCCACTAAAAAAATGCCTACTGTCATTCCTGCAGACTCCCCGCGCTTTCTTTAATTACCATGGTCTTAAATTTGACTGGTGCAAATCGTTCCTGCAGACTTTGTTGCGGGCACCACGCCAGTAAAGGTTATACTTAAACATCTCTTATGGAACCTGGAATATGGTTCTTTAGACTGGAAACGTGGCTGGAAAACACTTCTTTCACCGTGAAAGCCACCTGGGAAGAATAGGAGGCCCCGCTGCGCTTGGCGGACGCGGCCAAGTGGAGGATCGCCGCTGAACGGACCGTCCACGTCGTGGAACTGCATGAACTGGCGAACGTATCGGGCAGTGGCGTCGTGCGGGGACCCTGGGACGTACGTGCCCGAATTCCTTGTACAGATAAAATTTCATCTTTCTCTCTCCACCCATTTTCATGTATTATTGTACCTGGCATGCTGCATACATTAAGTCATGATATGGAGGGCCTGCTTGCATGTTAGGTCACGCATGTGCAGTTCCGATGAGCCTCCTGAGAGTCCGTGGCAGTGTGGGCTTTGAAAGTGGTGGAGATGCCAAAGGCAATGGCGGATTCTTCTTCTGCCATGTAGTGACTTCTGCGACTTTGATTGGGCCGTTACGATTTCCTAGCCGTTAATTCAAACGGCAGCTGTGAAGACGTCCCGACGTGGTCCTACTATCTGGCTGGTGATTTCATATTATTGATAGGTATACTTAGCTCGAAGAGCGCGCCCGCCTTGATTGTGAGTTGGATGCATATCTCGGGAGAGCGCTGACTACGATGTCATTTCCATATGGAATATTAAAGCATTCTTCCACTATCACTAGAAGCAAAATGTTTATAGGCGGCTCGATCCCTTCCCGCGGAGCTGCTAATGAGTTTTGATCCTTTGATGGGCTACTCACTGCACATGAATGATTTCCTGTGAGGTATCGGGTTCTCCTAAGGCATGCAATTTACGAGTGCTTGGTTTATACTGTCTTCTTCTATGAACGTTCGAGCGGGATGAATGGGAAGGTGTATGTATATATCTGTTTCGAGTTATAGTAGCCTGTTCGTAATTATTTAGCTCTATGGCTGGGTACCGCCGTGTAGGGATGGGAAGAATGACTGATCGAAACCGGGAATGCAAGGAAGGCTTGCGCCTGTGCCGGGGAGGTGGCACAACCATACGAATTCAGACTTGTCTGGGGCAGGCATTCTGGCCCTCTTGATGACACAAAAAACTGCATTTTGTCGATGGCCTCCTGAATGTATTCGGCACCTCTAATGGCAATCTGAGCACACGGGTCTACAGCATTTTCGCCTCCATCGAACATGCAGCCGCCGCAGCCGGGGTTTGATCCTGCGGCCTGCGGGTCATGAGCAGCCAATTACCCACTAGACCACCGCGCGGCGGGCGAAGGTTCGTCGCAGCGCATGTGTGAGGCAGACTTGGCGCCCCCTCTTTATAGGTAAGTGCATACATGGGGCATATATGTTGCCCCCCCCCCCCCCTCTTAGATGGCTTGAGGGGGGAGCGCCCCCTGCCCCCTCGTGCGCACGCCTGCGTACTGCATAAGGAACTAAAGATGTATGATCGAGGTAACTGCGGGGTATATATTACTCGTTCACAAAGCTTGTGGGATGCCATGTCGAGAGAAAAACGCATCCCCAACATAAAACGCAAAAACGTTTATTAACTGGGTAGCAAGCAGCATCGGTGCAAGCATGCTGACGCTGTGTTCGAAAGTTAGATGAACGAGCACTGAGCTTGGCAGCTTGGGTTTCATAGCCGGCAGTGACGACGTAAGTACCGGCGAAACTGCGGTGGCACTATCTTTTATCAGAATAAGCGTGTTCCAGTGCCATGTCACGCCGGGATAATCAGGGGCGAGACGGAGGCTGCGCAGGACTGTGCGCAGTGGTCGCCACAGTATTATACCTAGTGCCGAGAGCTGAAATACAATTGGCTACTTACCGGCGATCTGCGGAGAACGGGCTGTAAACTAATAAAACGTGTTGCTGGGCTAGTTGGTACATCGTTACAATATACAGGAAAGTGGCGCAGCATATGGGCAAAAGAGGGCGCTCATACTACCTCCTTCCCTCCTCTTCGTCTTTGTCCCATACGTGTTGTGCCACTTTTCTTGTAACGGCTTGTAAAGTCTGATCCCTGTCTGGATTGAGGGCTGCATCCTGGCGTATGGATCATAGGCGTATCAGCCGGGGGGAGGGGGAAGGTCAAGGGGAGCGCAACCTTCCCCCTACCGAGAAAAGTTGGGGGAGGGGGGCTGAGCCCCCCACTTTCGACAGTGGTCACAGTCGGCTGCACGCTAGGAAAAAAAAAAATTAAGGCACAATTTTATTTCACCACTGTAATCGCTCAATTATAATGTTACGAGAAAAAGAAAGCATTACGAGGCAAAAGTACATTCTAGTGATAATTTTTCAACATACAAGCAGTGGCGATTTTCGTTGAATACTTCTAGCGACGCTTTCCATCCTGTGCAGTAGCACTACAGAGCAGGCTAGCGCTGAACAAGTGCCCTATTAATTACATCACTTGTTAATGTTTTTCTTCTACTGCAACTGGCCGATGCAGTTATAGATGGGAACGAACAAACTCAATTTGTGGACCGCTCAAAGCATTTGCTGTTTCGGCAAAATAATTTTCTTTCGTCGAAAAGGATTACCATCACCGCTGCTCTGTCGAAGCTGCTGTGAGCACATGAGTGCGACTAATATTTCTAAATATTTTAGTTTTGCCGTACTGGAAGTGCCAAAAAAGTTTCCACTTTAATCTCCAATAAATCTGATCAGACTTGCTTATGGCAACTTGGAGCGATGGAGGCAGCTTGCAAAGCGGCGACGAATAAAGCAGTGGACTTGAGTTTAGTGGGAAGCTAAAATAAGTACATAGCAGTGTTCAAAATAGCTTTGGTTCCTCAAGGAGTGCTTTACATTTAAGAACTGAATTATTTGTGAGCTGTTTTATTAATTTAAATATGTTTATGTTTAAATAATTTATGTTTTATTATTTATTAAATGATAAAATATTTACTATTGAGGAGGCCGCCATCAACATTATTGTATTCATGCTGAAAGTTGTGAGGTAAAGCACAAAAATCGTCGCGTGCAATCTTATTACATGCATGATATATGACAAACATATACGTGGTGTTCCAGGTCCCAGGACATGATGCTTAAAACTGACTGCCCTTTTTTTACGCTATTGCATTAGTGCTGTGTGTATGAAAAATGACATGAAAGTGCGAACGCGTCGAGGAAGTTGTCTCTCTCTCTTGATATAAATATGTACCGCCCTTCCTCCTCTTGCAAATGAGTTATTACGCCTCTGCGTATGATGGCAAGTTACACCTGTAGTTCGTTTAGCTAATGGGATAATTAATCGATATGCGGGGTTTAACGTCCCGAATCCACCATATGATTATGAGAGACGCCGTAGTGGAGGACTCCGTAAATTTCGACCACCTGTGGTTCTTTAACATGTACCCAAATCTGAGCACACGTATGGGACTACAGGATTTTCGCCTCCATTGAAAATGCAGCCGCCGCAGCCGGGATTGGATCCCGCGACCGAGTACTTCAAGACCACCGCGGCGGGCTGCGAGATTACAAAGGCGAGCGGATAGAGCCACCCACAATGCACCGCGCGGCTAGGTAATGGGGTAATGCGCTGGTAATATAGAGGCGGCCTTTTTGATACCCTTCGTAGTTGAGAGGTATTCACCGCCATGTTCACCTGTACGGGTTGTACAGAGGTATTTGGTACGCCGCATGGCTGGCGAGTCAGTCCATCTATATTCGTGCCCGAATCTTCAAATGGAGTGTGCTGAGGAACCGAAAAGTTGTTGTTGTTGTTGTTGTTCTCCTATTGTTAGTGGCGCATACCCACTGTGGGGGATTGGCCAAGAATCGAGTGGCTTTAAAATTTACTGTTCAGATTTAGAATGATGGAGGTATAACAGAAAGATTACCGATAGCCTATAGGCAAGTGTGGTGCTTAATGTAATGCATATAAATATTTAGATAAACAAATTTATTCTTAGAATAGAGCAATAATCTGATTTTATAAGTATATAATTATGTGGACATGTTAAGATAATGAAGCTGGTTAATTAGTCAACCTATTAGTTTCATCAATATAGTCCCGGACGGCCGCGCATACTGTGCCATTACAGAAACCAGAAATGGAAGCTCCAAAAGACAAAATGACAGGCAGGGATAAGTCCATACCAATGCCACGCAAAGGTATTTCTAATAGGGTTTTTCGTATTGTGTTAAACCGCCTGCAGGTCAAAAAGAAATGTTCTATTGTTTACAGTTCATCACAGAATGCGCACAGTGGCGAAGGTGCCTGAACAGACCTGTGTTTATAGAAATTTAGATTTGGTACCCGGCAACGCAGCCTTGTGATAGCTACTTCTTGTTTTCGAGTGCGGCAAAAGTCTCTTCGCCAGGGATATAATAAATGGCGATATTCTGTAGAGTTTGTTAGTGCTGAACCTTTAAAGACTTGCATAAGCGTACGTCTGCGGAATCGAGCAGCAGTCACATAAGCGGATGATGGACAGAGTGGTAGAATTGGTTCGCTGATTGACGACTTAGCTAAGGAATCGGCTATTTCATTTAGAACCAAACCTTTATGTCCAGGCACCCAAACTAATCGCACTTTTCTCAAATGCACAGGTACTAGAGCACGGAACGCCCTTGTTACGTGATTATCAGCACCAACAGAAAGTGCTGCACAGAGATAGGGAATCTGTTATTGTGACAGCTGGTGTAATTGCTGTATCTAACTTGCGTAAGGCGAGTACTACTGCCAGAAACTCAGCCACAAAAACGGGAATGAAATCGGGTAGTTGAAGGGAATAAATCCAATTTAAAAAAAAAACCGAAAAGTTGACCGAAAAGTTAACCGCTGCTGGAGGCGTTCGAAATTCGCGCGCTATTGATACCATCATCTGAGCAACTCAAAAGTAGCAGTTAATCTTAAAATTACTTTTTTGCTTATAAACATTCAGCAAACTGTGAGAAACTGTTGGGTCATGGAAAGAAAGACGTGAAAAATTTGTTCAGTTCACACACGGAGGAAGCTTTTCCTTCCTCCGTGAGTTCACAAATAGTCTCGCAGTGACGCATGTGCAGCGACTGCAGAGCCTCCTAGACAAACACACGACGACGCTAGCAGACAGGCAGCTAGCTGCACGTGTTTTTGTTGCGGTGTGTGCAAAACGACCGCAAAATGAACGGAAATGACTCTGAAGCTGTCGGGAACAGCACTGGGAAGCAGAAAAAAAGCCGCTTCCTCGACGCTTTCTACAGGCTAGCCGATACAACGTTAGAATGTCGTGTTAGCGGAGCTGAAACAGTCATCAAGGAGTTAGTGAAGTCATCGGAAGAGGTATACCACTTATATTAAAGAAGTGTTACGGATCCGACTATTTGGTTTAGTGACTAGAGAAAAAAAGGCATCTTTATTCGGCGCTCAAGATGTAAACATTACTGCTGGCGGCCATAAGATCGCTTTTAAAGAGTTGACCGTCGGGCGAGTTGGGGTTTTGAGTTGGTAGTGTGTGCCTGTTCCTTCTCGTGTGTCCTGTTTAGTTGCGCTCTCACCATGGTTTCTATATCATAACATCGCTCTTGTGGAAACTCGATGCTTTCAATTTGACCAGCCTGACGGGCGCTCGTAAACATCTGCGCTTTATCTTCCTTTCAGTCCGACTCTTCCGATAAACTGCAGTACACGATCGAGCGACTCATCAAGGGCCTTCCGTCGACTCGCAAATGTGCCCGCGTTGGATTTGCCGTGACACTCGTGGAGGTAAGATATATGACGTTTCCTTTACAAGTGACAGCGCAACATGAAGTTCCGGTTTTCAGCTCACCCTGTCAACTATCGACGACATGCGCGTAACTAGGACTCCTACTACACCGCCTGTGTACTACCTAGGTAATAACCCGTTAGAAAATGTACCTTCTTACAAATACCTTGGAGTACTCATCACCTAACCTGGAACGTTCATATCACCTATGTAATTAACAACGCCAACTGCATGCTTGGGTACCTACGACATAACTTTTCAAAAGTACCCTCCACACTAAAATTACTCCTATACAAAACATTAATTCGCACAAAACTAGAATACGCAGCAGCAATATGGGATCCCTTTCATGTCGATTTAATACAGTCACTAGAAATGATTCAGAACAACTCGGCTCGTTTCATTACATGTAGCTACAATCGCACCGCAAGCATATCATCCATGAAAGCAGGCCTTAGTCTACCATCTCTTGCATCACGGCGTAAACTTTCCCGCTTATGTCTTTTAAACAAGCTCTACCACCATGCCTACTTGCATCACGAATTCATACTTGGTCCTCATCACATTTCACAACCTCTGGATCACGCCTTCAAAGTCGGCATGCCTTTGTGTAGAACTAACTTCTTTTCGCAATCCTTCATGCCATGTACATCAAACGAATGGAATGGCCTTCCAAACCCGACAGCAACCATTCGAGATTTCAACGTTTTCAAGAACGCAATAGCTAACATTGTATGACCAGAAACATGCTAACTATATAACTATTGTTCTCTTTTTTTTTCTTTCTTGCTTTGTGTTGTAGTTTTACTGTTCTCCCAACCCACTCCCCTCTGTAATGTTTATTGACTTTGAAGGTAAATAAATAAATATGTTACTCTCACGGCACATCTGGCTTCGTGCTAGGCCAACGTTGGTGTTAGGCAGTGCTTCTTAAGTAATAAAAACGAAAACAAAGCACCCATTGTTTTTGTATTCAATGTGTTTCCAATTATCTGTTCATCTTTTTGTAATGCCTAGGTTCTCAGAGCTTTCCCCGGTGCCACTGCGGAGGAAGTTCAAGCTTGCATCCTTAAATACCTGCCTGAAGACACGAAGGAGGTACGACTTCTTAATTATTCAGAGATGTGTGTCTCTACAAACGCTTGCCACCAGTTATTGTTTTTGTGCAGCAATGTAATGCTTGATTACCACTTGTGCAGAAATAATTACAACATAACATGCAATGCTAAAGCTGCATGTTTTGACTTTACCTCTTTTTAAGATGAGAAATAAGGAGGGCCCCCATCTCTTTAATATGTGGCTACGAGCATAACAAAGCTCATAAACACTCAAAACACTTGATAGTTGTATATGCTGTCACAATGTCAAAAACACTGGACGAAAAAGCTGATTGGGAGGAGCAGTACAAGGTTCATAATTTGATGCGGCACACTAGAGGTTGGTTTGTCCTCTTTAGGCCATCCTTAAATGCAGATGTATGTTCGTGTATTTATCTTCATTGTATTGTAGATGTTCGCATTTTCACAAAAACTCGATCCGATTTCCAAAGACAAAATGTGTTTGAAGTATGGTCATCGTGAGTGCTTAGGACAATGTACTTTGTTTTCAACGCCTAAACATAATGGGCAAGTGTTCATGCACGCGATTTTTCTAGGACAAGAACCATGTTATTCTGGCACGGGGACTCACACTTGCTGCCCTCGTTCGTTCGGGGAAAGCAGTTGAAGCAGCAGGTAGTGTCGCAAAGGAAGTGCTGGAGCTGGGCACGCGCCACGGTCACCTACAGCTCATGGCGTGCGACATCTTCAAGGAACTTCTCAACCAGGTAACTTTTACATTCCCTATTTCTGCTCCTTCAAACTGTCATTGCTGTTTTGCAAGCCATGCCGTTTTAATGTACAAATGGAAGATAGTTTTGCATATACTCAACTGTAAATGTTAGGCTGTCATATTATACTAGGCTCATGTATGACAAGACAACCCAGCAAATCTCTCTTCTTCTGAAAGGGATACTAAAGAAAAAAAAAACAACAAAAAAACACCCGAGCTAACGGAGGAGTTTTGACTCCCTCCCACGCCTAGCCGTGCGTGGCTTTGCCGTGTCCGGGGAAAAGGGGATCCTGGGGGTTGAGCTGACGCTGGGAGATTGGACCTTTAAGGCCCCCCGGCAGAGGCAACACACCTCTTTGGCCCTGGCTTCACGTAGACGGCACCCCTGGGCTGACCCACCCAGGGGAAATCGGCAGTCGCCTTTTCCTATCTCTCTCTCCCTACATCTTCGTCTTTCTTACTTTTTTTAGCTTTCCTGTCTACTTCTTGCTTCTGTTCACTTCCAATTTCCCTGGCGGCAAGGGTTAACCCTGTGCAAATAGCCTACCTTGGTCTAGGTGCATTGGGTTATGGCAGTGTTGTACGGCTGACGTCTGCAAGCTTTCAGCACCTGCAAACTTGCAGCGTCCCCTTGTTGGGCTCCGTGGTGGGTGGCCGCCAACGCTGCTGAACAAAAATAAGAGCGGCATGCATGGAGCATTCCCTCAACTGTCTGATCGTACCGGCCTAAAGCGGGTACGCACCGACGACATAAATTTCTTCAACCAGCCAATAGAAACTTTTCCCCACTTCCACGTCATTCACTGTGAAAAAACCGGAAAGCAAGCCAGGACCATATCTCCTTTCGTAGTTGCCAGGTGTCTTACTGAAACTCTCGGGGCTGGATACAAAGTAACCAAAATGGCTAGCGGAGACCTTCTTCTCGAAATTCGGGACAAAGCACAATTTGTAAAGCTAGACAGCCTCTCAACGTTTGGTGACGTACCGATCACCGTAACACCACACAGATCCACGAACATCACTCGCGGAGTGGTATCTGATGCAGACTTACTTGAACTCACCGAAACTGAACTTTTGGAAGGGTGGAAGAGCCAAAATGTCAATAATGTACAGAGAATTATCATCAGAAGAGATAATAAGGAAATACCAACGAAACACTTGATACTCACATTTGCATCCAGTAAACTACCAGAGTCCATTCAAACAGGGTACACAAAAACATCTATCATGCCGTATATACCAAACCCTTGTCGTTGCTTCCAATGCCAGAGGTATGGCCAAGGCTCTAAAACCTGTCGTGGTCTCCAGACTTGTGCACAATGTGGAGTCCTAGGCCACGTGTCTAAGAACTGCAAACAACCGCCACACTGTGTAAACTGCGAAGGAAACCATGCCGCATATTCACGCTCCTGCACATACTGGAAAAAAGAAAAAGAAATAGTTACATTGAAGGTGAAGGAGAACATTACGTTTAAGGAAGCACAGCGAAGAGTCGCTCCATTCTATGGACCTACATACGCTGATGCGGCGCGTCAGGGGGCACCGCCGCACCAGCCCTCGCCGCCCCTTCGGCCCGCGCATACCGAGCCGGCAGTTGTGGCACCTGCCCCCAAGGCGGCTGTAGCCCAGGCTACACCGCCTACTCCCAAACAGAGACCGGAGACTCCAGAGTCTTCGGGTCTCAAGGCCTCCCCTCACCAGGCGAGGCCCAAAATCCGAACTAACAGCCGCCACGTGCGGGCATCCAGTGCCTCCGAGGAGGTAATGGATACGTCGGCACCCTTGGTGCCGAAAGAGCGGCGTGGCTCCTTGGAGCGCGCCAAGAAAACAAAAAAGCAAATAATAGGGCCTGGTGACGGCCCTGTTAAGTGAACTCAAACTCCTTGTCTAAACAGCCACTCGCTTTTCGTACACACAGCATTATTTTACATTCACCATGAACACTCAAATTATACAATGGAACGTCAGGGGCCTTCTCAGAAACCTTGACGACACCCAAGAACTCTTACACGAACACTCACCAAAAGTGCTGTGTGTACAAGAAACACACCTTAATTCAAAACACACAAATTTTCTTCGTAAATACGTTATTTTTCCAAAGGACCGTGATGATGCCATGACATCATCCGGAGGTGTTGCCATCATAGTGAATCAAGGAATTGCATGCACACACTTACAACTCCAAACATCCCTTGAGGCAGTGGCTGTTCGAGCGGTTCTTTTTGTTAAACTGATCACAATCTGCACTATTTACATTCCTCCTAGCTATCAGCTGCAAAAACGTGATTTACACTCTTTAATTGATGAACTTCCGGAACCTTATGTTCTCCTTGGAGACTTTAATGCGCATAGCAGGCTATGGGGTGACTCTCGGTATGACGCGCGAGGTCAACTGATCGAACAGTTCCTTCTCTCGTCGAGCGCGTGTCTCCTAAATCGAAAAGAACCAACCTACTATAATCTCGCCAATAACACCTACTTTTCCATAGACCTAAGCATAGTATCTCCATCCCTTGTGTCTCTACTCCAGTGGAAAGTCGTCACTAATCTGTACAAAAGTGACCACTTCCCCGTAGTTTTGAGCACAAATACAGTAACTGGAGAGCAGCGATGGCGTAGTGGTTAGAGCATCCGCCTCGCATGCAAGAGGTCCGTGGTGCAAATCCCGGTACCGCGCAGTTCCCAACCGGATTTAAAAAAAAAAAAAAAAATCCGCGTGTTGATGGAACTGCATTAGGAGGCCTGGGGTGCGGCCTCACCGGCAGACACCGCCGAGGACGCACTCCCTCACCAGAGAAGGATTGGCCACCCTGGTGCAGTATCTGGCCACTACCTCCCACATGCTTACGTCAAATAACTCACGGCCCTCAGTCCCCAGCAGCTGCGAAGCAACTGACCACGGCGGCGGTCAGATCTGCAACGCAGCAGAGGGTGCTAAGAATCTCTGGATCCGGACAGGCCGCCATTGGAACCTGAACTTGGCAACGTTTAACGCTAGAACCTTATCTAGTGAGGGAAGTTTAGCTGTACTATTCGAGGAGCTAGAGGGTGTTAAATGGGATATAATAGGGCTCAGTGAGGTTAGGAGGACAGATGAGGCCTATACGGTGCTACAGAATGGGCACGTCCTTTGCTACAGGGGCTTGGCAGACAGAAGAGAACTGGGAGTGGGGTTCCTAATTCACAGAAACATAGCTGGCAACATAGAGGAATAATATAGCATTAATGAAAGGGTGGCAGGTATCGTAATTAAACTGAATAAAAGATACAAAATGAAGGTAGTACAGGCTTACGCGCCTACATCCAGCCATGATGACGCTTCAGTTGAAAGCTTCTATGAAGACGTGGAATCGGCAATGAGTAAGGTAAAAACACAGTATACTATGGTGATGGGCGACTTTAATGCAAAGGTAGGGAAGAAGCAGGCTGGAGACCAGGCAGTAGGAGATTATGGCATCGGTACTAGAAACGCCAGAGGAGAGCTACTAGTAGAATTCGCAGAACGCAATAATTTACGGATTTTGAATACCATCTACCGAAAACGAGAAAACCGCAAGTGGACATGGAGGAGCCCTAATGGCGAAAATAAGAACGAAATAGACTTTATAATGAGTGCACACCCTGGAATCGTTAAGGATGTGGAAGTGATTGGCAAGGTACGATGCAGTGACCATAGAATGGTACGGTCTCGAATTCGCCTAGACTTGAAGAAGGAACGACAGAAACTGATACGCAAGAAGCCAATCAATCAGCTAGCACTGAGAGGGAAAGTACAGGAATTCAGAGTGTCGCTGCAGAACAGGTATTCGGCTCTTAGTGAGGAAACCAACCTTAGCGTAGATACAATGAATGATAATCTGACGAGTATCATTACGGAGTGTGCAGTGGAAGTTGGAGGCCGGGTAGTTAGACAGGACACTGGCAAGCTTTCCCAAGAAACGAAGAACCTAATTAAGAGGCGTCAAATCATGAAAGTGTCAAGTACAACAAACAAAATAGAACTGGCAGAGCTTTCGAAGTTGATTAATAGACGTAAGGTATGCGATGTAAGAAGGTATAACATGAAGAGAATCGAACACGCTCTGAAAAACGGAGGAAGTGTCAAAGCATTAAAGAGGAAACTTGGGATAGGCAAAAGTCGGATGTATGCACTAAGGGACAAAGAAGGCAAAATAACTACCAATATGGATAAGATAGTTAAAATACCGGAGGAGTTTTACAGAGATCTGTACAGTAGCCGAGACAACCACGACCTTAATACTATAAGAACTAGCAGTAACCCAGATTACACCCCACCAGTAATGATAGAAGAAATCAGAAAAGCTTTGGAGAGCATGCAAAGGGGCAAAGCTGCTGGTGAGGATCAGGTAACATCAGATTTGCTGAAAGATGGAGGACAGATTGTGTTAGAAAAACTAGCCACCCTGTTTACGAGGTGTCTCCTGACGGGAAGAGTACCAGAGTCTTGGAAGAACGCTAACATCATCTTAATACATAAGAAAGGAGATGACAAGGACTTGAAGAATTACAGGCCGATCAGCTTGCTCTCTGTAGTATACAAGCTATTTACAAAGGTAATTGCTAACAGAGTAAAGAAAACATTAGAATTCAATCAACCAAAGGAACAAGCAGGATTTCAAACAGGCTACTCAACAATTGACCACATTCATACTATCAATCAGGTAATAGAGAAATGCTCAGAGTATAACCAACCACTATACATAGCCTTCATAGATTACGAGAAGGCGTTTGATTCAGTAGAAATATCAGCCGTCATGCAAACACTGCGGAATCAGGGCATAGATGAAGTATATATAAACATTCTGGAAGAAATCTACAGGGGATCAACTGCTACCATAGTGCTTCATAAAGAAAGCAACAGAATACCAATCAAGAAGGGTGTAAGGCAGGGGGACACAATTTCCCCAATGCTATTTACCGCGTGCTTACACGAGGTTTTCAGAAGCCTAGAATGGGAGCAGTTAGGGATAAGAGTCAATGGAGAATACCTTAGTAACCTGCGCTTCGCCGATGACATTGCATTGCTGAGTAACTCGGGGGACGAATTGCAACTCATGATTACGGAGTTAGACAAGAAGAGCAGAAAGGTGGGTCTTAAAAATTAATCTGCAGAAAACGAAAGTAATGTACAACAACCTCGGCAAGGAGCTGCGCTTCGAGATAGGTAATAGTGCACTTGAAGTTGTAAAAGACTATGTCTACTTAGGGCAGGTAATAACCGCAGAGCCGAACCACGAGATTGAAGTAACTAGAAGAATAAGAATGGGGTGGAGCACATTCGGCAAGCACTCTCAAATTATGACAGGTAGATTGCCACTATCCCTCAAGAGGAAGGTATATAACAGCTGTATCTTGCCGGTACTTAGCTACGGAGCAGAAACCTGGAGACTTACAAAGAGGGTTCAGCTTAAATTGAGGACGACGCAGCGAGCAATGGAAAGAAAAATGGTAGGTGTAACCTTAAGAGACAAGAAGAGAGCAGAGTGGATTAGGGAACAAACGGGGGTTAAGGATATCATAGCTGAAATCAAGATGAAGAAATGGACATGGGCAGGGCATGTAGCGCGTAGACAGGATAACCGCTGGTCATTAAGGGTAACTGACTGGATTCCCAGAGAAGGGAAGCGGGTTAGGGGGAGACAGAAGGTTAGGTGGGCAGATGAGATTAAGAAGTTTGCGGGTATAAATTGGCAGCAGCAAGCACAGGACCGGGTTAACTGGCGGAACATGGGAGAGGCCTTTGTCCTGCAGTGGACGTAGTCAGGCTGATGATGATGATGATGATGATTACAGTAACTGAGTGTCCACCACGGGTTCCCAAGTGGCTCATAAACAGAGCCGACGGGGAACAGTTTTATACCATCGCTCGTCTAGGTTGGAATGACATATGTACTTTTAACAATGATGTTGCTGTCAACTTCTTCACAACGTTTTTGATTGATGCTGCAACAAAATGCATCCCACAAACAAATGGACACCCTGGAAAACGGCGTGTGCCATGGTGGAACTCTGAATGCCGAAACACGCGCAAACAGCAAAACAGAGCTTGGAGGCTGCTTCGGAACTCACCGACAGCCGAAAATCTTGACACCTTCAAGAAAATAAAGTCTCAAGCTAGGAGAACGCGTCGGCAGGCCAGAAGAGAAAGCTGGCAGAAGTTTTTGTCAGGGATCAATTCATACACACAAGAGGCCACAGTCTGGAACATGGTCGGTAGGATAGCAGGGAAACAAGTACACACACTTCCACTCGTAAACACTCAAGGTGATACATTGGAAGATCAGGCAAATTTCCTTGGGGCACGTTTTGAACGGGTATCCAGCTCGTCCCACTATACTGACACATTCCAAAAATACAGAACAAGAATAGAAAGGCAGAAACTCGAACACAAATCCACTAGATACGAGGCATATAACCAAGCTTTCAGTCTAGCAGAGCTCCGAACATCCCTAAACTCCTGCAGTACTTCTGCCCCAGGTTCTGACCGTGTGGTGTATGAAATGTTGAAAAACCTACCAGCCGAAACACGAAAAACCCTACTTTGTTTGTACAATGCTATCTGGTTTTCTGGCACTATCCCTATCTCCTGGAAAGAGGCTATTATAATTCCCATTTTGAAAGAGGGCAAGGACCCTTCTTTAGCTTCAAGTTATAGGCCTATTGCACTTACAAGCTGCTTGTGCAAAGTATTCAAAAAAATGATAAACTGCCGACTTGTACATATCCTTGAAACAAACAATTTGCTCAACCCATTTCAGTGCGGGTTTTGAGAAAGTAGATCCACCACAGACCACCTTGTTCGTATCGAGGCACAGATCAGAGACGCCTTCATCCATAAACAATATTTTCTCTCTGTGTTCCTCGATATCGAAAAGGCGTATGATACAACATGGCGTTTCGGAATTCTAAGAGACCTGTCCCACCTTGGTGTGCGTGGAAGAATGTTTTATATAATCGAAAGTTACCTGTCAAACCGGACATTCCGTGTCCGTCTGGGCAGTGTGCTCTCCCAAACATTTGTCCAGGAAACAGGCGTGCCACAAGGTGGCGTGCTTAGTTGCACACTTTTTATTACCAAAATGAATTCTTTGCACTTGTCCATTCCCCACAATATGTTCTATTGTACATATGTCGACGACGTTCAGCTTGGCTTCAAGTCATGCAACTTGGTCATGTGTGAGCGGCAGGTTCAACTGGGTTTAAATAAGGTCTCCAAATGGGCAGATGAAAACGGATTTCGACTTAACCCACAAAAAAGCACGTGTGTCTTGTTCTCTCGAAAGAGAGGCATGCACTCGGAACCTGACATTCGACTGAACGGGCAACGTCTGTCCGTCAAAGCCGAGCATAAATTCTTAGGCTTAATCTTGGACAACATGTTGACCTTCGTACCGTACATCAAGTATTTAAAAACAAAATGTTTAAAAGCCATGAATGTTATAAAAGTGTTGTCACGTACTACGTGGGGTAGTGATAGGCAATGCCTCATGAACCTCTATAGAAGCCTCATTCGCACCCGGTTAGATTATGGGGCCATTGTCTATCAGTCTGCTACTCAAAGTGCCTTGAAGATGCTGGACCACGTGCACCATTTGGGCATCCGTCTTTCTACGGGTGCTTTTCGCACCAGCCCCGTAGAAAGCCTTTATGTTGAGTCAAATGAGTGGTCGCTTCATCTGCAGAGAACTTACATGTCCTTTGTTTATTTCCTTAAGGTGAAAGCAGACAAGAAGCACCCCTCATACTCTACAATTAATGATCTGTCGAGCTCAACTCTGTTTAAAAACAGGCCTTCGATGAGGCAGCCCTTCTCAGTTCGCCTGAAGTGTCTAGCTGAAGAAACTGCAGTGTCACTTGAACACAGTTTAATGGCTCCTGTAGCATACCCGCCAACGTGGCAGTGGCAGACTATAGACTGCGATGTGTCTTTCCTAGAAGTTACAAAACGTGCATCTATTGCCCATATCCGAACATACTTTTTGGAACTTCAACACAAATACACACGTCCTGAGTTCTTCACAGATGCCTCCAAGACTAACTCCTCTGTGTCCTACGCTGCTGTCCGCCCATCCTTTTCGGATGCTGGCCCTCTACATTCACGCACAAGTATCTTCACAGCGGAAGCTTTCGCAATACTTGTGGCAGCTAAACATATCAAACAATTACAAATACAAAAAGTAATTTATACAGACTCCCTCAGTGTGGTAACGGCCCTGCACAGTCTTAAAAAACAAAAAAACCCGGTTCTTGTCTCACTTTACTCCATTTTGTGCACACTCTACACACTCAAACAACATGTTGTAGTGTGCTGGGTGCCAGGGCACCGTGAGATCGAAGGCAACGTGAGGGCGGATAAGCTCGCTGCATCCGCCCATGAGAGCACCGCCATCACATCCATATCAATCCCGGCTCTTGATCTTAAGCCGTCTCTCAAACGAAACCTCAGGGACTACTGGCAGAGCAAGTGGGATACACACACACAAAACAAACTACACGTTATCAAGCCACACCTTGGCCATTGGCCACCAGTATCAAAATCACGTCTAACAGAGGTAACACTAACAAGACTCAGGATAGGACACACATGCACGACACACACACATCTTTTGTCCGGTGGTGATCCACCATTGTGTGATAAATGTGGTGAGGCATTAACAGTTCTTCACGTTTTAATTCAATGTAAACATTTAGACACTCTAAGAAGACAACACTTTTCACTATCCTACCGACAACATATACCTCTACTCCCTGCAATGTTCGTTGGCAGGGAATCGCTTTTTAGTAATAAATCATTGCTAGCGTTTTTAAAAGAAATTCATAATTTTCATATCATATACCCGGGCATTCCGTAGCACAACCTCTCCAGAGAGGTTTTTGCTGCGGTGGCTACACTGGAAAGCACTTGCCTCACGGCCCTTGGACGCAAGGGTATGAACGTGTGAGGTACTTGTGCTAATGCCATACATGTCCACCATCGTTTTTCATTATCACCAACTTTTGTCACCTATTCACACCACACACACCTTTCACGGCATGGTCATGATTTTATCACTTGTATGTTTTTACCCGCCTTGCTGCGAGGAATTTTATGGCCCTTATACAGCCGCTAATCACAATCATTGTCCACACTCCTTGTCCCATGAACTGGCGCTCTTTGGCCATCAAATGGCCCTTGCGGCAAAAAACACCATATATCATCATCATCATCATAAAGACAAAAAACAGATCTTTCCCATGGTAACAAAGTTAGATATTCTCAGGAGCAAAAGCTCCGCCACTGTTGCAGTGAGTCTGCTGGTGCTTACGTAATGTTTCTGAAAACATCACAGAAGCATGCCGAAGAAACATGATAGGCTATGTGATCCATTGTCAAGACCGGGTACATTATTACGAGGTCAATTCAATCTTGTCTAGGACGTAGATGGCTCCACCAAAAGAGGGTGCTGGGCGTTCTTTGGGATGCTTTATGTTTAGGCAACAACTAATTTTATTCTTAATTAGTGAGTTACTTACTTTCAAGGTATACCAAGCACACTGGAAGAAGATGGTTGGCATGAAATTAAAGATGAAATTTCGTTGTTCATTTTGTCTTCTACAAATGATTTTATAGTGGTGAGTATTGATGATAATAGTCTTCAAACAATAATTTATAAGTTTGAGTTGCTTTAAAATTTCACTCTAAAGTTCCTTTAGTTAACCCAAGTTCAGCATTTTGTAGCTGAATACTTTAATCGTATTTTGAATGAGCCAGGTGCTTATTTATTTGCACTCTATTTGTAACAGAAGATGACATCGATGGCACTGAAAAAGTTTTGCTTGGTAAAATGTAATTGGCAACTGCGCAAGTCACTAATTTTCTCTGTGGTGGTGTTGCCTTCTTTCTGTTTACTTATTCGCATGTCTCAAAAAGGCAGAATTGTTGCATATGTCATAGCTTGTTCATAATTGATGTAATCTTTGAATTGGAAAATAGACAGCATGGTGCAGTCTTTGCGCTTTCTCTTTGATTTCCTGGTATCCCTTGATTCAGTTTGGTGCCATGGTTTTGTAAGTGAGGCATGGGGTAACAAACGCAAAAGAAAAAAAAAGGTGAAGAATCAGGTGTTATAATAATTGTTGGGATTTAACGCCCCAAAGCCATGATGTGATAATGAGGGATGCCGTAATGGAGGACTTCGGAAATTTCAACCACCTGGGGTTCTTTAATGTACACCCAAATATAAGCAAACGGGCTTCAAGCATTTTCGCTTCCATCGAAAATGCGGTCGGTACGGCTGGAATTCAATGCCACGATCGCTGAGTAAGCAGTCCAGTACCACAAACACTAGACCATTGTGATTGGTTGTCAAAAATCACCTGAATGCTGTTTATAATTATTCTTGAAAAATGGCATTCCATGCTGTTCTTTGTTAGTACAACCTTCTTTTTCCATCCTTAATATTATGATTTTACCATGTTGAAGTTTTGAATAATTTCAGACTACACTCAAACCTCATTCTAACAAAGCTGCATCTTACGCAACAATAAGTATGTTATATCCTAAAATTCGTTATGAAGGTACATTCTCAACACTATATGTATTTTAAAACTATTCTTCATTTACTTTGTTATAACCGATATTAAGTTATATCGAGGTTCGTTATATTGAGTTTTGAGGGTATAATTAAAATTTCTTACATTAGAGGTGTATGCATTTTTGTCTTTGTTCAACTTCTCATTGAACCTTGTTGTACAGACTTTTCACACGCGGTTACTGCTGGCATGTCAGATGATGAAGCCCGTGCAGGTGTATATGCACTGTGAAGCAAAGGTCTGATAATAGTTGTTTTTCGACTTTACTGTAATCATTAAGCTTTTTCGCTGGCGCAGTGGACTTGATGAGGCCACACTGCACAGGCAAGAAGGCACCTAGCTAACATGTCGCCTGAACCCCCACCCCCTTTGTTGTTGTTTGTCATTGTTTTTCTGTCACTGATGTGACAGAAGAACAATGAGGAGCCCTAAAAGAAAATGAGCAAAAAAAAAGTTTATAGTTGGGGCTCACCCCCAATGAATGATCTCTCATCTCTCGTGCTTGGTCATGTAGTGAGAGCCCGACATGAGATACTGCAGTGATAAATTTTCGTGTTTCTGTTTTCTTTACAATTTTCATTTGAACATTTCAAGAAAGTCTCCCAGCCTTAGCAACAATTTGTGTTTGCCTGTCTATTGCAGCAGTCTCATTCTCTCACTGAACTGTGCTGTCTTTGTCTCCTTGATTTGTCTTCTTGATTAACACATGACGTGTGCCTTCTGCTTTATCATCTCCAAGGCACTAAAGACGTGTAGTTTTACTGAAACGACTAGGGAAGCTCCACTGCATTTTAATGTCGCTGTACATTAAAGCAAATATGCAGGAGGTGATGGTCCTTCTTTCTGAATAGATTTTAATGAATTTTGGGGACTATGGGAAATTAACAAGTGTAAAATTGTGCCTCTTTTACACCCTTCTCAGTGGTGCCTCACTGTCTCACTTTTGCGTTCCAGGTGAATGAAAAGAAGTTCAAGAAGAAGGTTTGGCCCGAGCTGCAAGAAATGTTGTCGTGCGGTTGGGAGGACTGCACGCCACTCAAGCTCTATGTCCTGGTCCAGGCAGCATCCAGATTTCCGGTGGGCTCCGTAAAATGGCTTGTTGCATTGCACACAAACCTTGCTTTAAGATCACTACCCAAGAGAACCACTCACTAGGTTCGTTCATTGCAAACGAACGAGTGTGGCCTATGGGATACTCTGTAGTCACTATATACGCAAAGTGTAAAATGTTCGTGTGGCTTGAAATTAGTCAAAACTTCAAGTGGTGGGCCGCCCGCCTATCAACGGAACTGCAGTTCGAGGGAAAGCGAGAGTTACGCACACGCGTATACTTGCTAGAGACACTTGTGGGAATGTCACTGATTATGGTTCAATGCTGAGAACTTTATGGTCTGCCACAGCTTTAGAACATGGCAGCACTCTTGTCTCAAAGGTGGTAGCACACAAACCCTCACCAGCGAGTGCATTTAGACCACGGTCTGCGACCCTTCTCCTCAGAGAACATGGCCAAGCGTACATGAGTGTGAGTTATTTCTTCAGCCGCGTAAGCAATCAACTAGTCTGTGTCAGTCATCTGGTCAGGGCCTTTTTTAGGTAGCCCCGCCAGGTCCGACTACTAGAAAAGGTGGCATGAAAAAAAAAAAAAAATAGAAGGAATAGTGAAAGTGGAAGTGGGGTCTCTGATAGAACGCGTCTTATGGGAGAATGAAATGGAAGTAGTATGCTCCTTGCTGACGCTGGGTGAGGCCAAGGAAGAGAGCATTCCTGCTGATAGTGGTTGTGGCATAGTAGTAGCAGTTCAATTCACTTTCTTTGAAATGCTTTAGAGAGTATGAAAAGTTCTATCGGTAAAACATTCCCGAAACAATGCTTTAGACTGCCCAGTAGAAAACCGTAATTAGCAATGGAACTTGCTGAGGGGCCCTTTGAAATGCTTCAATTAGGGTTTTATGTATTAGCGATCAAATTCATTCTGTATCCATAAAAACTGTAACACACTTGGCCTCTGTTTAAATTTCAAACCAGTCTGGTAGGCTACTAGAGTGTGTTACAAGTGTAAAACATTGCCTTTATCATAGTATTGCTAGATACATTCGACAATGTTCTTATTGCGTGCAGTAGCCACCAAGTGTAGTACTTTGTATCAGGGTAGTTGTACTTTAGCTGACACCACACAAGTGTCATCATTGTAAAACTGCCAAGTGCTGCATTCCATGATGTCCTGTATTTTGCTTTTATTTTAGGGTTTGGTGGATGGAGCTTTTCTCCAAGAGAATTGGGGTTGTGATAGTATTCTTGACAAGGCCAACTATGCACACATTGTGCAGATACTTCAGGTAAGCTGTACTGAAATAATCAGAAACTGCTGTTGTGGGTCATCTTTAAATCAGTCTAAGACCCATACATACTACTTGGACTCCACTAGTCTTAGGAGGCTTGCTTTAGGCTCATTACTAGAATGATCACATGACTTGACAAGATCATGTTGTACCTGCTGCTTAGCATGTGTGTCACTTGATGCAATTAATAAGGTTGCTTACTTCCTCTGTAAGGCTGTTAGACATCAACATGGGACACTTTCGAACCAGCCAATCAAAGTAACTTTTCTGTGAGTGAGTAATAATTTGAAATATTTTGAATATAATTTCAAATTTGCCCATGAGCTTGTCGGCTTGTTATGTTTTGTACTCACCAGCCGAGCACCCCCGCAAAAACTGGAATCTTAATTGGCAGCCACTAGAGTAGAACTTTCTGTGTTACCCTTGTAGGGCTGAAATTTCTCTGAAAAGCTGATTTTTGTAAGCCTTAATGTTTTCCTGAATCGAGAAGCATTCAGTTTAACCATCGTCGATCAGATATGGTATAGATGCAGCATGACATATATCAGGGAGAAAAAGTGTTGATGGGTTGTAACATTTGCAACCACTCAACTCCAGCATTATTTGCCTGCAGTTTTGAATTTTCGAACCGTTAACTGAGTCGAAATTGATTCACTAGTGTGTTAGAAATGCTCGTAAAATTGTAGGTTTCATGCAAGTCCGAGCCTAATTCTGAACTCTGTTATTCATTCACATTTCGTTGAATATAGAAATCCACAGTTGTACATCCCAACGTCCATCCTGTGTGCACATTGATCCTGCAAGCTGTTGCTAGCACAAAGGGCTTCAAGAAGTTCTGGAAAAGCCTTATGGATGGTGAGATGTGATTTCTTAAGTGCTTTCCACTCAGGCAGTGTAAACATGCTGCTGTGCATTAAACAATGTTTTTGTCACATTCCAAGTGGTATTACAGCATACTGCTTTGTCTGAGAACCTTCTTTTTTCTGTTGAAACTGTGTGGCTACTTCTTCGTTACACAGCAGTCAATTATTGAATGTACAAAAGAGTTAAAGTAGGAGATGCGTGTGCAATTGATCACTGAGCATCATAGCTTGTGGGTGTTCATCGTAAGTAAATGGTAGTGCTTCACGTCATTTTGGAGTGGTGCAGTCTGGCTGTCCTAAGGGCTGTCTGCTCATAATGTGACAGTCTGTAACTAGAATCCCGAAAAATATTAATGAGCTATTCTTGTGATGCTTATATTGATCTGTAAACCTTGGAAATGACTCTGGCCCTTCTCGTTTACCTGTGGTCTTGAGTTCCAGTCCCATCTCTATGTTCTTGCAGAGTGCCTTCTCACTTCACGTCGGGATGAGCACGTCTTCCTGGCTGTACAGCTTGTCAAGTGGTGCCTGCCTCAGCTCACTACCACCGATAAGGTACGAGTCACTTGTCATAGCACGGCTGGCTTTCTGCAACATTTGTGGTGCCGCAAGTTGCAGCTTCGTAGCAGATCGCAATGATTGTGGCTAGGCAAACTTGTACATTGTCATTCTTGTCATCCTATACAGCAGCAGTAATTACATAGTTTGTGAGCGTTTTCTTGTACCTAGATGTTATTTTTTTGGCATACAGAATTTCCGGGTATCTCACGTGTTTTTTAAGGTCATGAAAAAAACGTTCTCAATACATGTCTTAACGTACGAGTGCTGCACATATCGCCAATGGCAGGTTTCATGGCCAAAGGATAGCGGATATGGTTGTTGTGAGAAGTAGCTATTTCGACCTGGTACTTCCAGGCACCTGTAAAACTGAAAATGAGTGTATAGCCACTTCCTGACTTGACTGTGCTATGATTGATAGCTGTTTGTCTCACAGGGTGCACAAATCGTGTGACTACTCGTCCAACAAACCTATTAGTGTGGCTGCAGGGCAGACCAACAGTGCATGCAAAGAGTACCTTGCTATGATTGGTTGGATTAGGGAAGTTTGAGAAAATATGTTGCTCACAAAATGTGCTTGGATGTCTTCTACTGTACTTCTACTGCCACTTTGTCGATGCTTTTCTTCCTGCCCGTCAGGTGGAAATAGTTCTCTCACCAGAGTTGAGGAAACAAGTGATTCATGCCCTGTCCAATAACTGGCACGTTTTGCATTCCATAAGTTGCAATCTGGTAAGTTGCTCCTGGCTGTCTCTTCCTGAATTTGTCCAATAGAATTAACTTAGAGAGTTTGTAATTGTAGTATGAGAAAAGTGAAAACATCCACTACTCTAGAGTACTTACAGTTGTGTCATTAGAGGCTGTTAATGAGAATTACTTATTACAAAAGTGCAATTACTTAAACCCAATCAGACAGCACATGAGAAAGGCACACAAGGAATAAGTGCCTGTCCCCTCTGTGTCTTTCTAGTGTGCTGTGTTTTTTCTTGTGCTAAATAGTTCTCATCAATATGCAGCAACTAGCCCCTCAAAAATTTCTTTTTTTATTGGCTGTTAACAAGGGCAAATCGACCCTCAGTGTTGCTGTGGCGGTACATGTTATGCTCGATTCAAAATCATGTCAGTCATGGCGATATGCACGTTTACCAAATGGGCTTCTAAGTGTTCAGAAAATGTGCAAGCTACAAATTATGATTGCAGTGTTTGTGAAATGAAAATATTGTCAGCCGTGCATAGACTTGCATGTAGTGGTGTCTTAGCATTGAATAATGTGCTTCTTTTTTTTTCTTCTCTTCCTTTACCTTGAACTTACCTATGTAGTTTCTGTCAACGGCCACTCGACAGCCATATTTTTTTTAACTGGCTGAATATTTGCAGTTTACTCACGTAAAAATTTTTTGTAGTGTGCACAGAAGATGGGGACACACAGAAAGAAGGCACAAGCAGAGAAACAGAGACAACGCCCGATCCTGGGCTGGCTGTTCTATTCTCTACCTAGTCTTCCTTCTCTTCCGCTAGCTCTCCATGCACCAGAGCCACAATGCCACTTTTAGTCATCGCAAAGCATGCGCGGAGCAAGACAAGAAGCTTGTAGGCAGAACACGGCAACTTAAACAAAATTTTAAAAAAGAAATTTCTTTATCTGTAAAGGCCACTGATGGTTGGCTGGTATACTTTTTTCAACAGCTACTTACACGGAACGCTCCCATGACGTCGCATGTAAGTTTCTTACAGTGGGCAAACAAAACACAACAGGATTACAACGACATGATTTGCAATGATTCGGCATGTGCAAAAATATTTCTTTCCCTCATTTGTGTCTTCTTTTTGTGCGTCCTCACCTTTGTGCTCGCTAAGAAAAACTTGCAACATGAATTCATTCCAACTCATCCAGCTGTCAGTTTTACTGCAATTTGCACTGTACTCGCAGGGCTGCCGAAATTTCGGTTATAGCTGATATAAATACTACATTTTCTTGCCACTCCATATGCTCATAATAACCTCATCAAACATCTTTTAAATTTTGGATTTGTCTCGAGATATAGCTTTCTTATCGCTTTAGCAGTGTTGTACCTATATGGACCAGTTGGTAAGAGGCATATTAGACAATGGCAACAGCGCAGAAGTTCTGGAGGTTGCCCAATCCTTGGTCTTGTTCATTTTTTCATGTCGCCTAAGATACAGCTTCACTTGTACGAAGTTAGAACTTGTTGCTGGATCAGTAGGTACACAACGCCAAGAAAAAAAAAATTAGATGCCTATGTACCGCAAGAAGAAAGATGACGCTCAATAAAAAGCGTCAGTGCTTGGTCTTTCTTCTGGCGGTGCTTAGGCATCCGAATTTTTTCCTCAAAACTTGTAATGAGTGTTCGTGTCTAAGGAAATTGATGTTTCATTACAGGCACAGTTCTTAGTCGAGCTTGCAAAGAAATCGGAGGACGCACAGATTCAAGTGGCCATCCTTGGCTTCTTCGTGCAGCCGTGAGTGTGTGCGGCCGTAGTACGAGGCTTTGGCTAGTGCAAGAGTTTGACAACCTATTGCTTTTCAGGCCGGGCACCATTCTGATTGACCACATAACGAAAATGAAAATCATCCACGATATCCTGATCACAGTGAGTACAGTTCTCCTTCTTGTCTGCTTAATACGAAGCGAGCCATGCTTTAGTCCCGAGCGAGACCTATTTGCAATTCGTCCTTCGGGCCTCAAAAACCTTGCTGCAATAATGCTTGCCATACTGTAGGACTTGGGATGTTTTACAGCAGTGCTAGTTGTTCAAACCTGCTGGTGATTTATGATTGCAAGACCAAAGGTGTGTACGATTCACCCTGCACTTCAGTAACTGGTCCTAGTTCATTGCAGTTAAGTAACAGCTCTGTACTCATGCAACAACCAACCCTGTGCCACTACTACCACAAGAGAAGGAAGTGCTGTGAACTTGCTCCGTATGAAGCTTAAATCACATAGGGTTTTTACAATTATCTAGAGGAAAAAGTGGTGCTGCGAGCTGGTGTACGAATGTGAATGCTAAAAAGAAGCATGCTTCTGCACGTTATTCGAGCGCCGCGACTGGCTTATCACGTGGTACGGATCGGGGGACCGCCATTGGCCGCTGCACGCCAGTATGTGCTATGAAGCCTATTTGCGGGGTCCATGTCTTGTCGAGCAGCGCAGCTGAACAATGCTTTTCTCGTGTAATTATTTCTGTTGTGAATGAAAAAAGCCATTGCTCGCTAGTGAAAGCCGTTGTGTGGCGCACTCTGTAAGAATAGGCTACAAGCAGCTGGTCGGATTTGCGGCAGTTGTTGGCTTGCAAAAGCCAATGCATCAAAAGTCATTCACACCCGTCAGCCGGAAAGTTCGTGATGCTGCAATGGATGAGGTCAGCGCCAATCTTGTGAGGTCGAAAAAGCTCGCAGTGAGGGAACTTAGCAGGTACGACATTGCCATTATGTACGACGGTACGTGGCACAAACATGGCCGCAAAATGGCATGACACTGGACTTAGTTTGGATTTCGCAGTCCTGTCGAACTTCTTCCGAGCTTGCAGCTGGCACATGGCTCTGCCAGATGGAGTGGAAGTTTGGCAAGTGTTTCATGGCCCAGTCTGTGAGGATTCGGCTCGAAAAAGCCGAGAGAGACAAACTTATGGTGCTGCTGTATTTTAGTGGCAGTGGCCACTACAAGAAAGATTGTTCTTCTTGGTTGTCAAATTTCATCAGATTTAATTATATCTTACAAAAAGTAAAAATTAAATTTTAACTTTAAAACTCGTTTTTCTCATAACACAACACAAATTTTGCAAATTTTTTCAATGTTCCCCTCCTTTTTCGGGCACTTCTAGTGCTCGGATCTGCATGAAATTTTGCCCAAAATTTTTTTCCAAAGTATGACAAATGCAATTATCTAGTTTAAATTTTAATATTTTATTGTATAATAAAAAATTGTATGTAAACTTTTACTAGGGTAAGTGAAATATGGACTTTTTGTCTATTATTTTTCACGCCTTCTACATATTTTGTATGTGCTTCCTAATTAGTTATTTGCATTCTACACTTTATTTCAAACATTATGAGCTATGAATGGTAAAAAATTACAGAAGTTCAGGGATGAAAAGGGGGGGGGGGGCAAAAGGGTTAAGGTTTTTACTTTGTCATGTTACAGATCTAAAAGTACGCAACTTGCAAGAAAAGTAATTATATATTTGAAATCAGCATAAAAAGTTCCATAAACACCAAGTTTAATTGCTCCAGGGCGAATATTAAAAAAAAAAAAATGTCTTAGAGTAGCATCTCCCCTTAATCATTCAGATGTTCAGATTCAGGCTAATACACTACACAAATACCAGAGTAAGTGCACGGGAGGACAGCTAGCGCTCAACGTCAATTTGTGAAACCTTGCACATGTCTTGCAGATGTGGACTCTGCTTCCACCAATGGCAAGGTTTCTTCCACATTTTGTCCCTTTGCTTGAATGAATTTTCCATTTAGTGTAATAAATTACTGTAATTTCTGTGACGATGCAGTCCTCAAAACGGGCAACCAAGTGTTTTATAGCATTTTTAATTAAAGATTAAAAGCCAGTGAAAGCTAGGCCATGTTCCAGCTGGCCAAACTCGTTGACTTTGTTGTTTAACCCATCACATGGCTTCTCATGGTTAACGTAAAAAAAAGAAGCAGGTCACAAATGTATGTGACAAGTCTTTTTTGAAAAGGCAAAACTTGCGCAATAGGTATCGAGATGTGCTCAATAAATGTTTATATACAAAATTATACATGCGATACATTGTGCAGTAGCATTTGCCTGCAAAAACATTACTTCAGGGAATAAAACAATGTCAAGGAGGGAACACGCAATGCTCAGTCATCATCGCCACTTCCAGACATGTTCTCGTCTCCGGAAGAAGCTGGGGTGCTTGCCGAAGCCTCTTCCTCAGACTTATCACGGGTTGGTGAACTTTTGGGAGATTCGGCAGGTTCCTTCTTGACCTTTGTGCTCTTCTTCTTCTTCTCATCATCATCATCACTACTGCCCGAGCTACTTATGTACTCCTTGCTCTTGAAATTTCCCTTCAGGGGTGACGATGCAGGCTTGGGTTTCGGTGTGCTCGACGGTTTGCTTTTTTTGACGGACTTTTTCTGTTCTTTCTCGTCATCGCTCTCCTGTGGCCGATCCTTCTGGCTAGCCTGATATTCAGCCATGGCTTCCTTGTACTTTGCGGCAGCTTCGGCAGCCTGTTCCTCCCACTTCGATTTGTCTGTGACCTCTTTCCAGAGCTCGCCGGCCCGCTTGGTGACATCGGTAATACTGAAACCTGGGTTGTCCTTCTTGATCTTTTCACGGTTTTCGGCCAACCAAAGGAAGTAAGCACTCGGTGGCCGCTTGGGCTTGTTGGCGTCACGCTCCTTCTTTGGGCGACGTGGCTTCCGCATGCCAGGTTCTTTTACAGTTTTGGCACTCCTCGATTTCTTCTCCTTCTTTTCTTTCTTGGGTTTCTCACGCTTCTCACTGCCACTGTCACTACCGCTGCCTCCCTTGCCTCCATCGCTACCAGCATCACTGTCCTCTGAGCTGGACTCAACGTTGCTGTCAAACTCCTCGGCCACCTCGCTGCCCGACTCGCCAGGGTTGAACGACTCGTCAGACGATTCATCCGAATCCCCTTCGTCTCTCTGGCGGCCTTCATCTTTGACACGGGCTAAGTAAGCATCTGGGGCATCCTCCGCATCCGAGTCGATGAGCTCGTCGTCGTTGTAGTTTGGCTTTTCCTTGGTGCCCCCGAGAGTGCCACGGTTCTTGATTCGGAGCTTCTTTTCGCTCACGTAGTCGAAGAGCCTCCCGTACTCCTCCTTCTCAATGCTGCTAAACGTGTGAACGAGGCCACTTTTGGCCTCCACCTCAAAGTCAAATGAACGCGTGCTCCCTCCACTACGCGCAAAGTTAACGCAGGAAATTTCGTCGAAGCGAATATGCACGGGTGGCTTGTGAATGTATATGAATCCTCGCTCCAGGGGGTAGAGCAGCCCGTTGCCCGCCCTGTACGAGCAGGTGATGCAGTTGGTGCCCCCGTGACCCTTGAAGTTGCCCGGCACAGTGATCTTGCGCTGCACTACGGCCTTCATGACGCGACTTATCACCTCGAACGTGGGGCCCGACATGTTCTTCTGCAGTTTGTCCTCGAACTTCTCTTGAATATCGGCGTCCGAGAGGGCCAGCTCGATGCTCGTGTCTTCCTCCTTGTTGAACAGAAGTATGAGGAAGTGGTAACGCGTCTGACCCTGCTTGATCGGCGGATCCAGGCTGAGCACAAAGAAAACCTGGCGGTTGTCCTTGTGCGGCAGCAGGAACAGGCGCAGCACAGCCGTGAGCGGGATCTTGTAGTCGAACGTCTTACCGTGGAGCTGGATGAATGAGGGAAAGATCTTGATGTCGTAGCGACCGCGAGGCGTGAGGCACTGGAGCTCTTTAAAGGTGACCATGGCGTCTCCGGTGGCCTGGATGATGCTGGCCTTGGAAAGCACGTTGTTTCGGAAGGCCTGAATCGGGTCCGTGTCCGAGTTTGGGTCGGTCGGGATGTGGAAGCGCAGCTCCATGAGGGACACGGCCGCGTCGTCGTTCTGGTGGAACTCGAGCGTCACCTCGTTCTTGGCCGTCGTGCAGTGCGACACGTTTGCGAGCGGAATCTCGTAGGCAGAGTGCTTGTCCACGTCGAACGACAGCACGCTGCCTTCGAAGCGCGCCGTGCCCCAGTTCCAGCCCTTGAGGCACAGCTCGCGTGACGCCAGCGGCAGTTCGAAGTGGTGCTGGAAGAACTTGGCCAGCCGCTCCTGCTCGTCGTCTTGGAAGCCGCCGAAGCGGTACATGCCGCCCGACTTCATCATGATGCGCAGCCCGTAGCCGGCGCCAATGCGCTGCCAGCTGATGCTTTCCATGTCGGAACCCTGGACTTGCTCCACTTTGCCGGTCTTGCTGTTCTTGAAGACGACTCCCTGGTTGGTCATCTTCAGCCGGCCCGACGTCATGCCGCCGCGATCCTCCTTGAAGACATCTGGGAACTCGAGAAAATCCATGCTGTCGCTCTGAGGGACGATCGGTGCCGTCGGTTAAACACGTGCGTCGGCCTCCGGCTTTGTTGCGCCGTTGTTCGCGCGCTGCGAGGCGCCCTTTTTGCTCGTAAAGGCTTACGAAGCGCGCTGCCCAGTGTTAGTGACGCGGAAATGGGCTTGCGCTAAATTGAGCCGAAACGGGTTCCACTTGTTGCACGCGTTTGCCGCTAGGGCGGATCGGCGCGTATTTTAAAGTTTTGTTATCGTTGTGGATTAGGTTACGTTCGGTTTTCACACCTTTTAACTAGGGAACAAACTCAAATTTTTAATATTAAGTACTTGTTCTTTATAACGCACAGGTAGATTGCAGTATGAAAATTAGTTATTGCAAACTTTTGCTGTGATACCCGAATGTCTTTTTTTTTTCTTTCTTCAGAATGCTGCAAAGTCGTAAGTTAAAACGATGCCTTTAGGGGATGTCGGCGTGCTTTAAAAATGCGACAAGTGAAATCTTTTTTCTAGGCGCTAAATAGCGTTTTTCCTTCACCTGTCATAATAAGTGTGTGTTTGTGTGTGTGTGAGTGTGTGTGTGTGTGTGTGTGTGTGTAATTGCAAATGAAATCTTGCAGATTGTATGCATATTTTGTGTTGTCACATATATGGTTGAACTAGTATGGCGCATTACAGTAAAGAAGAAATGGCCAAGCAGACAGACACAAAAGGACATAGTGCTCTTACCTCTTGTGGCCTGCTCAGCCATTTATTCTTCCTTTACTGCCCCACTATGGTGGTCTAGTGGCTAAGGTACTCGGCTGCTGACCCGCAGGTCGCGGGATCTAATCCCGGCTGCGGTGGCTGCACATTTTCGATGGAGGCGAAAATGCTGTAGGCCCGTGTGCCGAGATTTCGGCGCACATAAAAGAACCCCAGGTGGTCAATACTTCCAAAGCCCTCCACTACGGCGTATCACATCATGTGGTGGTTTTGGAATGTTAAACTTCACATATCATAATGTTTCTTTACCGTAATACGCTATACCAGTTCAAGTACGACGAGCGAACTCGCCCAGTATTCAACACTTGTGCACATAACGTTAGCTCTTTTTTTAAAGGGACCAACAACTACATAGAAAATGAAATTAGATGACTGCAGGGATAGAAAGATTGTCCCTCATAGTGACTCAGATCAACTCTATTTGTCTCGTGAGAAGTGGAGTTATATATTTATTTATTTATTGAAAATTGCGAAAAATCGCCTGTGGTGCCACATGGTTGCATAAAATTCTATTATTCGATGTACCCTGTCATGTGACAGTGAGCTAGTGTATGTGGTCAACAATTTTCCTGTTACTATTGAAATATTGTTTGCTTTTTACATAAAAATATTAATATTGGCCTGCATTAGTAGTTCGCATTTAAGTGGCGCTGCCTTTGCATGACATAATGATCTCATGCTCATCAGCACTTCTTGAGCAACTTTTTTGGGTGCCATGAAACGGTGCACGCAGTTTCCAGGTCGCTAAGCTTTTACAGCGAGGTGGTTTTTCTACCTACACTTCGTCTCAGAAATGACGTGTACTGCTACTCGGCCCGGCCGCGCATATGCGCAGTGACGTTTTCGGTGACTTGGCTTGGCTCATGTGTCGAGAGAGTAACGACAACGGGACAGGCTATCCACGACACAAGTGCAACAACCTTGGGTGCAGGCGCAAACAACGCGGTACAAATACAGAGAATGTGTATAAAGCTACATTGTCTCATTGTAACGGCTTGTTATTTTAAAAAATAGTTGTAAAACTCAGAAACGACATGGTTAAGCATCCTTACAGGAACCCCTGCTAAAGCAGAATCTGAATGACGATAGCATGCACAAGTTGCTGGAAGGGCTACCACCATTGCTATCAATTACCAACGTTGCTGCACAAGAAGGGGCATCTATGTTCGGAGCCTTTCTGGTCGAAAAATACTGTTTGTAAAATAACTGTGTGCTTTTGGGATTAACTACTGCACCTTTGAACACTATGAAGGGTAAGTTTTTGTTGCATCGGAAAGAACTGGGTCGAAAAAAATCAGTCGTCGGTTCCTTAAAGAAATCCTGATATGCTTACCTGAAGGCCTGCGGAAATGTCCCAGGACAGGGTTGCTGCTGGTGGCTGCGTTGCACCGAATTGGTTTCTTTCTTGCCCTGTCTGGCTACAAAAATATCAGACTGGCATCATGGCTACTTTCGAATTACATTAAATTTCCATTTCGGCATACTTACTGGCCATTTCTTTGTATTATTTTGATTAAACAACAAGCAAGTTTAAAGAACAACCATTATTTGCAAGCTTTCTGTCATGTTGACCTATGTGTGTCTCAGATGACGCAGGGATGTGTGCATTTAGGCAAAGGCGTGGTTATATCACACAGTGCTGATGCCAGATTATAATGCTGAAATACAGCGCATCAAAGATATGTCTGTTGCAAAAATGAAACTGGGCTCATATTTGATCAGATTTCGCCACTTGAAGCTAGGCTGGTATTATTGTACCCTTCTATCGATCTTGGTCTACAGTTTCAGGAAAAAAACTGCTTCAGCATTTTATATTCTTGCTGAGTTCTTGGTTCCAAATTACGTTTGCAAGAATTTTATCTATTATAGACAAACTGCATGCAGGTGCGCTCAAAGGAAACAAAGGAATTATTTATTCATAACTTACTGGTGGCTTGGCGACCAAGCAAGAGGGGAAAATGTTGTGCTCATTGTATTTATCTTTTGCTTCTTCAAAATCTTATTGTTAACTGCTGAATACTAACAACTCTTTACATCTTATCACTTTTTTTCTATTTGGCTATAAATTTGGCTCAAATTGTGAGTGGCAAGGCTACTTTGGCTATGTTTAGTTTAACTTTTGGCTCCTTTGCAAATTTACCCAACAGCAACCTTGTCTCAGGATATGTTAAAAAAAGCACGTTAAATAGATCCCATGGGCATTTAAGCATTTTCACGATGTAGGAGCCCACAGCAGCTCGATAGTGCTTATCAACAGTGTTGCAGGTCATGCAAAAGAAATTGCTTTTGTTTCTCAGGCAAAGCCGGAATGTGTCCAGTGGTATGCAGAATTCTTAAAGGGCATTGCACGAGTAGAAGGCAGGGAAGGGTAAGCACTCAATTTTCACCTTTGCACGCAGTTGTGACATGCTGAGGCACATGTTTCACAGCACCACCTTGTTTGATTGTTGAAGCTAAACTTGTTTATGCTGTGGTGATTTGTGTATTAGCAAACCATCGATAGTATTGTCGTCGAAGTAGTTGTGTTTCTTGCGTAAGTGGTGATCTGCAGTGTTATCTTTATCATAATTTCACTTAGGTAGAGTTACTGTTCTCATTGATTTTTTTTAGGGATCCCACATGTTCAACTGTCGGACTGGTGATTATATATAAGTGGTCTGGTTTTGAAAATAAACGTGTTGTTGCTATTAGCACAGCATGGCGTCTTCAAAGGAGCACTAACATCTAATTTACTCATGTGAAGATTATTGAGTAGACGAGTAGCTATCAACTCCCTAGAAGTGATTCGCAACCTATAACGCAGCTTACAGTACAGTGAACCGCTTTATTAGAGGCATGCTGCTGGCAGTAATTCCTGTCTTTTATATAAAAGAAGTCCTCGTATGCACCTTCCCAGGTGGTTGCAATTTCCGGAGCCCTCTACTACGGTGTCTCTCATAATCATATGGTGGTTTTGGGACGTTAAACCCCACATATCAATCGTCGCATGCACCTTCTTATCGCCCATATTTTACTGTAGGCACACTGATATCTCTTATATCAGTATCTCTTATAAAGTGGTTTAACTGTATTTATGTTAATTTGTCATTTTGCACTGCATCTAAGCTGTTCAAATTTGAACTGGCTTTCTTGATTCTAATTATATGTTTCGTTGATTACACTGCTATCACCCTGGAAGTACTGGGCATGCAGTAGTAAAAAATGAAAGCGGGCATACAAGGAAGATGATGATTTTCGCTGGGAGAAAAAATGGTACTTTTAAGAGTGCCAACTTATTTTAAGGTGTAGGGCAACATCGTTATTGTGATTAGACAAATTTTTCTCTATGGAACTGCCGCATTTGTGATGCGGTTTACACATCTTGTTCATTCTGTCCTTATTGCTTTTTACTGGCTGATCACTCTCATGGTATTTCAGGCCACCACATCTTATGAAACCTCAGCGGGAAGCCTTTGAACAGGTTTGTTTGATTATTCGCCTCCATTTTTCTGAGTTTGTGACTTTTTCCTTTTATTTCTTGGTCGCTATGCTACAACATTATTTCGCTGGATTCTGTCTTACATGTGCAGCTTTCGAACTTGCTTCACCTTCCTGCCATGGCTGCTGACGTGGACTTTAGGACCGACATTGTTCACTTCTTGCTTGATGCCTACACTGCAAGGGTCCACAGCAAAGACAGCTCGCAGGTATGTTACAAAAAGCTGCTATCTAGATAGATAGAAGCGCCTATATAGATACTCTCAAAATTTTTTTGGTTCACTAGGAATCGCTCCACATTTAAAATATAAATGGTGCAATTACATCTCAACTTGTCGCATTGAGCATCGTTTGCGGGGTGGACTTGCAACGCACTCTATGCTCGTTTTCACCTTTATATTACGTGATTGCATGCATGTGGCCTGCTTCATGGAAGAGGCAACCCTCCTCAAAAGCAGACAAACGAGAACATGTTATATGCCAGCTAGTCAAGCTTGGAAAGCCACAGCGCACATTAACTGGCATCGTTATCGGTGTACTTTCACTGACGGAACTTTGCCAATAGTGTGGGACAAAAATTCCTCATTTGAAATGCAGAGATGTCTATTTTACAATTTTTTTGCCAGCTGGGCCTGTCTCATTTGCAGACCTGAAAGAGAAGAGGCATTTGCCCCTTCTGGTCGACCTCCGAACGTAAACAAACGTCTCAAAGCACAAAACCACGGAAAGAAGCCGAGTCGTTTGATGTTCCAACGGCGTTCTTTTCTGTGAAGACATGAAAGAGACACAGGTCATCCTTTCTAGTTGATTTGGTGACCACTAAATGCTGCCGCGACCGCAAACGACTGCGCGGGAGTCGCCCCCACGATGAGCCCCATGATCCGAACAGAAGTGCAGCAGTTGAACGTTTTGTGCATTGTTCAAAAAACATTGTTGCTGCTGCCACTTCTCTCTGCCTTGGGCAACAAACACAATCTCGTACAGCTTTGCATTGCTCAAAACAAAACATTGCTGCTATTCTACGAACGCGATGCCAAAAGTTGCAGAGCCATCTCTGCGTCGTCTGCTTCACATGTGAGTGCCACTCCTGCCGCTGCTCGCGGCGCTTTTCGGGAGGAGCGCAGCTGGCGCCGTACGATGGCAGCCCTGTGCCCTTTAGAAATGTGCAGAAAATGAGGTTGCAGGTTGAATCACTGTGATGAAAACCAGTTGTGACTACCAGCATGGGAAATTGGCAGCTGCTGGGCTCAATGTAAAAAAAAATTGATCTACAAAAAAAAAGAGAGCAAGAGAGAGAGAACAAGCTAGTTTCTCAGTGAGTAATAAAACTTTTGTTATATTCAGCAATTCAGCAGCTATGTATCTGAGCTGTTCTTCAAGATGAATCAGAATCTCCTGCTATTCTGACAGGCTCATTGTGTTTGAAGCTCACCTGATATTGTGACTTGCAGAAGAGGTAGCAACAAAGCTACATTATTCTAGAAGACAACTTATCTTCTTTCGTCCTCTGTGTTATATATTACTCGCATTTCTCTGTTCCTGACTGTTTTGTCGTAGATGTAATAACCTCTGTTCCATTCAGTGCAAGCTGAGTTTTGCTACTTGTCTACTGCGTAGGGTGAAGCTGTACAGAAGTTGTTCCAAAGTGCGGTCCTCAAAAGTATTGTGCCTTTGAAGAAAACCCAGCTTGGTGAATTTGTGGGCTTCCTCACATCGCTTCTGCTTCGAATCAAAGGTAACTGCATCTGCCATTTGTTTTATTTTAATCCGTAGTGTACAGCGAGGTCTTCTTCGGTACAGATGCTGTATAGCAAATAAGAATTCACATATGTCTGTACAGGACATGGATGCAAGTTTATTCACCAACTATGTATGTCACGTGTGTAAAGTGATGCGGATGGTGGGATGAAAACTGCATAGCGACAGCCTTACTTGTCCTATGAGAAGGGAAACAGCTTAAAAATGTCTTTTTTTAAGCTTTTGTTGTTTTCTATTAATTATTCCTAAGTCTGGATAAATCCTGATATAACGGCTCAGCTGTAAATGTGGAGGTCCTTTGCTGAAGTTACAGCGTTATTAAGCTTATTTAGAAGGCGAACAAGAGACATGCATACTGATTCTCTTCTTTGTACAGTCCAGCTTATGTATTCAATTTTGCCTTAAGATACATTGAAATTTGACAGAATGTGATTTCTGCTTGTATGGGTGAAGGATGATGGCAGTCATTGTATGCAGCTGTATCTGTCATGAAAGCAAGCCCGGTTCAGTAGCACAGTGGCTGTTGTGTTTTGCTGTGAAGCTCAAGGATTTGTGTTTGATTCTGAGCTTCTGTGGCTGCACTGCGATGGATACAAAATGTAAAAACACCCATCCACTTTTGTTTAGGTGCTGCACCCTTAGGAACCCTAGGTAGACAAACTTGATTGTAGAGTCCATAACTATGGCAGGCCTCATAGCCAATGCAGGATTTTTACATGTGAAACCTCCGATTAAATTTTTAAATACCGCCCCCCCCCCCCCATTTCTTTTCTCATTCTGCGGGGATGCGTCATTGGAGGAGGGAAGACTTCGATACTGTGACCTGTAGCACTCTTCCCTAATGTATTTACACACATGCTCATTGTCCATTGTTGCTTGGCACAGGTTAATGCTGGCAAGTGTAGGCTAAAAAATGCCTAATCACAGTTAATGTTGTCTTAATATTGGCTAAACGTAGACAGTAAATGAAAAGCAAGAAAATTGGTTCCAAATCTGCATGTTACACCACAAATGTCGTCGAAAGACGATAGTCTTGCGTCTGGAGAGAGTGAACAAAACATTTATTTGGTGTTCTGCGCAAGAAAATCGGTGAATGGTATTCTGGAGGCGCTGCGTTAGAGTGCCTCGAGCGTGTAGCGGAGGCGAATGAGTGCATCGAGGCACGTTAGACACAAGTGTCATCTGGCAGTTATCTTCGAAAACGAAGGCGTGCAGCTCGCGGAGAAAGATGGGCGTCAGTCTCGGAGGTGATAAGGTGTAGAACGCAAAGCGACGGGCAGGTGCCACCACCGTGATGTCGTAGCAAAGCGTTGCAAACACCTTTCTGAGCATCTAAATGATGCTAGCTTGCTAAATGATGATTAGCTAATGAAGCTAGCTAAATGATGATTATTGTTGTGTGGAAAAAAGACGCCCCCTATACTCCTGTTTGTCGTAGAGTGTAGTTTTTGCTAGTGTTGCCTCACTATGGGCAGATGTCAGCTAGCATAACCATATATTGACTGCAAGGTGGCTAGTTTAGGTTTGATTTTTGTGTTAGGTAATGCCAGATAATGAAGTATATCAGTTGTTAACAGGAACATTGTCTGCATATAAATCCACTAATGCTACATATACACTTATAGCCTCGATTGGTTCTGCCTGAATTTCTGTCTTTTTGTGGTTGTCCGCAGCTTCTTTAGGAGATGGGGCGAGCACAGACGTGAAAAAATGTCTCAAGAAGACCAAGCACATGCTTGAAAAGATTGACTCTGCAGCCAGCCTGGACGAATCTGTGGCAACAGCTTTCAAGGTTCTCCTGCTGTACCTCACCACCTTGACTGCACTGGGAATCTCCAACGACCCTTCATCGCTGCAGGTGAGCGTTCAGTGCGATATTGATTATATTGTGGTATTCAATTAATGGCAACAATAGCTTGTCACATGGCCCAAAGTTGTAAGCAACAGCGTTTTGAACTTGCATCAAGCTCGCAGTAACAACATGGTGCAGTGTCTGTATATTGTTATCATTTTCTAATGATCTGTCTAAATAGAGCTGATATGTATCAGAAACAGATGTGAGCAAGCCTATGCCTTGAGAATTGAGTTTAATTAATAGAGATGTTAGTGCTACAGCAGTTTCGGTGCATCTGTTCATCATCTATTCATCCTGGTTGCGGCACACTGCTTAGGTTGACTGCTACGAAATTTCATTTCGGGTGAATGAGTTGATACGTATGTTTGGGGTATGTACTGCCTAAACAATCTTGGCAAGGCTTTGAGAATGTATCGGTGTAGTTTTCTTGGTGCCAACCTTCGAACAGCACCTAAGTAAATGACACATACACTTTATAGTTGTCGCTATGACATGCTTCCACTTGTGTGATTCACATGTCTTATTTTGCTCCAAAGTTCATTTGTACTTAAAACTAGGTTTTCAAGCACTAATATCAGTTAACTTTTAAAATACAGGGAGCCTGGTAGCAAGGCCTGTTGCAGACATTGGTTTCCTAATAATCAATAGATTAGTTGTGTATAATACTGGGCAACCTATGCACTTTGGCTTTAGTGCAGTGTAGCAAATGGAGGCACCAAAAACTGTGCATCATGCCATCATTACCTTTGTTTTCATCTGTGCTCTTTGCTTTTTGCACTTGTGCAGATTCCTCTATCTTGAGCATGACTGTAGAAACTCCTGATGCTAACGCCACCGTAAAAGTGTCTATCATTAGGAGCAGAGTGTTAATATTGCATCAACTTGACTGATTATGAGTTGAAAAAAACAAAACAAAACAAAAACAAAGCATCTGTCAGTACCAAAGCAGCGCCTGTACTGCTTTTTCTTTTTTCAACTCGTTCCTTGTCTTGTGAATTGTTTAACATCATGAACAACGTGATGCTGTAGCTAGGCTTTCTGACTGGTGCCTCCCCTCTTCTTCACAGGAGGTGTGCAGCTCTGCCCGAGATCTGCTGAGTGAAACGATCGAGGCCGAGGAAGAGCACAAGGCCAAGTGGGTGCAGCTTGTCGTGGACCTGGCACTTAGCATGCTGTCCATGCAGAGCCTACATGTGCGTGCCATCGCCACAGCTGCATTTGCCCACCTTCACAACCAGTTGTCAGACGAGGCATTGGGCCTGCTGCTCGACGTGAGTTACCGCCAATGCACTGTGACGCTATTATTTGCTAGACATAAGCTTTCCTTAGACGCATGCTTCTGACTCGCATTAGCAAGCTTATGCTGCATGTTTCTGTTCACTGTCTCTGTGCAGGTATTTTCTTCGAAAAAAACTGGTGATAAGGAACAAGAAGAAGAAGATAGTGATGATGGTGAAGAAATGGATGATGGTAATTGGTGGCACTATTACTTTTCTTTATAGTAGAAGCTGTCTATGTCCAAGTACTCTTTTAGTTTATGACATCTGTTGCAGATGTTTGAAGTGTGGTTCAAAAGAAGAGACAGATATTGAACATCATGACATACCATGTGGCAGGAGCAACAGCTGCCTACTTCAGCTGGTTTTTTGCTGCAGCCTTGGACAACTTGTAACTCAGCATCCTAATTAACAGCCCTGCTGTAGTTTGCATAGTCATTCAAAAATATTGTCAGCATCAAGAGTTGATAGCACATTGCTGCCTGCAGGGTTCAGGGTCTTTGTGCACGCAATTCTTTTAGCATGAATGCATTTCATTGTGATGATGCTGCTTTATTTGTGCTTGTGGTTACATCAGGGCATGAAAGTGTGAAACCAAAATCCAAAACGCGAGAACAGACTGCGTACTGAGTGCTATTTAAACTACATGAGTAGATGTTTAACAGCATGTTAAAAAACTTTTGATGTCGCTTGCTACAGGAATGCAAGCAAGTTTACATGTTTTCCTTCTCTTTGAATGCTGAAGGTGGTGAAGAGTCGGAAAGTGAGGAAAGTGATGAAGAGAGTGATGTGGAAGGTGAAGAAAACAGCGATCCAGATGAGGAACTGAGGTCAAGGCTAAGGGCAGCATTGGGAAGTGCAGCTGCAGATGAGGAAGATTCGGTAAGTTTCTTGTGCTTTCCCTTTCTGTAAATGCCAACTCTTGCATTGCCGCATTTGCAGGCTTCACTTCAGTGCACTGCTGTTTTACAGTGACGTCGTGGAGACATATATTTCGAAACCTGTTTCATGCCTCTAATATATGTCACTATGCCGCAGGACAAAACTAATAAAACTAATTAGTAGTTATACCAAGGAGAGCATAGGGGACATTATTTGTCGCTGTATAAACGCGAATGTAATGATTGTGACCTAAATTAAAAAAAAAAAAAAAGCTACAGCAGAGGAGAAAGAAATCACTCTTTCAGTTGATGGGATCTGAACCAGCAACCTTCAAATTTTAGGTCATGAAATGTGAACACATTTGGGCATCTATTGAATATAGCAAGTGTGGATACTTTGGCTGTTCATTTTTAGTTAGCCTTGCTTTGTAGAATTTTATTTTGACCAATATATGTTTACGTTATTTTTGCTGTCATAGACAGCATTGTGCATCATGCACCATTGTATTGCTGTGTTGATCAGTGCATGTGCAGCTTACACGTAGAATTTTAGATCTCTAGACACACGACATACATACAGTGCATTGAGCTGTATAAATTGTAGATGCATGTGGATGTACTTCTTAGTCTGCTAATAAACCACGTCAATGAGGAGTATTCATTGTTGGGCTTTCTTTCAGAGCGCTGAAGACATTGTGCCAACAGATGACCAAATGTTTGAGCTGGACGGGGCCATTGCGGAAGCATTTCGAGGCAGACTACGACCAGCGAACAAAGAGAAGAGCAAGGAAAGAACAATCAGCATTCATTTTCAGACCAGGTACATTTAATCCTCAACCTGACATGCTTTCTTTGTTCGGAATGGTGAGGTACATTAAGAAAGCACTGGCTTTAGAACTTGAAGTGTGTTAGAAGAATGAATCTTGCAAATTTGTTGGTTGAGTAAAATCTATGAGTGTGTAAGTTTGGGATTAAATTATGGTTATTTGTAGGTGGGCATTCCTTATTTGTATAACTTGTGGGCATATGGTAAAGCAAATCGTAATTAACTTTTGCTGTGTGTAATAAATTAGCGTATTTCTTACTCTCACCAAATCCGCTACAGTTTAGAGTGTGGGTCGTGATGTATTGCGTATGTAACCTAATGCTTGTAGTGATTTAAAAAACTTCTTCACTATGTTTTTCTTTATTCCTGTGACTGACAGCAGCTTTCCAAGTTGCCTTAGTGAAACGAGTCGTTCGCTTGTCATGATTCCCTACATGAAGCAAATGCTAACCTATCATATTAGTACGCAGGAGCAACACCTTGCTATCAGCCTAGCGAAACATTGCACATGGGATTCACTTAGAGCAAACATGTGCATCAGTGTACCCAGAACAATGACCGAAAAGCGGCTGAACAGTAAATCCCTATCACTGCAACTTCACTTTAATCCTTTCATTGACGCTGTCGTGTGTGGCTGTGATGTACGCAGATGCCTGAACCTCCTGAATAATTACGCCAAGAGTAGTGTGGCTCCCCTGCATCACCTTGTACAGATAGCAGCAACGCTGGTGAAGGCATCATCCTCGAATGCGCTAAGAGGCAGCCACGAAGTCCTCAATGTCATCTCTGACACACTGCACGTCATTAGCAGCACCCGAAAGGTAAAGCAGAGGCGCATCTTGTATTCCCCTCTTCCATTCATCTTTAGTTTTTTTTGTGTATACAGTAGTACTACATTATTGAAATAGCAATTATACGGGCTATATCTCGGTGTGGTTTTGCTGTCGTCACATTCTGTATAAAGCCTAAATTGATGTGTCATGTTCTATGTAGGAGTGAAAGCATGTGAGAGCTGTTAATTAATGCTGCTGAAGCATAGACGAAGCAATTCGCCATCTTCATCGCGTGAAAGATACATAGAGGGGTTCTGGACGTAGGGCTGCGTGGTTCTGGCAATGTGTCTCCACTCTGAGTTGCTGTGCATGGTCGCTCACGGCATACGCGCTTTATATCTTCAAAGAGAATCATTAGATGGCCCATTCTTTTGTGCATGTTGTGCTTTCATCGCAAAGCTTATGTGATGTCACAGATGGCACGAAAATCGCATTGTTCACTGCAACTGATTATGCAGTGTTCGGTAATGTTTCGTGCAAAAATCTATTGCCACGTATGTCTATGACACTTGAGGAAAGGTGTTTTCATTTCCAAGATGCTCAGAGAACAAAATACCAGAATAAAAGAAAAGTTGTCTTGCACTGATTATTAATTTTTCAATTAGTTTTCATTAGGATGAACATTTCTTTTTTTCTGCAGTTTGGCACTATTCTGGACGTACGCAGTGATATTGAGTCCCTCGCATCCACTGTGATGGAACAAGTTAATCTTGGTAAGCTTAACAGCTGTTTGTAATCTGTATGCCTTGCTAAAGTCTTCTTCACAACTGGCTATCTGTATCTTTGTAGCTTTTATAGTGCACTTGATCGACGGGACACAATAACAATGCCCACACAACAAAGTGCTTTGTTGTGTGTTGTGTACCTGTCCTGTTGATTAGTTGCACTATGCAATCTACAGTCATGCTTTATCCACATGCCCTGTCTTCAATTTTAGCTATCTATATACCTTTTGCTGTTGTATGGTAACAAACGGTACGATGGACAGGGAAAGTGATTACCATTTTGTGGACAGACATTGCTCCAAATGCGAGCTCAGGAGTTCACTAATCTCAGCTTTATGGTGCACTTTTGAAGCATATGTATACTATAAATGGGGAACAGGCTTTCTTGTACCAAATGTCATTTGGTCAGTTATTTGATCACGCTTTTTCTCTGCTTTTCAGTCTCACATGTTGGCATGAAGAATGCATTGAGCTCCCTGTGTGCATTCCTGGTAAGTGTAACATTAGTGATCTAGGCTGTCATAATCGGTGGAAGCAATATTGAAACAGATGTAGAGGGGTGTCCTCAAAGCAAGTTTTGATAAAATTTGAGCATACATGAACTTGACAAAAAAACAGTCTCTTCATTGCTAAGTATCTCTTTAAGGTGCTATTTAATTCCATTGAGTGAAAATTTCCCCAACGATTGCAGTACTTTTTAATGTGAAATTTGAGCAGTGTTTTGAAATTACAATATATAGAGGTGATGAATCTAAGAGAGCGCGGCTACTGAGGCAAAAGAAGTGGGAACATACGTGATGTGTCGTTTCCACTGTGTAATGTTTGTCCTCCCTAACTCCTTTTGTCCTAGCAACTGTAGCAAAGTATTTTAATCGTACCAAACTTAGCTGTTCTATGAAAGTTGTCTCGGAGAGCATAGCTAACATCTAAAAACAGCTGATGCATCATTGTCTCATAACATGAGCAAGGTTCTTTGAGATGTTCATGCCTTCTTTAGAAACAGTTCCTAACTTATTTTGCGGATGGCCTCATACAGCCATTGTGTAATTATGTGCTGGCATACTGTACTATAATGCAGCGGATTAAGTGCTCAAGATGTTTTGCATGCATTCATTCTGCAAGTCTTTTTTTTTTCCTCTTAGGTTCGCTGCCACAAGAAAATTTGCAGTGAATTGGTACGTATTGATGGGTTTCTTTCAACCAAGCTGAATTAGGAGTGGCCTGCCTCCTGTCATAAAATTTTGCTATAGTAAAGTGTATGAAAGTATGGTTATGGTTTCTGGCAATATGTTGCTCACAAACTGCATGCCAGTGTGCTATGGCTAAAAATGTGCACAGTGTTAACAGCTTTAGGTTAAGCACAATTACTGCAAAGTCACAATTAGTCTAAGTTTCAAGAGATACTCCTGGCGAGCTTGTATATAAATCTCTCAGCAGAAAGGCATAGCTGAAACTTCAGAAGCCAGTGCTTTTGTTTTATGGCCAGGGCTAGCACCGGCATAAGGAAAGATAATACCGCAGAAAGCTTTCACATTTTGAACGCTTGAAAATTTTCATGGTCATTCTTCTTTGGCTACATTAATCAGTACTGTGTGACAAACATCACAGCATTTTAACTTTAGCTGAACAGCCAAAGGTCTTCGTCTTCCGGTCATTGAAATTTTTTAGTTGACCATCTTTTGGAAGTGGGGAAGGATAAACGATCAGCCTATAACATTCTTTTGGAAGCCCCGTTCTGCTTTTTTGAACGCATGAGATGCTTGTTGAACAGTCATAACAGAATATTTCACCTATTTTATAGGCCATCAAGAAAGTTGACCACCATTGGTACATGCCACTTTACATGAAGACGCTTGACTCCTACTTGGATGAAAAGTAAGCTGCTTGCTGCTTGAGCTGCTTCAGATGGCAGCTTACTTCGTAGTTACTTGACTCAATTATAGTACATAATGCGTAAAAGCTTTGTGTGAAAACAGTTGGTTACCGTCCAAGTATAACTGCACTAATATTATTACAGAGCGATGTGTAGTTTCAAACCGTTTGTGGTAAATTTGTTCAGTTTATCAGTCCTGATACTTTATAATCATTTTACTTATGTTTTGTATGTGCACAAGCTGTTGCATACTCCCTCTAATCGTTGATAGAGATTTCCCGATGCTCACATTTCTACCAATGGCATTGTTAAAGAAGGATAAAGAGATTACCGAGGGACATAAACAACAAAAATCAGCTGATGATAACTAAAATTTCCAACATGCTGCTGATGCCCAAATTATGGTAGTTGTGCGGGGAAGCTTGATTGTGCCGGTTTTGTAAATAGCTCGTTAGCCACTGATTTGTAGAGTCATTTCGTACTATGACTCGAGCCACACCACCCATGACTTTTCGCACTTTATGGCATGTTTCGTTTTCCAGTTCACCTTGCATTATTTTTCTTTGTACATTTTAGCCAACTCGGCAGAAGTCTAGTCTCCACTATTGTTTGCAGTACTAACGAAAGTACAGTACTGTATATCAGCATTGCATAGCATTTTTTTTTTCACCTTGGCTGAATGTGTTCTTACAGCAAAGTATTTGAATTCAATTTCAACGCACTAGTGTTTTAGTGTATTGTGACTTCTTGATCATGTCATTAATGCAGATTGCTTCTTGACATCTTTTTTTTTTATTAAATTATGTGAGGAGCTACTTTTTTAGAGGATAGCATTTCGATTATTAATCTAAAATGAACATACCTAAAATGTTACTTGTTTTTTTTTTTTTGTTTCAGCAAGCAGAATGATTTCTGTTGGCTGCGTTGATTGAGACCGTAATGCAGTCTTTATGTTTTTACAGTTCTCATATCAGTCCACAGCTTTTTGTGAAGCTTATGGAGGCATATCCTGTAAGTACAATTAATACTTGTGCATGCAGGCTTGAATCCTTTGTAACAGATGCGGTCTAGATAACTTTGCACCTTAGCGTCATGTCACTTGGTTTGTGCAGATTCGTTTTTGTTAATGACGATCATATTTCGTCCGTTAAGGATTGTCATAGCTGCCTGTCTATTGGGCTAATAAAACAGGTGTGGCCCAGACAACTTTGCACCTTAGCGCCACATCACTTGGTTTGTGCAGATTCGATTTTGTTAATGATGATCATATTTATGTTAATGATGATCCATTAAAGGTGTTGTATATCAGCTATTAGCCTGTATGTTAGGCTAATGTGAATGTTTTGTCTATTCTATTCCATTATAAATTTCTTCAGTAAATAGCAAATTAAAGCTTAAGGTATAGGACCGTATTGGACTTGAGCCCAGTGCTGAATGTTGCTGTGTTTGCAAACTGTAGGAACACTGTCTCGACTTCGTGGAGCACCTCGTGCCACGTGCAACTGATTGTGCTGAACGCAACTACAAGCGGCTTCACATTCTTGGACTCCTTGTTGCAGCTCTACGAATAGTTCAGGTAACCTGAAAATAAAGGCTTGAAAGTGCATTGTGTTCACATAAAATGTGAATCATATAGAATGAAAAGAGAGATATTCTGTGTTGGAGAAAAATGAATATTTTTACTAGTTGTCAGTAATGCATACAATGATTAGTGTATTTCTTCGTGTGTAACATATACACCACAACTACAACCTGTCGAAAATTAGGAAGAAGTCATAGCTTTGCTGCAAAGACGAAGCAATGAAGGCGATAGCAACAAATTGAAAGGTCACATGCAGAATGGCAAGCAGATCGAAACATGCCCCACGTTTCTCACGCACAAAGGATGCACGAAACGTACTCACAATTATAGATTAACGCGAATAAGCGTCTCAGTTGTTACTTCCCTGTGTCTGAAAAGCACGCCCTTTTCGCAAACGGAGGCTGTGCAACGATTGCAGTTACCTTTGTGCACCCGTTAACTACAACAGGATCGTTCTGACGAAACTCAAAGGCTAGCCAAGACGTACGATTCTCCCCACTGCAGGATAAGGGTGCGCGATCGAGCGTACACCCCCTTATTCTCTACGCGGGCCAAAGTACGCGTAAGAGTTGAGGGCTACTGCACGCTCACTGCTTCATCTTGCTGATAATGCTGAAAACACAATAGTTCCCCCTCCAAGACGCCTGCCAACAGAGGTAAGTGGTAGATATGAATAGCTTGCCGTTTGAACATTGAAGGAGGTAGCTTTCGGTGGCTGAGTGGTTAATGCCTCGCATTCACGACGGGGAGGTCCCACATTCAATTCTGCCCGCCGAATTCTTTTCTTCTGAGATTTTTTTTCTTTCTCATGTTTGCATATATATGCGTATACATATACGGTGCATGACATCGACGCCGAGGCTGGCAGCGAAATCCAGCCGAGAGTGTCCATATAATTGCCAACGCAATAAAAGGGTCCTTGGATATTGACCACACACATAAATAATGGAAATTACCTTTTTGCCTTGATAGTGGCGGCCCTGCTAAGTATCCTGAAAGATTCCATGAACTTCATTTTCGCTCAGTTTCAGTCACTAGTACCACCCTCTTGTGCTCACCTTTCGCCGGTTTTGTCCGTCATTGTCAAATCCACGTTCCTCGCACTGACCTGAAGTTTCCTTACAAACCAAAAGTTGTGGGTAGTCTGGGCTGACACTCTAGCTTTGATTCTTCTGCATTTCTTGTGCAGAGCATAATTCTATTAAAGAAAGGGGGAACAAGTGTGGGTTGATAGAGGACAGATGCCTGTGCTATGTTTGTGAAAATTGAGTTGCAAATAGCTGGTATTCCAATGCTTGCAGATTTAGCAGAGTTAACTGAATGCTCATTCTTGTATCCCTTACGGCTCATGAAAACAACGAGCCTCAGATGCTCAGAATAACTTTGACCTCTGTGTTAAATCTTTTATCACAAAATGGCTTTGACATTTCTTGTTGTAGGTGTGTGCTTAATACTTTTTTTGCAAGTTTATAACTAAAGTTTTCAACTTTATCTTTGATGTGTTTTTTTTCCTCGTCATTCCTTTTTTTTTTCCCAGCTGAACTGCACATATGTGTCGTGTTTTTTTGGTTATCATGTGCAAGAGTAATGCAGGCTCTCTTTGTGCTTATGCTTATGTATACCAGTTTTTGTATCTCGTCACTGCTTGCTGAACCGTAATTGGCTGGGAAGCTTAGTCAAGCTTACAAAAACTTTTTCTTTGCATGCCCTCTACTTCCTGAAGTGGTAAATAAATAAAAATGATTGATTGAAAAGAAAAAATATATACAGTAGGTGCATCAGCTTGTGATCAGTGCATCATAACTCTGAGATGTGAGGTTGATCTCTTGCTCTTTTGTTGCTCAAGGTGGATGCAGGCTCACAGGAGAAGTTGGCTTCAGTGCTGGAAGCTCTCAGTGAGCTATCCATAAAGGTAAGTCATGATTGATTGAATTTCATACGTGGCAGCAAGTTTCCACATCTACACATGGGGCAGAAAACTTGTTATAATTTGTTGTATCGCGAACGAGTTGTATGCTCAGTTGACATCCTGGTAACGTTTGGTCAACCGTGCCATAGGATGAAGAAGCATGGAGCAGTAAGCCATCTTTCACTGCCATGACTGACTACTGTTGAACTTTTGAGTTGCAGCAAAAAGAACTTTTCTGGGGTACAGGAAAAAGTGGCGCTTGAGATTTAATTGCTTTCAGTACTGTCCATCGCATCCAAAATGTTAGAAAACTTCGGAACTGAGAGGATTAAACAGTTTCTTGATTTTCTCAGAACCTCTTCTACCACAAAGGCACATGCATACAATTTGTAGTTATTTGACATAGTCAATAGGTGAGCAATGTTTGTTTCCAACTCCACATCTCTACTTTTCTTAGCTGCAGAAATTGGCAGCATTCGGTTTTTACAAGCCTGTGGGCATTTATAAATACCTTCGATAATTTCAGGCCTCATATTAAGAGAAGTGGCTGCACTGTAATTGTGAGAGAGTTCAGTAGATTATTTTACAATAACTTGTGTATTTACTGTTCATAATTAATTTTAACATCTACGGTATGCATGGTGCAGAATCTGTAGCAGGAAAACGTTGTTGGTAAACACAATGCTGCACATAAGGCATGCAAAGAAACAAGCTCAAGGCAGGGTTGCTTACGAGCACACTGTAAATGAAGAGGAAGTGTACATCCAGGGCAACACAGGTGTCGGTCTCTTCTTTGTCTTAACACATGGGAACCACTTCAAAATTTGTATTTATATCGAAAAATTCTGAATTAATATTTTTGAGAGTGCAAATTGTACTTCTTTTTCTGCAAGTGTATACAATTCTCATTTCCTTCAATTAAACTTTTCGTTGAGTTGTGACACATTAAGACAGAAGAATGAAATATGGAGTATGTACAGTGTATTCTGAAACTGGGATGAGAGCAACACCAAGGTTCACTGTGATTTTGTCCACATGCTCACTTATCCATGAGAAAAAAAAAAGACTTGAACCCAAAACGAAGATACCTTTATTCGTGCACTACTTGGGTGGCTGTGAGGCATTTAGCATAGCTGTGAAAGAGTAAATGTGGTGTCTTTAGTTGGTTGCTTATGGTGCTGTGGGAACCTGTAGCAATAGTATTACTATTTTGTTCATCAGTAATGCGTCTTTAGGAACAAGTGTGAATGTGCCCCGTGCTATGTGCTAGTTTCAGCATCAGGTATTTCGCTGATTTTATTTGATTACCTTCTAAGCAAACTGCCGCAAGACTTTTGCAAACTTCTACCCTTGTCTCTGGAAATAGTTTGTCATCCGCGTCTTGTTGAATGAACTAGAAAGTATATAGGCTGCCTTCAAAAAGACAGATCGCTACACAGTGTAGGCTGGCAAAGCGGTAGGTATAGTTGCAGACCTCGGAGTCGGCTGTCCTCGCTAATCGATTGCAGCTGTGATGGACAACATGTTTTTTTCATTGATGTCGCTTTTCTCCTCCTCCTCCTGTATGTCCATAGCTTGACTGTGACCTTTGCACAGCACTTTTGATGACGTATTTGGAGCCTCCTCACAAAGTGCTCACGTTATACAACTTCTGTAACTTGGTTGAATGCAGCTTATGACTGACATGACGGAGAAGGGTGAGCCGAAGCAACACCTGCTGGTCGAGGTGTGTGACCTGTTGCTGTTAGTTGCCAAGCAGTGCGGCAATGTTGGCATGGAGGTAAGATCTTGTCTGTCGTAAATCCTTCATGTTCACATTTTTCTAGTCAGTCTCCTTCAGTAGCATTGTAAACAGCTGTCATTCCAAAAGGACACTAGACATTGCTCATATTGTGTAGGTTAGTGGGTACGCAGTTTGCTGTGTCATTTGTCCTTTCATTTACCCTACCATAATGCTGCCTCCTCACCTAAGATGGACTCCATTTGGCCAACTAAGGCAATCGAGAAGGCGGTGGGCAGTGATTGTGAAGTATGGCAGCATTGAGGCAAGTGGGAGTCATGGAAGCCTGCCAAGCCGCATTAAACTTGAAAACAGTGTTTCACCCTCCATTTCCCTCTAGAGAAAGTGGATAATTAAATTGATGAGCCGTGAGCAAGTATTGTTATAGCCAGCATGTGTTGCATGTAGTGTACATTGTATAATGAAAAGTTCAATAAAGTACAAATGCCTGGAGCCAGTACCTCAAAACTGACGTACATATTGGTCAAACAAGCTTGCCATTCAGCTTAAATATTATTCCAATAAAAGCATGGAAATTATTGTCATATGAACTTGCAGTTCTGGCTTAGTGAACTCATTATCCATGAAGCAATGCCTATAACCGTCTGTCTAACTAACTTGTAACATGGCAGCTAATAGTATCATTTACCAGCTTCTGTTCTTAGGCTGAGTTACAGCAAATGGTGAATCTTCACTGTAAAAGCTGGAGCAACAAACTTTGTGGCGACAAGGTCAGGCAAGGACCACTTTCCTTGTTGGAATAGCTTGGAAATTAGGTTTCCCATGTTTGCTCATTGCTAATCTTTCCTAAAGAGAATAAAAAAAAAAGTCACAGCCTTGCGAAGCAATGAACACGATAGCAACAAATAGGAAGGTCACGCACAGGATGGCAAGCGTGCCCCGCGTTTCTCACGCACAAAGGACACACGAAACGTACTCACAGGTACAGATTAACACGAATGAGCGTCTCAGTTGTTACTTCGCTTTTTGCAAACTGGGGCTATGCAACGATTGCAGTGACCTTTGTTCCCCCTGGTTACCACAACAGAATCGTTCCGATGAAACCCAAACGCTGGCCAAAACGTACGATTCTCCCCGCTGCAAGATAAGGGCGCGGTATCGAGCGCACACCCCCTTATTCTCTACGCGGGCCAAAGTACGCTTGAGAGATGAGAGCCACTGCGCGCTCACTGCACCATATTGTTGATAATGCTGAAAACACAATAGTTCCCCCTCCAAGACGCCAGCCAACAGCAGTAAGTAGTAGATATGAATAGCTTGCCGTTTGTACGTTGAAGGAGGTACCTCTCGGTGGCTCAGTGGTTAACGCCTCGCATTCACGATGCGGATGTCCCAGGTTTGATTCTGCGTGCCAGAGTCTTTTTTCTGGATTTCTTTACTTTCTTGCATTTATATAGATATAGATATGTGTACATGTAGGGTGCATGACATCGACGCCCACGCCCACGTCGACGGCGAAATACAGCCGAGAGTGTCCATATAATTGCTATCGCAATAAAAAAAAACTTGTGTTAACTATGTGTGATAAACATCTGGATGTTCTTGCACAAAAATTCTTTATAAAGCCCTTTTAGCAAGCTTGCCTTCGTCTCACAATAAAGAGCTCAATCTAAAAAAAAAAAAAGCGCTCAAACACCAAAGATAGTCAAGCGAGGTTTGTTTCAGGGGAATAGCAAAAGGTCTTAGGCCTACTTGCAGTTCTGGTTCACAATGAGCTACTGAAGAAGTGATATGTTGAAGTGCTGGTTTGGAGAAATGCTAAAACATTGTGAAGTGAGTAATTATGTGCCGTTCTACCACATTCTGTTTTGTGTAGCATGGTATAGTATGCTGAGTGGTAACTTCATTATGTTTCATTTATGTGCCGTGAACACATTGCATGCCCGCATAAGCTGTCACTGGCACCGGGTACAAACCTGCACCTATATGAGCTTGTTTACTGTCTATGCACTCGGGTGTAGTTAAATAATTTTTTTACCATGCTTTTAAACAAGTAGGCATCAGTGACAATGAAGCCAAGAAGCTTAAGCATGCTGCTTTTTTTGCTTGCCACTTGTAGTGTCCCATTAGAGGCAACAGCAAGCTTGAGCAGTCACTGACATTGCTGAGGAACACAAAAATGTCCAAGAGAAAACCACTCAAGGCAAAGCTTGCTGCTCTTCTCAAAGGGTAAGTTCTTCCAGCACTGTTGTGATTCGGTCTTAGGTACACAGAATTATTCACTGTGTTGAACAATTGGAATGTTCTATTGGGAGTCTCCTGCAAAGGTTGGGCACTTTGCTATGTGCATATTAAAAACGTTCATTGCCACTTCCAATAAATCAAAGGCTATGGCACGCTGCACTGCTGCGAGCGCATTTATGCTGATAATACTATGATCACACCTAGTGTCAGGGGAAATATTTATGCTGACAAAACAGTACTAGTGTGACTGATGCTGCTAAACAAAAGATTCAATCTGAAGGCAGTTACATGCTGCGGATGGATGGATGGCAAAAATTTATTAAGGTCTTTCGAAACATGCTTTAGCGCATAGCCAGTTGCCACCACGTCAGAACAGAAAGACAAAGTCCATAGAAGAGAAAAAGGAATCGGTAAGTACTTTTCTCAAAATATGTATGACTTCATGTAGAAAGTGTTTGTTTGAAGGGCATGACCATAAATCTTTTTGGAGAGGTCGCAAGGTTCAGCCACACATAATGAATGTTCACGTTTGGAAAGGGGATTGTGTGTGAATAGGCATAGTTCGAGAGGGGGAGGGGGGCTTAATCTACCCTAAACGGCCTCCGTGGCTGCACCAATGCCTTATTTACTCTGTCTTTATACACTTAGTAGTATTTGCTTTATTAATCATCACTGCAGTGCTTCAGTCTAATGCAGTGAAAAACAGTAGAAGTTTGAATAACATATTTTGGTGAAAATTCTGCTCTGTTGGTGAAAGCCAACTAAGAGATTTGTTACCTACAGCTCTTAATGTTTACTATCTTGAACATTTATTAAGGGGGTACGGTATGGTAAGCGGTATGTGTCATTTTTAACATAATTTTTAAGAGGAGCTGCAAGTTTTCAAGTAAAATGTCACATACTCTCAAAGAGTGCCACTGGGTATCAAATGATACCTTTTTTATGCCTATGTTGCTATCCTTCCTATGGCCCACTTCTAAAATTTAAAGTGGTTTAAAGCTTATTCAATGTACCCTTTCTCAGCAACCATTGAAAGGAATGTAATGATATTGAGCCGTGTTATTGTAGATACACGTAGGTTATACCTGAACTAAAAAATGTGACATCCTTTAGAGAGTTCATCATCATCATCATCAGCCTGACTACGTTCACTGCAGGACAAAGGCCTTTCCCATGTTTTGCCAGTTATCCTGGTCCTGTGCTTGCTGCTGCCAATTTATACCCGCAAACTTCTTAAGCATTTCGGTTCGTGCTGTAAAAGTTTACTCTGCAGCGACTTTGCGAGCTCATTGAATGCAATCCGTGTTTCATGTTCATCAACAGTTGTCTCCGCTGTATTTTCTCAGGATAACTGTGCATAAAAAAACTTTAAAAGCTCCACGACTTGAAATTTGTAGCACTTGTCAATACTCGTGGCGCAATACCTCTTTTTCTTTTCACTGGCAGTGTTCAGACAACCAGTATCAGCTCTAGTGCGAAGCCTGCGAAACCCAAGAGGAAATCAACTGCACTGAACGGCGATGCCACGCCAAAGAAGCATGCAAGAAAGTCTTGAAGCTTCAGTAAACGGGCATCTAGGCTGTTTTCTTTTTTCCTGTTGTCTAATGTGATGCTTTTTCATCATTTTAGAAGTGGTTCTTTTTCTTTGTTGGGTCATGTCATCAGGATGTCTTGAGGGGCTAGTTGGTTCATTCTATGCTAGAAAATAGTTGTATGACACTTGAAAGAGACACCACGAAGAAGACACAAGATCTGTTTGTGTGTGTTCTTTGTGATGTCCCCTTCAGGTGTCAGGCAATTAATTTCCTGCATGGTATATGTGAGTACAGAGGAGTATATGTGAATACAGAGGAGTACAGAGGAGTTAAACGGAACTCACTTTCTTAATCCTTTGAGGTTTCATTTAACGAGGGTCTAATGTATATCATGGTTCTTACACATAAAACTAGCACTTATTAAGGCATTATGTGCCTTGTTAAACACATAAATTGACCGTCAGTTTCTTGCGGCATTGGCACCAACGCAAGTGATAAAAAAAAATTGTCGTGTGACCACGTCACCAGATTACGTCATAGATCGCCCCAAATTTGGGATGTCATGACTTCGCATGATGCCGTCATAACACGACATCGTCACTTAGTCATAGGTGGGTCGATCACAGGAGGCATAGTTCGGTAACAAAAGTTAGAACTCACTCCGACTAACTCAAGAAATAAATATTGCCCCTTGGACTTACTCAGACTGAGACTCGCCAAAATTTTCATGAGCCAAACTCACTCGGACTCAAACTCGCGAAAATTTTCTTTAACCGCACTCACTAGGACTCAAACTCACCGAAATATTACTCAACAGGACTCTCTCAGACTCTAGCTCATAGCCCGATCTGAGTCTGAGTGGATCCGAGCGAGTCGATTTATGAGCGAGTTCGCCGACGTACGCACAGAGGCGATGCTAAACCACACTATGTGCAAAAAGCTTTCAGTGGGAGTCAGGGGAGCATCAATACATTGACCAAGAAGAATAAAAGAACGGCTTTTGCCATCGAGTTGTCTTGGGCGAATTCATAACGGACCTTGTGAGTTTTCTTTATTATTGATTTTGTCTAAACAAGTAGAGCATCTCGGTGTTCTCAGTGGGCGATTTGTTGCTTTACAAAGAATACCTGTAGCACTGCTGCCGGGCAGTGACCACTGATACTCAGCAGAATAGGTACATACAGTTGCACCATGATATACGTGTGATAAGATTAGTTTGCCGTTCCGGCGCACATGACCAGCCAGTCAGTGTGGAACCCGCCAACGTACGTGTGTGTGATTCGGTCCAGCGACCGGCATGGCTCAGGACAATCCGGTTATCACAAGTGCCGACGAGGTCGACTGACGAACCGGACGGGCACAGCACAATCACACGTCGTCATGCCTGTCGTCGGGAAGCTGGATCCGTTCAACCTGAGTACATCAAAGTGGGCGGAATACCGTGAGCGGGCCGAGCTGTACTTCATCGTGAACGACATCCCGAGCGACAAGCAGACAGCCGTATTTTTGACATGCTGCGGTGCAGAGACTTATTCTCTGCCACGAGGCCTCCTAGCACCAAGCAGGCCCGCCCAAGCAGGACTGACCGAAATTTTTACCACACTTGGCAAGCACTACGCCCCTCGCGTATCAGAAGTAGTGGCAAGTTTCAAGTTTTTCTCAAGACATCGAAAAGAGGGGGAGACCGTAAGTGACTACGTTGCCTCGTTGAAGAAATTAGCCGAAGACTGTAATTTCGCAACGTTTCGAGAGCGCATGTTGCGCGACCAGATAGTCAGCGGAATCAATGACGTAACCATGCAAACACGGCTGCTGGAAACGACGTGTTTAACCTTCGAAACTGCAAAGGACACTGTCGTAGCTATGGAGGCTGCGCGTAAAGATTCACGCACATTAAGCTGTCAGCAAGCACAGCTACTATCTCACGAAGCTCCGGAGCAAGCGAACGTTGTCACCTCGGGGAAAATTGATAGCTGTTGCTTCCGTTGCGGGGGAGGTCATTCTGCGCGTCGGTGTAAGCACGGCAGCACGATCTGTCACAACTGCCGCCAAAAAGGGCACCTTGCAAGAGTTTGCAGAGTTCAGCCGGGAAGTAGAAATTTCGACTGGAGCCAGTCTAGTCGCGTGAACAACCTGGGCGACCTGCCCGTCTCTGCTGAAGAGCCCGAAGTTTTCGACTTGTGGACGCTTCACATGGCTAGTTCGGAGCCAATGCGCATAGCAGTTGAAGTTAATGGCGTAATGCTCGATATGGAGTTGGACACCAGCGCTAGTGTGTCGACCAACGGTGATGGCAAGTTTGCCGAGCTTTTTCCGTCGGTGCCGTTGGAGCCATCGAGTGTGGAGCTGAGAAGTTTTTTCGGCGACATGAAACGCGTCCAGGGAAAGCTGGAAGCAATGGTCAAACTTGGCGACAAGGAGCGCCAGCTACCACTATTTGTCGTGAAAGGGGCGTGTCCTACGCTGTTTGGACGAAGCTGGATGAAGGCCTTCAAGCTAGGCATCGCTCAGACGAAGGGAGTCAACGCCGTGAAGTCTACGGAAGACCTGGTAAGCCAATATCACGAAGTTTTTTCGGAGCATTTTGGCACGTTTCACGGCGTTACAGCGTCTATATCCGTACAAAAGGGGGCGAAGCCACGTTTTGTCAAGGCACGTCCGATACCATTTGCTTTGCGCGATAGGGTTTTTGAAGAACTACAGAGGATGGAACGGGAAGGCGTTATCAAACTGGTGAAAACTTCTCAGTGGGCCGCGCCCATCGTTCCAGTATTAAAGCGCGACGGCCGGGTTCGGGTCTTACAGGGGGCAAAAAGTTCACAAAGATTGACTTGCAAGATGCCTACCAGCAGGTTCCACTCGATGAGGAGTGCCAAGAGCTAGTCATCATTAACACTCCGAAGGGGTTATACCAATTCACAAGGCTGCCGTTCGGGGTTTCATCAGCTCCGGCTATATTTCAGCGAGAGATGAAAAATCTGTTGCACGACCTTGACCATGTTGTAGTGTACTTTGATGATATTCTGGTCACAGGAACCAGTGACAAAGAGCATTGGGAAAATTTGGGCCGAGTGTTGGATCGCCTGAAGACCGCGGGACTGCGACTGAAGTTATCCAAATGCGAATTTATGAAACCAGAAGTCCAGTACTTGGGCCATATCATTAGTGCGGTTGGGCTGCGTCCAAACCTGGCTAAGACTGAAGTAGTGCTGGAAGCCCCCGCACCCCGAGGGGTCAAGGAACTTCAGAGTTACCTCGGGTTGGTTAATTTTTACAGAAGGTTTTTGCCGAACCTTTCTGCCATATTACAGCCGCTCAATAGTTTGTTGGCGTCGGGAACACCATGGCGCTGGGAAACTGATGAAAAGCAGGCGTTTCAGAAAAGCAAGGAGCTATTGGCCTCTGCTGCTATATTGGCACACTTTGACCCAGGAAAGCCAACTGTGCTTGCCACTGATGCATCTACTTTCAGGATTGGAGCAGTACTGGCGCAACGAGAGTCATCTGGAGAAGAGCGCCCCATTGGTTTTGCCTCCAGCAGCCTGGCAACCGCGGAGAAAAACTACAGCCAATTAGATAAGGAGGCATTGAGCCTTGTATTTGGCGTTACAAAGTTCAGGCAGTACTTATGGGGCCGGCAATTCGAAGCCGTCACAGATCACAAACCGCTGCTCGGCTTGCTCGCAGCACACAAGCCAGTTCCCGAATCCTGTTCTCCAAGAGTGCTAAGGCGAGCCTTGCTGTTGTCGGGGTACAGTTACGACCTGAAGTATAGGCCGGGTTCACAAATTGCACATGCCGATGGGTTAAGCCGGCTACCTCTGCCAACTGCTGAATTTGTTGTTGACTGCCCTGCCGAAGTGTTAATGCTGGAAGGAGTATACCCAGGGGTGCTGTCGTCAAATGCTGTTGCGGCAGCCACCTCCAGAGACCCGGTGCTGTCACAAGTAAAAGCAGCGTTGTGGTCAGGCTGCCAGATAAACCTAGGGTCAGAGGGAAGACCCTACGAGACGCGCTTTCATGAGATAAGCGTGCAAGGGAACTGTCTATTGTGGGGCAACAGAGTCATTGTTCCAAAATCCTTGCAAAAGGAAGTCCTCCAGGTGCTGCATGAGAGTCATCCAGGACTGTCCAAAATGAAGGCAGTTGCGCGTAGCCATGTGTGGTGGCCAAGCCTGGATAACGATATAGCGATAACCATTCAAAGGTGCCGTATTTGCCAGGAGCATCAAAGAGTGTCACGACCAGTGCCTGTCATGCCCTGGCCGTTCCCGGAGAAACCGTGGTCACGGCTGCATGTGGACTATGCTGGTCCTTACAGGAACACCTATTTTTTTATCGTAGTCGATGCGTTTTCAAAGGGGATTGAAGTGTTTTCGGTCTCTACACCCTCGGCTGAAGCAACTATTTCCTGCATGCGCAGTATGTTCGCAAACCAAGCCCTTCCAGATGTGGTCGTGTCGGATAATGGGCCAGCATTTACCAGTGAGCTTTACTCCACATTCCTCAAGAAAAACGGGGTGAGGCGAATGCTGGTGCCACCGTATCATCCAGCGTCAAACGGTGCTGCAGAGCGGGCCGTGCAGACTGTCAAAAACAAGTTGCGGAAGGCTGGCCCTGGAGATATTCGCACTCAAATTGCCCGCATGCTCCTAACATACAGGTCAACGCCTCACGAGGTCACGGGTTGCTGTCCGTCGGAGCTGTTGTTGGGGCGGAAGCTGAGGACTGCGTTGGACCTGCTACACCCAGACCTCAGGACCAAGGTGCTACAGAAGCAACTTAAGCAGAAAATCAGATGCGACCAAGGAACAAGACCCAGGGTTTTGGGCCACCCGGGTGACCAGGTGTTCGCAAGGAATTTCCGTCCAGGACCTGCGTGGCTCCCTGCAGTCGTCACCGAACAACGCACTTCGTCCATGGATGTTCTACTGGAAGACGGACGACGGTTAACTCGACATCTGGATCACATCCGCCAGGCCCCTGAGGAACTGAGTGCAGACAACCAAAAATCAGGCAGCCCAGTATCTACCGGTGTTGCTCCAAGCTTGGACCTGGGTCAGATGCAGCTAACTGGTCTTGCTCCAGGCTTGGACGTAGGTAAGAGGCAGCTATCTCAGGATCGTCTTCACGACACAGAGTCTAGGCAAGATCCCAGGGAAGACGTGGCAAGGGAACCGGAACTTGCTGTCACAGCACCCAGTACTCCTGTCCTGCGTCGAAGTACCAGAATTCGACGACCAGTATCGCGCTACCAACTTAAACAATTGTTTGCAACCATTAATAAAGGGGGGAGGGATGTGATAAGATTAGTTTGCCGTTACGGCGCCCGGGGGCGTCGATGTTGCAAGGAAATAAATACGGCGCACATGACCAGCCAGTCAGTGTGGAACCCGCCAACGTACGTGTGTGTGATTCGGTCCAGCGACCTGCATGGCTCAGGACAATCCGGTTATCACAATACGACTTGAGAAATCTTTGGCATTTTCTCTGCAAAGGTGGTTGTACGAAAGACTGCCACAAGGGGTGTACACTCGAGATTGATGTTATGAGCTGGATCGCAAGTAACCCTGCCTTAGTGGGACTATTTCTTTAATCGCAGAAGCAGTTCGCTGCAATGCTTCGGTCATCTTGGTAGGGCCACCTATGTTGTATAGAATTATTTGCTGTATTGAAAAGGGGCTTAATGGCGTGTGCTGCTACGGTGGCCCTACGACGAAAACACGATCAGGACAGAGCAACGGTCAAGCAGATGCCAGCGATGATCAGCACGAGGCCAGCGAGAGAAGCCCAGAACCCAGTACCCAAGCGGTGGCGATGTTGCTTGCCAACGATCGTTTTCTTCTTCACAGTTTTCCCCCGCCGAAAAAGAGCCATCCTGGCGATCTAAGAGTCTGGAGGCAGAGGGCTATGATATGGCTTAAGGCAGGCGACGTGGACGATGTCACGTCCATGCCGGCGCATGTCGTCAGATGGGGAAAGTGGCTCAATGAGAAAATTCATCGGCGAGATTTGCTCCAAAACGCAGTAAGGGCCCTCGTACTTTCGGACGAGTTTTGAAGAAAGGCCCGGGGTTCGGTAAGGAACAGCCAGCCACACAAGTTATCCCGGGGAATAGCTGTGGCTTCGTGAAGAGTCGGTGTTGTTTCCTTTTGGCGCTGCTGTTCTTGTGACGTAAACGTGCGTGCGAGTTCACAACACTCTTCCACTTTTCGGGCAGCTTGGGACACAGATGGGCATTCGCATGCGTCAGGACGGTACGGAAGGAGAGTGTCGATGGTGTGGGTTGGTTCGCGTCCATAAAGAAGAAAGAAAGGTGAAAATCTAGTGGTAGACTGTGCCGTTGTGTTGTATGCGAACGGGATGAATGTAAGAATGCGATCCCAGTTAGTATGATCAGATGTCACATACATCGCGAGCATATCGCCAAGGGTGCGGTTAAATCTCTCCGTGAGCCCGTCAGTCTGCGGGTGGTATGCCGTGGTTTTGTGATGAACAACATGGTATTCAGAAAGCAGAGCCGTGACGACTTCTGATAGGAAGGCTCGACCTCGGTTACTTAGTAGTTCTCGAGGTTCATCATGTCGTAGTATGAAGTGATGGAGAACGAAGGACGCTACGTCTCACGCAGTGGCACTTGGAAGGGCGGCGGTCTCAGCGTAGCGTGTTAAATGGTGCACAGCGGCTATGATCCACCGATTTTCATCTGGTGTTGTCGGCAGAGGGCCATAGAGATCAATTTTGATCCAATCGAAAGGTTTGGCAGGGCACGGAAGCGGTTGAAGTGCACCGTACTAGTGGAAAGGCAGTAATTTGCGGCGTTGACAGTCAGGGCAGCCCATGACGAACTTTCGAACAAAATTATACATTCCACGCCAGTAGAAGCGATGGAGAATGCGTTCATAAGTTTTGAAAACTCCGGCATGGCCACATTGGGGATCGTCGTGAAAGGAGGTGCATATTTGTGATCGCAAGCTGCGGGGACAAGCAAGAGCCACTTACGACCTTCAGGGGCATAGTTTCATCTGTGTAGCAGCCGATCACGAATGACGAAATGAGCAGCTTGACGTCACAGAGATCGTGATACCGCAGTGGTTGACGATCCAGAGAGACAGTCAAAAAGGGAATCGATCCACGGGTCCTTGTGTTGTTCACTGGCAAAGGAGTCGAGGTCGAGATATGCGGAGTTGGTACCAGTGGTTCCGCAGGCTGAGTCGGGAGGTAAAGGCAAACGGGACAGGGAGTCGGTGTCAGAATGCTTGCGTCTGCTGCGATAGATGATGCGAATGTCGTACTCCTGAATTTGCAGTGACCACCGAGCTAGGCGGCCAGAAGGATCTTTCAATGTGGCGAGCCAACAAAGTGCATTGTGGTTCGTTACCAGGTCGAATGGGCGACCGTACAAATAAGGGTGGAACTTGCGAAGCGCCCACACTAGCGCTAAGCACTCCTTTTCAGTGACGCTGTAATTGGCCTCGGCTTCAGTTAGCGTGCGACTCGCATAAGCGATGACGTATTCGGAGTAGCCCGGCTCGCGTTGGGCGAGGACAGCGCCAAGACCAACCGCGCTAGCATCTGTGTGAACTTCCGTTGCAGCTGTTGGGTCAAAATGCCGAAGAATGGGAGGAGATGTTAGCCGACTACGGAGTGTGGCAAACGCGACGTCGCAGTCTGGAGACCAGGATGAAAAGTCTGCGTCACCGCGTAGGAGGTTGGTCAGTGGTGACATGATCGACACAATATTTCGAATGAAGCGCCTGAAGTACGAGCATAGTCTAACGAAACTGCGTAATTCTTTCAGTGAGGTAGGTTCGAGAACTCGGCGACTGCATGCAGTTTTGCAGGGTCGGGTAGAACACCATGCTTGGACACGATGTGCCCTAAGATGGACAGCTCTCGTGCGACAAAGCGGCACTTTTTAAGGTTCAATTGGAGCCCAGCGTTGGTTAAGCACGTCAGAACCAGTTGGAGCCGAATCATATGTGTAGGAAAATCGGGAGAGAAAACGACAATGTCATCGAGGTAGCATAGACACACAGACCACTTCAGTCCACGCAGCGTGTTGTCCATGAGTCGTTCAAACGTGGCAGGAGCATTACAAAGCCCAAAAGGCATTACGTTAAATTCGAACAGGCCATCTGGTGTAATGAACGCAGTTTTCTGGCGATCAGCTTCTGCCATAGAAACCTGCCAGTATCCAGATCGTAAGTCTAAGGAGGAGAATAATTCAGCTCCTTGGAGGCAGTCAAGGGCGTTGTCGATGTGCGGTAATGGATAGACGTCTTTCCGCGTCACCTTGTTTAATCGCCGGCAGTCGACGCAAAATCGAATCGATCCATCCTTCTTTCGAACTAGAACAACAGGAGATGCCCAAGGACTGTGCGATGGTTGAATAACGCAACGGCGTAGCATCTCTTCGACCTGGTCGTTGATGACGTGACGTTCTGCAGCAGAGACACGGTACGGTCTTTGACGCAATGCCTGGTGCGAACAGGTGTCAATGTAGTGGTGCACTGCGGAAGTCCGACCCAATTGTGGCTGAGAAACGTCGAATGAATTCGCGAAGTGCTGGAGGAGATTAAGAAGCTCTGCGCGTTCATGGGCACTTAAGGTGTCGGCGATGGAACTCGAGAAGGTGTCACTCGACGAGCCTTCCAGTGGGGAAAGGGCATGAAGTTCGGTCGAGGCGCTATTGCACGATTCGTCTGGCACGTTAAGGAATAAAAAATAATCAAGGTACTCCACTCGACCGAGACATTCGCCGGCAAGTAGCGTAAGTGGTGCAGAAAGGGGGTTGTGGACGAAAATATTGCTTCGGCCAGCAGTGATGTCAAGTGTAGCGAAAGGCAAGGAAATGGCTCTGGGGCTCATGAAAATGTCGGAAGGTGTAAACATTACCGTAGCATCGTTATGGTTATCGCAGCAAACAGAGACAATGGCAAGAGAGGCTGGCGGAATTTCAGTGTCCTCACGCAGGACGAGTTTTGGCGACCACTCAAGAGTTTCGTGCAAAGGTTCGTCACACAAGTGCGAAAATTGAACTTCAGCGCGTGCGCAGTCGATGACGGCATGATGATGTGACAGAAAGTCCCACCCGAGGATAACGTCATGCGAGCACATCGAAAGGACGATGAACTCGACAACGTACATAGAGCCTTGGATGGATATGCAGGCCGCACAGGTGCCGAGAGGTCGAACTGGTTGTGTGCTGGCCGTACGAAGTGATAGTCTAGAGAGCGGCGTGGTCACTTTGCGTAGGGAGCGGCAGAGCTGGGCGGCTATAACAGAAACGGCAGCACCTGTGTCGACGAAGGCAAAGGTAGAAACACCATCGACAGATATGGGGACGACGTTAGCAGGTGAAGTGCGAGGACTTGAGCATTTCGACGACGGCGCAGTTCTGGCCTCTGTAACTGCGAAGTTCAGTTTTCCCGGTTGGAGGAAGCGGGTCGGGGACGCAATGGGGACAGTGATCGCCTGCGAGGAGATGGGAAGCGGGAAGAGTGAGTCTGAGACGGGGGCTGGCGTGACTGAGACTCGGGAAGGTTACTGTAGCTATACTGCACTGAGGGATAGGGAGCAGGCAGGTGCATGGGCTGTGGGTCATACGGTAGTGGCCGAGTAGTGTCGTGGAGTGGTTGGAAGCGACGACGACGATATCGTGCCACGTGTCCTGGAGTACCGCAGACGTAGCAGATCGGTCGATTGTCAGGAGTGCGCCAGGAATCGCTGACTCGCGGTGCGACCCAAGGTGTCGAAAAAGGGGTGGAGTGGGGAGCAACTCAAGACATGGGTGGCAAATGCTGCTGGCAGAGTGTGCTGCGTACCACCTGGGCATACGTAAGAAGTGCGACCATGGCCTGCATAGACGGCGAATGGGGAACAGGCATGGCCACAGGCTGCTGGTGGGCAGCGACGGGAACAGCCTGAGCTAGCTCTTCGGCAATAACGTCGCGGAGTGGTGAGGGCAGACGAGAGGACGGCGGCTGCTGCGTGAAGGGAATCAACAACAGTTGCCAAGCTACTTCTTCACGCACAAAGTCTTTAATTTCTTGCAGGGTTGGTGAGTGATCGGGAACAGAAGTAAGACTGGAGAGCGAGTCGGCGTGGGTGAAAAATGGCCGAGTCAGGGCGCGCTGCTTCCTCAACTCGTCGAAACTTTGACATAAAGTGAGAAGTTCCGTAACGGTGGCAGGATTACGGGCCAGGAGCATCTGAAATGCGCCATCATTTATCCCTTAGAGGATGTGCTGAATCTTCTCCGACTCGGGCATGGTGGTGTTCACACGGTTGCAAAGACCAATAATGTCTTCGATGTAACTGGTGAACGATTCCGTTGGCTTCTGTGCGCGAGTCTGCAAGCGTTGTTCCGCTCTGGACTTCCGGACAGCGGGTTGGCCAAAAACATCAGCAAACGACGTTTTGAAGATAGACCACGTCGTAATGTCATTTTTGTGGTTGTTATACCACATTTCGGCCACATCAGCGAGGTAAAAGATGACGTTAGTCAACTTGTCCACATCATCCCACTTGTTGTTTGCGCTCATCAGTTCGTAGTTAGTGAACCAGTCTTCCACGTCAGTCTCATCAGCTCCGCTAAAGACCTTGGGCTCTCGCAAGAGAAGAATGCCAGGGTTGCTGGAGGATGGAGTGGAAGAGCCAGGTTGTGCCTTGTTGGTGGCCATGATGGGAGGTAGCGTTTGGTTGCACAGCTCCAGGTTTAGGCGACGGCCAATGGCAGCAGCCAGGTTCAGGCGACGGGTGCCGTCAGCACCATCCACCAATTGAAAAGGGGTTTATTGGCGTGTGCTGCTACGGTGGCCCTACGACGAAAACACGATCGGGACAGAGCAACGGTCAAGCAGGTGCCGGTGAAGATCAGCACGAGAAGCCCAGAACCCAGTACCCAAGCGGTGGCAATGTTGCTTGCCAACGATACGTTTTCTTCTTCACAGTATGCACAATCATTTACAAAGTCCCCCACAAAATCTTTTGCAAAAATACACACTGTACAATGCTTGTATCCGACCTCTGTTTGCCTTACTATTCGACATTATGAACAACTCAACGTGTAGTACGTATGTGTTTAGCTTCCCTTAAAGGGGCCCTGCAGCACAATTTGAGCATGTCTTTTTCATCGGTTTTTATGGTGTTGTGCAATGTGTTGATATCATTGCACTATAGTGGCAACATCGAAACCGAAGCTGTTATAATTCTAATTCATGGGATAAACTATCTTCATTTCCGGCTACAGTATCACACATTGAGTATTTTTGTTGTGAGAGGTGACGTCATCTCATGTGACAGTGACGACAAAGGCCATTCATTTTTTATTGGCTCGTAGCGCAGAATATTCATGTGGTATTCATGTGGAATATTGTGCGCACAAGTAGCGCTCAATATTCATGTGGTAATAGCTAGGCGATACGAGTGAATGCTTAAAACAATAAAAGCCCTTTTAGATTTTTTTACACAAAAATAATCTGTTTCTAAATAAGGTGTTTTTGGAACAGACACGACACCTAGTCAGTGAACGCAGCTATGACATGCCAGCAACTAAAGGTTGAAACGCATGCAGCATTTTTAGTGAGCCGAAAATGCGACATGCGGCAGATGCCGTGGTTGCCGTCAAACGTGTCTTGCATGCAAACTGAGAAGTGTCTCCGTCTAAATAATATGTATCTTAAACAGTGGGCAATGGGAGCGTCTGCCACCCGACGTACGTGGTAGTGCGTCGGGCAGCAGACGCCGTCGCTAATGAGAGCAGTAGCGAGGTACTGTGTGAAAGTCACCATGAGGCGTTATTTTCGGTAATATGTCCGTGTGAGACGCGTACGGTGATTGGAAACGGCTTCTGACGCCGGCAGGAGAGTGAAATGCAAAAGGCAATGTTTCTCCTCCTCGTCTGCTCTAGTTTTGAACTCCGAGGTCTAGTAACTTCAATTTTCGTGCTCCAATTTGCATGATCATTGTTTTATTCATCTTTGCATTCATTACTACACGCATTACACCGCTAATTGAGGCTTTTGTAAAAGTGTTGCAGGGCCCCTTTAATGGGGCTACTACTTCCAAGAAATGGGAACCACTCGTACTGATTAAATGGCACTGTTTTGGAGATGCTGTCAAACGAGGTATTAAAATTGAAGTGCAGTACATGCCCTTGAAGGAAAATGAGCAAGGTGCAAGTGTCAATTGCTTGCGCAGCAGCAGTATAGGCTCCACATCAGGTTTGCTCTAGTAAGCTTCACAACACAGCACGTCACGCAGCAACAGATGATTAGAGAGAAAGGTAGCTGTTGTGTACTGTTGAAATAACATGAAAGGCCTCTCTGTCTAATACAAGTGTTCCTCAAGAAAGCATATTATGCACATTCTTCACTATGAAAACATGCATATAATTTTGTTTTAGCCGAATGCTTCATTAAATGCTGTACCTTATAAGAGCTGCACATCTCCACAGAGCTTGATCAAGTGTACAGTGCAAGTTGCCTTTAGTTGCATTTGCTATGCTTTACTGAGCCTGCACTCACAGCAAGGGCATTATTTTAATAAAGCAGGAATGCATTACTACCTTTAGTGTGCCTATACACACTGGGTAGCTGGACAAGCCAAATTGCCGCACCATACTATAATTGATGCACTACGGTAGGCTCATGATCTCAGCACCTCCTATTCCTGCTGTTATAGGTGGAAGCACAGGGAAATTTTTGTTGAACACCCACAATAATGACTCATAGAACTTTGTGGGGTGCAGTTTTAGTCGGATGTGAAACAGTGAAGCACACTGCATGTCCTCTTCATTACTGTACTTTTCCCAATACCACTGCAGTGGGAGATTTCCCGCACAGGTCTTTCTCGTGTGATTGTGCTCTCAAAACAAAGTGGGTTGCACACCAATCATCTTACTGTGCTCCTTTGATCCAGCAAACTTCGCTTACTGCCTATCGTAAGCTTCACTGTTGACCACAAACGATGGTCCAGTCGTTATGGTGCTCACCTGCCAACCCAAAGGTCGTGGGATTTAATATCAGCTGTGGCAGCTGCATTTTCGTCAAGGCAAAACATCAGAGGGCTGTGCTGTAGCTCTGGCATGTAAAACCCTCAAGTTGTTATTTAGCCATGAAGATTTTTCTTAAAACCAACGTTTTGCAGTGTACATGTATTGTAAGTATTGATACAGTATGAGCCGGGCCATGTTTTGGGGACAAAGGTAGAGGAAGAGGAAGTTATTTGGTTCGGCCTATGTTCGCCATCGTCGCCTGATCTCTCCTGTAAATAAACATACCTAGTTAAACTCAATCTAACCATAACAGTTTTATGGTGGAGGTGCGGGGTACCTAACCAAGCAACGCGGTTCTGCAACAACCTGAGCTACCCCGAAGCCGCCGCATTGCTTGGCTACCCCCATTACCGCTGGTGGTCGAGATGTTTAACGGTGAAGACGAAACCCTGAACCCCGCAGCTTACGGCACTGCACCACCAGTTACAGCGACACCTTTACTACTGATGTCATCCGCGGCTGTTCTTTGGCAGCGTCAGCATCTGATAGAACCCCGTCCTTTCGGGGGCAAATCTGGCGAGGACCTGGACGATTGGCTCAAACATTACAAGCGGGTGAGCAACTGCTACTCTTGGGACGCGGCAAATCAGTTGACTAACGTGGTGTTCTTCTTGAGGGACACGGCGCTCACATGGTATTAGAACCATGAGGCCGCCCTCACAACTTGGGAACGCTTCGTGTCCGAAATCAAGGAGTGTTTCTGGGACACCGTGGCAAAGAGTAAGCAAGCCGAACAAATGCTGCTGCAAAGAGCCCAGGTCCCAGGCAAAACATGCACGATGTACATCGAGGCGATCCTGAAACTATGCAAGACCGCTAACTCTTGCATGTCCGAGGAGGACGAATTCGGCCACCTTTTGAAGGGCATCGCAGAGGATGTTTATCACTTTCTTATCGGCAAAGACAGCATTGGTACAGTAGCCGATGTCATACGGTACTGTCGCACGTTTGAGACGCTGAAGATGAGGCGCATTATTCCTAAATTTGGTCGATTACCTAATGTGACCACGGTAGCGAGTGTTAACAACTACGCGCCTTCTGATCTTGCGTCTACAATACGTGAGATCGAAGAACTCAGTCGACACACTCGCGCGATGCTTTGCGAAGCTACACCCTTGCCGGTTCCAGACCAGCATCAGCATCCTGTTTTCATTGCTGCAGCAGGCATCGAGGAGTATGACTACGCTTCTGGCACACCACCGAGGTCGCAGCGCAGTCACTACCAAGACACCAGGCACCAGTGCCGCTTCAGTTACCCTCGACAGCTGGCCGCCGCCTATCAGAACCCGATTGAATACGCACCTGTGTCACCACGCCCTGGCGATGATTTCCAAAATGCATATCGTCAACCTCCTGTGTGCTACAGCTGTGGTGCTCCAGGACACATTGCTCGGTTCTGCCGTCGGCAGAGAGAGATGACATTGAGATACGAGCCATCGTCAAGACCTCCTCGCGGTGGCCACAATTATTACGACGATCTTTGGTGGTCCACGTATCCCAATAGCACCCTACGACAAGAGAGCCGGCGTGGAACCTCCCCCACTTCTGATTGTAGCTTGACACCTCCGCCTGGCCGAACGCATCGCTCTCCTTCATCTCTACGGCGGCGGTCGCCACCACCACTGCCGGGAAACTAGCCGGCACGGCCGATGGAGGTGAGATTGCACAACAGGATTAGCCTCATATACCTCCGCCAGTTACGCTGGACAAAAACCGGATATGTGTGTCAATAGACGGATTGTGTGCAACGGTTTTAGTAGGTACTGGTGCCACAGTTTGTTATGAGCAGTTCGTTTAAAGATGGATTAGGCCGCAAAGTTATGTTTTTCTATCAGGATTCTGGTAGATTTCGTGGCGTGGGCGGGGACATACTTCAACCCGTAAGAGTATGTGCCGTCAACGTGTGGTTGGTGAGAAAGGCGTTCCCAACTGAGTTTCTGATTCTGAAATGATGTACACATGATGTTATTCTCGGCATTGACTTCCTCCAAGAGTGTGGCGCTTTCGTCAACTGTGGTACAGGTGAAGTTTCTGTTAGCGGTGGTGATGCCCTTCCCATCCTAGCTGAGCAGCAGCTGCCTCCAGAAGACTTACTGACTCTTTCCAAAAAGCTGACATTACCACCTTGGTCTATGAGTTCTGTAGCCATATCTACTCCAATAGCTGCAGTATCAGTCATTGATGCCGTCGTTCAACCTCTTATGGTTCAGTGTGCAAAGAAAGATGTAATAGTGCCTCATTCGATTACTTTAATTACTAATGACAATGCACATTTTTGTGGGCACTTAATTCTTCGTCTGCGCGGATCATCCTTCCTTGAGGAATGAAGCTCGCACTGTTCCATGGTGTTACGAAAAATTCTATTGTTGCCATCAACGATGAGGAAAGTGAGAAACGCGTGGGCACCTCTAAACGGAGTACTTTTCATGAGTCCCACATTTTGAGCATGGTTAGCAAGACACTACGGTCACATAAACAACAATTGGTCCAACTATTACAACGACATGGGTTAGTGTTTGACTTCGGTGAAAAGGGTAAGTGACTGTCTTTACCATTACCATGTTCTCGACGACAGTGTACCATCGACACGGGCTTTGCCCATCCGGTTCGGCAAAAGCCTTACAGGGTGTCGGCATCCGAGCGGAAAGTTATAGCTTAACAAGTTCAGGACATGTTGCAGAAGGGCGTTATGAAAGGGTCGTGCAGCCCGTGGGCAGCACCTGGGATTTTGGTTCGCAAGAAAGACGGTTCCTGGAGGTTTTATGTTGATTATAGACGATTTAATGCCTTGACAAAAAAGGATGTATATCCGCTGCCTCAGATCGGTGACATAATTGACTGTCTAAATTCTGCTTCATACTTTTCTTCACTCGATCTGTGATCAGGATATTGGCAGATCCCCATGCACCCTGCTGACAAGCAGAAAACGGCATTTGTAACACTGGATGGACTATATATCAGTTCAATGTGATGCCATTTGGGCTATACAATTCCCCCGCAACTGTTGAAAGATTTATGGACTCGATTATTCGCGGGCTGAAATGGGAGATCTGTATGTGCTATCTGGACGACGTTGGCTGCACATTCGAAGAACATAACGTTCCTATGAACCTCGTTCTAGACTGTGTGAGAAAGGCTGGCTTGGTCTTGAACTCCAAGAAGTGTCGGTTTGGTGAACGGCAGGCCTTGATCCTTGGCCATTTGGTAGACAAAGATGGGTCAGGCCTGACCCCCGGAAAATTGAAGCGGTCAGCGCCTTTAAGCCACCCATGTCTGTAAAAGAACTTCGCAGCTTTCTCGGGTTATGTTCTTATTTTCGACGCTTTGTGCCTAAATTTGCGGATATCGTGTACCCATCGACCAGCCTCTTGCAAAAAGACAGTGCATTCGAGTGGACATCTGAATGTGACGCTGCGTTCTGTCACCTCTAATTTCTGCTGACATCAGAGCCAATTCTCCGTCATTTTTACCCATCTGCTCCTACGGGAGTACACAGCGACGTTAACGGTATTGGCATCGCTGGCATTCTTGTTTAGCGTCTTAATTACAGAGAGCATGTCGTTGCATATACAAGTCGTTCCCTCAGCAAGGCTGACAAAATTTACACTGTGACCGAACAAGAATGCTTGGCAGCCGTATTTGCTATTCAGAAGTTTTGTCGTTACCTGTATGGGCGTCCTTTCACGATTGTAACAGACCATCATTCCCTACGCTGGCTCGTTACTCTCCGAGACCCTTCTGGACGCCTTGCACGCTGGGCTCTATGCCTCCAGGAATTTGACTTTAATGTTGCATACAAAAGTGGACGGCGTCATATCGACACCGATTATTTTCTCGCCTTCCATTGCCTACGACTGACGACAATACAGACACATTCAACAGCTTCTTTGCTACTGTTTCACGCGCATTTCCTGATGTCACCATGGTCCAGCGGGAACAGCGCAATGACTTGATTTTAGACTCGTTATTCACCACTGTCAAAAGCCCCGAGGGCGGTGGTCGCTTTTGTCTTTGCGATCGACTGTTGTACAAGGTCAATTTCTCGGCAAATAGTGCGCAATATTTGCTAGTGGTTCCCCAAAGCATGCGTTACGACGTCCTCCAATTCATGCATGATGACCCGACGTCTGGCCATCTTGGATTCATCCGCAATTCGCATCATACACAAGAGTGCTTTTACTGGCCTAAAATGCGACAATGCACGAAGCAATACGTCTCCAGTTGCGACAAATGCCAGCACCACAAATATCCTACAAGCAGTCCGCATGGCCTACTTCACCCTATAACGCCGCCCACAACACCTTTCGAACAAGTCGGTATCGACCTGCTAGGACCGTTTCCGCGGTCTTGCAACAACAACCACTGGATCATAGTCTGCGTCGATAACCTTACTAGATATGCGAAAACTGCTGCGATACCATCTTCCACAGCGGATTACGTGACCTCTTTTTTGTTACTATCCATCATTCTTCGCCATGGTCCACCTCGTGTCATCATCAGTACTGGGACTTGCCAATGTGTGTTACTTAAACCGCTCTTCTTCAGCATAGCTTATGCAATATGAAAATCAAATGTATACATGTTTAAGGCAGCGAACAATGAAATAATCACAAAACATAGAGGCGGTATAGATGCTTGTATTTATTGAGTGCAGTAATAAGGGTAATGAGGAACGATGAAGCCGAAAAATAACTTATACAGTGAAGAACAACCAAAGTGGCCGTCAAAAACATGAAAAGATGATGAGGGTACATGCCTGTACAATTGCAAAAAACGAGCACACATGGTTCACACTTGCAGTATGCGCCAAATCCGTGAATACTACTTAACGATGCAAAGGTAGTTCTCAACCTGGGCACTTTATTGTACTAGGTTTACAGGTGGTATGCCTCCACCATGAAACCAAGCGAACAAGACTTGAAGTGATCTGTACATGGCTATAATATGCACCCAAGAGCAGAGCGACGGTCTCTTGTCAATAGTTGGTTGTGCAAATATCACGCACAAAATGCGTTAGACAGAAGTTCGCAATCTGCTTTCGATATACGAAAAATGCACTTCACATTTTATTATCTATGTCAGAAACTTCTGATGAAGTTTGTTCAAGTAGGGAACTTGCATGCCCTGTAGTTTCTCTTCTAAAACTGCATTAAACAAAAGACTCATGAATTCCATAACTGAATTAATAAGATTATGGATCTACATATAAGCAATAAGAAATGCAGTGTTGAAAACTGAAAAGGCAGGCGCATAAGTGAATGGTGGTGCAAAAATGTCAAACAATAATGTAAACTTTGGACACAAGAACATGAAAGTGTATAACTTGGTAAAAGAACATGTTCATGTGTAAATGCCTTTCTATACTGTACCAAAAGAGTAACAACATGTTTGGTTTAACTACTAATACTACTAGCAATAACAAAACAAGACCACTACAAACTTCCTCCGGTGGCAGTGTGTGATCGCTCTGCACAACAAACTTGCCAACAATGTGTTGCAGCACTGGCACAGGGTGTATGAACGCTTTCTTGCGAAGTAATGAAATGAATCTGTTTACCAGTACACAAAGTGGAAATTATTCACAGTGATGTAAAGCTTGAGCCAAAAGGCTATTAGCATTGTCATTCTGATGCATAGTAGCAGAATAAATGAGAAGTCCTGTGCTGACATCAGATATATGCTTGCGGCAGCAATGAATTCACGTTTGCTAGAACACATTTTGCCAATGCAAACATCCGCTATGATTGTGATGCGATCTTCTCTGTATGCCATTTAGGAACAAGTCTAGTCCAAAACTCAAGAAGAGCGCATAAGCATATAGAAGCAGTATGCTATTCTCCAAAGTTTTTCTGTTTAAGATTGTCGAATGTTGCAACTGTGTGCTCTAGTGTCCATCTTTGTGCTACTTTAGTATTTCCAATTACATAAACTACCATGCAATATGGCAACTGCCAACAAGAAGTGCAGTTGAAAATTTTGAGGCTTTGTGGAGAATCGAGTACACGGAGCCAATTTCAGCATCACATTTTCTGGAGACAAAGAAGTTTGAAGGCCAGGTCAGAGCATTCCTTTTTGATTGGTGCCATACAAAATAATGCCATTAAATTTGCAAACTTGAGGACGTCGGGAAACCAATGACCTCCCAAGTAGCCCTCTGGGCTATGAGCATATAATACCTTTAATGAATGCTGCAGCGCACTTCATTTGTCACTTGTGACACCTCTGCACCCAATTAAAGTGAAGAATTGGAAAGCAGCTTTTAGAATGGGGGCGAAATGGGCATCTTCTTGAAGGTTCACTATGACAAACTGTGCAGCAACAGGAGCAACTGCAGACAGGCACAAGAAAAAGACAGGACTTTGAAGTGAATGAAATGAAACTTATGCGACGCGTGTTGCAAAGCTGCCAAAATCTTTGAACTTTCTCTGTAGTGGAAAAAAAAAGACCAACTAAGAGCACAGAATAACAAAAAAACTAACTTTCTGACCGCTATTTACATGACTTCTGATTTGCTGAATGTTTCATAGAATTTCTGTATGTTCACCAATTATGGGCAGCATTTGCAAGGTTGGCCTGAACACCTGTAACATGCTCTAAGATTGCATCTGTCAGTAAAACTTTTGTCCTGCGAGATTTTCGTTCCTGCATATTGCTATCTCTTGTACTAACTGTCGTTATCAAGTTGTCTTCACACAGTGATAACTAGGCTTGTGCGAATCTTTGAATATTCAAACGAATAATACAGTATTAGAAACGAATGAATAGACGTAATCTACATGTGAACCCCTACAAAGGTGGTTTCACAGCAATAAAGGGGTACTAAGCCGTGAAAACAAAAACACTTAAGCATATGCAAATTCGTGTATAACTCTTTGTAAAGGTGGTTTCACTGCAGTGAAGGATTGTTAAGCAGTGAGAACACGTACCCAGGAGAAATCCGTACTGCCACAAAGTCACACTTCCAAGTTAAGTGAACATATTACTCTCACATCGATGCATTTCCAAAGTTTAAAAGCTTGTTATATTGACTTATATGCTCTGAGTATAGCAAATTTTTAAATGTAACATATTTTACAGGTTATCACTGGCATTCTACCGATGGTCAAATCCTGCTGCTATTCAAAGTTGTTTCTACTTTTCTTGAAGAAAAAAAAAAGGCATTTGCACAGAAACTATTTCAGTTCCTAAAAATATATTGTGCAGGTTAGTTGGGTAATGATAAATATGCCCATTTTTAATTGTAATACCTGACATATGTACTATTTGAATTCGACAAAATCATTATTACAAAATTATTTGACTAAAATCACTATTCACTTCGAATTCACTTCGAACCTAAAATTTGCTATTCGCACTAGCCCACTGATGATGCATGCCCAATTTGCATAAAATGAAAATAAGGCAGCCTCCAAATGACCAGCTAAATTGTGATGCAGTGCAGAAATATTACAGCGTTCAGGCACATTGCTTAGCATCCTTGTAAACAAGCTGGCCTTAAATTGTAACTTGGCTGTGAGCCAAAGTGGACATTAAAAGTGTCGTAGCATTACCAGAGAAACATTCATTGTCTGATACTACATCACATGCGAGAGTTGTGATCAGTGTAGCATTGTTCAGTGCATTCAACATCATGCTGGCAAGGTTTCACATACTTGTGACATACGGGTTTGCATCTTCCTTCTCATAGTTCTTTTTATAACTGCATCATGCTCATACTTTCTGAACAATTAATTTTCTCTCGCTATTTCTCCATCCATCGACCCATGTGCATAGTTAATCACTGCGAGATTCTACCTTGATGCTAGCACTGATCATGTTGGAATTATTCCCAATTAATGGTAAGGAGGGTAACAATTGTGTCCAAATGATGGCAAGGAGCAGAGATATCTTGTGCCTATAGTCGTCAGCTGTAAAGTCGCCTTCGAGAAGCTTGCTTCACAAATGAGTAGCTTAGAACAATACTTTGTGAAGATAAAGAGCCACGTACTAGAACATAGACAATGGTACGGTAGCAGTCCTCTTTCTCTCCTTGCACTCTAATCAGTTCTGTACCTTCACTTGAACACACCAAGACGCCCAGCAAATAGGGCTGCTATGCATTACACAAAGCTGTGTTTGCTGTCCAAGACTAATAGGTATACACTTTACACCTTGTTTGTTGGATTATCAAAACGACACTGCTCTGTCAAACAACACTTCTGTGAGCCGTATAAATAGAGACACGTGTGTTAGAACAACGGCAGGGCCCTGGCAGGGAAGGCTCTGTAAAACACTGGGGAAAAAAAAAAAAACCCAGGCAGAAAGGCGTGCACCCCGGATCACTGCTGTGCCGACTCTTTACGAAGCTGCCACCGTGGAGAGCTGGCTACAATGCCAACCAGGGGTGAAACTGGAGTGACGCCTTGCTGCGGTCTCCGTAGTCGTACAGCAGTTCCTCTCCGGCTTCAATGTTACGTTGGGCCACGAGCACCAAGTGAGGTACGCCCTTGATAATGCAGGTCTGCGTCTTTAGGTTGCCTCGCTTGCTGTGGTTCACAAGCCGTCCAAGCCGGCCAGTTTCTTTCGTGGCGTCAACACTGCACATAAGGCACATCTTGATGAGACGATCGAATGACACTTCACATGTCGCGTGATGTGCACTTCACTGCATTTAACATGCCTTTACATGCCACAACTCGAAGTGCTGCTGCTAACAGCTGTTCAACAAGAAATTGTGGCTTCGTCATCGCAGCTGCATGTGCAGGACAATCATAGTGCAACAGAATAAAGGGGAACCCCTTGTCAATGCACTTCTTTTAATTCCAACAAATTTTTGGGCCCCTTTGAGTTCGAATGATCTAAATTCGACTGCTCAAGCAGGTTGTTGTCAATTTCCCTTTTTTTCTAGTGTGGCTTGCTTTATCCTGAGATTTGCCCATTGCGGCCGCATTTTGCTCGATGCTTTCTCAGTGTTCAGTCTGCAGTGATTTCTCGACTCGAGTGCAACCTTAAGTACGCACAGTACGTACATGGATATAATATATTAGCTGTGTGATGGTGTATTGCTGTGTTCCGTGTTGCAAGTCCTGTTTAAAGAAAACAGCCGTTCCCCCCTTCCCCCACCGATTGCCAAGCAGTGCTGAGCTGTGCGAAAAATGGCAGGAGAATATTGCAAGAGACAATCTCATCATCAACGACAAGTCTGCATAAGGCCTCTGCCCACCTGCCACGCAGGAATGTGCGAGAAGTTTTGAAAACAGCAGTCCAGCCCTACTTGCAACGCGCTCCTATCCTAAGCTGCCCTGAAGGCATTGACGATAGCCACTCCCGACAATCCGCAGATCTCATAGCCGAAAAATTGTCAAGAATTCTTCTCGTAAATCACACAAACTGACTGACACAAATGACAAGCATTCCACCTACGCACACAAGCCAACTGGGAAGCATTTTAGCTTGTGAACAAGACATTTGTGAAGTCTGGCAAAATTTTCACTTGAAAATGCTCAACTATTGCCAGTGCTTATGAGCAATGAATATTTATTTCCAGACCTCAGAATGTCTACATGTTTGATGGCTGTACTCCTGGCATTTATATGTTTGTTCGATAAACTTAAGCTCGATGCACACAGCACATATAAGAAGTCAAAATTATTTTTGCACCTTTAACGATTAGGCAACTTGTTTTTCAACACAATGAAGTGTGCCCAAACTCATGTGCTGGCATTGCACACGCCGCATGGATCAGCTGAGGAGGGTCAGTGCCTCCCCTCAAAGCAGCAGCGAGAGGCATGTAATACACCCGATGCGAAGGCTGCAATAAGCGAGCGCGCAGTTGCAGTCTAACCCGACTGTGGCAGAGCCTTGCAGGGTGGTCTGAGTCAGCCTGTATTGCCAGAACAAATGCCTTATATTGAGATAAAAGTGCTTGTGAAAACTCTACCACATTGCTTAGAGACTTTTCCACAGAGGGAGGGAAAAGGCGCAAGCACCGTGGGACCATGAAAAGGGAGGACTGATGCTAAACCCATGCATAAGTAGCTTCTTTAGCCTGCTAAGTTTGTATTGCTACCAAACAGCTTGTTCCATGCTGAATAGCATGTTAGAACCAACAGAACCCATGTGTGCTTTTCACCCCCATGTTTCAAATTATATACACTCAAACATTGATATAGCAAACCCAGACATAATGAAATAATTATAACGAAGTAAATGAAGAATAGTCTTCCCATAGATATAGTGTTGGGAATATACCTTTATAAACAATTTTCAAATATAATGAACTTATTTTTGTGTAAGATGCAACTTTGTTATAAGGTTTGAGAGTAAATATAAAAAGAGAAATAAACTTCAGAATATAACTGCATTGCAACTACATGTTAGCCTCTCTCAAGACGTTTCTACATTTAACACAATAGATGGCAATTTTTTTTCAACCGAAATAACATATAAGTACTTCAGCCAGTCAGACCAGCTACGACTCGCTCCTCTAGACTGATCTGTCAAGATTTGTCACTTAGACAAGTGGGCATAAAAGAGGCTAAGCACTCACCAATACTGTTTGTTCCTGCAGGTGAAGTAGTACATGTAGCACCCGATTGATGAGTCAGTGGCGTAGATCTGTTCGCGCAGCTTTGCCTCTTGCACGTCAATGAGTTCACCAGCGTACTCCAGCACAAAGTCACCGGCTTTCAGTGGCCGAGACGTAGTCACTCCCCGGCCCTTGTCAGCAAGCTCTACGACCTTTATAAGGTTGGAAGAGGTAGACGGGAAATCATGCTCATCACTGTTAAGTGAACTCAAAGTGAACAAGGATTATGATCATATGCGAGGTCAACTGATAATTCAGGTAGCCGCCAGCAAACCTTATTCAGGCAGCCGTTGTGCACTTAGTCTGCGAAGTAGAAATGCATTCATTTCGATGGTCAAGTTATGAATCGGCAATCGCAGTGAAATCTAAAGCTTGCTCATGCATAGGTGATACTTATTCTTCACTGCTCGTTAACAATGAAAACTCTCAGAGGCTGTAAGTCCAATATAGAGAAATAAAGCCTGCTTAGTAACATGAATGTCTTAAAGGGACAATAAAGAGCAAAACGATTTTTTTGCGTATTAGTGAAGTACAATTTCCCAATCCCAAAAACACCACTTTTACCGCGACATGACGCCTAATGAACAAGAAAAAGCCTGAAAAAAAAAAAGTGGGTAAGACGTCGCCCTCAGACTCCCACACCAAACATTTACCGGATCCTGCATGGCTCATAAATTGATAAAAATGAAGTACATTGTCATCTGTGGAAGCCACAGACCTAGCATACAACAGTTTCAGAAAGTTTAATTGAGCCAACGTCGAATAAATGAAAAAAAAAAAAACGTTTTGAAATTTGTTACGTCATGCATCGATATTTCGGCGCAAAAATTAAAAATGAAACTTCGACCTTGATTTTCTCCAGTAATATTGATTGTATGATAATGAGACATATGGTATTAGAGTTCTCAGAGTGCAGTTTGTTCAACCTAAACAAGTAATTATTTTTTAGTGTCCCTTTAAATAGAGGTGTTCTTTATTGTTAATTCAATGAATGCAGGTTCAAGGCATGGCAACTTATCAACAGATGCTCGCAACACTTGAACAGTAGTCATAAATATGAAAAAAAGATTTGGACCACAGAACATAAATGCTCATTCACACTGTGGTCCTAGCGACTGGAAATGTTCTGCGGCCACAAGCAGAACTGCTCACATCAATTGACCACCAGCACATCAAGGCTCCACATAAATAATGATTGATTTGTAGGATTTAATGTCCCAAAACCACCATATCATTATGAGAGACGCCGTAGTGGAGGGCTCCGGAAATTTCGACCACCTGGGGTTCTTTAACATGCACCCAAATCTGAGCACACGGACCTACAACATTTTCGCCTCTATCGGAAATGCAGCCGCCGCAGCCGGGATTCGATGCCGCGACCTGCGGGTCAGCAGCCAAGCACCTCAGCCACTAGACCACCACGGCGCGGCTCCACCCGCCATGGTGGTCTAGTGGGAATGCGAGAGTGGGAAGACAAATAGAGCACTGGTCTACACAAATAAATACAATCAACGATGGCAAAAGCGAAATACATAAGGATGCAGCTTTCAGTTAGTCAGGTTGCTCATTCCAAGGGGGCAAGGTTGTTACAACACAAACAACATAAAAAGCACACTATTTTATTACCTGGAAGCCTTCTTCAATGCCGTTCAAAATTGCATCTTCAACCTGCTTCTGTTTCTCTTTCTGTTGAGAGAAAAAATTAAATGAGAATGTGTCCATGCGAGTTGTTCTACTGTCACTTTACACTGCTGAATCACGCTCACCACAAGTGTGGCCTTCGTCTTGCGTCCACTCCTTCGGATGGAAAAGTACTCTGTCAGGGAGTGGCATGGCACCTCAGTTTTTCTGCAAAGAAGAAGCCGCAGCTGGTTGTTAAGTGGCCACAAGACAAATGAAAGAGCAAACACTCATGTGATGAAGCTCCCATAACTGTCATACTTTGCTCCGGCAATCATTTGCTTACTTCCAAGTTTACTTATTCACTCACAGTATACACAAAAGCCTAGCTCAATCAGTTCTCGTGTCACAAAGTCGCTTGTTTTTAACAGCACAAAAACGGCAGGAAAGGAAAGATGGAAGCTTGTGATGAAAAATCCGTAAACAGAGGTTGTAGCGAGCCGACATTTTGACAAGCGGACTTGTCTTCTTCAAGGCTAGAACAGAACTGATTTTTTTTAGTCCTAGTTTGTCTTCGCTTCATACCCTCTCCTCTATCCTAACAAAGAAGGGGGAGGGGGCAATATTGGATATGTGGGTGCAAGAGAGTGGGAGAGGTGGGCTGTGACGAATTGTATGAGTGAAGAAGGAACAGGCATTCTGTGAATGAAAAGAAAATAAGGAAGCAGTGGGGAGGTGAGGATGTACACATGTTGCGGGGTCCTGGTTGTCGAACCGGTTGTCAGAAGTTAACAATGGCAGGTTTGAAATTCCTAGACGGAGGGCTTATGTAAAAAGCTTAATTACACATCTATACTTGAAAATGCTGCTGTAATAACCAATGTGGAGGCAACACAACTAAAGCAACGAATATGGAAAGAAGTTCTGCCATACAAGATACAAGTTGACTCTACGCCCCTATCTCGGCAGCTTAACAACGCATAAAAGTGACAAAATAAAATGGCTGCCCATCTAAGTAGAGGTAGTCGTGCCTTTTTTTGCGTGCATGTGTTAATTAAGTTTCTCGTTTGCCTGTTCACTAGCAGCATCGCCTTTCCACATTCCTACTACAGCATCTCAAGGAATAACAGGAGTGACTATGATCACTGACTTGGATTTTAAAAAGATACACGCAAACTTGCATTCAAGTAGCAACATATAGTGTGCAGGCATATTATATCCGCAAATGTAGATCGTTTCATTGTTGTTTAGTAGTACATGCAACCACCGTGGTGCGGATTTGATTCTACGACCAGCGCATCAGTAGTCTTGCGCCATAACTACCATGGCAGGTAATGTTTGGACATAACAATTGATGATAAAAATTTTTTAGGCAGGAGAACAAGCTTTCGTCACGATTTCTAAGTCTGCCAAGACATGAAACATTCCAAAAGGTAGGTAAACTGCTACAATATAACCCTTATGCTGTGTGTGCTAGTGTGATACAGCAATGTGTGATAGAAGGCGTTGGAACTCCCAGGTCATTTCTGTCTGTGATTTGCAACATTGTGGGCACAAGTTTGTTGACAATGTTATGTCAGCTAATTTTCATGCTTGTTTCATGACAAATTTAGAGTTGAGGCCTTCTGCCTAGTGCTTGTGGCATTTAATGCGAGAAACAAGTTCGAATAAAATATTCAGCAGGCTTCTTTGCAGTACTATAGCAGGCTGGTTGCTGTATGACATTCTGCTGCTATAAAAAAACACACAAACAAAGACATGAACACTATGACATGGGCAGCACTTCCAACAGATTTATTTTAGGCATGAAACAGTGATATACATAAAAGTAACCCAAACATTCGCTGAATAGCCAGCACTGCATAACTTACCCACCTTTCAAACTATCTTATCTCAGAAGACTGCAGCAGTATTGAAATGCCACTAATACATTCAACACCCAACTTAATGGTATATATAAGGCATCTTGTAACTTCAGTGCTGTCTGATACTTGCGTATGCCCAGATCGTCGCTTTATTAAATCGTGATTCGCATTTGCAGACCTTGCAATGCACAAGCTAACTTTCTTTACATTTCGGTCATGTTCCATGGCTTGTACGTTTATACAGCGGCCAGTCTGTTCAACATAATACCTGCCGCATGTCAAAGGGATCTGGTAGACAACTCTTGTCTTTCATTTGGTGTACGCGGTAGCATGTTTTACACCACTACCCGCAAATCCTTTAGCAGTGGAGCGAGAGCAGACCTGCAAGTGCTGCCCATGGCACCATGTTCATGTCTCTCCTTTGCGTGCGTTTTTTTTAAAGCGGTAGAATGTTATACAGTCAGCAATACCAACTAGGCCAAAAATAAATTCCCAGGCTGGTTGAAATGACCCACTTGTAATGTATTAGCCTAGTTCACTCCCAGAGGCTACGGGCACTCACACAAACTACGTATGTTAAGCAAGATTCAACAAAAACTTCGTTACACAGATGCATTATCCCAGGAGAGGCATAACCTTAGGCTTGGGCATGCTTGCACTGGCTATGATGTCAAGAGGCCAAGGACCAGTGTCATGGTACAGTGGAGACTGCTCAAAGCTACCACTACCAGCGCACTGCAAGCTCTTTCTGGTCATAATGTGAAAGGTGCACCACAGAGATACTGCAGTCTACATTTCACAGCAGAGCTGTTATGGCTGAGGTTTGCTGGCATGTTGTACATACAAAGACTTTCTTGGAGTTCTGAGGGGCAAGACTACAAGAGGCTAAGAGACCTCCTCAGTCAAGTCGGTGGCTCCACCAATGTCGGCACTGGCGCATGCTCACTCGCTAAGCACTCGGTAAAGATAGTCATCAAAAGAAGCTGTGGCTCCTAATCAGTGTTCTTTGCCCATGTCTTCCCGCAATTTTTGGTAGACCAGTGTCGTGAGCAGTGGGACTTGCCCAACTTCTGTGGCCCATGTGTGTCAGGAGAGAGCAAGCCTAACCAGATATAGTACAGTATAGCAAATGTAGGGAAAGAGACATGCGAGAAGGTAGAAGCTTAGCCAAGCCAGTGCCAGCTAGATGCCCAGCAGCTCTGCTGTGACTCAGTCTTGCAAGACTTAGTGCAAGCTACGATAATTTTGTTAGCCCTTGGAACGAATTGAAAACGGGCAATTTTCCCTACCTTTTTGCCACCTTTAAGGGGTCGTGCTCTGCTGCCACAGGAGCCTTGACAGTGACCTTAGTGGCTGGCTTGTTCGTAGCTCTGGAGGCACTTTTGCTCCTGTCCTGGTAGGTCCTGTGCACCACAACAGCGGGCGTTTTTGTGTCCACAGATGGGGGCGAGGGGGGCTGCGTGGCCGTAAGGCTCAGGCCGGCGGGAAGCGCTGCAGCGTCCGGGCACGGAATTTGAACCTCGGGTTCCACTAGCTGCTGAAGCGGGCAGGGGGGCTCCCTCTTGATGGGGCGCCGCCGTGAGTAACTGTGCTCGCTCGCTACCTCTTCGGCAGTCGCCATTTCGGCCCCCAGAACGGGGAAGTAGTCGTCTATCCGAGTGCTTCTGGTGACCGGCGGTGAAGTCCTGGTGGCACTGGCCACGGTCGATTTGCCATCCTTCTGTTTCACTGAAGCGTTGACATCACCGGAGCGACATGAAGCGGGCGCACTCTTCTTGCTGCGAGTAGGGTTCGTAGCGCACTTTTTTCGTCCTGTGGAAACAGATGTAACATTAGCAGTTGTGACAGCCCCAGAAATGCTCCGCTATTTAATCAAGAGATATTCACAGTGGCCCCCAACATAGAAATTAAAGAAATACATTTCTACAGATATAAATATTGGCCTAAATGAAGTAGGTGGTGTTACTGGTGTTACATTTGGACAATCTTTCTATAATGCGGTTTTCGTGACATGTTGCCACTGATGCACAATCATGTACAGAGCATCACACACAGCAGGCTATGCACCTACTCACAGTGACTACATAACGCAGCTTTACGTTGAAATCATTTATTCATATACCTCACAGGTACCAATGCAGAGATCCCACAGACAGAGCTATCTGCAAGTGCACAAAGCATCTGAGAAATAATTTTGCCGTATCTCACTAGTTTCACGAACATTGAAGACAACAAGGTATTTACGGGTGATGGATAGGTGGAGGTGATGCATCTGGGAATCGGTTGCATATACGCTGAAGGTAGGGTACGGTGCTAAAAAAAATGAACACCAGACGTTTTAAACATAAGGCGTGAAGCTTGCACAAAAAAAAAAAAAAACATCCTTCAAGGGCTACAATGGCACAAGGAAACTGCAACCTGACAAGAGTTACAATAGCTTGGTCTTGATAGACAGCACAGCTTTACCGACCACCTTACGCGCAACTCTCGCGCTCACGCTTGCTAAAGGCGCTAATCAAACAATTGTGAGCGATTTACGAGATCTCCGCCCGTTAAACCCCACATATCAATCAATCATGAGATCTTCGCCACAAAAGGTTTACGATCCCGGGCACAACTTGGAAACGCGGCGTCGGCGTGATGAAATAAAACAAGCGCACTTAGATGCGTTAACAGGAGCCGCTGATTATAATGTTTTACGCCAAAGATTTAAGTTCACATCCTGAACTGTGCAAATTACTACGTTGCTTCTTCAACAACTCCGGAACGGCGAAAATTGAAGACCGTGTACTGTCGACCAGTGCGTCCAAGCGCACGCTAGAAAAAAATAGAGAAGTTTCTGTGTAAGCCATAATATTACGTTAAATAGGAATAAATCACAATGCAGTAGCCAACGAAGGAAAAGAAACGCTGCACGCAACTATAAAATCGACGATATGAGCGCAGCCGCCAGACGTGTGCAGCCTGCGTTGGCACCGATCAAGACTCCAACAACAAAAAATCCCGCCAACTTTTGCTGCTCGGCTCCAACGTCGACAGGCCATTTTGAATTTGTGCTTCTGACAGCACGTGTGCACGCGTTCAAACGAGCCAATTCGCGCGAACAATGCTGGCCGAAGACGAAAACAACGTCTGCTAAGCGGACAAAGTAGCGTATTTCTTCTTTTTTTCCTTTTTTCAACCGACCTTTCACCATTGCCCCAGTTCACGCCTTGGGAGGTGGCGGCGGCGATCCCGTTGCCCGCACCAGCAGCTCTGAGCACCGTCGCAAGAGGTCGACGTAGAGCCATTCATCAAATGTTACCACTGATAAGGACAGCAGAGACTAATGCGGCCACATCACACACGCGGCGCTTCGCGATCCCCGGGAGAAAACCATATACCCTTTTCAAAATGCCCACAGCAGCACAATCACAACAGACAATCGCAAAACGGCTTTCCCGCTAGGCACAGAAACCGCCGGCTTCCTCACAGATTCGCTGAAAACACAAACACAAAACAAGAGCGTGGCGCTAGTGAACGCCTACAATATTCTTTATAAATATTATATTTCTAAGTGGCTTGCCGAAACTTGTGTTTAAACTTTATTGAACCTTAAACATTACCACTTTGACGCGCTAACAATGGCTAGTAATATTAAGAATGCGTTTAATAAACACAAAAACAGTGAAGCCTTCTAGAAAATTTTTTTTTCGCTCGGCAGGCACGGCAGGTGTCGCGTCGTAACTCAGTGGGAGAGGAGGACAGCGTCACGAGCGCTGGTGCGAAACTAGCGCTCGCCCTGGGCGAGGAATGAAAGGCCTTGCTCGCCGCAGCCTGTGTTTCGGGGCTTTTATTCGGTTGTGTGGATCTGCAGATGTAGAAGTAAAATGCTGCTCGTTCTCGTGTTGTGCTCGACTTGAGTGACAATCCGCCGACGCCAACCGGGTTACCACGAAACGCTGAGGTGAGAGCGACTTGCATCGCGCCCCTCTGGCCTGTACTGTGCGCGGTTTTGCCAATCGCCGATGCCGATTCTCGCAGTATTGGTTAGGCTTAGTCACTAGCCTGCAATAAAGTCGTAGTTAATTACATAAACGCGGCGTACGATCCAAAATGTAAGCTCTCTCGCCGGCGTACGCTTTAGCGATTCCAGTTGACCTTTCTCTTATGCCTAGAGCTTCGACTTGTCATTGTTTGCAAGCATCGGGCGGGCCTTTTTTTCTTTTTTTTTTGTTGCCGCAGCTTCAGCGCCAATATTTTTTGTGTTTGTTTATTCTAAGCGGCGTTTTTTTGTTGTTGTTATCGTGCGTGATTGCGCGTTTTGTTGCTATATTACGGAAAGCGCGGGTCGTGTAAACTTCAAGGGATGCTTTGAAGGTTTTACAGCTGCATCCGTCCAACGAATCGCAAGTTGTACTGTATTGATTTTTTTTCTTACCGGCTTCGATTAGATTGCGTCTCTGTGACAAGTTCCGCGCCTTGTGCTCTTCGTTGGTTAGTAAACGGGCAGTTCTCGTAGCTCGAGTCCCTGCCATAGAGAAATAAAGGTTAAGAGTGGACACTCCCGTAGACCCCAGCGGCCCAATCGACCCTAGCACACCTAGTGGTTGGTGAGAGCAAGTGGCGTGCGCTTCCTGTTTCGGTTTCACTGGCGCAAATTTTGAATTACTTTGCATAACCGACGTTTGGCTATGACGAAAGTTCATGATTTCAGACCACTATTCATCGCCCTAATGGATAGTTTTTGTAGGTCGTTTTGATTTAGCGATTCCCTGTTTTGTTTTGTTCAGTGGTTCGTGCGAATCGGTCGTGACGTAATTTTTATTTCGATTAAGTTATAATAAAAAGAGATGCAGGTAATGATAATTCACTACGGTTTTATTCATCGCGCTAGTGTTTTTCTTTTGGAACGAGTGATCAATGTATATATCAGTCAAAGAGACAGAGTATCCGGAATGTTTTATTCAAAGGCAAGGTAGAGTCTGAGAATATAAAAAGCACAATATGACAAAGGTAGACAACAAATGCATCTCGCCTTACAAATAAATTGTAACAAATACAGAGAGAACACAGACAACGCACACATCGCTAGAGTTTGCAGAAGCCGAAAAGCTGGTGAAGTATGACACACCGGGCCAGTGGGTAAGTAAGGATCTATGGCAAAAACACAGCGCACAATGCTGATGAAGGAAGAAGTGACATATACACAGCAATGAAGTCGCGAATCACGCCTGGGGTTAACCGAAATAATGCATATAAAAAAAGAGCACACAGAAACCACACGACACAATATAGCAGAAAGGCAAAGGTGCAGTGTGCTGGCTGTGCTTAAGAAAAGCTAGTCCAAAATGAAAAAAGCAGACTTGATGCCTGCTTGTCCTCAGAAAGGTAGGGCTTTGCAGCTTGCTCACTACGTGAAAGACAAACTTTATGCTACAACACTGGCAGGTTTTGTGGCTTTTGTTATGTGTCGCCTTCATCAAAAACTTAAGATCCCAAGTGATTTGCGTCTGGGTGTTGCTGTGACGTTTGCGAGCTAAAATAGATTGTAGTCATCACTTATCCAGAATTGTGGACCTTAATTGGTGCTACGAGAGCGGTATTACAGGGCTAATAAATAGCAGAAGGAAACCACTTTGGCTCATTATTTTTCACAAAGGCTCTACATCGTACTTTATCACTCAAAAGCTATATAAAAATAAAATGGCAGCGTCCGCAGCCCCATCAAACGCTACAAGTTTGAGTATTCTTTTGAAAATTTTGATGGGCGAGATGAGGAGGTTGATGAGAAGCTAAAATACGAAAAGCGTGATAACGTGAACCATGCCCACTTCATACTGTGTTCCTTACCCGCTCGAAGACATTTCAACAAGCGGTTTTGTTATCGATATATTACTTGAGCTGGAGAGATAAAGCATACACAGTGACCAAGCGAGCCACAGTAAAGTGTACAGTTCGCCCGCATTTGCTACAAGAATACAGACAGGATACCCAACATTCTTTTTAAGGTTATGCAAATCACTTCGAGCGAATACACAGTGTCCCTACTCCTCATAGCGAGTAACCTAAACAATGTATGCAACGAAGGAGTGGCTAGTCCAGTTGAGCTGAATATAAGCATACAAGACCATATTGAAGTCTGCTGTGACGAAGTAATAACATAACAAAGCTATTGCAGGATTCGGCTCAACTCGAATACTTTAGTGTAAACCCGCCGCTAATTGCTAACCTTTGAACTTGTCAAGCTGTATGCCTGAGATTGAAGACTGGAACCTAACCCTATCTAAGTTTCGGTTCACAAAACGCACATGCCAACATAAACGAACCTGACAAAACATTTTCAGAAACTTCGCGCGACACCCAGCAGAGCAGAAATGAAAATCGCCAACACTTGACAGATGGTGATACAAAACATCGCACACTTTCAGGTGATGTGTAGTGGTCTCAATTATGGCAAGAAAGTGAGATTCAAGTTGTTGTACGTATGAAAAAGCTGCTTCTGATGGCACAGTGAGTTTCCCAAAAAGTTTGCTGGGGACGTGGTATGCTTTGAGCATTGTGAAATACTGGTGGGTACCCTTAAGCGTCTCACTGTCGTCTTTCAGTAACTGTGGGCAACTGCAACCGTCACATGCATTCCGAAGGAAGTGTTTGATGAGAAAACCAGCTACATAATATGCAGCGGAGTCATCGATAATATGGGAGTGAACGTTTGTCGCAAGTTCAGAGAGATCGTCTAGAGCGGGAAAGTCGTCAGGCTGTGGCTGTTCACACTCCTCATTATCCACAAGAGACGCACTGGTGAGGGAGAATGGCGAGAGCTGCTCCTGGAGGAGGTCACATTCATCATCCTCGACATTTCCGTATTCTGACAGCTTGAAGAGTTTTCTTATACAGATGTGCTTCAGGCCACAAATAAATTGTGCTACATTGGGGTTGGTGTTGCAACCCTGTTTTTGCCTAATGTGGCCAAATATGTTCTCCAGAGGATCCTGTTGAAGCCTGCGTGTTAACAGGTATTCAAATTTGTAATTTTTGGAGAGGTCGTCCCATAGTTGACAAATTGCCTGAATTGTAATTTGCCAACCTACGATGGTTTGTGGTTGACGTCTGCCAACAAACTGCCATGATGCAATCCAGGGAAGCTGGCCCCGGAGGAAGTCAATCAGCTCTGAATCATTTTTCATGATTGCATGCCGCAGCTTTTGCGAAGTTCTTTTTTTACTCGAGCTGTTCAAGGCATCGAAAATCCTGTCCATCCGATCACAAAATTGAGCTGTAGTGATGGCCGAGGCAGGCAGCACCTTCGCATACACCAATGCCGTGATAGCAATCGAAACTGATGCACTGAGGACCTGAGTTGGTCTGCTGACCTTCATATTAGAAAAAGGTTTCTGATGAACGTGCCGTTCAGTCAACTTTGGAGCCAATCGCAACCGCAACTCATGTGAGGATTGGTAAAGGCTTACAATGTGCGACCAGTTAACGATGTCATCCCCAATGTATAACTTGTGTGCTTGGACATTATTGCGCGTTGTTTTAATTAAATGCGGAACATCAAAAATGTAATATACCCGCTCACCATTAACTTCAAAAAAAGGCTTTGCTACAGTCACTCTTAGTTGGTTAGCGAGACTTACATTTGAACTGCCCTGGTCACAAATGACTGCTTTCACTGCAATAATAATGCTCCTAAGCTCCAAAATGAGTGACACCAGCAAGTTATGCATAACAGATGATGGTGTTGATGTGTGCCCTATAGTAAAAGCAACCGGTTGAACCCACTTTCTCGAAACGCCAACAAGAAGAAAAACCAGTGCTCGATCAGCGATAGTTGAAGTGCGATGAGTGCCATCATCTGTAAAACCCTGGACAACGTCTCTTGCAGCATCATAGTACAAATTCGTTTTGAGTGCTATTTCGTTGAAAACTAAAGCGCACACTCGGTCCCGTTCATTCCAAGCTTGAGTATTTGTTGCAATGGAAGAAAGGATTCCTGGAATTATGCCTAGAGTCATCTTTACATTTGCTAGCCACCTCCTTAATGAACGCCGGGAGGGCAAAGAAAAATATGGAGCCAGAAATCAGTATGCTCGCGGACCTCGGAAGTTTAAGTGAAGAGCAAATTTCTTGAACCACACGGAAAACCGCTTGCCCTTGCGTTTGGGCCTCAAGTGAACATGTGCAGAAAGAAGTTTAAAAACGTCCTCGGTGACGTGCGGTCGGATAACTTCAAGGGCCTTTGAAGTCGATGACTGTGCTTGGTGAGGCTGTCTCCGCAGTCTTTTGATAGTTTTCCGCTGTGCTGCTACTTTGGATTGCAGATGTTTAATGGTTTGCTTGTACTTCATTGATGGAGACATTGTCACTGGCACACAGGAACGCACTGCAATAAACAAAAAATGGATGTAAAAGCGAAGAACAACTAATCCCATACGAGCACTTTCCTCGCTCTTTCAGACCCAAGGTGCACAACTTTCTGTGGTGCAAAGTTTTCGATTCCACTACCTAAAAACAAACCATTCACAATGTTGACAATGCACAAAAAAAAAAAAATCACTGAGAGTCCACCCTTACATTTTGTAAGTGCACACGTAGTGTCCTTTTGAGGATAGTTTCCTCAGAATGTCCTAAACATAAAATAGCACATTAAAAACAGCTGCAATAAAAGCATAGTCACCATTTTCTCTAGGGCACTCAGGCGTGGAGCTGTTGGCGGAGACGTCTTCTGGAGGGTTTAGTGAAGCTTGTTCAGTGCCTCGGACAGTGCTGTCGGAACAATCTTGCGAGCGGCCTGCGGAAGTCTCTATATCAATCCACTCTGGTGTTGAAGTGAACATACAACTTACCGGTCACACAAGTTCCTTTTGTGAGAGCTGAATGACTGGTTAAGGTTTTCTCCGGCAAGACGAAGTCAGCGGAAATTCTTTCACCAGCTACAAGGGAGCTGCCACCTGCAGAGGTTTGGTCAACAGTCAATTTCAGTAAAAAAAAAAAAGAAATTGCGACACTGAACGCACCCTGTTCATCGGGGCACCTCAATGTGTGGGAGCCGCTTTTTGAAGCCTCTACCGCAGGTCCTGAAGAAATGAAATTACGACAATGTATCAGTAAGAGGCTTAAAATAACACAAACTGAAGCTCATCCGCACCTTGCAGTGCAGCTTCTGCAGCCATGTCACAGTCACTACTTGAAGCGACGCTCAGAGATCCTGCATATATGTGCAGTTGGTACAAGTTACAAAGCTTGTAGCATGGGGAAACTTAAACAGCTCTTTCAACCACATAAATTGGTCGAACGTGGAAGAAAAGAGAAGGCACCAACTAGGAAACAAGTAATTTGTGATTTTTGGAATTATCAACAGTGGCAGCTTTCACTGATGAAAGGTATACGTACATGTGCACACAGGCTTGAAGATAACGTGAAATAGCCCTTTAAAGTCTTTTAAAACAAGTTGCGCAGGTCAAGAGCATCAAAAAACGACAGAAATGTAAAGCTGCTGTTAGGAAGGTAATAGCCCACAATTCACAAAATTTAAGACTTTCCAAGTGTTACTTCTATAGTGAGGCTTCTCCATCGGCTACAAAGATCTTCACAATCAACTGTCGCCACTGATTCAATACAAGTGGCTGCTATTGCACATATTTGAGTTTCAGTCAATCACTTACATGGTGCAGCTGGTTGCACACTGGGAACAGCCATTCTTGTAAGCCTTGTGTGCCCAGGGTCCATGAATCTTTGAGCAGTAAAATGGTCGCTACAAACCCTGTACGTTGCGTACAATAGGCTGGCCGGCTTACTCAGGAGATCATCGTGTCCAGCATACTGCATCCATGCTTTCATCCTGCATTTGCAATGAACTATCAGCTGAAAGGGGAAGTGCTTGAATAGTGATTTTTTATTTTTACCTTCACTGAGCAAGTACGAACAGTAAAGCTAAAGACATGCAAACCATACAAAAGCTTTAACACACCTGCCGTCCCGTGGTATGCGGAAGAAACTCGTCCCAGGCTTCTTGTGGGTTCTGCCATTGTTGAAGCACCACGATACACAGCAGTAGCTGCCGTAGCTTGGACCGCCGGACGGCATGGCGTCAGCGCGGTCTGAAAATGTTATTAAGTGGATGCTTCGCTGTCAAATTACGAAAAAGATATGTGCACGTCATAAGTGTACCAACAAACCCCTTTGAATGATTAGCTAATCGATGCACAATACAAAACCAGTGATACATCTCTGACCCATAAAACTCTGACTTGCAAAGATATACGTCAAGACCACGTACAAAGATCTTCAGAAGTTTCCAGGCCGCTATCCCTTGTAATGCAATGGTATCGCGGCCTGGGAACTTTAGAACACCTTCGTACGTACGCAGTATCAGCAGTACCTTGGGAAGAAAAATGTTAGTTGAAATTCATGCGGTAAAATTATATTGGAAACGTCAAAAAAATTTGTGAGCAGCTTGCACTAGTGGCACAAGGCTAGCGAAAAAACGAAGATGATGGCCACTTGGCTAGTCTAGATTTGCCTCCGGCACACCAAGAATTATTCGTGTTCCGAGCCTTCGGGAAACGCGTCGTGAAGCATGCGAGGCCCAGCGAATGCTTCTCAATATTTTGCACCGAGCCTATGACCTAGCTGCCCAGCTACGCTCAGCGCACAGACGCTCGCGTCCGTAGCAGACGCAGCACGCGTCGCCTCGGCTTGACGCCGTGCCGCCTTTGCTATACTGCATACGTTGCACAATGTTCCCGTCTAGCCGCCGCATAGAGCCACAAACTTTCTTTTTAGCGAACCTCCCAGTCCTTACAAGCTTCAGAAAAAGGTTACAACTGCGTGAATGAGACGCCACGTAAGAAACAAACTCGCACACTCGAAGCGCAACGTGTGTGTGTGCATCTTTCTATGTTTGTCGCATGGTGTCTTATTCGCGCAAGTGTAACCGTTTTCTGAAAAAATGACCCAACAAGACCAACAACATGTCATTCAACAAGCTTCGCTTGAAAACGTGCCTCACCTGTTATCTCACGCACGAAAACGCCGACGCAGCCGACGTTGACGAAAGCGACGAAAGCTTCTCGCTGTCAGTCATGCATGGGCTTGTCGCTGGGTAGATGGTGTTTATGACAGTACGGCTGAAGAAAAACAATCGCGTAAGGTGTGTTCAATAAATTGTTTTTATGTATAAAGAACATACCAAATTTGGGCGTATAATTATTATTTTGTAAAAACGATTCTGTTGCATTGATTATAACTGTTTTTTTTTGCGCTTGCGCCCTCTGACGTTTGGTGAGAGCACTAGTTCGTTACGTAGTCGTGACGCACTTCCTGAGGCCAGGTTTCGCGGAGTGTCCACTCTTGTCTTCTTCTTTCTCTATGTCCCTGCTTCGGCCAACCGTGGCACGAGTGTGAAGCAGTGCGCTGCAGAAGGTGCAGCTCCATCTGTCCTCGCGCGATGTGGGGACGAGATATTGCGAAAATAACGAGAAAACCCGCTTGAAGATGGGTATACTTTTGTCAGTACCATGCAAAGTGTTGATCGGAGCAGCTGCAACGTTGTAGCGTTGCAATGTTCGCATGTCCATCTGAGCACGTGCTCTGGTCAGCTGCCTCGGGCGAAACGTGGCCGCGTGCAGTGCAGTAGTCTCTCGTTGACCAGCGTTCATCTTGTTTGCCGCTGTAGCCAAGCGGCAGGTGCGAGCGCTCGTGCGAAAAGTTTGGGCGTAGTGTAATTTTCTTATAGGGACTTGCGCAAGGAACAATTTTCGTTCATCGGGGCGATAGGTTGTCGTAACCTTGTTCTGCGGCCGAAACAGTTGCAATGTGCTGTTGGTGGGGCCGATTTTGATGATCACCAACTAGTTATCTTGATCGAGTCTATATCATATCTATGTACATATATGAAAATTGAGAATATATTTTTGGTCGCTAAGCTTTGAAATTGTCTTCATTATGTCGGTGTACGCACTGTCGTCTACGCTGGTGCGGTACCAACCAGCCGCAAAGCCCTAAGTAATTAAATAATAACGACAAAGGGGCCACTCAGTTAACTTGTGTGTTTATTATTTTTCAATTATAGCATATAATAATGCCGATTTGACCTTGCTTCTCTTCAGCTGGCATTTGTGCCAACCTTGTTAGTGGGTGCTGCCATCTCTTCTGTTGGGCGCTAGTGCGCATAAGAGTTTTCAGTACCCGTTCTTCAAACGCTTTGAGCAGAAACGATCGATAGTACCCCATAAAGTCATTATCTGTATGAAAAAGGGTAGAGGGGGTGTTGAGGTAGGGTAATCATTGTTGGTTTCATTGAGGTTGTTTTCACTAAAAGTTTAACAAAGCGAACTTACCTGACCGATTGTTTTCCGTCGCTATTCAAACTTTCCTTGCTCGACCATTGCAACCATGATTTTTTTTGGGGAAGATGAGGTAGTCATATATAAATCACGTGATTTGTGTTCAGTGTGAGTAATTTTTAAATGAAAAGAACATAAAAGTGAGCCCCGTAACTGTCTGCATCAGAGTGCGACACCTCAACAGTAGCTCACAAAGGTTAGGGGTAAAGGAGGGGACTAAAAGGATAGGATTAAATGGTAGAGAGAGAGAGGAAGGAGAGAGCGAGGCGCAGAGACAGGGAACGGCGGAAGTAAGGAGAAGATGGGGAAAATGGACACGGTCATAGGAGTCCGAGGACGGGGCACCATTCGGAGAGAGCCAGTCGGCCAGATCTGTGCTGTCGTCGGAGATCGCGGGGGCACAACCGGTCGGCACGAAATCCAGCGAGCGAGTCTGTCAGTGTCCTCAGTGCTATGTTTGTCATCCTAACGAGAAGTTCTTGATTTGAAAAGGAAGATTAGTTTTTTAGCTGCTAGGAATTAAAGAAATGTGTACTAGTATGTTAGTGGAACATTCAAAGCTATTGTACGAGCTAAGTGCTTACCTGTTTTTTTCAGCGTCTGAATTGGATAGTTATTGGTAGGGTGAATGGTTTTCGTTTACAAGTCGCCCGACTACAATTAAAAATAAGATCGGAGCCAATCTGTTGTAACCTTTTCTGTGGATGTAGTTCTAAAACTAATATAGCAGAACAGAACCCGGCGATGATTCACTGTCTTGGACAGTCCTGCGTGTGTCAGAAAATGGGCTCCATCGTATTGCTTTTAACACAGAATGTCCCTGACCTGAGGTGCGAAAACAGAAACATGTAGCATTGTCAATATCGTGCATGGACACTTCGTATATGTTGTTGAAATGACTGTTTATCGGTTGGAGAGTAACCGGCAGCTGCTTGCGAAATAGTGCTCCTCATGTGTGAGCAAGTTTATTTTCCAAGCAAGACTGATAGTTGGGCTAGTTGGTGATACAATATAGGCGGTAACAGCGCACAAACTCACGAGCGCTTGTTTGTGTCTCTTCTGTTCGTCCCATTAGTTTGTGCGCTGTTACCACTCATAATTTATTTTTCACAAATATTAGCTTGCAAACTTCTTTTTTATTCTATTTTGTTTCTATAATTTGCTTAGTACAACACTGAACTTGCACTGAGGTGCAACATTCTTGCAGTGTGTTATTAAAAGCCTTCTCCGAAATGTGGAGGTAGTGTAAACGTATGAAAAACCAGTCTGGGAACAAGGATTTCTGGTGGAAAACATTCTAGCAGCAGAGCGAGTATAGAGTTGTTTTCAAAGTATACGCAAGCGGGTGCTTAATATTGCAAAATAATGGCGTATATTTCGTCATAATTATACCATTGTTTTTCAAGTGAAAACACCATCAGTTATTATAAATAAGGGCAATGTTGGTACGGCCGGGGATCTCCGTTAAGAAGTGCAGCCAATGTAACATGTATGACGAGAGATGGCCCTTGTTTTTTATTAAATGTATGTAAGGGAAGAGATGGCCCTCTTATTATTGTTGTAAGGGCCCATAACAATCTTTTTGTTTATTGTTACCACTCCACCATAGTCATTACCACTTCAACCTAATTGGGTCCGCATGCAGGCTTGTCAATCTATGCTGTGTTGCAGATGGAATAATAGCGTATTGACGATGTTGTACACTGTTTTTGATTGAGTTGCACGGGGACTATTGTAAGCTCAGCATACGGTGCCTAATAAATGCTGACAGTTCATTTAATTTCGCTTCACATAGTATTGACGCGATGTCACAGGTCCTTTTGTCTTAAGAACCCAAATGTGGCGGCCACTGTGACGCTCATTAGCATCAGTGAAAGGGAGGACAAGCAGTCGCCCAGTACCCTTGTTTCTTGCCCCCCCCCCCCCCCCCCCCACTATTTTCTTTGTTCACCAGCCGCACGAAGGGTGAACTCGGAGGAACACGAGAAGGCACCACCGCTAATCTAATGTCACAGTTTTCTTGCTCTGTGCGATCGAGCTAGAGTTCATGCAGTGTCTCGAGATTTGTTTTTTCATTGCCTTGCTAACTACCAACAACTACAGAAGTGTAGCCCACGAATCTGTGGCCTACGCTCGTTTTTCGGTAGCCGTATTTTTCTTAACCCTTTTCGAGCACCTGGTGAAACGCGCTCTCGGCTCGCTGATGACATGCTTTGTACATCTTCCAAGTTATAGGGAACACGGTGCCAGACGCTGGGTGCGCCTACTAATGGTGTGAATGAGGGGTGGGGGGGGGGAGACCCGCTATTCAGTAGTCTCTTAGCAAGTTACCGAAACATGCGGCAGATTGTGTGAGTGAACAAACAGGCACTTGTATGGACAGCGTTATGGTAGCGCTCCTCCTTTCTTGCTCGTTGTGCTTTTGCCGGTGCCCTCTTCGAGAGAGTTGCCGTGCTCACCGACTCCCCTTTTTTGATGCAAATGACTGAGGTGCAAAACATTTTGTGAAACAGGAGGAGTAGAGAAGGAAGAACTACTGTTTCACGAAATGTTTTTTACACCTCCGTCATCTGCACCAACTTGTCCGAAATCAAGTCCTTTTGCAATCCCCTACATGGTAGCAAAGCACTTCGAGACCGAGAAAGCTTGTTCAAAATTTCATTGTGGAGTTGTCACGCCTCATTGCTGCCTGTTGGTCTACGCGTTAAGAGACACGGAACAAAAAAAAAATTTCAAAATCTGACAAAAACTTTGATGATTTAATTGATATAACGTCCCAAAACCACCACATGATTATGAGAGACGCCGTAGTGGAGGACCCCAGAATTTTTGACCACCTGGGGTTCTTTAACGTGCACCCAAATCTGAGCACATGGGCCTATGACGAAAACTTCGAAATTACATTTCGCAGCTGTCACTGTACCGATAAACAGTTTCAGCAGTTAGCTGTATTTTTGATGGGCTGTCAGTGCGCGTGCCCGTGACATTGTAATCGTTGAGGCGCCTGTAGTTTGCACGTGTTCCATTTTCTACCTCCCAATTCATCCTACTCTCCCCTTTGCAAAAGCTCCGAGGCTTTCTCTTTGCCGGGAGGGAGCATTGTTAACTACAGTGGTTCTGGGAACCGTAGAGGGAACTAAGCGGGTTGAGAGAGCGGTTGACGGCTGGCATTAGAAGGCGTAGTTCTGTCTGGCACTCCGTTTCCGGTCGTTGACCTTTTACCAGTGAAAGCACGCCAACAACATGAAAGCTTTTGCGAAATTACTGTGGTGTTGTCACGCCTTGTGGTCTGTCAAGCTGCGCATTGTTCCCGTATTTGTGTACCGTATTAGGCATCGTGCTAAAACTTTTTGTAAATTTACGGCACGTTGCGTATTCGTTCATTCGTTCTGTCTCCAGTTTTCCAAAAGCGATGACAAAGACCAGGTGTGCCACCCCCTGGCTGCACCGCTGTAGCCAAGCGAGTAGGAGCAGAATTGGGGCCCGCGAAGCATGAGGGGGGACCGCAAATACTGTACGAGACTGCTCTATCCTTCCTCCTCTCTAGCTGGTGGTTGTGCTTCCGCCGCTCCTAATTCCCATACAGTTTCCTAATATACATTAGAGGGAACTCTGGCGCTAGTGTCTATGGGAGCTACAACGCACGGCGCTTCAGCAAGCATGGGAATGATGGGTAGTGCATGGATTTGTCTAATCTCCATACTTCTGGCCTCCTTTTGGCTCCGTGTGTGTTTGTGTGGCTTGGAGTTGTTTTCTCACAAAACATAAAGCAGCAAATGTTTAGCGGTTGCATTTCACCACCTTATTCTTTTAGACTTATCTTTCCAAATCGAGTCAGGAAGTTCAAAAGGGTTGAATGTTTCTTTCAAAACAAAACCGAAACACAGCAATAAATGCAGCCGCAAGTACGATTCGCCACCTGCAAGTATGAAGACTAGGCAAATGTGTGTACTATCCATCATACCCATGGTCGTGGAACAATCGGAGCGACTGAGTCTTCTCTAGTTAATTTTAGAAACTATGTGTAAAGGCACCCCAACCACACAAAGGCCCTCTCAAGAAATTATTGTGGATGCACCTGTTGATTAGGGGATGCACTTTTGAGAGCAGCGAGCTGGAGAGGAGGAGGTTTCTGTTGTCACAACTTGTATTTTTACAACTTGCTGAAACTCTAATAACACAAGGGTGTTCAGTTCATTGAAAGGGCGCTGCAACACTTTTTGAGCATGTTCAGAAAACGCTGCCAATCGGTAGTGGAGGCTCCCGAGAACACGCGAGCCAAATGTTATAGCGCAGCTTGTGGCCTGGAATTCACAATAAATTATCAGTCAGCTAAAAATTGCTTTCTCTTCCTTTGACAAATGACAGAAAATGCTCAAAAATCACACAAAGATTGCCCTTCTATCAGCCATTGGCTGATTTGAACATGGTGCGCTCGGTCGTTACAGAGAACGCCGCGAGAGGCAGTCACTTGTCCATGCGTGCGCGCACGATCGCACTGAAAAAGCCGTGTATTTGAAAATGAAAAAAGAGTTCAATGCCACGAGGCGCGCGTGTTGATTTTTGTTTGCCCCCGCTCATACATCCCTGCTTAGCTTCCAGCGCTTTCGTTGGGACGAGTGAAGAGAGATTGTGATTGCAGCGTGTGGCAAATCTTATAGTTGGCGACAACCTAAGAATGAATATAAGCTCTGCCCACGAGGCCGCATCGCCCTTATTTTTTATGCCTTCGCGCTACAAAAGAACTAGTTCCCAAACAAGCCCAATGATTTTCCTGCTTACAACCATTATCTAGTAATCTTTCATTGATATTTAGATAAAGAAACCAAAGCTCGATAAGAAAACTTGTGAGGGCATGGAGTTCAGCTTCAGCTTAGCAATCTATCTGCAGTTTAAATAACACCCTCTATCTTCAGGTATTTAATTTCAGGTAGCTAGAGAAGGGAGAAGAAAAAAGCTTTGAGAGGTAAGATTAAGACCTATAGTTAAATATCTAGAAAACTTAATTTACCGTTGCCTCAACCTTCATTGCATTTTTATTGCCACTAGGGAACAGAAATGGGAAAGTTAAGTAGCATGTACAGATGTGTGTCTTTTACGTGAAGGGTTAGTTTGAGCACCATTGGCCTGTGCTGAAAATATAAGTTAGACGAGTCAAACTTTGACCTTCATAAGCCCATCGGGCCGGACACTGCTGTCCAATTGCATACATAAAAGTGACGTTAAATGGAAAGCATAAAAATCTACATGCTGTAGATGAAGGGGGAGACGAATTCTCATTATTGTGTATTCGTTGATATATCAATTGACGAGGTCATGTAGCATACCAGATTGCACAAATTGTCTTCTGCCACCTACAACTTTGGAATTGTTTTTCATACGGTACACCTTTTTAAGTTTCTATGGTGATAATCAGTTCATGGTTTTGCTGTTCGTTTAACAGCAGAGTTGTTTAAGCTTGGCAAGATTTTGTGGGAAACCACCAAGAACTCTTATGCCAAGCAGCTTACAGCATAGCCATGCACGTATAGTACGTCAAGGGGGAGGTATAAGAAGGTGAAGGTAGGGAATATGGGAAAGGGTAAGCATAGCATAGCCTTGTATAATATAGTTTATGCACCACAGAAAACAAGGCATATGCCAAGTATCTTGTAGCATAGTTAGGCCATGCATAGTGCATTATAGATTGGGTTTGGAAAGGGAATCGAGTGTGATGAGGAAAGTGAGGTGAGTGTAAACTATAGCACAGTCGTGTGCAGTATGGTATAGAGAGGGGTGGGAAAGAGATTCGAGGGTGGTCGTGGCTATGCCATGTCTTCACCCTAGTACCACTTCCTTGCTTTTCTATACTATGCTTAGCAGAGGGCCCCGCTGTGCAAAGGAAATAGGACGAGACAATTGTACTGGAGCACCTTCTCCATTTAAAAATGGCTGGTCTTCTCGTGTTGCTTGAATCAGGTGGTACTTGAATGGTGTGGAATAGTTCTTTTTGTACTCGTCACTGTCTTGGGGGTCCTATGACCTCCTTTCCGCTGTATAATGTCCTTGTTCACTCTGATGTGCAGCTTGCAGGGAGTGAAAGAACAAGCGGGATGGAGACTCCAGACCTCTTGTCAGCAGCTCTGGATGAGTCTGGAATCGGGGCGGAGGAAATGGCCAACAACCATGCGCTGGACCCCAGTCAAAACTTGTCACGCTATGTGAGTTGTGCTGTTTGTCAAAGCTGCGATCTCTCTTTTTGTCTATGTCGTTTTCTCTCGTGTATGGTAACCCACTTGCTTTAGGTGTGCGTGTCGTTTGTCGTGGTGGTGCTATGTGTATTTTCAAGCAGCTGGATTTTTTAGTCTCGGGAAGCTTGAAAGATGAGTGGTGCTCTGTTAATGAATGGGTTTGATTTCTTGTGGACAGGTTAGTGCCATTTCGCAATAAGAGCATTTGCAGACTTCAAATAAATCTATTAAGTAGGCATAATTTGGAATGTATAGATGTAAACACCGACTAGGCCGATTCATACTTATAGTGTTATACAAAAAAAAAAGAAATATTCTAATATAGGCTAGCCCATGTTACTTTTTTTTTAATTCAAAAACAGAAAAACGAAAACATAGCACACCTTTATTTACATCACCTAGAGCCCTAATCGCTACCGGGGCCCTCATCTTGTCAGATGTGCAAAATGTTTTTGTGATCAGATTTTTCGCAAGCATCCGCGGCCTTTCAGGCGACAATGTCCTCGCTGCCGTCGCTGTAGACTGCTGGGTCGCGAAAAGCACGAAGCCGCTTGTTGCACGCATACAGGTGGCTTCTTGCATTGCTCCGAAACGCTGCCTTTGGTGCTCCGAACCTGCTCCAAAGCTCCTCCAAAACACTAAATTCCACTTCTACCCCTGACAAATGACAGTCTACTTTGTATCTTTTTTCCTCTCTCCTGTTTTGACAAGATTTATCTGGAGATAAGCAATTATTAATGTAACTTGGTATTGGAGTTTTTAAAAGAATTCGGGGGAACTGGAACTAAACCTTGAATCTTGGCATTCTCCACCGACAATTCAAATTCAGCATGTGTCACTGCAGCAAAATAGAGAGCTCGACTTCTAAAATTCTTCCTGTCTAGTTTGTCACGCCATTTCCTGTCTTTCAACACAGTAATGAGAATAAAAACAGTTATTTTTGATGTGATGAGCTGTGTGTTTGTGTCTTGTCTCAGTCTTGTTATAACGTTGTTTCTTTGTTCTGAATCAGTATGTAACTGCCAGCTCAGTTCAAAACTCTAGTATTAGTTTCTGTGAAGTTTTATCAAAATAAATTGGGATGATTACTCTTCGTTTCATGGACCTGGCTGAACTGCTGCGCTTAAATCGGTGTCTGCGTTCAGTATCAAGAAATTTGGGTAGAGGCTGGAGTTAATTTTTTTAACCAGTGTGTGGGCGTGCTGTTGCACCCCTTACATTGTTGCTCAAGCGCACAGAGGTGAAAAAGCGTCAATTATTTCCCAAGTTGATTCTTCTGTTGTTTTGATTTTCAGCAAATTCCTCCGCACCTGATGAACTACTTGCCGCCTCACATGATCCAGCAGATGGCACAACACATGGCCCAACAGATGGCACAGGCAATGGCTCAGCAGATGCCTTTCCCTCAAGCAGGCCCAGGCGGCAAGTTCGCCCCAGGAATGGGTCCCCCTGGCCCCGGCATGGACAAGGGTCCGAGCGCACCGTACTACATGGTTCCACCTTTTGGGTTCAAGGCCGGAAATGGAGGAACACCCCCATACCCCATATTTCGACCGCCTTTCGGAATGGGGTCGGGAGTCATGCCTCCCCAGGTGTGTGCCGTGATGTGATTGTTGTGCCAATTGCGCCGAGAGGGGGAACCTGGTGCGTACTGCTACATTTCGGCAAATATTTTACGCCGAAGCTCGTCGTTTCTGCAGTGTTTTGGAGGAAACAAAAAAGTGGCAGTCATTCGAGATTCTTGTTTAAATCGTGACTAACTTAATGGTTGTTGAAATAGACAGACAGGAGCTATGTACAGTAAACCCTTGTTAATTCAAAGTCACTGGGACCGTGGAAAATCTAATTAAGTGGGTTTTTGAATAACGGAAACAGTCAAAAGGTGGGATTCAAGAAACATTGAATGGTTGAAAATATCGAGAGGTGGTTGTTCGTGTGCTGGGCTAGGTTGCGGCTCGAAGGGTTATGTTTTCAAGCAATACTTGGTCCCAATTTTGCCACTAACATGGGGAACAGAGGGCCTAGCTGCTGCCAGTGCATGGTGGGGAGGGACCTTGTGGTCAGCTGAAATGCATGCATCAGGAGGAGGTGTGCTTCACTGCAACACAATCGGGACATTCGGGCAGCATGTCACCTGCTTCTCACAGTGTCAGCGCATCATGAGGCGACCATTCGCCCATTCTTCCTGCAGCAAAATGTTTAATAAGGGCTAGTTGATGGAATCCGCAATGTGTTTTGGGTGGAAAACATTATCATTAAAGTTTTGATTTTTAAAAGTAGGCATTGCAGGCGAAAACCCAGCGAGCAATGCAATTACACAAATTGCATTGTGTATTGCTGGGTGCAACCGCGGAACGATGCCTTTTCCGATTTCGAAGCTTATGATTATGTTCGCACTTGGCCAGTGTGGTAACTAATCAGAGCGGCTGTTCATCTGCATTATCAACAAAATCAGCTAGCCGCGAGTGATGGATGATAAGAATGGCATAGAATAATGCAAAAGTCGCCACTTCACGATACCCTATTTCCATCTTGGCGTTGTCGGATACTTTTGATGGCGGGCAGCTGCTGGTGTTAATGCAACTGTTTGATTCGTTCACGAAAGCGGTTTTAGGCTATGTCAAATTCTGTCAGACAGTCCTTTGTCATCATGATGCTCTGACATTGCATGAAGCATGTGACATGCTGCTCGTGTGTCACCACTGTGTTGCAATGAAACACGTCTTCTCTTCTGCGGGTGCACATTTCAAATGACCACAAGACTACTTTGTTGTTTTTTTACTCTGGCTGCAGCGAGGCCTAGGTGCTTCACCTGTCACTCATTAGTATCGCTACAGTGCAGTGTCTTGTGGCTCCTAAGGGTTGTTGTTTCCATATATTTGGGGCCAAGTTGGTGTCTGGAATTGCATGGCATTCGAAGTTTTCTAATTAAGCAATCAATGTGTGTGCCCTGTCATCAACTGAAATGCCCTAGTTTCACAGAAATATGTGCTTGTGGAAGACGGGCGTTGTAAAAGTAGCTCATGCCGCACCAAAAAATTAGAGGTTGCACATTGCACGACAACTTTAATAAACTCCAGCTTGATGTGGTAACCAAAATAATGATGGCTGGAGGGGGGGCATTGAAGGCTGAAATTGCTGTGTGTAGAATATCAGTGCATGAGTAATCTTTATAATCAGAATATCAACTTTGGGGACTCAAGGTTTATGCCACCAGTCTTGTAAATCTGAATGTTAATACATTTGTGGCTAAAGGATGAGGGGTGGCACCGCCGTGCAAACAATTGTTACAGCCTATCCTGCTTAATTAACGTTTTCTGCTGCTGCACACACATACTGCGAGATTATGATTAAGATTAGTGAAAATAGCTTTTAACTATTTGGGAGTTTAAGAAAAGTTGGAATTACAAGTTTTTTGTAAGACGACAGTCTGTTGCTGAATTGTGGTTGCATTAATTGCATAGAATACAAGCACGTTCTTGAAGAGACTTTCGTATAATAGTTTTCCGGCTTTGCTATTTATTTTGATTGATTTCCAGAAGAGTTTTTGCAAGGCACATAAGTATTTAGACTATTAGTCATAATACAAGCACTGAGATCAACTCAATGTAGTTCGATCTTCAAAGCTGTACTTGAAATTGTGTTCTTAATCTAATGAAGTAAGACAAAGCAAAGCATTCTTTTGTGGTGTGTTGTCTCCCCCCTAACCTGTGTTCAGCAAATATCCTGCGTTTTCAACCCCTAGATCGAAACAGATATGGAGTAGGTGTCGTACTGAAGTGTAGGTTCCAGTGTTGATGGTCTAGCTAGCCTAGCACCCCCCCTCCTCTCTACATACACATACACACACATTGCATCAGCTTGCTTTGTTTCGAACAGTTACATTCATCATTCCCTGTAGAAGGGCCAAAATGGCCTAGTGGAACTTTCTTGTGAAGTGTGCTCAAGCCCATAGTGAGCGTGCAAGTGGCCGTTTTGTGCAGCCTCAACAGACTGGAGAGGATGCTGAAGAAGAAGAGGAACTGGGACTGGCTGAGACGTACGCTGAATACACTCCTTCTAAGCGTGAGTCGTTTGTTTTATCTACTGCGCACTTTTGCACCGCATTGAAGCCCATGTTGGTATGTGGTGTGTGCACGGCAATTCTCGATATACATGTAAGCCCATAACTGGATAGCAGTGTTTGAGATGCAGTAGTTTTCTTAGTGCAGTCACATTAGCTGGGCTTTTGTAATCTGCAAGAGCTAAATCTGTGTAGATGTAACATGATGATCTTTGTTGAAATGGGTTGAACAGATGACATTGCAGCAGATGTGCGAAAGAAAGGTTGGTCTGACAAATACCAGCAATTAAGATTTCTGATTTTCTATTTTGGTCGTTGTGATGTTGTGGCATTTGAAAGAATTTTCAAATTTAAATTGACTGCATTTTTCATGCTGCTGTTTTAAATATTTTATATGTAATATTCAGGACCAAGTCATGCAATGCAGTTCTTAGGAAAGATTGTGCAGTGCCTTGGAGTAACCTGGAAATGTCAATTTTTGCAGCTTCTTCGCATTGAGGTCTTGCTACATTATTTTCATTCTGTAGATTTATTTTTGGGCACTTGTGTCTCCGAAAGTCTCAAGGTTGCATGTGGCATATCTCTGTGGTGCACGATTTGCGATCGGCCGTCTCGTCCTCTTTTGTTACAGTGAAAATCGGCGAGCGGCACCCGGATCCTGTGGTGGAGACCAGCTCTCTGTCGAGTGTACAGCCGCCGGCTGTGTGGTACAACCTGTCTATTCCTGAGGAGGTCATTGACCGTGCTCTCCTATCCGCACTTCAGCTGGAAGCAATTGTCTATGCAAGCCAGCAGCACGAAGTGCTACTTCCCGATGGAAGCCGGGCGGGGTTCCTTATTGGTATGCTTTGGCTGTACATCGTGAGCCTTTCTTAATTGTACACTTAAACCTCAATATAACAAAGTATTGGTTATAATTAAATAAATGAGTCGCAATAAATAGTGTTAGGAATATATACATACCTCTATAACGAAGTTTTGGATAAGACAAACTTATTTGAAGTTGGAGTGTATACTGAAATATACAACTATAAATGGATGTTATTATCTGGCATAGCAAGGGCGAAAGTGGCAGCAATTTCTTTTCATAATAACTCTGATGATTACCATGAGGTGATAGCATTCCTGTTGCAGTTAAGAGCATTGAGGAAATGTGGGATTTTACCTTTACAGTTAGCAAGGCTGTAGCAGCTGGCTCTCTTCAAGCAGCTCAGTACACATGTTCAGTTACATCTTTTGTGGCGAGTGGAAATGCTGGGCAACCAAAGATGGCAGTTTGCTTAGTAAGGAGCTGCGTGGATTTTTTTTTCTTTATTGTAGGTTGTGCTGAATGATTGCTGAATAGATTCAGGCCCTTGGATATATGTGCATTTAAATCGTATGCTAGCATTCATGAGTTGTGTAGGGGTATGCCAAAGTGTGCGACAATCTGGCAAATAGAAAAAGGTCAGCTGCTTTACGTTTGTTGTCCATTAGTTGAGTACAGTCGAACTCCGCTACAACAAACGCCGCTTCAACGAAATTTCCCTAAAACGAAAAATTTACGATTCCCCGTCAGCAGTCCATAGGAGTCAATGCATAAATATTGTCTCCACAACGAACACTTCTTCTCCGATCGTCCCGCTTCAACAAAATTTTACGATGAAATTCCAGGCTCAGAAACTTACTGCTATGCAGTAAATCCAATCTTTAGCATTCAGATGCATTTTCAGAGCCTGAAAATGTGTCAACGAAGTCTAAAACATGCGTTGGCACCACCAGAAACCGCTGCTGTTTAGCAAGCATGGGTGCCGCCATTGCTCGATAGCGATGGCAATGAGTCTGCCCTGCTTTTGCCACTGGCTTGCTTTTGACCCACAGACGATACGAAGCTGAAGCTCAGTCGCTCAGTTCATGGTTTCTTTCACGCAGCTGCTGGGTGCAATCGCGGAACGATGCCTTTTCCGATTTCGATGCTTATGATTATGTTCGCGCTTGGCCAGTGTGGTAACTAATCAGAGCGGCCGTTCATACGCATTATCAACAAAATCAGCTAGCCGCGAGTGATGGATGATAAAAATGGCATAGAATAATGCAAAAGTCGCCTCTTCACGATACCCTATTTCCATCTCGGCGTTGTCGGATACTTTTGACGACGGGCAGCTGCTGGTGTTAATGCAACTGTTTGATTCGTTCACGAAAGCGGTTTTAGGCTATGTTTCAGCGTGCTTTTCACCATGGCCTCGCTATGCATGGGTGAGAATGACGTCGTGACGCTGCTGGGGGAAGAATAGAAAGAAGGAAGCAGCAAACATTTTTTGAGTTTTAAGAATAAACGTTCCTTTGCTTTGCAAGATAGGATCAGCTATATTTTTTCGATGTACTGCAACGCAATTTTTCCACGCCCGGTCAGTTTCGTTGTAGCGGGGTTTGACTGTAGCACCTGCGCTGAAGCATCGCTAATGTGAACTTGAATGCCAATGCTTTTACGGTGCAATATTGAAAGTCTAGCCAGTGTTAGTCACTTCACAGAGCAGATACACGAAGACTTACTACAGGCTTACTGTTGCTTTGCACGCATTTGTAATCTTGCAGGAGACGGTGCTGGTGTGGGCAAAGGCCGAACCATCGCGGGGATTATTTATGAAAACTACCTTTTGGGCCGCAAGAGAGCAATCTGGTGAGCTGGAATCTCTTACCGCGACATGCAGTTTAGTTACGAAGTGTATATGGGCCATCCACGTATACTTTTGGCAAACACAGTATTATTTTCACGGTTATAATTCTGCGGTGCAAAATATTCGTACTAACTTGAATTCGTGTACTGCAATTTTGAGTGATCAGTGAGCTAGCCAAGTGAGACACTAATTTGGTTTTAACTTCCGTCAATCAGACAAGATCAAAGAAATTTGTGCTATAAGTTAAATTGTGCCCCGCAGAGCTCAGACTTTCCCTTGCTTGTAAGCAGGCAATGTTAATCAATCCTGTGTAGTTTACTTTCGTCAGTTTGCACAATTCTGCACCCCTATCTGGAAGGTTGCCTGCAAGGAAGCACATTAAATTTGACAAAACATACATGCTCCGATTTGTTGCACCATAGATATTTTGCTCTAGTGATCCATGCGATTGCAAGTTTGGCATGTACGTACTTGTGATCGTAACCTTCATTTTGAATACATATGTTTCTGCAGGGTGAGCGTGTCCAATGATTTGAAGTACGACTCCGAAAGAGACCTGCGGGACATAGGTGCTGGAAAAATTGAGGTTCATTCTTTAAACAAGGTACGAATGGTTGTTCTCTCTTCTTGCATGCACAGAGTCCATCAATACACATTTGGAGGCATTATTGCAACCCTAGTAAAAGGGATAAGACATACCCCAATGTTATGTTTAACCATTTGAGACGCTTTGTACACGGTCGTGTGCACAACTCTTTTTTGCCAATTGTGTCGGCTAATACCTAAAATACCGTATTTACTCGATTCTACCGCGCCCTCGATTGTAACGCGCACCCGATTTCCACCGCGGAAAAAAAAAAAAAAAAAAACTTAAGACATCCATTGCAACACGCACCGCACCCATTTTTCTCGCTGGCCCGCACGATCACACCACTCGAAAAAACGACTCCTTTCGGGAGCGTCTTCCATTTAAATATGAGGTACGGGCGAAGCTTGTGCCCGTCTGACGTGTAACAGAGCATTGCCGTCACTGAAGTTTTACCGTGAACCGATGTCAGCACGCGAACTTGCTTCGCCCCCTTCTTCTCGACGGTTGTGGTGCCAGGCATGTCGAAGTAAAGAGGCGTCTGATCGGCATTCCCGATTTGCCCAAGCAGGTAGCCGTTGTTGCACCGCAAGTTTAGGACGAACCTCTGAAAACTGTGAAGCTTTTCATCGTACTCCTCCGCAAAAATTTTCGCATATGCGTGTTCCCCTTCGGAGGGAAAAACCTTTCCTCTTCATAAAGTTAGTTAGCCAGCACCTGCTCGCTTTAAACTGGCTCCGCATTAGACCTTTTTCTAAGACTAATTGCATAGCCCGCACTTGGAGCAGTTCTGTCGTCACGGGCCGCTCGCTGCTCAAGCACATGCTCGCCGAGCAGCTCTTTAATTTGCGGAAACCGACCCTGCTGTGGTCCACTGAAGCCTTTGCGTGAAGCTTTGCTGTCGACAATCTTTTGCTTTTGTTTCCGCCGGTCCCGCACGCACGTTTCGGGAACTCCGAACGACCACGATGCGGCCCGATTTCCGTCCGTTTCTGCACACGCGATTACTTTTCTTTTAAAAGCGGCATCGTGGTGCACTCGAGTTTTTGGAGTCGGCCCTTCCACGCCGTCGATGCTAATGCACTACTAGATGACGAACTCCTCAGCACACGTACGAAGTGCCGCACATGGGAAACACATAGGCAGAAATGGCCGACGCGCCATGCCGACGCACGTAGGGGGCGGCCATTTTGGATTTGCCGATGGCAATAGATTGATCGTAATTTTTTTGTTCGTACTCGATTCTAACGCGCATGCGATTTATGAACTCGCTTAACCGGAAAAAAGGTGCGCGTTAGATTCGAGTAATTACGGTAGAACAAGTTACATTGAGCTCCTGCGTAATCAATTTGTCTTTCATGCATGTTGCTGCCGATTATCACTTCGCTTAGTGCACCACCATGTTCGACTAATCGTTTCACGTGCCACTTTCCACGAGCTACATCAAAAGTATATTTGTTTGCTTGAAAAGAGTATGGCCAAAATTAATTTGTACTTGACTTTTAACTCGAGCTTTCATGCTATTCAAGCAAAAAATAAAAATGAGTGACTTCAGGGCAAACTTCAATCAAAATAATTCTGAAAAGCACACATATACATGCACACAAAAATATTGCACACAGAAAATATTTTCGTTGCAACAGAATATGGGTTGCTATTGTGTAAATTTGGCGAATTTCTTGCCTGAAGGGAGGTTAATGGGTATGCAAGCATAACTGCAGCTGAGAACTTGCAATGAACTTCCCAAGTCCCCCAGTCTAGAATCCTAGTTCTCTGCCGGGCAGGTGAATTACTCCAAGCAGCAACTTCAAAGGAATTTCACGAGACTGTGTACAATCTCGGGTGTATTCTAAGGAAAGTATAGTGAATTAGTAGAAGCTTAGAACATTTGCTTAGTGTATTGCAGGACTTGCCTGACAGAGTTCATCTCGATTATGAGTTTATACAGTCGAATCTCGATAATTCAAACTCAAAGGGGCCCGGAAATTTTCGAATTAAGGGGGGAGGCTACACTTGATGGGCAACTTTTTTTTATTTATGTATAGATCTTAACGACATCTCACAGTTCGTGTACTTAGATGTGCAGATTCTAAAAATGTAATTACTTCTTTGATAGGTCAAGTAGTTTCCGAGATACTCCAGAATCAATGTAAAACCTGGGTCCTTTGTTTGCAGCCTAATTAGCATCTAAGCAGGGAGCACCAAAACATTGGCAACAGTGTAAAAACAATGCAGGATGTTTAAGGAGTGCAATATGCTATAAATCAATTTGCTGGGCCAATTTCAACAAGAGCACATCAATGTTCAGAGAAAAAAAAAAGCCACCTTCACCTGTCATGCATGTGAACCTATCAAAAAATGTTTTTATCTGTATATTGCCTTCAAAATAGGCATATTGCATACTACATGCATTTATCTTTTTGGCAAAAAAAAAAAATTATGCATTTAATAGATCGAATGGAACAAAAGTTATTTTCCCTCCAACTTAACAAATGTGCCAAAATTGTTTTGAGAAAACGAAGAAAAACTATTCAAAACACCCTTATTGAGAAAATACTAATAAAATCTTATGAAAATGCACCAGGCATTATCTGGATGCATCCCATTCTTACGCTTATTCTTGACCAGCTTTCTCAGACTTTAGGATGCTTCTTTTTATTTATTTAAGGTTGCACTCTGACGACAGTGCTTCTCCCTAGCCCTCAGGGATGCGCTGCTGAATATCATGACGTCCAGCTGCTCTAGAATAGCAGCAAATGTATTGACATTGCCCGTGTTGAAGCACAGCACAGCTTCTGCATCAGCAGCTTGCACAGCAAAAGGAGAATTGTGCTGCTCCTTTGATACCAAACTCCAAAACACGGATTGGAGGCTTTCATGTAAATTCTGAGTCTTGCCTTGCTGGTATCTTGCCTCGCTGCCTCACCACTCGTCTCCAAAAAGCGCCCAATTTTTAGTGCTGTTGCCGACACTGACGAAAGACCCTCAAGCGTAGTGGTTGTCTCGCGGGCGCACGCGTCGTGAACTTCACTCACATTAGTGTCTGCCCGCACACGGCCGGAGTCGACATAGCGCATGCTGTCAGGAAGACCTGTGTCTACGTGCACTTCACCGTTGCCTATAGCATCGGCACGGTCATAATTCACAGAGCGCCCGCTATCCGGGGAAGCCTTCTCGCACACTTCTTCATTGGTAACATCTTCAGTACACGGGCGGCCAGCGTCCACGCCGCGCACGCATGAAAAGCTCTTCGGTTACAACGTTATCAAACAACGTCGGCACTTGCTCCCGCGACACAGTAGCAGCAGTTCTGCCTTCCTTCCCTTAAGGGGGGGCGCGGCAAGTAAAGTGCCGATTTTGGTCAAAATATGCGATTTTCTGATTTATTTTTTTTCGTAATCTTCAGACCTTCAACTTCCTTGTTCTAAAATATTACAGCGAAACGTGCGCCACAAATCCCGCAATTAGTGTTTTTTCCGAGGCTAGTCGCCGAAAAGTGCGAAAAAAAAGCCCCTGAAACGGTGTTGTTCACGCCGCACAAACGCGCCAAGTTGTTGACCGTGGGCCGCCATTTTGGTAGCTTTGGAAAGAGGAGAAAGCCGGCTTCCCGATGGTCGCGGTCTCGTATTTCGCCGAGTGAAAATAAAAGCGCGAGGAGCAAGTAAAAAAACGAAAACGAAGAACGGCAATTGGCTGCGCGGGTCACGTGGTAGCAGGCGCGACCTCTTACTGGTCAAAGCTGCGCCGCGCACCTTGGCAACCTTGGAAGCGCGAGCGCATCTGCGGCCGCCGTGTCGAGAATCATCCGGCGTGCGCTTCGTTTTTTGCCAGTTTGCTGCTTTTGTGATAGTTCGCGTGCTTTTTTTACCAAGCTTTGTTTACATCGGTGGTCTCTTCTGAGTGCTTGCTCATACTGCGGTGCTATGTTGCCGCAAAAAAAGTTCCGGAGCGTCCATAAGTACGGCAAGCGTCGGAAAGCTTGGAACAAAGGGCAGACGACTGCGGCTGCCGTCCCAGTCGCAGTTCCGGACGGAGCATGCTCTTCAAGCGTCACGGAGCCTCTACTCAGACCCTCCGCTGATTGTTGTGAGGCCAAGAGTGTGGAAGGTGCCACATCGTCGTATGTCAGACCGCCGGATGCCGTCGACCGTGATGGACGCTCTCGCGAACCCGATTGCGGTGGCACCGCGTCGGCAGCCGTTGCAACTCCGGGCGTGCGCGCGTCGAACATTCTATCGCGAGTTTCGGCCCAGATTCCGAGCAGTGAAGAAATCGCGCAGCGGGCGCAGACAAGGCGGGATGTTTTGGATGCCGTAGCATCGAAGTCCGCTTCAAAGCGGAAGCTCGAGCTTCTGAACGAAGGCTGCGACGAAAATGACGGCGGTAAGGACTCCACATTCTTCATTGTAAATAAGAAGATGCTGAACGGTCTGCTTTCGTCAGTAAAGTGCAACAAGTGCGACGAAGGGTCGATACGCCTCGAGACTACGCACTGCCTTGGACTCGCGGCGAGGATGGAACTTTTTTGTGACAATTGTGGCAGAGTGAACAGTGCGTGGTCGTCCCCGAGGTGCTCCGGGCAACAAAAAACGAACCCCTTTGAGGTAAACGTGCGTGCTTTGAGGGCTGTGCAGTCAGTTGGCAGAAAACAATCTGCCATAAATGACATTTTTTCTGCGATGGACATTTCGCATCGAGCACTGCACCACAAGTCCTACCAGAGGCTGCAAAGGAAGTACAGCCACCCTGCCACCACATCAGCTGCCACCCGCATTGAAGCAGAAAGTGCACAGAAGGTGCATGACATTTACAAGGACCTAGGAGGAGTGCCAGCCAACATTGACGTCATTTACGACGGCACGTGGATGACGAGGGGGCACAGAAGTCATATTGGCGTGGGCTGTGTAATCGAGCTGTACACAGGCTTGGTCTTGGACCACTGTGTCCTGTCCAACTACTGCCAAGGCTGTGCTGTTGGCCCCAAGCCTGGTGACGACAACTATGAGGAGTGGCTTGAGAAACACAAGCCACAGTGCCAAAAGAACACCGATGCTAATGCAGGCCAAATGGAAGTAGAAGCAGCTAGGATCATGTTTGAAAGATCGTTTACCAAGTACAAGCTTCGATACATCAATGTGCTCTGCGACGGTGACAGCCGTACGTACCTTGCCCTCACGCAAGACAAGGTGTATGGCTACATGGTGATTAAGAAACAGGAGTGTGTGAACCATGTGAAAAAAAGAATGGGCACTTCCTTGCGCAACCTTCTTGATGAGCACAAATCCAAAGGCCGAGGACTGAGCATGGGTGGCAAAGGCCGGCTGACGCAGGGCCTGATAAAGAAGTTGACGAATTATTATGGCTGGGCCATTAAGAGCCACCCCAATGATGTTCCTGGCATGGAGAGGGCTATCATGGCCACTTATTACCATGTAACATCCACAGACCAGGATCCACACCACAACCTGTGCCCAAGTGGGACTGACTCCTGGTGCCCGCACAATCAGGCATTGGCCAAGGGAGAGCCGCTGCCGCCTCACAAACATAAACTGCCCCCTCACGTGCGAGTGGCACTGATGCCAATCTACAAGCGCCTCTCGAACAAAAAGCTCCTTGAAAGGTGTGCGCAGGGAAAAACCCAGAACGCTGTGGAGAGTATGAACAGCCTCATTTGGTCACTCCAGTCCAAGAGCCAGTTCGCCTCCCTTCGAAGTGTGGAAAGTGCAGTTGCAGATGCAGTCTGCCGTTTCAATGGTGGCTGCAAGAGTGCGCTACAAGAGATCACTGCTCAACTGGGCTTCAATCCAGGAGACTGCTCTTTGCGGCGAGCAGCCGAAAAGGATGCCAAAAGGGTAAAGAGGGCTCAAAAGGCGCATTGTTCCACGACAAAGAAGCGCAAAACTGGGTTGCGCTCTACAGAGGCCAAGGCCACAGCATCTCAGGATTACTGCCCAGGAGGATTCTGAGTGTTTTAGGCATGTTGTGAACTTCCAAACAAGAGTGAACTTTCAAAGTCAGTTTTCTCAACTCTTGATTTTCGCCTATGTGCCTTCGCTAGAACATCTGTCATTTTCTAACAAAGACTGATAGAGTCGTTCCGTTTTTTGCACTAGACTCAGGAGGCCTTTAGCAGTGCAATAAAGCTTTATCTCTCTTCTTACTCATCATTTAAAATTTTTAGAACACATTTTATAATTACTGCAATGTGTGCGCAAAACAACATCCATGTTTTGGAAATTTTATTTATGGTTACAAGAACTAGAAAAATCAACTAATAGCTTCTTTGCACAAGTTGATGCTTTGGGAACATAAAAATATGAAAAAATAATTTCATTTAGCAATAATTATCTCTTTAAGTGTGAAGAGCATTAATTAGTATAATTATGCTTGTAACTCAAAAAGTACAAGAGGTATTTGAAAACGGTTTTCATATTTGGAATCCTCACAATCATCCACATACACACACCAAATTTCATCACAAACAGTACATTAATAAAAAAATTAGTTTTACTTGCCACGTCCCCCCTTAAGGGGGGATGCTACACCTTCCAAAAACTCTTTGATTTTTGCGAGTACCTCAGTCAAATTTGGAGAGCCTATGTAGATTTTACTGCTGATTTCAAAAATCTAATTCTTTTTCTGCTGTGACAATTAGTTTTAAAGATATAATGAACTGCGACTTTTTCAATTAAGGCCTAATTAGCTAATTAACTGTAACTTGGATATTGATGTGCAACCTATAGAACCAATTCGGTATGTTCACAGTGTGCAATAAAGTATAAATCATTGTTCTGGGCTATTTCGAAGCAAAGTTGTGGGATGTTGAATATGACATGAAAAATTTCCCCATCTACACTTGAAACAAAAGATCCATTTAGAGAATTTTCTCCAAAAATTATTACAATAAAACTTACTTTACGACACATCCCCTGCATTTATCTTCGAAACAAAAAAGAAATCGTAATGATAACCCAGATAGAACAAGAGATATTGCTCCGGCATAATGGGAAGCACATGAAAATTGTCCTTTTGAGAAATCGAGAAAAAACGTGGGCACACATTTTTACTGCAGAAGATGCAACAAGACAACCTCAAAACGCACCAGAAGCATAGTCTGAATGCATTCTGTGCTCATGCCTCCTCTTCACTAGCTTCCGGAGTGCCAATGAAGCTGTTCTTTTCTTGTTGGAGACAATGCTGCGACGGTGGTCTTTTTCTCTCGCTCTCCTGGCACCAGTACTTGTCGCATTCATGTCCATTTCTCCTAAGATTGCCGTTGCAGAATTCAAATTGCCCGTGTTGAAGCGCAGCACTGCTTCTGCAACAGCTGCTTCAACAGCGAACAGGGACGCATGGTGCTCCTTGGGGGCCAAACTCCAGATTACCGAATGTAGGCTCTCGTTGGAGTTCTGCGTTTTGCCGCGTTCGCACCTCTGAAGCAGGGCTCTTTCCGAAAGCCGGGTATAAACCGGTAGTAATGCCTCTGCCACGTCTTTCGGTAGATTGTAGGCATGCCTGGGGTCGGGCTCACCCTTTGCTTTTGCGGCATTGTGCCGACACCATGAAGTTTCACCAGCTGGGCACAGACTGTGGTCCGAGCATTCATCAGTGGAGGTGACGTGGCGGTATGTGGCCATCACAGCCTTTTGCATCTCGCCCACGTCACCTTCATGCGATTTCAGAGCCCGGCCATAATATGTGCTCAGCCTGGTGATCAGCTCACCTGTGAGCCTGCCTTTCCCACCAAGGCCTCTTTTCCCATCGCACTTTTGTTTCTGCACCAGGTTTCTCAATGCGGTGCCCATCAGTTTCTGTACATGATTAATACAGTCTTCCTTCTGCACGTCAATGTAACCATACACCTTGGCGTCTTGTATGGCGCAAAATGTCCTAGAGTCTCCATCAGACAGCATAGTTGTGTAGCGCAGGCCATGGCGTTCAAGCGACCTCTGAAATAGAATTAGAGCCGCCTCCACTTCCATTTGCCCCGCTTTGCTGTTCGTATTTTTTTGGCATTTGTGGTTAGCCTTCCATTCTTGATAGCCCTCACTACTAGGCTTTGGGCCCACCTCGCAGCCTAGGCAAAAGTTGGAAAGAACGACGTAGTCCAACACGTAGCCACTAAATAATTCGATAACTGTGCCCACGCCGATGTGGGAAGAATGGCCTCGCGTCTTCCACGTGCCGTCGTAGCTAACGGCAATATTGCCCCGGTGGCCGAAGCACAAGTCATCATAAATTGTTCTAACCTTTTCCGCACATTCGCTCATAGCGGACTCAGCCGCTCGCGTTGCAGCGGGTGCCAGCGTGTTCTTCAAATGCCGCTGAAACGTCTTGCGGTGCATACCGCGGTGTGAGATGCCCATTGTTGCGAAAATATCGTTCATTTTCGTTTGGCCGTTGCCGGTAGCCACCATCGCCCTCGAAGCGAGAAGATTTACCTGAAACGGATTGCACGTTTTCGTGCCGTTCGCGCGGGGCGAAGTCCATTCATTCGCGATCTCGCCGCACCTTTCACACTGCACTAGCACTTTCACGGCAAGTCCGTAGTCCCGATCCCCTCTGACGATCGTAGCCGGTCCGTGGCAGGCTTTGCAACACAAGGCACCCATTATCGCGTTTAGGATATCTAGATGCATAAGCAGATAAGGAGCAGCGTGGTCCGAGTCCTGTGCGGTTGCCTCGCTACAACTCGCGGTGAAAAAGTCAATTTTCCGTGCAGTTGCTGGCGCCGATGAAAGCCGGTCGAGCGTCGCTTTCTCCCGGGCATGATTTTCTTCAACTTCGGCGTTTGTCACCACCTTGGCGTCGATTCGTAGTCGTCCGGAGTTCGCTTCACCGTCATCGTCGTCGGAGGCAACGCGCTCGGTCGCACCATCGCTGAACGGCCGCGGAGCGTCGACACATCGTTCGTCGGAGTCAACCAAGGGCTCTGATGACTTCGTAGACTTTCTCCCACGACCTTTGCATTTCCTGCGACCAAATGCGTGCACGGTCCGATACTTTTTTGCGTTTCCAGGCATGGCGATACGATCAGAAGCTTCAGAGTGCTCTGCCGATTTCGAGGCGTCACAGCGGTAACCCTTTCAAAATGGCGTCGGGTCGCGTATGCAGGCGCAAACCGCGAGCTTCCAGCCAACTTTAAGGGGGGACGCGGCACTTCGGGATCGAAAATCCGAAGCACTTTAAGGGGGGACGCGGCACTTCGGGACCGAAAATCAGCCAAAAAATCGAGTTTTCGCGGACCTTCTTTTCGCGTTCCCGACATCATTGCGCACCTATTTACAAAATTTCATAGCCGAATACCATCAACTTTTATCGTTATTCAACTTTAAAAAACCGAAAACGGGCGTCCTGCCCTTTAAATTGAGGGCGAATAGCGCAGGTTTCGGCTCTACGATACGCGGGAACTACGCGCTCGATCGGCGCCATTTTGGTCTTGTTTGAAAGAACGCGTTTTCAGCTGTTTTTTTTATTCAGTAAGCAACATTGAGCGTTTCCCCGGCTCGAAAAACGGGGCCTCAAAGACGAAGAGCCGCGCTCACTGCCATTGGCTAAACGGCGCACGTGACTGAAATGGCGCTTTCCGGTTGGCTGGAAGCTCGCGGCTTGCGCCTGCATACGCGACCCGACGCCATTTTGAAAGGGTTACCGCTGTGACGCCTTGAAATCGGCAAAGCACTCTGAAGCTTCTGATCGTATCGCCATGCCTGGAAACGCAAAAAAGTATCGGACCGTGCACGCATTTGGTCGCAGGAAACGCAAAGGTCGTGGGAGAAAGTCTACGAAGTCATCAGAGCCCTTGGTTGACTCCGACAAACGATGTGTCGACGCTCCGCGGCCGTTCAGCGATGGTGCGACCGAGCGCGTTGCCTCCGACGACGATGACGGTGAAGCGAACTCCGGACGACTACGAATCGACGCCAAGGTGGTGACAAACGCCGAAGTTGAAGAAAATCATGCCCGGGAGAAAGCGACGCTCAACCGGCTTTCATCGGCGCCAGCAACTGCACGGAAAATTGACTTTTTCACCGCGAGTTGTAGCGAGGCAACCGCACAGGACTCGGACCACGCTGCTCCTTATCTGCTTATGCATCTAGATATCCTAAACGCGATAATGGGTGCCTTGTGTTGCAAAGCCTGCCACGGACCGGCTACGATCGTCAGAGGGGATCGGGACTACGGACTTGCCGTGAAAGTGCTAGTGCAGTGTGAAAGGTGCGGCGAGATCGCGAATGAATGGACTTCGCCCCGCGCGAACGGCACGAAAACGTGCAATCCGTTTCAGGTAAATCTTCTCGCTTCGAGGGCGATGGTGGCTACCGGCAACGGCCAAACGAAAATGAACGATATTTTCGCAACAATGGGCATCTCACACCGCGGTATGCACCGCAAGACGTTTCAGCGGCATTTGAAGAACACGCTGGCACCCGCTGCAACGCGAGCGGCTGAGTCCGCTATGAGCGAATGTGCGGAAAAGGTTAGAACAATTTATGATGACTTGTGCTTCGGCCACCGGGGCAATATTGCCGTTAGCTACGACGGCACGTGGAAGACGCGAGGCCATTCTTCCCACATCGGCGTGGGCACAGTTATCGAATTATTTAGTGGCTACGTGTTGAACTACGTCGTTCTTTCCAACTTTTGCCTAGGCTGCGAGGTGGGCCCAAAGCCTAGTAGTGAGGGCTATCAAGAATGGAAGGCTAACCACAAATGCCAAAAAAATACGAACAGCAAAGCGGGGCAAATGGAAGTGGAGGCGGCTCTAATTCTATTTCAGAGGTCGCTTGAACGCCATGGCCTGCGCTACACAACTATGCTGTCTGATGGAGACTCTAGGACATTTTGCGCCATACAAGACGCCAAGGTGTATGGTTACATTGACGTGCAGAAGGAAGACTGTATTAATCATGTACAGAAACTGATGGGCACCGCATTGAGAAACCTGGTGCAGAAACAAAAGTGCGATGGGAAAAGAGGCCTTGGTGGGAAAGGCAGGCTCACAGGTGAGCTGATCACCAGGCTGAGCACATATTATGGCCGGGCTCTGAAATCGCATGAAGGTGACGTGGGCGAGATGCAAAAGGCTGTGATGGCCACATACCGCCACGTCACCTCCACTGATGAATGCTCGGACCACAGTCTGTGCCCAGCTGGTGAAACTTCATGGTGTCGGCACAATGCCGCAAAAGCAAAGGGTGAGCCCGACCCCAGGCATTACTACCGGTTTATACCCGGCTTTCGGAAAGAGCCCTGCTTCAGAGGTGCGAACGCGGCAAAACGCAGAACTCCAACGAGAGCCTACATTCGGTAATCTGGAGTTTGGCAACCAAGGAGCACCATGCGTCCCTGTTCGCTGTTGAAGCAGCTGTTGCAGAAGCAGTGCTGCGCTTCAACACGGGCAATTTGAATTCTGCAACGGCAATCTTAGGTGAAATGGACATGAATGCGACAAGTACTGGTGCCAGGAGAGCGAGAGAAAAAGACCACCATCGCAGCATTGTCTCCAACAAGAAAAGAACAGCTTCATTGGCACTCCGGAAGCTAGTGAAGAGGAGGCATGAGCACAGAATGCATTCAGACTATGCTTCTGGTGCGTTTTGAGGTTGTCTTGTTGCATCTTCTGCAGTAAAAATGTGTGCCCACGTTTTTTCTCGATTTCTCAAAACGACAATTTTCATGTGCTTCCCATTATGCCGGAGCAATATCTCTTGTTCTATCTGGGTTATCATTACGATTTCTTTTTTGTTTCGAAGATAAATGCAGGGGATGTGTCGTAAAGTAAGTTTTATTGTAATAATTTTTGGAGAAAATTCTCTAAATGGATCTTTTGTTTCAAATGTAGGTGGGGAAATTTTTCATGTCATATTCAACATCCCACAACTTTGCTTCGAAATAGCCCAGAACAATGATTTATACTTTATTGCACACTGTGAACATACCGAATTGGTTCTATAGGTTGCACATCAATATCCAAGTTACAGTTAATTAGCTAATTAGGCCTTAATTGAAAAAGTCGCTGTTCATTATATCTTTAAAACTAATTGTCACAGCAAAAAAAGAATTAGATTTTTGAAATCAGCAGTAAAATCTACATAGGCTCTCCAAATTTGACTGAGGTACTCGCAAAAATAAAAGAGTTTTTGGAAGGGGTAGCATCCCCCCTTAACGGCGAAAATGATGTTGTGATTGGAACTTTTTTGCACCGTCCGGCATTGCGAGACGCACTAGCAGGTATACGAGTCACGACACCTTCACAAGGGCGATACCCTTTCAAAACGACGGCGAACACTGCCAGCAAATTATCGGGAAACTCCATTTTGGTCACGTGCGTCAAGCAACCAAAGGAATCATGCGCTGCGCGTGATTTTCACTTCGGTTTTTTGCTTTTGCGAGGGGCACATAGTTGTCTACTGGAAAAGAAAAAAAAAGCTATAAACGCGACCTTTCCAACAAGACAATGGCGCTGGCGGAACGCGTACTTCGCATGCCTTCGGCGGTGTAAGTACTGCTAGTTTACACTTCAATTTAACGGTCCGCTTGAGCGAAGTTGCTCTTTTTATGGGTTATAACTTGAACAATAAGTGGAATTTCGAAGCCAAACTTTGCTGATAGATGCAGAAGGGCATCGGGAACGTGAAAATAGCGAGAGAGAAAATTCAAATTTTGGGCCGATTTTCCACTTCTAAATGTGCAAGAGTGCCGACACCCCCTGTAAAGTTGTTTGCGCTGCATTGCGCACATGTCTCGCCCAAAAGCCGCATTTCGGGTTACAACTACCGGGTGGTAGGTGGCGTTGTGTTCGGGAGCATTGATCACCACTATCTTCATCATCATGGTATAATCCCTGGCAGAAGGCAAGCCTTAGTGGCGGGCGAGAGAGTTGAGCGAGTCTCTTCTGCGCGTGGCGGTTGCCGCGAACATTTCTCTAGCGTGGGTCACCGATGCGTGGCACCGCAGGTTGCAGGTCAAGGGCCCTCGTGGTAAGTCGAGCGTTGACGACGCCTCCTTAAGTGTGTTTTGGAGTGTTTGTGTAAGGATGCCCTAGCGTGTTGATCTCGATTTATGTTATAATAATTCGGCGACGATATTGTCGTTCTAAAGCAGTAAAATAAATGTCTTTTAGTTTGGTTTGGTTTGGACCGACCGCATCTGCTGTGTCTGTTCACTCCAAGAGCGTGGTGCTCACCATTTCAAGACCCCACAAGTGTCGCGTCCCCCCTTAAAGCCCAAACCCCATAAGCATGAAAATGCACGCGACAGCGACGAGCGACGCGACGTAGATCGGCGTTGCGCGATCAGTCGCTAGCGCAGGCAAACCTCATTCACGCGACGGCTTCGGCGAGCGAATTCCACTGTTGCTGGCATGAGGCCGTCAACTCGCACCAAGAAAACCGCGTAGCGAGCGGTTTCCAATTTAAAAATAAGATATGTTGTTGTGTAATGGAAAGGAAAGTGTTTATTATTGCCTTGCAGCATTCTATATATGCGCATGCGTAATATACATTGCGTTATTTCTTGTTGCGCATACGTGACTCGGGCAGGGTCACGTGCACCTATGTAGTCTTCGTCTTTTCCGGTATTTCGCTATTGGCTGCTTGAGCCCAGCACTTCCGGGCGATGAGCGACGGTTTCCAAATCTGGAGAACCGAGCGATCGCGCGAAAACGAGCACGCGACACGTCGCGCGAACGCCCTGTTTCGTCGCTCGTCGCTGTCGTGTGCATTTTCGCGCTTATGGAGTTTGGGCCTTAAGGAAGTTCGAATTAATAAAAGCTAAATGAACGGAGGACTCACCATGCAGTGGCGCATGTGCATTGAGCTAACGCATGAGGGGGAAGTTTCAGAAGACTTACATTTATTCATGAATCAAAGGACATCCATCATTAATTGAAGTAATCGGTGATGCACGTCTGCACACGTTTGCCTATCAGCGAGTCAATTTTGCTTGCAGCTTGCAAAGCATATCTACTTCGGCTTCAGCATTTTCCTGGCAAAAGAAGTTGCGAGCGACAATGTCCAGAGCCGACACTCTCCAAAGACTACAACAAAACGACTGTGTCTCCGCTACGCAGCCGCAGTGTGGCCAGCAAGTAACAAGAAAGGAGGAGAGTTTCGACGCAGAGAGAAGCAGATCGGCATTTGAAAAAGAACTGAAGATCCATTTAATTAACCCTGCACTTCCAGAACTAGTTCACAGTGGTGCCGTCTCGGTGCTGTCTTCATGTAGGTGACGTTTCAAATAATGCAGCAGCGACGAGACGCAGAAATGAATACGAGAGTGCAGGTGTCGTGCAAGGCCTATGCTACTCATCGGCTGTCTCGAGGGTTGTCGAGGCTGTGCTTCAAAAAAGACTGCGCCGCTTACGTTGTTTGGCATGTGTCTGCTGAAAAATTTTCACTGTCTTAATTGTTGCTCATCGCTAAAACAGACTCGAATGCGATCGGCTGTGTCGTCTGCTGCAGCTGCAGCCATCTTGTGCTGCACAGACTCGGCACTATCTCACGAGCAGGTGCAGGGAATTCGTGAACTGACCTTGCACGACAGCTGCATTTTTTTAAAACGAATACTGCGGTTCACGAAGTGCAGGTGAAATGAATGGACCTCAACACTTCATGACAGGTTTTTTTTTTCTTCGCGTGCGTCGTTGAAAGGAGAACGGTCTGCGTGGCAGGGATGAGAAAGGGGAATGCGTGGCACTGGCGACGCGTGAGAGAAAGCCAACGCTCTGCGACAGCTTTCTTTTTTTTTTCTCTCTCCCTTCGCGCGTTGCGTTAAAAGAAGAAGGGTCTTATGTGGCAGGGACAAAAAAAGGGAGAAGCGTGGCACAGGCGCGTCGTACATCAGCATTTGAGGGAGTGCAAACATTCCGCTGCAGCCTTTTCTTTCCTTTTATTTTCCTTCGCGGGCAGCGTTGAGGTGTCAGAGTGGCCATCCCGGGATAGGGCGTTGGGCTGTGAGCATTTTCGGAGCGCGATAGGCTCGAATATACCGTCGTAAGTGCTTGCCCGCTCGGATTACAAGGCGTTTTTGCCAATTGGAATACACATAGCTTTGATGGGACTTTAGCGTGAGTTCGAATGAACTGGAAGTTTGAATTAAGCGTGTCCGAGTTAATGAGATTCGACTGTATGTAGCTTCTTTACAAGAAATTTGTGTGCAAGCGTTTTCATTGTTCTATTCTCAAAATTGCTTTAAAAAGTTTGCGATTGCACAATATTGTTAGACTGTTGCATCTTTGAAGAAGTTACATGGGAGCTTCTCTCACATGACTGACTGCGGCTTGAGTAATGCATTTTTATTGATTGATTTTTCATCTTGAATATGACCAAGGTTCGCTTGGGACGCTTCTGAAGCACGACGTGGTATTTGGGCATTGCAGTTCAAATACGCGAAGATCTCCTCCAAGGTGAATGGCAGCGTGAAGAAGGGCGTCATATTTTCCACGTACTCGTCTCTGATTGGTGAAAGCCAAGGTGGTGGCAAGTACAAGACGCGGCTCAAGCAGCTCCTGCACTGGTGTGGCGATGATTTCGACGGAGTTGTATCCTTCATTACTGTTTGAGTAATATTTGTTTCTGGTCAAATCTGCTGATGTTAAAGGGATACATATTAGTACAAAGTAACAAAGACTCAAAGGAAACGCAGTAAAAGGTTACAGGATTGTAGGAAAAAAAATTTGGAAATGCGGACTAGCCTGGAAAGTCATTTCCACTCTTGCGCCGAACATATGCAGCGCTTCATGCTTGTTGCACGCCCAAAATTGTTTAATATAACCATGTTGTAGTCAAATATGACCATATTAATGAGAGCGACGGCAAGGTATACAAAGGCTGGGACTGGAGAATACGCTCGATTTTTTTTTTTTTTAATTAACGACAGTTGAATTAAGAATTTTTTTTTGTAGTAATAGGGAGTATAGTAAAGTTGGAAGATTCTGAAGTTATTCGAGGCTTTTCACATTTTAAGGAAAGAAACACGCGTTGCAATAGTAGTGACACTGCTGTTTGCTTTGTTTTTGTATTTTATTGAAAGTGAGTGATGTGTCTTTGCGATTACCTTTTGCCTATACTGACATGCTCGCACACAACTGTTCTGTTCCTGTGCCTTCACTTTTTCAATAAACTGTTCTTTTATAATTTCATTTTTCTGCTTCCTATTATTTCTTTCTTGAGTTTTATTTGTTTGCACTAATATGTATCCCTTTCTGTAACTGTTGTATTCAGTACTGTGTGGTGTTATGCTTGTGCATATGTGCTTTGAAAGCCTTAGTACAATCTATTGTTAATTGCACACTTTCTAGCTCTCTTGAATTTTCGATCCTGTTCATGACGAAACGACAGTTTAAGATTAGGCACACATTAGGGCTGGCCTTTGTGCTCGTGCCTTCAAGGCGGAGATACCACTGTCTTAAAAATGTTTTACTCAACTATAGTCGTACGTCAAAATGAACCCCAAATAGTCCAACTTAATCCTGAGGCCCCACTATGGCATGCCTCACAATCTTGTTCGTACATGAACGTTCCGTCAGAAGTATGGTGGTGGAAGATTGCGAATGGTGCATTTTGTTTGAATGACTGTATGCAGAAAAGTTTCTAAGCTAGTGAAATTACCGCCTCTACTTTTGCTCTTGGAAGTGCATTTCAAGGTGTGTGGTTCAATTGGCGGTGCCTTTTCAGAAGTGTTTGTAGCTTGACACCAGTTCTGAGAGAGACGGGGTAACATCTAGAGAGCTTTCATCGGCATGGTGTTTAGGCCATGAAGAGATCTTTAGCATGTACCGTGTGCATAAGTTGTCTGGCACTCGGGTTCTTGAGAAAGCTACAGCAGAATATGGGTCAGTGAATGTTTTTTTAAATGTTATCGCTGCATGGAACAGCCTGCTCTAGTTTGATTGGTCTTGTGTTTGACTTCTATGCTTAATGCATATTTCACCAAGAACATATCTGTCAGATTATTGTAACATTTGTTGATAATGTTCTTTATAGTAGGTTCTCTGTGCAGTGCTAGCATCATTTTTTGGGCTCCTTGACTGCACGGTCAGATTGTATTTGACGAGTGCCACAAAGCCAAAAACTTGTGTCCCGTGGGCTCCTCCAAACCAACCAAGACTGGCCTCACTGTGCTAGAACTGCAGAACAAGCTTCCCAAGGCACGAGTGGTCTATGCCAGTGCTACAGGTCAGTGACTGGCCAACCTAGCATTCTTTTTAACCATTTCACTTTGGTTGTCAAGTATAGTCATGAGATTTTGTACCAAATAACCGGTGGTGTGTACTATACTCATCATAGATGGCCATACTTGTCATCGTAGGGCCATTTCAATACCTTCCAAGTCTCAGGTCGATCAGTTTGTTTGTTTGTACAGTTGTTAGGAAAACCTCCCAAAATTCAAAATTTCTGTGCATGATCTGGCCGCATTGACAAAATTTCAGCCTCATCCAATCCAGGCTTTTTGTTTATCCATTGCATTTTATTGTAAATGAATGTGGGAGGCGTTCGTCTGAACGCACAGTGGTATCACAGTGATGCGAAACCGGCATATATGAATTCGTGAAGTTTCCTAGCCGGATTCATGTTCATCGAGCCAAAATTCAGATGTTCTGAACACTTCCTCGTCGCGGCAAGTCGTATGAACTTTAGTACCGAATAGCAGCATGCTAGAAGCTTTGGAAGGTCGCGCGCAGCCAACACAAGTACCGTCAGAACTGTGTTTTTGTTTGCCATAATTGCTGTAGACAAAACTGCAGTCGCTCTTGACATGATCATGTATGGCGACGGCATAACTGACAGAACTCCAAAAGTGCACGTGCATCGCACACTCGACCAGTCAAAGCAACATTGCTTTCTACAAACACTCTGGACGAAATCGAGGCAGATGCAGTCGTAGATAGCTAAAAACGACTGTTTTGAGGGCACGTGCACGAAATGGCGGTTGTGGCGACGCGATGACTAGCCGAGGGCACACGGCTAACACAGCGGTAGGTCAAAGGCAATAAAGATGTAAAAAAGGCTACAAGTGTTTTGGCTTTCCTGTTGAAATAATCTAGTACCATTGTTCCTGTTGATCTGCATACTTTGGCTATACCTTTGCATTCAGTTTTCAGTAGGCGTCAAGCGAAACTTTGACCCGCGCTTTCCCAGCAGACGGCTGCGCCGTCCCATCCGTTCACGTGTGTCCCAGGAAGATATACGCAAGTTCTTTTGGAACAAATAGATTTTGCTAGTTGTTCTGATGACACAAAATTTTAGGACATATGAGTATTTTCGCCCCCCTTTGCATCTTGCCTACTGTAGTTGGGAAACCCTACCCTTGAGTATTTGCCCACTTCCAGCCATTGTAAGACAGCAGTGTCGATGTTTACGGACCCCCCCCCCCCCCTTCCCTCACTTTTTTTCTTGTAGTGCAAGGGGGGGGGGGATGGAAATGAATAAGTGCAAACCCTTTCCCTTGATGTGTATGTGCCTGGCAGTATTGGCAAAGCGCCTTTCATTGTATTTCCATGCAGTGAAGGCAACTTCTAGTTGTCCTTCTTTTGCACTTAGTGAAATAAAGGAACCCCATTGAATTAAAAAGAATGGTACCATTTTATTTGTAAAAATTTCTACAAGTTGATGGAAAAAAAAAAACTCTAATAAATGTGGTGTGATTTCCTTCTTTTTCGGGCTAGGGAGAGTGTAATACACTGTCTTATATTCAGTGTTTTGATACATCTTCATGGCACTGCCATTTGTGGCATTCTTTCCTTGAACAATAGTAGAATATAATGGAGTAAAACTTAGTTAATGCTTACATTGAATATGCTTTCTATGCTTGTTTCTTATTTTGCCTACCATGCGGAAATGTTATACATATGTTGCTATATATTCTTTGCCAGCTTTGCTTGGGCTTGTCTCCAGTGTGTAATAAACTGAGTTATTTATTCTTTGCCAGCTTTGCCTGGGCTTGTCTCCAGTGTGTAATAAGCTGATAAGGATTATGTTTAATTGCTAATAAAGTTTCAACCAGTGCATTGTGCCCCAAGCCGAGGCAGTGGGCACCTTAACTTTTCGGCCACATTTGTTAGGCTTTCTGTATTGGGGCAGACATTTGTGCATGTTGGAGTGTGGCTACAGCGGTATTGGTGTTGCATATAGATGAAAGTAGACGCTCAAGTTTAAAACAAACCGACCATAAAATCCTCTGCAAAATATGCGCCCAATGACCGAGCAAGCCCCCACGCCCTCATTTGCTACCTTTGTTTTTTCCGCCATTTTATTTAATACAGAATCCTGCAGCAGTGCTCTAAATGGTTTCCAGTGACCCAATTTCAACGAATCTGTGGTAGATAATAAGTGGATGTTTTTTTTGTACTCTCACAGTGTGCTGCCTCAGGGTTGCATTTCTAGTTGTCACAAATTGTCAGAAAATTTGAAGATGATCTTTTACCCCCCTTATTATAACTCTTGAAACTTTGCACAAGGATTCCCTCTGGATCAGTAAAAATAGTAAATGCATGTCTATTCATAAACACTTTTCATTAGAAGCACTGGTGTGCACTTTGAATTCTTAGTGGCTCCTCTGTTGCCATATTCAGTTTTGATCTAGACCAAACTAGACATCCCCCCCCCCCCCCCTACAAATTTTTCACCTTAGGAGGAGTCTTGCTCGGGATTTTTTACGATAACTTTAGACATTGCTGTTGTGTTGAGTTTGCTACCTTGGAAGGGTGAGACTTCTCAGCCGGCAAGGTGACTTTTTGCCACGGTTGGATGTGTGTTTTCTCTGCAGGTGCCTCCGAGCCAAAGAACATGGCCTACATGACTCGCCTAGGCATCTGGGGTGAGGGAACACCGTTCCGGGAGTTCTCGGATTTCATTTCAGCTGTCGAAAAGCGAGGCGTTGGGGCCATGGAGTTGGTCGCCATGGACATGAAGGTGAGCCTTTAGAATGCAGAGCTTTGTGAGGCTGTGTGCTGGATTTCCGTTTCCCCTAGTTGTACTGAGAAGCTGATGGCCTGTTACGTGCACCTGTGCTTCCCTGATTTAGAAAGAAAGCTGAAAACAGTATCTTACGAATTCGCTGGCCACTGCGAAGGATGTCTTTTCTTTGGCAGTTTACTTATAAAATTATGGACGCTGAACTTCGAATAACCAGGCACACGACACGAGTGGGTTGACATGCCAGCTAAGTTTTATGTTGTTAGCACGCCCCGCCGCGGTGGTCTAGTGGCTAAGGTACTCGGCTACTGACCCGCAGGGCGCGGGTTCGAATCCCGGCTGCGGCGGCTGCATTTCCGATGGAGGCGGAAATGTTGTAGGCCCGTGTGCTCAGATTTGGGTGCACGTAAAAGAACCCCAGGTGGTCTAAATTTCCGGAGCCCTCCACTACGGCGTCTCTCATAATCATATAGTGGTTTTGGGACGTTAAACCCCACATATCAATCAATCAATTATGTTGTTAGCACTTATCAGAAACATATTAATGGGCATTCCAGGTTTCTATTGTAATCGATTCTGCCTAAGAAAACATAAATGTTTGCCATGCTTTCTGGTTAGGGAATGAAACTTGTGGGTTTACTGTCCCTTGATAATCAATACGATTATTTACTTTGTAAACCTTTGTGTACCAGCAAGGCCTTTTCTCTCTTTCTTTATTTGAGTGGAAAGCTCTAGGTGCAGCGCATACCCGTGTTTTCTTGAAAATTATATTTAATAGTGCATTATTTTATTGGATGACTGTACGTCTGAATTATGTTGTCGAAATTTAATTGTGAGGTGTGGACAATGGGTGGCTTGCATTGTGCCAACTGTACTAATGCTTTGTGCCGGGAGTGTTGTCTCCCTGATACATCGATGCATTCAGCAACAATCCTGTGTTGCCATAAGTGATGTCTTGCCAGGTGCATGGGCTGTCTTCACCGATGGTAGTGGCACGAAATTAACAAGGTGTGTCATTACGGGTGCTTAAAAAACGCTTGGTGCTGGAGATTGCAGGTTGCAGTGTACACAGAACAGCGTGACGGCAGGCTTCCCGAGTGGGGTGATGTAATTGCATGCATTGTCTGAGCGGTGAAGATGGGCTGGCTCGTTCAATCTCTCTGCTTCAGCTGCGTCACCTCTGCTCGTGGGCTTTTAGCCGTGGCTGAACATAAATGCAAGGGCTATGTTATCAATATGGACTTTATGTGGGACATGGTAGCGATGCTGAAAACCCGTCAAGTGTGTCCATATAATTGTTATCACAATAAAATTCAGCCAGACTGTCATAATTACTCATTGTCCGATCACTGTGAAAATATTCATTTTGCAGCTTTTTCAGTAAGCACTTACCCAGTTTTTGTTTTGCCTTGCAGTTGAGAGGCATGTATATGGCTCGCCAGCTGAGCTTCACTGGAGTATCCTTCAAGATTGATGAAATACCTCTGGCAAAACAATTCATTGCCATGTACAACGAATCTGTAAAGCTGGTACGTTTTCATCTTAATTGAGTTGTTTTAGATTTATGGAGTGTTATAGAATTTGCAGTTTGTATGCCATTCTCACTCTTGTTTGTGCATTTGTGAGGAAAGTATTGCAGATTTATATGAAGTACAATATTTTGTTCAAAATATTTCGTTCGAAGGCCTGCTGAGAAGGCTAAAATACAATTTCCCGGAAAATCGGCAACGGTATTCTCCTGCCGCACATGCATATGCGTTTCTGCAAACTGCTGATATTTGGAGAACTGCCGTAACACTCTCACTGCACATCACATGTGTACATGTGGCAGAGCCTTTGAAAGCTGCTTGTTGATAAGTGGCGCTAAACTTGGTCGCAGCAGGTTGATCTTATTGCCTGGGGGCTCAGTGTGTGACAGAAGGCACGCTGGATAAGTTCAACACGCACAGTGAACTGCCGGTGTAACCTTTCCGACTTTGCACCTCCACTAGTCTCATGGTCTGGAAGTGGCTGGCTGATGGCTGCAGAAATCACCAGGATTTGTTTTAAGATGTTGTTAGCAACATACAAAGTAAAACAAATAAATGCAGGCTTGTTTTGTTAAGGGGAGACGCGGGTCGAAAAGTCGCGTTTTTTTTCCAAATTTCACCTTTTCTGTTTTTTGTTGCTTTATCATCTTTATACATTATATTTTGACATCTGAAAATATCACAGCGAAATAAGCATCAGAAGTCAGTGAAAAACGCGTCTGAGTGAGCGGCAGTGACGCGCGGCATCACGAAATTTACACAAAACGGGCTGCTGTTCGCGTGCTCGCGGGGCCGCGAAGAGAGCTGTCCGCCATATTGCGGCCGCTGGCTCGTGTAGAGTTGTCCTTACTCTCCACGATCCCGGTTCTTGAAGTCTCGTACGTTCACGAAAAATCTAAAAAGAAGCAACAAAAACAGTCTTTTCCCGCCGTTTCAAACCGCGCGCCACTAACGCAGGGCCGCCATTGGCTGACAGCACCCGTGTTTTCTTGCCGTAGTTCGCTTCACTGTTTTCCGGAGTTATTTTTCGCTGTTTTCGTGCGATGGCAAGCCCGAAAAAGGCCGTTGCCGACCATCGGAAATACAGAAGTAAGAACAAGTTCAGAGGGAAGCGGCGGAGGACGTACAAGAAAGCCACCGCCAACGAAAATGTCCGCGACGGGCCAGCGGCCGGTAGGCCTAAAATCGACCACGGCAACGTCGACCATGGCAACTGCGACGACGAGATCAACGCTGCAGTGAATTTTGTGAGTGCATCGCAGAAAAAGATCGCGTTATTCGAAAACGACGTCAGGCCGAATGCCGATCGTGCCGAAAGCGTAGTGCTGTGCGAGTTGGGTGCATTGACGGCCGTCGTCGCAGGCGCGGCATGCCCCGTTTGTCACGAGAGTAAACTCGCAGTTCGGGCACCGAATAAAAAGCGGAAAGGCCTTTCGGCGTTTCTGGAGCTACACTGCGAGAATGCGGAGTGCTCGGAGAGCATCCTTTCGTCCGCGTACTCGTCGAAGCGGGTCGCGTCAGATGGCGGCCGCGGTGCAAGCAGAAGCTACGACAGCGGGAGTTCGCGTGACGCCTTTGCCGTGAACCTGAAAGTGGTGCTTGCAGCGCGTGCCGTCGGTATCGGGCATGAGCAACTTTCACGATTTTGTGCAGTAGTTGGATTGCCAAACCCTATGCACCATAAGACCTTCCATGCTATCGGCAAAAAGATTCACAGTGCGGCAGTGAAGGCTGTCTGTGAAAACATGCAAAGGGCACGCAGCGTCACCAAAGAGGTGGCTGGTAACAGTGACGTGCCAGTCATGTTTGACGGCACATGGCAAAAAAGAGGCCACAAAAGCCACAATGGTGTGGGAACTGTAGTGTCCTTGGACACTGGTTTGTGCCTGGACTATGAAGTGCTTTCCAACTTCTGCCTGGCGTGCAGTTTGCATAACGACATGGGAGGCGATGAAGAAACATGGCAGGCGTTTCATCATCCCGTTTGTGAGAAGAATTGCGACTGTTCTTCGCATGCCATGGAGGCCGAAGCTGCAGTGCGCATTTGGCAGAGGACTGTGGACTATGAGACACCCCTGCGGTTCACCATCTTCCTAAGCGATGGAGACAGCAAGGCCTACAACGGGGTCTGTGATGCCAACGTGTACCCTGACACTCCAATTGAAAAAGAGGAGTGCACCAACCACGTGGCGAAACGTCTGGGCACCGGCCTGCGGAAGCTGCCAACGCCACTTCCACGAGGGGAGAAGCTGAAGGAGACCACCATCCAGAAGCTTCAAACTTACTTTCAGGTGGCCATTGTGAACAATCGGGGAAATGTCCACAAGATGTACACTGCCATATGGGCCTCATGTTTGCACTCGTGCTCAACAGACGGTGCTGGAAGTCACAAGTTCTGTCCTGCAGGCCCAGACTCGTGGTGCAAGCACCGACGTGCTGAGGCGCAGGGCCAGCCTGCACCGTGCCACACCCCCCTCCTGACCAAGGCCCAGGGTTTGGCAGTCCTCCCAATCTACAAGCGTCTCACAGATGCGAAGCTGCTTGCCCGGTGCCTCCACGGCAAGACACAGAACGCGGCCGAGTCCCTGAACAGCAAAATATGGCTGCTGTGTCCAAAGACCCGGTTTGCTTCCCGGACTGCTGTGGAAACAGCCACAGCCATTGCAGTCCTGTGGTTCAACCGGGGCCACGCGAGCTTTGAAAAGGTGCTGGAAGAGCTTGGGGTGCTTCCTTCGGAGGCCCTGGTTACCCTCAGCGACCGCCGAGACAGCATGCGCATGCACAAGATGAATGTGCGTCAGACCGCTGAGGCGAGGGCACACCGTCGCAGTGCAGCCAAGAGGGCCCGGGTGGAAGAGTCCTGCCGCACCAGCCGGGAAGGGAAAACCTACGGTGCTGGAGAGTTTTAGACAACTGATATTCCCTCTGGACATGTGTGTATGTGTTCAGCACAAGTTTCGTGCTACTGCGTTTTTCATTTTTGTAAATACAGACTTTCAAACTTTCAAACGCGTTTTTCTCATTTCGCAATTTTGGCCAATTTGCATTTTTTGCGGGAAGTGTTTCGGGCACTTAGAATGGTCATACGACGACGAAATTTGGCACACACATTGAGGAGAGTGCGTAGGGTGCCGATATCTACTTGAATCAGCACAACCTATCAGCTGTAAATATCTATTAATAAATTTAATGGTGGTCGAGTGGAAAAAAAAGGGTAGTTTGCTACACAGATGTTTTTTTCATAGTTTCAAAGTTGGAGCACAATTTCTAGCTAGATATCGGCACTCTATGGCTAATAGGGAGCAAAAGGAGCCATTGAACAACTCTCTGCATGAACATTTAGTATGCGCGAAAGTTCCCGGAAAACTTATCAAGTTTCACCATTACTTGAAACACAACTCCCAAACTATTGCACTTATGTAAAAACTGATTACAGATTTGGAATCAGGAGGAAAAACTGCATCAGTGGTCCAATTTCTGAAGCTCTAAGTTGAATAACAAAAAAAAAGTGCTTTCGAGGAGCGTCTCCCCTTAAGCCCAGTGGCTTTATTGGCTTGTGGTTGTATAGGCGAACTACAAACTTCAATGTCTCATTGTAAGGAGCTTGAAATTTCGGATCCCATGAGTTATGTCTGTGGAGTAGGAGATGGTGTTGTTCTAGTAATATCAAAAGTAATCGCATCCGAAAAGTGCCCTGCCTCGGTGCTCTAGTGGCTAAGGTACTGGGCTGTTGATCTGCAGGTCGCTGGATCGAATCCCGGCTGCAGTGGCTGCATTTTCGATGGAGGCGAAAATTCTGTAGGCCGGTGTGCTCAGATTTGGGTGCATGTTAAAGAACCCCAGGTGGTCTAAATTTCCAGAGTCCTCCACTACGGCATCTCTCATAATCATATGGTGGTTTTGGGACGTTAAACACCACATATCAATCAATCAAATCTGAAAAGCTAAGTGATTGGAAAATAATTGCCTGTTTCACTTGACATCTGCATGCGGCCAGGCCGACAGTGGTCATTGCAACCTTGTGCCTCTCTTAGTGGTTGTTTGCTGTTGTGCAGTGGGTGGATGCTCGTGCAATGTTCCAAGAGGCAGCTGAGCTGATGGAGGGTGATTCGCGCATCAAGAAGACTATGTGGGGCCAGTTCTGGGCCTCGCACCAGCGTTTCTTCAAGTACCTCTGCATCGCTTCGAAGGTACCGCACGTGGTGTCCCTGGCCCGAGAGGCTGTCAAAAATGACAAGGTGAGCAGTGGATTACCCACGAGCACAAGTGCGCGTTATCCGCAATTCCTTGTGCTTCACCAATTGTGATAGGATTCTTAAGTTTGCGTGGAACTCGTGGATAACTGGGACAGGCTTGCCCGGTTGTAATACAGTCGAACCTCTTTAGAAGAGGCACTGTTAAAGAGACAAATGGGTATAAGAAACACCAGTGTGCTTATAATAAGATATGGCTTGATAAGAAAATGCATACATGGTACCTGCTTATAAGAGACATCTCATATAAAAGACAGCAATTGCTGCCCGGAGCATGCTTCTTATAAAGGGGTTCTACTGTATTGTTATCCCACTGGCATATCTTTTCTCCGAAGAAGTCTGGCCTTTGTGTTTTTGTAAAAGGACATGGCAGAACCTGGCCTGTGTGGACATTGTAAACTGCGGTAATATGGAGCTAGTCAGAAACTGCATGCAAGTGCCAATGCTGAATTTTCTGACCCTCACTTGGGTAGGCTTGTTTAGGGACCTGTGAAGTGTCTTGGTCTTAGACAACTGTGACCAAGACACTGCTAGTCTAAAATGTAATGATGAGACGCTTGTAGTAAAAGCGCTGAACATTTTGAGTGTGGATGTCACGCAAGATGTTCATGTGTTTCTTCCTTCAGTGCGTGGTGATTGGCCTGCAGTCCACAGGGGAGGCTAGGACACTGGAACAGCTAGAGGAACAAGGCGGTGAACTCTCAGACTTTGTCTCTACGGCCAAGTGAGTGCAATGACAAAAATGTCTGTCTTATGTTGTGCGTGGTTCCTGTGGTGACTTGTATACAATAACATTCTCTTCCATATCTTTTCTTAGTGCTATGGGGAGCCTGAAAGACTGAACATCGCTCTCATCCTTGTCAGTAAAAGTAAACTTACTGATAATTACCATAGAGTTCTCTGCCAGTGACTGTAGGAAATCAAAATAACTGGCCAAGTGAATGATGAGGGGGGTTAGGAGTATCGTGGAATGGCGTTATGGTGACCCCGCTACTAACTGCAGCGGATGATCACCGCGGGTTCACGCTTAGCGAGCCACAGGGCTGCGACTCCGTTTACTCGCGTGTAGCGCACCGCTCTGCGCGCGCTCAACTAATAAGGCGTTTAGCGCGGCGTGGCAAACAGACAGTGTTCTAATACTAAATGCACAACACTTCATTGCCTCTGGCGGCACCCTGAACAACAGTACAACGTCCGCTCCCAGGACGCGGGTAGCAAAGGCACCCGCATGCGGACGTTCACAATAAGGGGAAAACCGTGAGCACGTCGCAGCTGGCAATGGCGAGCTTTGACACGCCGGTCGGGAAAAGGTCCCTCGCGGCTATGCTACGCACTCTCACGATGGCCACTGGGCCTGGTCGCGAGTGTTAGGGCAAACCTCGTACGCGTAGGCCTACAGCAAGTGCGGCTCGGTGTGGTACGACCACTTCAAGCACTAGGCACCGCTGTGGGCTTAGCGTACGCTACCGAAGCTAGCACTCAAGTAAACACGCCTGCCGAGGTGCCCAAGGCCACCCCAGGCAGGCTACAGTCCGGCGATTCCCAAAGGGGACGCCGACGAAGGAAAACACGTGCTTACCCGGCGCCGACCACGGAGGAGAGAGCTCAGCTCCCTCGGCGCGCATGTGGCGCCATCTATCGCCACGTGGTGTTAGCAGAGCAGAAAAGCAAAAGGGTGTGGCCGTGTGGCGGAATGCCCGCGAAATGGTCGCGGGCGCGCCTCAGATCCTCACAGCGTCAACATTCAGAATGGCGGTGACAAACCTTTCCTGCTGGAAATAGGCCGAGTGCACATGGATTTTCTCAGGACTCCTCTTGCTTCCTCGTTCATGGCCTGGTGCGTTTTAACCCTCTCAGCAACTGAACGCATGAAATACTAAGGAATCTGAAAACACCAACAGACTACGGGAAGCATGGCATCGAAGCACGACTGATGTGCTCTTGCCGACATGGCTTTGGGCAAGACACACGTCGTGAATGCCTTACTGTTGTTAAGCACATGGGTCATAGCTACTGCCTTTGAATTGCAGATGCAACTGTTGAAGGCCATTCTTTTTTGCTTCAAGGAAGCTGGCAAACATACGTCGTGTGCCAAGTTTGGGGTGCGACCATTATGTGGCACAGAAAGAAAATGTCAAATTACAGTCGACTCTCGTTATTACGAAGTTCACGGGAACCACGAAAAACTTCGAATTAAGCAGAATTTCAATTAACCACAATGAACAAAAAATACATTTATTTCAAAGCAGTTTATGAGAAAAAAATCTGTAATTGTCGTTTGCTTCTGTTTGCTGAATCTTGCAGCAGAAAGCAAGTCCTGCAGGCTGTATATGTGCCCGAGTGCTTCTTCGACGTTGCTCTCAGCAGTGAAAAACTGCTGCGCGAGGGCAAGGCCTCTGGCTACATCAGCAGCCTGCGGTAGTGGCTCGCTGGGCCAAACCATCTCCACGATCTCAGCGTCTGACAGTGCACCGCACGTTTCTACCGAATTGTCAGTGGCAATGTGCTCTTCGAAAAGGACGTCGCCGAGAGCTGGCAGGAGACCATCAAGGTCAAGCTCACTTGTGTCTTCTTCCCCCACTGTACAAGACGCGCCATCATGTGCACCACTTGGAATGAAGCCGCACGCCCTAAAGCAGTTCGCAATGGTTTCATCCTTTACGTGACCCCACGCTCGCGCCATCATATGGATAGCACTGAGAAGGCTCACCTCATACTGACTTGCATTGTCCATACACAACAGCATCCGCTCAAGAAGATGCTTCCTGTACAGTACTTTCACGTTTTTGATGATCCCCTGGTCCAGTGGTTGTAACACCGATGTAGTGTTCGCTGGCAGGTAGGCGACACGTATTGCACTCAAGGGCGGCACATTCATGTGTGCACTTTATCGGGGCACAAGGAGCAATACATTGCGTTTAGATAACGCGAAATTGCGATCCAATTTTGTCAGCCGATTCTTGAATAGGTCTGTGGTCATCCACGCTTTCCTGTTAGGCGCGTAGTCGACAGGCAGCGTTTTCACCCCCTTGAAACATCTAGGCTTAGCAGTTTTGCCTATCACGAGCAGGCGACATCGCTCAGTGCCCGTCATGTTCGCCGCTATCAGCACCGACACTCTTTCTTTGCTACGCTTCCCTGCAGCACAGTCATCGTCCTTAAAGGCAGCGTCTTCTGGGGCAACATTCTGTAAAAAGGTGCTGTCTCGTCGGCATTGAAGATATCTTCCGGCCGATATACTCCCAAGTATTAGCGAAGCTGATGTCTTGCTGATGTCAGTTGATGACATCAGCAAGACAAGCAACTGACATCAGCTGATGTCAGTTCAAGAAGTCTTGCGAGACATCTTGAACTGGTCATTTTCGAATGCGTCCAGTACCGAGCGCTTGTTCTTCAGGATGTTAGACAGGGTATTAGGCTTGATGCCGTATTTCTGCGCAATATCTTGCTTGGCGGTGCCTCCTTGTTCAACTTCTTTCAAAATTTTGACTTTCGTCGCCAAGTCAAGCGTCTGATAAGGCCCGCGAGTTGCCATAGTAAATGCACGTGGAGCTTCGTCGCACGTGGAAACGCCAAGTCCGCACACGACCGTAACGAGATCAACAATGAGGCCCGGAACCGAAACCGCCGGAGCAGCCGCTTCGTGATCTGCGGCGCTGTGGTCAACTGCGATGCCCTTGGGTGCTGGTCGGACACGCATTGTTGTTTAGCACTTCGAAAATAGGAAATTTAACAAACATTACGATTTTCTCCGGGAAATTGATTGAAAATAAATTCGAATTAACCGAAATTTCGGACCTCTAGCTTCCAATTTCCGAGAATTTCTTTCTGTTGAACTGCATGCAAAACTGACGGACCCCCACTCCACTTCCAATTAACCGATAATTCCAATTAAGTGACTTCGAATTATGGGGAGTCGACTGTATGATGATAATGTTCATGTGCTAACAGTTGGAGGTGAAGCTGCTAAGCAGGATTGGATTCTGGCACGCCAGTGCTGATAGATGAACTGTGTGATGACTGTACGGAGCAAGTTGGGAGGGGGTGAGGATACTCAGCATTGTACTGTAGTGTGTGGCATGTCGAAGAAGGGAACATGGGAGCAGTGTGTGCCTGTACAACCGCTGAATGTCCAAGTTGAATGATGTTTTCCCAGATGACACACAGTGTCACTGATGTCTTTGCATATGCAGGGGAGTCTTGCAGACTCTTATCGAGAAGCATTTTCCGGCACCCAACCGCAAGAAGTCGCTGAGGCTTCTGGGGCTAGGTGGCATTGTAGATGACCCGATCCCCTCGCCGCCCCCGTCTTCGTCGACGGGGGGACACAAGCGGAAGAGTGCTCGACAGGCTCGGCAGGGGGTGAAGCGCTACAGGGAGGCTTCCTCGGGTGACGACTACGACAGCGACGTTGAGGTCAAGAGTGAGCCGGAGAGCGACTTTGAGCCGTCTGTGTCCAGTTCAGCAGCGGAGGACTCCGAAGGCAGCTCGGCTGTCGAATCGGACGCAGAAGATGACTTCAACCCTTTTGGTGATGACTCGGACAGCGACGGTTAGTTCTTTTCACCTGTGCCGACATATTATTTTGAGCGCCTGTTTCACTTGATATCTTAGTAGTTAAATTGTAACCTTTAATTGTTACTAATAAGTAAACTAGCAGTGCTTGATAAAAGGCCTGAAGCAATGTGAAGGTAAATTGGCACTTATCGTGCCTCTGCATTTGTCTGGTTGATGTGTGTTAGGGGCAAAAAAAAAAAAAAGAAAGTGCATATTGAGTGTTGCGTGATTCAAAACTAGGTATAATGAATGGACCATCCCTTTTCAGATCCCTGGGCAAGTCGTAAGAACAAATCTAAAAATAAAAACAAGAAGCAAAAAACCAAAAAGAAGAAGAAGCACGAGAAGCCCACGAGGAACGGTAAGTGAGCTACCGTGACCTGCGCTCCTTCAAAGGCCTCTGCGCTCGTCCTCATCTCTTGTGTTCGTTGTCTGAAATTTTTGCACTGAGAACTTCACTAATGGATAACCAACTAGCCCAATCCCACACTTTACCCTTGCTAGGCTTGCCCATTGTCAGTAAACAGCTGTAGTGCATACTTTGTGATTTAAACGTAAACATTTTGACAGCAATCTGTCTGGCTGGGTAGAAAAGTTTAGAAAATTGAAATTGCTCCAGCCACAGTTCAAAAAGAGCCCGACGTTTCGAGACCGACTCGGTCCCTTCCTCAGGGGGTGACTGTCTTGGTCATGGAAGTGTCGTCGCGTCGTGTTCTCTCACCACGGCTCCGGCAACGTAGCGCTCTGGCGGAGCACTGCGAGAAGCACGACCATAAAATTGACTTAGACGGCGCTTCTGTTATTGAAACAGAACGGAATTTGGGAAAGAGGCTCTTGCTCGAGTCTTGGCACATTCAGCATACGCCTGCCAACGTGAACCGCTCGCTGGGAACAATGCCTTCGGTGTATGTTCATGGTCTCCGAAACGTGGTGGAAAGGGAAAGCCGGAGCCGTGGTGCGAGAACACGACGCGACGACACTTCCATGACCAAGACAGTCACCCCCTGAGGAAGGGACCGAGTCGGTCTCGAAACGTCGGGCTCTTTTTGAACTGTGGCTGGAGCAATTTCAATTTTCTATACTTTGTGATTGTGTGAATGACAAATTTATGGTTTGAAGCAAACAGTTATTTGGTCATATACTTTGGAATTGAATTTGAATAATATAGCATATTTACAGGATAGTAGGTCAACTCATTTTGTCCTTCTTTCAAATCTGAAGTTGGGTGGTCGACCTAGAATCAAAAACTAGTTACGGTAGTTATGTCTTCCTGAAAATAAACTCCGCATATTCTCTCAAAGCTAGCTTTCCTGCACAGCTTTTAAGCCTGTTCGTTATGTCTTCCTGAAAATAAACTCCGCATATTCTCTCAAAGCTAGCTTTCCTGCACAGCTTTTAAGCCTGTTCGTTAAGCCACCTTTGCACACTAGATATTGACTTTTGTTTTGGGAGACATTGTAAATTATTATTTTTTTTTCAATGAGATGTGCTGGTTCTTTTGTGTGTGTGTGTGTGTGTGTGCAGTTTTAGGCAATCCATCTACACTAAAGTTGACTTACAATCATGTAATTTCAGTATGTCACATATTATAAATATGAGCATACTTGTCATGACCTAACTAAGCTGTGCTATACTTTTTTAAGTTTATGCAAGGCATGTTGAAATTCCACTTTTCTTTTTGTTTAAAGAGGAAGCAACATTGAACACTAAACACTAACAGGATTTGGTTTCGGTAGCATGCCAATGATAACTTGCAAAATATAGCAAGTTTTAAAATTCACTTTACCTAAAGCATATATACACTGGTAAAACAAGCTTTTAAACTTCAAAAATCGTGAATCCATGCGAGTTTAAATATGTACATTTAACCTTGACGTGTGGCTTCGCAGCAGTGCTGATTTTTTCTGGATGGGTGTATTCGCGGTATAGCACCCGTCTCCACTGCAGTACAACCACCCTTACAAGGGGTTACATGCGGACTATTAAACACCTACTCATTCATTTCAAACACGTCAAAATTTCCAATAATTTAAATTCATTCACTTAAATTAGTTCATTCTATAACTTATTCAAAATACTTGAATGGCACGAATATTCGCACTAGTGTAGAATTGTCTGTAAAGTATGAAGCAGCTGTGTGGCGTTGCAGAAGTTGAAATTCCAAATGTAAGGAACTGCAGCCTTCCCCGCTGCCTTAACCAGGCTTGGTGTTGAGCCTAGATTTCATGGATTGCCAGTGCGAATACTCTTGCTTAACGAGTTTTTACCTTTGCACTTAATGATTAAAAATTTTCCTAACTGGCTGCTGTGCTGGTGTGGTTCTGCAGGCGCCGCTCCGCAGCCAGTTGTCCGGAATGTGCCCACCGTTGACAGCGAAAAGAAGGCAGCAGCCATGAAGCAGGAACTGCTTGAGCGACTGGAAAACCTTGGGGACAAACTGCCTCCCAACACACTGGATCAACTCATTGACGAACTCGGCGGGCCCGAGAATGTCGCTGAGGTGGGTGCCATCGATGCTTCTGGATGACATGCATTTAACGCTAAATGAAGCCTAGCCTAGCCGTCGGTCACCATGTAAGTTTTGCTGTATAGTGATGTATTGTGGTGCAGAGATGCAGTAAAACCTCGGTGGCATGTATCTCGTGGGGTCACGAAAAAGATTCGTATCGTGAGAAAGCTTGGGAAATGATTGTGCAACGAAATAAAATTAGAGTACAGTACTTACAAGATTGTAAGTAAACTCAAATGTAGGTCAACCCCCGAAAATGTCACAGCATCAAAAAAAAAATAATAATAATAAAGAGGGGAGCACGCGCACATTTTCTTAAAAAAATTTTTTAGCACATTGTAAAGCCACTGATTTTCGAAGGTGGCTTTACAGCAGTACTGTATTTATTTGAATATAGGTCAACCTTTTTTTTCCGCAAAAAGATGTTCATAATCAGCTATCGACCTATATTCACGATCAAACCAAACCAAAAGTGCCTAGCTTATAGCGGTCAACTGCCGCACCCAATGTTCTTCAAGCGGTTTCTGCTGCATGCACATGTTATATACCTAAAATCTGAAATAAAGACCCTCCTCCTCCTTTCTCACTACTTAAGTAATTACGAAAAAAGTTATTCATGCAATAGCCATGTACCGCCCCTGTGAAATGCAGCCGCTCCACCGTGTTCGCGGTAACACCCACAATATCCGTGCTTCTGGTACTGCCTTCCGGCGCGCAGCCTCACCGCTTCACGCTTTGCTCATTGTACAATCGGCGTGGCAGGGTGGTGGTACGCATTTGCCTCAGGCGCTGTGCCCTGCTCCCTACTGGGCTGCAGAGATTAGGCGCCGCCTTCTTACCTCTGCCACCATTTGGTTTTGCGTGGTTGCGACAATATCGTGTCGGCAGAGCTACACAAGTGACCAACTGCCAAGTGATACTTTTTACCGAGTACTCGACCAATTGTGCCTTGTATCGAGAGTTCTGTGTAAATGAGATGTTGATTAGGGGTTGGCGAAAGCAGCAGGACAATCTGTTTGCATGCAAATGTCGGCGTAGTGCTTTTCGCGGTTCAGCAATCGGCAGCAAGGACGATGTCATTTGGGAAGTTGCAGATGCTTGCTAAGAATTCGATGACAATATCATCTTACACATCTGACAAGATGATGGCCCCGGCAATGAATAGGGCGCTGAGTTATGTAAATAAAGGTGTGCTGCGTTTCAATTTCTGTTTCTAAACTAAAGAAAAAAAAACATTGGTCGACCTATATTCAAATATTTTTTTTTGTCTCTCGTAGAACACTATAAGTAGGGGTCAACGTATATTCGTGCCCGACCTATTTTCAAGTAAATACGGTACTTGAAAGCTGTGCAGGAAAGCTAGCTTTGTGGAAATACGCGAAGATAATTTTCAAAAAGATTTTTTACACCGAAATTGTCTTCGATTCTACATCGACCGCCCCAACTTCAGATTTCAAAATAGGACAAAATGGGTAGACCTACGATCGCGTAAATACGGTACGTTTAGATTTCTTGTTTCCTGGGGTCATAGCACCGCCATGAACAGCCCTGAATGGTTGCAAGTAAAGGTTTTATACCAGACTCAGTTTTAGTAATTGAGAATAGCTTTTGAAAGCCTACGGCGTCCTCCAGACTCAATTTTCCCGCTTTGCCACAACTTTCAAAGCCATCGTAAACTAAGAGGGTGCCATGCACCTTCGCCCTAATTGATTGATAGAGTTGTGCTGTGCTTGTGTCATTCCAGAAACCACAGCCGTTGCCTCGAACCACTAAGATGCGTTAGAACTAGCATTGTGGGTAATTCTGTAGGCAGTGAAGATTGTCCTTTGTTCTTATTGGAAAACTTGTAAAAAGTGCAGTCGTGTGTATTGTGGCGTGTACATTGAAGGTGTCGTGAAATGTTCGTGAAAAATTTTTAACTACGGGTGTATTCAGAATCCCGTCTGTTCATTCAATATTATACCTCAACTCGTTTGGTCGTATGGGCTCGCTGAATAACTAAAAAAGCGCGATTTCGGTTTTCCAGCTCGTGAACCCGTCAACTTCGCAGCTGACGTCACTTTAAGACGGTCAATGAAAAGTCTGTTGTCAAGAAAACATGGCGACGCAGCTATATATTTTTAAACTTTAGTTGACTGTAGTTTGTAACATCATACTGTTCTACTGCAATGCCGTCGCCACCCTAACAATACCATAATGTCATGGACACGCAGCGTAGGATGGCTGACCTTCCCGAACTACAGTGTATCTACTAGAGCTTTTGGGCTTTGAGCCGTACGCAGATGCACTCGTGTGAGTGCGTGATCGGCCATCGTCGCAGCAAGACTGCGGTAGTGGCGGCAGCGATGGCGAAGAAGCCTGCTCCCTGGAAGCACTCGTATCAAGACTATTTGGCAAAACCTCCGCTTGCGGACGCCCCGACCATGAGCCTCCACTTTGTGTGCGCATACCATCGGGGCCTTCACGGCTGATAGCTCAAAGCCACTCTGCTCTGCGCTGTAGCTCGCTGGGCAGCTTGTGAAAGCGAATGTTGTTTGCACTTTGATAAGTTGTGCAGCATTGTCTGACAATGCACACAGTTGGCGTAGCGAGGCCTAAGCCACCCAAAACACACAGTAGAACACAATGTGACGCAGTAAGAAAAAACTGGCACGCTGTACTGGCTGCACCGATCTAGCCAAGGCAACCGGCGAAAAGGCAAGGATACACTTGTGACAGAGCCCGGATGTACTCGAAAGCTGAACAGAGCAGATCACTCGCTGTAATTGCGCAGCATACAGCTCGGAGTACAAAAATTTTCGTTTTTTTTTTTTTCTAGTTTCCTGTAAATTCATTACTTTCGAGCAAAATAAAGCTAACGCTCTGTAACTTTTCTTACTCTGCGTTTCACTGACGTCACATATTAGTCCCTATAGCAGTCAATTGTGCTGCATGGTCGCTAGCGAGCCCCCAAAAAATGCAATTTAAAACTGGCGTCATTAATTACAGACTGGATATTGCGCCAAAATATTTCAGAATCGGTATGTGTAATTCCTATTGAAGCAGGGAAAATTGCAACAGGGAAGTTTAATTATTGTTTCATCCTCTAAGGTTTCCTTATTGGCGCATGATCGAGAATTTGTTGTGTGCTGCAGATGACGGGCAGGAAAGGGCGTGTGGTGAGCACAGACAATGGTACAATCCAGTACGAGTCTCGGTCCGAGGTTGATGTGCCCTTGGAAACTCTAAACCTCACCGAGAAACAGAGGTTCATGGACGGTGAGAAGGTGTGTACATGTGTTTGACAGCTCGTATAAAGCACAGAAATTGCAGCGTACATTTATCTGATTAACAGAGCTTTGAAAGTAAGCTGGCTTGTACACTGAACAGTTTTATTCAAATCACACTATTCACACTCCTGTCATAATTTCAGAATTTCTTTTTAACTAGTTCGCTCTGGTATTACTTTACAGAATTATTATACAGTGCATTTTTTTTAGTCTTTCATTCTAAACATTTTGTGCTGACGGTTGAGCACTTTTTGCATGCTTTTTTCATAAGATTGGGGCTACCAATCATAGCCATGTTAGGCCTGTATTCACAATAATGTGCTTTTGCTAAAATATTCATTACGAACGCTGGATAATGGATAACAATACTTATAAACATTTGTGAATTGATGCCAAGGTTTCTTTGTTAATTCAGTTTTCAGTTTTCTCTATTAAGCTGGCATATTCAGGATTTCTAGAAACTCTGAAGTTGCATATTAATGGTGACGGTACCTGAACATTCGAGATGTTGCAGTCAAGCCATGCAAGGTGGTAGCATAAACCCAAGTGTTATTTAAGTGAAGCCCTCTTAAGAAGTGCTGAGCTGTGAGTGGCGCATGAATGAACTCTTGTACCTGTTGAACCTTTGCAGCACATTGCCATCATCTCTGAGGCAGCCAGCTCTGGTATCTCGCTGCAGTCGGACAGGAGGGCAAAAAACCAGGCTCGTAGGGTCCACATCACCCTCGAGTTGCCCTGGAGTGCAGACAGAGCAGTGCAGCAGTTTGGTAAAACAGTGCTCTTTAAATATGCATGTGTTGTTTACTGTGTTGAAAGAATTGACGAAGTAGTTGCATAACACCTGCCCCTCCGCCCTTTCAGGCCGAACGCACAGGTCAAACCAGGTGAATGCCCCAGAGTACATATTCCTCATTTCGGACTTGGCTGGTGAGCGAAGATTCGCTTCCATCGTGGCTAAACGTCTCGAGAGCTTGGTAAGGATTGGCTTGTCTTGTAGAGTGAAGTTAGAGCTTGATACAAGGGAAGATGCTTCATTATTCTTTGTTTGTTTTTCTTCCTGTATTCAGGGTGCTCTGACCCATGGCGACAGAAGAGCCGGCGAGTCCAGGGATCTTTCTCGTTTTAACATTGACAACAAGGTGTGCTATTTTTTCTAAGATGTTTCTGATACTGAAATCAAGAAAATATGGCTCATTTGGCTGTTTTGTTCGCAGTATGGCCGAGCTGCCCTGGAGACCATGATGCGTGGCCTAATGGAGATGGAAATCCCGCCTCTAGTTCCACCACCTGAGGACTACGAGGGGGATTTCTTTGCCGGTCAGTTTACACCTTGCGTCTCATCCGCATGTTACCTAAAGTGCTTATTCATTGTGTGGCTAGTTTCCTACACATTGTGGTGCGATTCCTCGTGCAGATTGCCGAAAAGCACTGGTGGGTGTAGGCTTGGTGAATGAGGATGAATTCAGCAAGATGCAGACGCTTGACAAAGACTACAACAACATGAGCAAGTTTCTGAACCGCATCCTCGGCATTGAAGTGGAGCTTCAGAATGCCTTGTTCAAGTACTTCACGGACACCCTGGATGCCATCATCACCGAGGCCAAGAAAACGGGCCGTTACGACCTGGGCATCTTGGACCTGGGAACGGCTGGCGACAATGTGAAGCGCGTGAAGGTGGACGAGTTCATCCGGACTCACGCTACTGGCACCGCTAAGACGGAGCTCCACACAGTGAGTGTCGAACGTGGGCTCTCTTTCGAAGCCTCGCAGGACATCTGGAAGGAGCTGACGAGCAAGGACGAAGGTTACTACCTCTCCAATCAGGTGAGCCAACCCTAAAGTGTTTGAGCACAACACTCTCTTGTGTGTTGTGTTGATATGAAAACACTAAATGCAATGAAATAGTCTGCATTCGAAGAAAAATACCTTGTGTACATAGTAGTGGAACTGCAGAGAAAGCGCTGTGCAAAATTTTTGATTTGGCGTGAAAGGATTGCAAGACATGATGGCCCCCATGTTGAATAGGTTCTTTTTATGTCCGTTGGTTGCCACTCCGCCGGTAGATACTTCATGGTGTGGCCTAAGAAGGTGACAAATTTAGCAGCTTGAGTACAGTGGTGTACATGCAATGCCATTCTAAACATAATGCCATGGCATGTGCTTGGTGCATGCCTCAAGGTGTGTCTGTCAGGCAGTCGCGAAGGGCACGTATGATTGGCTTCTGAGGTTCACTCATACAAATTCTTTAGCTTATATTGGGTTGCCATAAGCAGGGAACTCTGCTTTGGTTCTGGATCAATCATTGTTGCATTCATTTCTGCATTTGTGAACTGTTTATAAAGGTGTCTTTTGTTGGTATTTCTCTGGGCCCGTGCAGGTGCGTTGTGGGAAAAAGACTGCAGTGTTGGCTGTTGCGGACCAAGCACGGAGGTCAAAGGAGAAGAAAGAAAAGCTGTTCCGGCTGTACAGGCCAAACACTGGCCTTCAGGTTCGCCAGGAGAGCCTCAATGAGCTGAAGAGCAAGTACAAAAAGGCAAGTGCCATATAACATTTTCCAACTCTGTTGTACTCTTCTTGAGACTTGAAAAGTGTTTAGGCCCATCGGCAAGACTCTCTTGTGCCCGATTTGCAGGTCACGCCAGATGAAGCCCAACCCCATTGGCAAGAGCAGTATGAATCATCTGAAAACACATGTAGTCACATCTACTGGTAAGTACCCTCTAAACGCTTTTAGACGGCTTTATGGCCAGCATGAAAAGTGGTGGTGTTATGGAACAATGACACCCTAGGGTATGGTATGAAGAACTTGATGCGAAGTGTTACCCTTTAATGCGACACCGCAAGAAGCTCCCATGTGCCGACAGTCGAGTTCATCTGCTACTGTCTGATACTGCAGCAGTAAACCCTCGTAATACTGTTATTAGGCCAGAGAATGAATATTTTTGTGAAAAGTGTAAGGAAATTGTCCCATTTGCTTTATTCAAATGCAGCGACTCTAAAATATTTTCTCTGCACAACATCTACAATGTATTGCAGTATCTCAGGCAGTCTGTAAAACAACAGGACACAATAGCAGAAGCAAACAAAAGGGATATTGGGTACGGTAAGCCACGTAGCCGTACATGAAAGTGCAGCATGCCAGCAGAATACAGGCAAGTCCAGTTATAACAATCACAGGTACATGGATCTATTGATTGACTATATTGTGGAGCACTTGCGAATTTACTATGCTACCCATTGAAACTGCATTTACATAGAGCGACCATTTTTCAAGGCTTTTTACATTTAAAACAAACAATTCTGACATAGTCACAGTAAAAATATGGTGCATATGAAGCGAAATGAAAGAAAGGAAAAAGTTTAAACATGCATTCTGAAGCATGTAAGAGGTGCGTGCTTGCGCGTGCCTCGGGGCAGTTTACTCATGACGAAGATATCGCTAACCGTGGTGAGCATTGCTCGCAGATTTCAGACACCGCGAGCAAGGTCGCTCACTTTCCGGCCGTTTCTTCACTGGCAGAATGGCAATGAGGAAAAAGAAATACAAAGCAGCATGAAGACTTGTGGTCAACTTTCGCATGTCAAAGTTTCCTGGTGCCGTTATCTGCATGTGCAACCGCCGACAATTAACCAAATGCCTTCAAATGCAAGAAGCAATAACTTTGTCAGGAATAGTTCACTGCGACGCTCAACTTGCCAACGCTACTGTGCGACACAAAATGTCTTATGCTGTTCGGAAACGGTAGAGACTCGTCGGTCACGGACTTTGACGCGGTGCAACGGGGTCTTAATGGATGACCATAAGGAAAAAGTGAAGGCGAGGTTGCCAGTGGTGATAAAAGTGATCATTGCTGACAACCTTATCTCAGTCATCTGCAGATATTTGCTCGACTGCACATGTTTGAACTGTGCAGAGTGATGCCGATACAAGCAGCATCATTCATGCTGCCATCTGCTTGCGCATTGCTTTCAAACTGCATGTCTGTCATCTTGACTGAACGGGCTATTTGCCACATCTTATCATGTCTCTTAGTGAAGCCTACACGAGGAATGCACAATCCTGTGCGTACATAGGACTGCAAACGGTCTGGCATACAATGACAAGAGTCGAGTAAGAGTATATGCTGCACGTAATTAGTCAAGAATGATAGGTTCGACGTGAGGGTACTGTGCTTCTGTGGAACGGCTTGAGTTAATTGCGAACGTGGTGAGCACACAGGGGATGTCCCACATTAGCACGCGAGTAGGCCTAACTTGTCACTGAAGGACTGTTTATTTATTTATTATTTATTTAAGTACTGCCGTTTGCTTCGTTACAGAGAGGAGTGGTGTTACGAGTTGGAAGTGGCAGTCTTGAATGATTCATGATCAGGGTCGTTGGTGATGAAGGCAGGAAGGTGGTTCTATTTAGAAGTCCTGGGCACTTAGGAGTGGAAGTACATGTTGGTACGGCAGAATGGATGCAAGATGAAACGTAAGAAGGGGGCAGCAATGTGCATTTTATTTCAGGATTCATGAAAAAATTTTGTGGCAGAGGCTCAGGTGGGCCTGTTTCTTTCTGTTAGAAAGGGGAGGGAGGTCGGGAGGTTGATATATTTTTTTTTGTGCTCTGTTTAATAAAAATACACAGGGGAGAGAAAAATCTTTGGTCACTTGCTGCCCTTTTTTAAGGGAGAGTCCATCTACAATGAACTATTGAAATATCCTTATCGCAGCACTTTCGAGTTTGTTATGAATGGGTTTGACTGTAGTTCGCAAAATCAGCCTTCGTCTCCCCATAGCTGGGCTTTGAGTGTGTAGTTTGCCTCCGTACTAACCACTCAAATCTAGCCACTTGTAGGTGAAGTCCCATAACAGTACATTATACAGTCGCTGATGGATTTTTCATACTCCAAAAATACAGGCTATTACAGGATATTTCCTAAATATCCTGTATAAAATACAGGTTATTTTGTAATTTGCAAATGAACTGTCAAGGTTAACAAAGAAAGAATACATTCTTTCGATCGATATCTTTTACAAATCTATGCCCAGAAATTTTGCTGAACTAAATTGCTGCATGTATTGTATTGAGCCACACTGCTCGATTTTGAAATACACCATGGTGTATTTTATGCTGGCTTATCTAAGTTCTCTTTCAGTGGCCAGTTGTGTGGCTTTCAAGATTTAAAAGCACACACCATCTTCTGGTTTCTGAGGCCATCGCTACTATTTTTGTGCTGACAAAACACTCTAGAACAGCTGTTCTTTTTCGTCAGCCTTATTGTTATTAGTACTACGAGACTAGTTTTTTTTTTCTGTGCATTTGTTTTTCTGATGTTTTTGAAATCCTGTGCACTTTGCATGTTCTTTGCGGTTGCTCAGTGGTTATGGTGCTCGGCTGTTGACATGAAACACACGAGTACGATTGTGGTCACATTTTGATGAAGCCTGAAGGTGAAATGATAAAGGCTCGTTTGCTACCCTGATGCCCTACCCTGATGCATCTTTAAGTGCTGTCAGCCAACGAAGGTGATGTGTGCAGCTGTCTGGGGCAAAATATTGTGCGTTTGGTGCCATGCAACCATCTCTAGTGCTACCCACAATGGTTGGGCAGCAATTGCAATCACCCATGTGCTGACGTCGCTGCAGCCTCAATACAACCATTTTTTTGTTTACTTGCAAGCGTATCTTGAAGCAGGGCGACACTAGAGTGTTATTTAGGCCGCTCTAATTCGATAAACTTTCATATCATAATTTTTCAGGCTAGTTGATTTTTTGGACTATTTTGAGGTCTCTGCGAGGTTCAAAAAATCGGTTCGCAATTGTAATTGTGCGAACATGGATTTATGAAAAGCATGCTACTTGCTAAAACATAATAATTTTGGCTTCTGAAGCAAGGCTGAACAAGTGTTGGAAAAACCGACTGAAACTTCTCAATTATACTCCGAGCGTGCAACATTTCTCATAAACAGAGTTAATTTTCTCATTTTTGCACGATTGGTTGTATGTTTGATGGATTGTCAGCGCGTGGCGGTTGCATGCGAGTGTAAACCGCGACTTGACAATCGCCGAAGCGCATGCAGGGTGCACGTGCTTCTGTCCTCCTCTTCCTTTTCTCCACCCCTTCTTTCAACTCGCTCTCCCTCTCTCACAAATGCCCCGACACTTTACCCTAGCTGGGAGCATTGTTCGCTGCCGGTAATACTCGTAGTGTTCCTGGGAACTACAAGGGGAGCTCAGTGGGTTGAGAGAAGACAACTGGCATCGCTGGCTTGCATGTTTCAGGCGTGTGTGAGGTCGCCAAATGTCACCTCCTCTTGTCTATGGAGTGACCACATGACGTCGCAGTTTGTGAAGAACGCTATAAATTCATTATTTTTTTTGCAGTTCTTGCCTGACATGATTGTAGGACCCAATCTTTCAATCAGAAGAAAAGTTCGGTGGCAAAATATTTGTTCAGCACCCCTTTAATATTCGTAAAAGCTTGCACAACACTTTTCTGCAAGAAACATTGTGGTCTGTGAAGTAGGAATGCTATACAGTTCATGTTAATGCTGCCCATGGGCCATTACCGCACTATCTACACACACAAGATGGGCAGTAGCCTATCCGTGCAATCTTTCAAGCCGTATTGAACGTCCACAGGTAATTTCGCAAAGTGTGTTCAAGCTAGGCACTGATGGCCTCCCTCTCGCCTCTCTGCATTCAACAGGTACAACAGCTGCCGCAAGAAGACCATGGGCATGGCGTGCGAGATTGGGCTGAGGCGGCGCACGTACCACGTGTTGAGTGGGTCAGTGCTGGCTGTCTGGGCAAAGGTGGAGAGCGTGCTGAGCTCAGTCCACGGCCACCACAGTTCCTCCAAGCTACAGGTGGTGCGCCTCAAGACTGAGGACAACTTGCGCATCGTCGGTGAGTGTCCTTGCAGAGCGGTACAGCAGCTTTGCACTCTACTAAGGAGCATTCTGCTTGGCTATGGGGCAAAATGCTGGAAGCTTATGGAGGATATTCAACTTGAATTGAGGACGACAGAGCAAGCCACGGAAAGAAAAATGATGAGTGTAACTTTAAAGCTACATCAATGCTGATAGCAATGGGGGTCAGGGAACAAGCATGTGCTACGGCCATACTATTTGGAATCATTAACAACAAATGGCCATGGTCCGGTTATAAATGAAAGAAGAGTATACTTGAGGCCTCGTTTTCTTTGTTAGAAGCTGCGACCTTAGATCCCATTAATATTGTGTTTAACAAAGAAAATGAGCCCTTAAGTGTACTGTTCTTTCCTTCATTCATAGCGAGGGTCTCGTTCTGCCAGACATCGTGCCTTCAGGTAGTATACGAGAGATTACTGGTCAGCTGTAGGCTCATATTAAGATCATGTCACGTGCTACGTGGCGCCAAGCAGACTGAAAAAGTGTGGCCCACACTTGCCGTAATGGCTACAGATGGCGCTGACTAACGCTCCCGCGTTTAATTCACCCAATAAAGTGGATGTGGTGATAGCATCGGACGCGTTATTCCACGGTAGCAGGTGTTCTCCCTACCCACGGCCAGTTATCTTTTCATTCACTTTCCTTTCTTCACATTTATATTTCAATTATCTCATATAACATCCCCTATACTTTCCATGGCATGATTGTCTGTTTGATCGCACTAACATGGTCAGGGTGCATAGCGCGAAGACAACATAGCCACTTGTTTTTGTGTAACAGGCTGGATTCTGCTGGCAAGGGGGAGGCGGAAAGTTGGGTGGGCAGATGACATAAGGAAGCTTGCAGTGAAAACATGCCTGCAGGTAGCACAAAACTGGTTTGATAGGCAAAACATGGGAGAGGCCCTTACCCTTCAGTGGGTGCAGTCAGGCTGGTGACATATTGTTGTAAAGGAAGACTCGCGTGAAGGTGGTCAAGATTAGCGACTCTAATTTGAACCTCTCTTTCTTGCCCAGGTACTATTATTCCAAGCAACTGCGTTGCCCCACTGGTAAATGTTCTCTCTCAAGACGCTGAGAAGACCAACTCCGAGACCTTTTGAGGCTGGGCCTGCTGTCTGTGTGCGAGTGCGTGCTGCCAGCCTGCACTGCGTGTTGTCAGCGGGGCGGCGTTGTCGTCGTGCCTGGCAGTGGTGTTGGCAGCCGGGAAGGTTCTCCTCTGTGGACTCTCTCTCTCTCTGTGTGTGTCTTCGTCGGGTGTCTTGACTTCTTGTGCATGTATGTCGCAGTGCCGCTCTCCTCTTGCTATACAGTCCTCGATACCCGTGATGCCAGTAGGGACGTTGCTTCTTCATTTTATCGCGCTTTCTTCATCTCTGTTCTTTGTTTTTTTTTATTTGTTGAAAGTGAAGGAAGAAGGTCTACGGCAAGAACTGAACCAATGCGTTACAACAAAACAACGGGCTAGGAAAGATGTTTCAATTTTTCTCACCCTCCTCTCGTGTCCCGAGAGAAGGGAAAGTTTAGTGAGAGAGGATGTTGAAAAAAAAATATGTGGACGTCTCTTGTGTGTATGTTGTATGATGAAAGAAAATGTATGTAGGAGTATGTATGTATGTATCATGATCGCTTCCTCTCATAATGGAGGAGAACACAAAAGAAAGGACAGCTTTTGTAGATAATTGTCTCACCTTTTTTTTTGTACTCACTGCCCCCTTTCCTTTTATTATTTTTTTTATTCTCGTTGCTCTTCTCTCGCGTCGCCGAGTGGCACACCCTGTCAGGCATTTTTTTTCCCCCTACCAATGTGTTGTTACTGAACCATTCGTTGTAAGTGACACATCATTTTGGAGAACGTTAAAAAAAGTTAGAAAAAAAAGAAAAGTAAACGATCGTTCCCAAGTACACCCATCTCATTTAGCACACAGCACCCCATGCATTTCTGCATTTCAGGTCCCTCTATCTTATCTGTCCCTTTCATAATCTTCCTCTCCGAAAATGCCACTTCGTTCCGATCAGCCAGATTTGGCATGAATGTCGAGCAGTACTCAGTTTAGTCAGACCAAATCGTGTTTCCCACTCTTGAGACAGTATAATTGTGTAACAGTGATGGGAAGGCAAGCTGGCAGGTGGCCATGTGTTTAGTGAAGCATATTTCATAACTATTTATTACTCTCTAGCTCTTGCTGTTTACAGCAATGTTTACTGGCAGTAAAACAGTGACAATGCTTTGTCCTCCTCCTACAACTCTGTTTGGAACATCTTGATGAACACTTGTCAGTAACGGCAAAATGAACAAGTTCATTTCTAAATTAACGAGCTATTCAACCATTCCCATGGAAATGACTCTGAGGACTCGAAACAGTTCCGAAATAAAAACGACAATGCAAACCTATTTAGCCTGTCTTATTTTTCTATGTTTATGCGCTGGCACACAGTCTGCTACTTCCCAAACAAAGTAGTCTATCATCTTCGTGAAAATGGATACCTGCACTACATTCGGAACCCCCTTATAAATGATCATGACATAAGAGACACTGGCGTGCTTACCTTGATATAGGGAGTGACTAGAAAATGCATACGTTGCACTCTCGGACCTCATATGAAAGATGAAAATTGCTCCATAGTGCGTGTCTTCTATGGTATATTTGGTTAGGCGTTTGAAGTGCATTCTGAAAAGAGGTGGCAAGTTAAGGTTGGTAGAATTCAAGCGCTCTGACGACCTTCGCTTGGTTCCTTCGGAGTGCCCAACTCTGATTCTGAGTGCTTTTGGCCGATAGGACGGGTCATTTGGTTGTTGGCAGGTGATGGTGCGATCATGAATTTCGGAAGGAGACATTGCTGGACACGTAATACTTTGCGAGCGTTTGTGGAGAGTTCGCATCTGCAAAGCCATAAATGCATCATGTCTGAAAGGAAACGGCTAGTGAAGGCAAAGGAAGCATCAATGCTGTAGTTTACAGCATCTCGCAGATGAATGCATGCCTCGAAGCTAGCAGCTTGGATGACTCCCCCCACCGTGGTGGTCTAGTAGCTAAAGTACTCGGCTGCTGACCCGCAGGTCGCGGGATCGACTCCCGGCTGCTGCGGCTGCATTTCCGATGGAGGCAGAAATGCTGTAGGCCCGTGTGCTCAGATTTGGGTGCACGTTAAAGAACCCCAGGTGGTCGAAATTTCCGGAGCCCTCCACTACGGCGTCTCTCGTAATCGTATGGTGGTTTTGGGACGTTAAACCCCACAAATTGATCAAATCAAGCTTGGATGACTACGATCGCCAGATTCGTGTGGCAAGCTGGGAAGGCTCCTCACTGACCATTTTGTCTGTCCTCTGTCGCACGTATTGTTTTGCTTGTGCCATGGCCACTGAAGCAAGCTGCACGACCACACCGGCACACCCTTTCCCGTGTGCTGGGAGAAGGTATTTCTGTGTTCCCAGCTCCCTGGTGGACACGATAGAGGCGTTTAGGAAACTTCCAAGAGTGGAGGCAGAGGCGTGGTTGACGCTACGTTAGTTTTTTTTCTAGCGACTTCAGCTGCTGCGAGATCGCCAATGTATTCGGTTGGTACGCTTCTTCAAGCGCTCCGATTGCAAGCTGCCGTGGCATCTGGCGACTGACGTTTGACCAGAGTGGCCGATTGAATACACCATTATAAAGGGGTTCAACAGCACTACGTATAAGGAACCAGTGCTGGAGTATTGCGGTGTGGGCAGCACTGCCCTCGTGGTCAAAATGCACACTCTTCATTCAGCTGCTCCCGCAGGTGAGAGCGGCAAACAGTAGAGGTGGTACAGGCGCACATCGCTGAAACAAAATCGAAGAGCACTGGCGGTACTGTTCTGTATTAAAGTGCCACAACATGAGAAATGAGGGAGGAAGTATCCGTATACATTTTTCCTTCTAAATATTATGAAGGTGGTGTCGCATCCAAGCGGACAGGCAAGCAAGCAAAGTATGTTCTACTGTTGTTCCCCAGTCTAGTGAAGTTAGGCTGATTTATATATAAACTTAATTGTGTGTGTCTGCTATATTTATACGATAGTCATACGGTCACCAGTAGAAACCAAGGTAACTCAGCGGCATTAAGCTGGCGCTTTGTCGGAAGTGAAATGAGCATATTATGCAGCATGTGGCACATGTAACATTCTTGTCTGACCCCCACTGCCAAGATCCTTCTGATGCCACTGCCTAATGTTGCAGGATATGGTAGGCAGGTAGTCTTTATTATGAGCAGACAGTTATGTAGCAGGAAAGTTGTTTTGTCTACGAGGTGTTGGCGGGGGCACATTTGCCTAAGGCGCTGAGCTAACCATTATAAAAGAATACACACATGACGGATAATCGATGCTGAGGTACCTTCGTTTAACTTAATATAGATAAGGTTTTCGTTACTGGTAAAGCAGTGGATGATTCGTAGCTTGGTTTTCTGGAGCCTGCCGATGCAGTAAAGCTTCAATTAGCATAAAGTGCCGCGATGAAGTAATATTGCGATTCGTGCCTCGCCAGGGAATTGTCAAATCTCTTGGATTTTTACTTGTTTCACTTGCTTAACCTAGTGTGTTAGTTTTTCTGTTTGCCTGTGTCTCCTTAAAATAAAGGCGTCTGATCAACATTGGTAATTGCTAAGGTTTTACGTGCCAGACCAGGTGTGATTACGAGGCACGCTGTAGTGCGGGTGCCAGGATTAATTTTGACCGCTTGGGGTTTTTAATTTGCACATGAACATAAATGCATGGGTGTTCTTTCTACTTTGCCCCCATCGAAATGCGGCCGCCGTGGCAGGAAATCTGTACCGTGCCCTCGAGCACAACAGCACGACACTATATACATGCTATGCTGCCGCGGGGGTTTGCTTGATCAGCGTCCACGTGCATACATACCGGGAATAGAGAATTCATACTACGTCACAAAAAGGTGACGCGGCTACCCTTGCCCCCATTTTTCATACTGCAAAGCGTACAGCGTGGTATTGTCGCAGCACGTACTTATCAATGGAAGCATCTCGGCCTGCACTAGTTGAGCACAAATCCCAGCAAGCAGCCAGAAAATGTTGACGAGGGAATCGTCGTCATTCTCTTTGCGGTTCGCTTTGAAAGGCTTCCCTCCATTTTCCATTGATTTGCTCAGCAGTAACCTTCAGCCCAATTTTTTTCTCAGTCACAGTGCAGTATTACTGACGAAATAATTGTTCACACCATTCTTGCTCAACTAAATTGCAGGAACAGTGCATATGCTGCATGCTCTTGCCGCTGTACACTGTGGCCAATCGTCTGGCCATGAGCGGATGAGTTGTGTTGCAACTCGTCACCAGTGCCCTTTTTCAGTACGCTACTTGTCCAGGGCTGGTCTCCTATGCGAAAGAAGGGAAACGTCCACTATATTTGGCTAGCTTGTCTTTTAGTTCCAAGTAATGCTATGTAGGTGATAGGTATGCGATATCTTGATGCCAATCGAATTTGGAGTCAAGTTAGCTTCGTTAATTCTTGTTGATGACAAAATTAAACCCTATGGGCAACTGGTAAGGAATGAAATTTTTTTTATGAAATCAGAGTTACACCTGTATGTAGATTTCAAAACAGCGTATTAGATGCAGTGCAATTTTTTATGTTAGATGCATCGGAGCCTTGCCGACAGTTCAACATTCTTGCAAAACAGACTAACAAACGCAGTAGATGTTCAGTAAATGGAACTTCTGCTCAAATGGAAAAACTGCCTCCAGCATGATTGGTTTCATACTTGGATTCTCCACCCTTGTTTATCTTTCACTAAACAGAACACATCTTCCTGGTATTTTAAGGTTTCATTTAATGAGAGCATACTGTATGCCAGTTTAAACAAAGAGTGTACTATATAATGGTCGCATGCACTCTGAAAGACACCAGGGTTGTTGGAGGCATCACACAACACACAAGTTATAGGTGTGTGAAATGTATTTATTAAAAGCATTCAGCCATATGCTAATACACGCAACCTTGTTTGTTTCAGAGATTTCACAAAAGCTAGATTTTCTACTCTTCTAGAAGCCGAGTAGGGTGGTGTTGCTTAAGTAGAATGATCTAAACACTGTACTAACTGATTCGCTGCAACTAGTGCTGAAGCTTAGTAAAAGTCAACTAGGTACATTAGCTTAAAGGGACACTAAAGGCAACTATTAAGTCAACGTTGATTGTTGAAATAGCGGTCCAGAAACCTCCTAGTGTTACTTTTATGCCAAGGAAGGGCCTATTTTGAAATGAAATCACGTTTTAGTGGTGCGCATCGGGTTAGCGCACTTCTAATTACCTGCCTCAAGAAGCGGACCGATGGGACCGACTCGCGTCACTGTTGCCGTACACAGCGTTGCTCGTCTTTACTGCGCTAGTAGCAGCTGGCCGAAAGCAGCGGAAGCCACAGCAGCAACAACGGCCACTGATCGATTTCCCGTCATTGACTCCCAATATTGCAGGCATATTTTAGTTCGACTGTGCCCCGCTAGATGGCATCACCTGTCCAGTGTAACTATGCAAAAATTTATTTTCCAATCACTCGCCTCAATGCCCATAGTAATGTCCGGCGATTCTTTTTTCTATGAATGAAACAGAAACAAACAAGCAGCATTTTATTGCGTCTCTTGCTGCAAGGAAGTTTTATTTAGTGCAGCTAGATCGATTGCTAGTGACAATTGTACGCAGTCCGTATGATGTCATCGGGATCAGTTTGAGAACGTCCTACTGCGGCGCATGTGTGTTCTTGTGTATTTACCTTACTTTTTCGGTAAGTCGAGCGCTCTTGTTAATAATATTGTCGTTTTAGATGTTATACATTGGGCTTTCTGACGTAAATTGTTATTCGACTTTAGTGTCCCTTTAAAATACGTGCGCTGGAGGGCGCACCTATGTTAAGTCGTCAAAAGTGGTGAAGTGCCCGAAACGGGAGCTCACGCATAGAAAGGTAAAAAAATGTTCCAAATATAAACGTGCCTTTACGTGTTAACTAGTGTGGTGAGTGAAAAACATTTCTGGCACTGCGGTGTCTTGGGGCCTGTAGTAGCTACGGGCTCACCAGACACATTGGCACGTGGCAGTTCGTCTCGAGATGCGATACCAACCAGTTACAGCAAACTCTCGCAACTAACTACAGTGCTACCTACTGGGCTTAACTATGCACCATTAGTCATACATGATGTGCACACAAATACACGATTGCAAACACAGTGTCCTCATGTGGCCGGCTGTGCTGATAGGGCATACCAGCACTGTATAAATCTCGCTCTGGGGCACCTTTCGTGCTGCTAGCTGCAACATTCTTTGTGCCAAGCTGCAAAACTGTGTGAGGCACACTTGAGACCATTCACAATTCATTCAGAAAGACTAGGCTCACTACCTGCCATCACAGCACACGTGAAGTTGAAGCATTGCATGGTTAACATTAAGCTGAGGGCCCTTAAAACATGTAGCACACATTTCAACAGTGGCGCGAACATATTTCTTTGGTGACATCATCACAGCAACACAAGTCGTAGCTTCAACAGCAGCTCTCACACATGGAATGTGCACAAGTTTGTGCATACTGATGACTCTTCGACGAAAAAAAAAGGAAAAGTGGGGTTATATACAAGGCATTTCAGACAGCACTGGTTTTAGCACTTTGTCAATGGACGTCAATAGATTGATCAATATGTGGGGTTTAACGTCCAAAAACCACCGTATGATTATGAGAGATGCTGTAGCAGAGGGCTCCGGAAATTTCGACCACCCGGGGTTCTTTAACGTGCACCCAAATCTGAGCGCACGGGCAGGCCTACAGCATTTCCACCTCCATCGGAAATTCATCCCCTGCAACCGGGATTTGATCCCGCGACCTGTGGGTCGGCAGCCGAGTACCTTAGCCACTAGATTACTGCGGCCAGGCACATGTAAATAGGCATACTACAGGCACATTGTGCTTCATACAATTTGTGTGACACTTGTTCCAAGTTGTCCATGCGCAGCAATATTTCAAAAGCAGCATTTTGCTATTTGGCTGTGACAGCTGTTAAGACTCGTGAATATGGTGGCAGTGAATGCCGAGCAGTGAGAGAAGCAAATACTTGTAGCGCTGCATTATGATTACAAAGGCATTTCAATTCATAAATAAATTGAAATGTACAAATCACATTTCATCAAATGTACAAACACACTACCCACATTCATGAAAACACCAGTCTTGTGAAGTTAAATTTCACATCCCATGTTTAATCTGAATGGAGTCGATAGAATGCAGAATGCCACATCATTCTCATTCCAGTGTTAATGTGAAATGATGGAAGTTTAAAGGCTGCACGAAATCCCAGAAAGCCATGAAGGTCAACTTCTTTCAAAAAGCACTGTTTACAGGGATGTCAATCAAACGTGATATGCATGTGCTGTTGAATGGCCCACAGCTATTAGCAACACGGGGGTTAGATAACGATTGTGCTTGCTTGGCTGAGGCGAGGGAAGACTGGTCAAAGCTTATCTGGTTTCTAGGCATTACACACCACCACATGCAAAAGTGCTTCCTTGACAAGCTTTCATTGGGCATTAGCTAAAAAAACATGACAAATCCATAAAACCGTGCCGACAGCCGTACTTGCAGTGTATGTGGGCAAGCATGTAAGCAAGCTACTGCTCTGTAAAAACCGTTCTTTTGTAATCCCAGTGCTTCTTGCTAAGAAACATTATTAAACAATCTTGGTAACAAATGTCAAACCTTCAGCAAATGCATTATATACTTAACGATTGTTTAAACCATGGATAAGTTAATTCAGTCATGATTTGGTGCTCATTGTAAATTCGGTCATGATGCCTGAGACAGTTGCTTTTCGTGCATTGTGGCCACACAAGAAGCACCGTGCATATTGGTACAACAGGCGAACTACAATTGGTCCTTGAACATGATGGCACACAGTTTGACATCAGGTGCCATAGAGGTTTATTTCAAATTTACCAATGGGTGCACTTCTGAGTGAAACCAAACAAAGCAAAGAACATAAAAATTCTATATAGAGATAATTGAAAAATGATTTCGAACACCAATGAAGGAATCCAACTCTAATATGAAGTTGAGTTCACGAATTTAGCTTTCTGAGAAATGGCATTTTTCTCGCATATCAGTAAAAAAGAAAGTGTGACACATCTTGGCACGGCACTGCTTAAAAAAGAATGTGTCGGGCATCACGAAACAAGTCAAAGACAAAATTTCACTACTCTTAAAACAACCCCAAGCAGTAAACACAGAAATATTCAGGAACTTGCAACAGTGCTACTAAACTTGCCACTTCAAACTTAAAAAGTTCAATCTGCTATGGCTGGCTGGTTCAATGTCAGCATCTTCTAAAATCAAACCATCTGTGCAACTAAATCTCAAACATGCTCAATATCACACAATATTAATTAGCGGTATTCACATATATACAGCAGCACTAAAAGGTCTTGTATAATGCATTTGAAGGGACAAATGAATAGATTGAAAATCTATTCCTATACAAACACATCATCACTTAGTGCTTTGTTAGCACGCAGTGCTATTTTCATGGAAACCTACTGAGCCTTTTCCAACACACACATTCTGCTCTAAACGACATTTTGATCACTGAACTGAACTGCATTCTTAACACATCATATGCTAAGGTTGTGCCAGCTTATTCATTAATGACTGCAGGTATCTTTGAATAGAATACTGTCAGTAGCTTCAAGAGCATTGAACATTGCACCCCCCTTAAAAAGTTTCTTAACAATGCCAACAACAAATTTACATTTTGTTGCCAGATGTAGATCTCGTAAAGCAGAGTGCGATGCCTACTTCTCTACTGAACAAATATGAAATGATCTAACTCACAATAGTTAAGACTTGTGGGTGTAAGTAGTGATAGTGGGTTGAACTTATTTCCTAGGCTTGTGCGAATAGTGAATATTAGGCTCAATTTAAATAGTAAATTTGGACAAATAATTTCAAATCGAATTTGAATAGTACATGTACTACATATCATAAGAAAAAGTGGGCATATTTGTCATTACCCTACTAAACTAAAAAATATTTTTAAAAAACTGGAAACTTTTATTTGTTCTTCAAAGAAAGTGGAAACAACTTTGAATAGTAGCAGGATTCGACTTTTGGGTGAATGCAAGTGGACAGCCTGTAAAGTTTGTTTTAAAATTTAATTTACTTAGTGTGTGTACGCCGGTATAACAAGGTTTTAAACTTTTAAAAAAATATATGATGATTCGATGTAAGAAATAACATGCAAATTTTTTCCAAATAAATGTTTTTACAGCTTTGCACCCTGTCACTGCAGAGGAAGTATCTTCACAAGGAGTTGCATGCAAACTAATATAGTACGTAGCTTTTGGTTCATTTCAAATACATTAAAATTTTTAACAATTTAAATTAAAATTGAAGCAATTTAAAATACAGTAATATTCACTCAAATATACAAAGTATTTGATTATTCGCATGAGCCTGCTATTTTGACATGCCCTACTCTATAGATAGGGTCATTTTCGGAGTGCCTTAAAATTATTTCATAATAAAGCACAGTCCCATGTAAGTGAAAAAACAGAGAGAATACTTTACTAGAAAGGCTTAAACTAAAATGCATGAACAGTAAAAAATAGGTGAACTATTAAAATACATTGAATAAATAAAATCTACACAAACATCATCACAAAAGTGAGGTCTCAAAAGCCACAGATATAAACTATACAACATAAATTGTCGACTCGGCATATGTCCCCTCTTAAAAAAGCAGCCAAAGCAATGTGCACAAACTTCATGGTGTATGAGTGCACAACGTTTTTGTGCCTACTGGAAAATTGTTACAGTTGTACTTGGATGTGTGCAGATAAACATCAAATGCGTAGAACATGCATCATGTGCAGTTCCAGTCACGACGTTGCCTCGTCTATTCCACAAAACGCAGTGTCCACATTGCTATCGCGGCTCATCAATGCTCCGCTTTATTGTTTAACTTATTTATCGCAACAACCCTGCTGAAAATGCCCCAGCTGGTATCGCAGCAGGGTGACAATGTGTAACAAAACGAAACCAACACTGCAACGAAACTACAAGGGTGTTCCACATTGTTGCTGCTTGTAAACTTTGGCTGCAGTTTTGAGGTGGGAGTGCATTGACAAGATGAAGTCACATTTAGCATTGCCCTGCAGTGACACTTTAATTCAGTTTCAGAACTCGCTCTCACTTCTAGAACCTGCTGCTTTCCTAGGTTGGCACGTTCACAGGGCAATCCGCGCATACACAAACACCCAGCCAGTGCCAGTGGCAATGACGCACATCACCAAGGGGCGAGTGTGCCACTTTCCATTCTCACCAATGGTGAAAGCACGGCTTCACAGTAACAGTCCGACTTCTGAAAACAGGGCCACATGCAGTTCGAAGAGCGGTGCTACGTCGACAAAAAACTCCGACGGCAAGCTGCCGTGAGAGAGCAGGCCTCGCAGGAGGCAGCAGACAAGGCTCCTCATCCCGGCTTGACGCGGGGCCACAGGGCACTTGGAAAACTGAAACGTTCGGGCAAGATTTCTAAGCGTGGCTCCTCTCCAGGCATCTGGAGGTTGTTCATCACGTACTGGAAACTGAGGCGGGGCGTGCGGCAGACATGCAGGCGGTTGTGCAGGCAGGCAGGCAGGCAGTACAGGAAGGAAGCAGGAGCAAAAGAATAGCACAAAAGAACACAGAAAAAGATGAAGGAGGAAAGTGCACTCATGCAAACTAAATAACAGAAGTAAAACTGTTATTGATACAAGCTAAGATTTTTCTGTCTTTCTGAAAACATGTGACTCAGCAGCCAGTAGTGCTTGACGTAATGGACAAAACATGTGCTGAAACAAAGCTATTGTGTGATCACCTGATTTTAATATAAAAATGCGAGTTGCTATTGTTATTCACTTCTGGTTGTCACACACTATCTGATGAAGTCGATGCACTAGTGCCTTCTGTTTTCAGCAAAGTGTGGGTCATAGTGTTTTTCTTTTTCTTCTACTATTGATGATTATTTTATGTGCATTTGGATGCAACTTCTTAATACTGAAACGGTGACTGGTTTCGAGCAGAGCCACCTTACTTTAGAAGTTTCAGCTGTGGTGCAAATCTGTAAGTGTTAGTAACCATTAGCACACCTGCTCTGAAGTAATTACAATATTTCATGCACACATCAGTCAGGCTGTTCCTATTTTGTGACATGCTTGTACAGGAACACACAGGCACAAAGCATGCAATGTTGAGTTAAACAAAAAAAAAAGCACGAAAAATAAGAGGCATCACTCTTAGGTTCCACCATTCATTGGCACTATGACTTCATCTTTTCTACTAAGTCAGAATATTCAACACAGCAACAATTAATTACTATAATCATTAAAAGCACTGTAATCATCTGTCCCGTTAACAGCAAAAAATCAATAAGTATCTTAACAATAATTTCTACATTAAGAGCAAATAAAGAACATGTATGCCTGTAATAAACTTTAGCAGAGCTCTACACAGCTAATAGTCGTTTGACTCTCTGGTTGTGTGAAACTACATGCAGTTGTACAGGGAACCAACAGTAATGTGTACTATCATGTGGAAAGCTCAAGGCAAATAAGACCTGCTTGGAGATAAAACATGACTCTGTCACCACTGCCCTATTTTCCTGCATGTCTTCATACTCTTTCCGTACACGTTTTGTGCTGCCGCTGATCTTGTCAAACGTATTCCAATTATGCACATACAGGCAGAACAGGACTAATCCGAGAGAATTATGCTATTTACCGGTGCACATAAAAACCTGTGATCAACCTTTAATATCTCATTTAGTGCGGGAACTACAAAATATGTGCTGTGTTAGTTACATTGGTAAGGGCTACTGGTTCATAATTATAGCAGAGGACCAAACAGCACAATTATTAAAACAAGAACAACAAAGGAACTAGGACCACAGGACAAGTGTTCGCTGTTTCTTCACACTGTATAAAAGGCATGTTAGAGTTAGTCCAGTGGTCTTCGTTACTTTGTTGTTCTAATCACGTTGTTTCATCCTCTACTCCAAATGTGTTCTATGTTTCTATTTGCAATTTACATTATTTCAATTGCTGTCCCCTTGTTCATTTCGCCTGTTCAATGTGCTTCCAGTGCGTTGCTGCTCAAATGCTTTCTTAACGTATTCAATGATGGAGGGCATCATGCAGAAAACATGACACATATGTCGTGTTTTGAAAACTTCAAGGCAGGTGGAGCGGGAAAGGCAGTAGGGTATTTTGCTGTTTTCTTTTTGTGTGGTGACTTCATGTGCGTTAAGTACAGTCTCCTGAGTGAAAACTTGGCTTTTTTCACAGCAGCATTTAGCACAATTTCTTTGTCATGCTAGCGTATCTAAGTTCTCCATCGCTGTGCAATGGCAGATGACCAATGGCATACTAAAATGAGTGATATTGTTTGTTTTCAAGCCAATTACACTTTAAGGCAAGCTGTAATTGTGGACATAAAGCTAGTTCTTGGCTTCTGTCGTTTCCAGGAAGAGGTGGTACCAGCACTACAGGTAAAGGTGTACTGGCATAAAAAAAATTCATTGTGGTGCCCCCCCCCCTCTCCCCCTTAAACTGTTGCTGCAGGCCTAATAGTCACAAGACATCGCTTGTTGCAGTTTGCCACAGATAAGTAATTACAGTCGGTTTATTACCGAGCAGTCTCAGTTTCTGTATGGGGGAGCTACGAGAACAACAAGCGGCTGTGTGTAACTAGTGTTATGTAACCGTGTGAAACTGCACACAGAACAGTGATCATGTTTCTGCCCTGCCTGCATAGATTTTAGCATGTGGCATGTGCAGCGCGATGCTGTTGCCGTCATCACCGTCACCTCACGGCAAAGACTTTCTTGAGGTTGCCATGTGTTCACCATGAGCACTTATTTGCGAGCAGTAGCTGAAGAGTATCCTGCTGGCACAAGCGCAGCAAAAGTGCGATGGCCACTATGACGTCATTCAATTAGCTGGGGCATCTTGGAGCTCGGCTACAATGGCAACATTGTGGAAGTTTCTGGGCCCCTTAAAAGTTGTCTTATATGATGCCAATGTCGCGAGATGCATTTTATAAGAATGGATTAGGTACGGGAACTTCAAAGTTCACATGAGTTACCTTCCAAAATGTATTTGCTATTAAAATTCGGCAAACGATATAGTATGGGTGTTCATGACAATCAATCTAGCAGGCTATCACAGTTATGAAATTTTGTGTCAGTACCCCTTTAAGTTGGATGTCAGTGCCCGTTTAAGTCTGCAGGTACACCTTTAAGGAAGGTGTACCTGCAGTAAAATGGTGTCACTCATATGGCTGTGCTGGAATTATTGCATGCACGACAACGTTTAGTACACCATCCCTTAATCTGCAACCTTGGTAGCTGTAGTCTGCAACACAAATAGGAACCCAGTAGTATAGTGCATCCAGACACATGCATAAACTGAGAATGTGATACATGAGTGCCGCAATTTCAATGAGATTTGCAGACTTATGTCAACAGCTGATGAGACGAACAAAAGGTATAGCACTGAACTCTGAAATTGTAGCTTCCGGATGCGGGGCTAGCATTGAAAAGAGGGCTTTGAATGCAGGCTGACGGCAACACTGTGAGGCTCTAATGGTACAATGCATTACTGCTACCCAGAGTCACGCCTTGTTGCTATGTTCAGGCACACAGAAAGCACACGGAGGTGGAGGGGGTATGAAAGGCGGTCGGCCAAAGCAGTGATGCCTACCAGTGACAGGGGGACGACTGTTGCAAGCTGCCTTTCTTCAAGGTCCAAGATACGGCAGCAAACTCATCCTCTAAGCTTATAAATGACCCGGAACCTTTGCCACCAAACAAATTTCCCATTAGCATCACTCAAAATTTAGAAGCAAAACAGGGGAGCATCAAAAGGTATGCCAAAAAAGTAAACAAAAAAAGAAAAAGAAAGCAAAACAAAATTAGGCCCTGACTAACACATAAATAAATTGAGAAAAAATGTGTTGGCTGGGGCTCTGAATGAGATTAATGAAGCTTCACAAACAGTAAGGGTTAGAACGTGAAGGTCACGACTCTATATTCTCTCCCAGTCTCTACTTCATGAACAAATTTATTCATGATGGTTAAAATAAAACTCTAGCACACAAATGTTAAAACTATCCCCAATTACACATAATTTAGGATAAGACTAGTGTCATACAGTATGTGTTAGTCCCCACATGATGCTTCCACAAACGAACTACATATTTATCACAGAAAAGCCGACGCCAGCCCACACATGCAAATTATACAAGCTAAGGCAGGCAGCTTACATATGCATGCCAATGCATCCCCTGCTGGAAATGTATTTAAGACTGACAGTTAGTCACATAAAGCGACACAAACACTGCACGCTGCCATATACATGATAACTATAAGCAATACTGAAGCCAGGAAAGCTTCAGACAATACATGGGAATACACTAGGTCTTTTTCTGAAAGGGAAAGAAGACAACCATGCGTTTGTAGCATGAAGCCACAAGAAAATCCGTACGGATTTCTCAGAAAAAAAAAAAGCCTCTTAGTTGCCAAAATTTCGTCCTGGTCCAGAGTTTAAACCTCAGAGCAGGACGAATTTTTCGGTAACTACGAGGCTTTTCTTTCTGAAAAATTCATAAGGACTTTCTCGTGGCATTGCAAACCCAGTTTTTTTTGTGTCTTTTTAGTGAAATTTTCGTGACCCATCTTTATGTTGTCCCATTATTACAATTTCATTGGAGGTATCTTGGTAGCTACCACTGACTACCCTACATCTCATCGATTCTTCACCCCTGCATTGCACTGATAATTTGTCTGGCTACGACAATGCAGAATTCTGTAAATAAACTGCCTGAATTATAAGCAGGAGCCGAGAATCACGTTTGCATTTCCGGAAGGGGGTGCTCGGTTTGAAGGGACACTAAAGTCAAATAACAATTTACATCAGAGTGAAAGCTCAATGTATGAGAACATCTAAAATGACCATATTATCAACAGCAGTGCCCTAGTTACCGAGAAATTAAGGTAAATGCACAAGAATACATGCGCCACGTAAACATTTCAAATTGATACCAATGACGTCAGACTAACCGCCTACATGTAATCACTATTAATCGATCTAGCTGCACAAAATAAAGAACCTTTCGTTCATCAAGAGACGCAATAAAAGTTACTTGTTTGTATCTGTTTGATTCATGAAAAAAAAAAAAAAAACGCCGGACGTTGCTATGGAAAATGGTGCGATTGGTTCAAAAATTCAACTTTGGCGTAGTTACACTGGACAGGTGTTGCCATCTAGCGGGGCGCAGTTGAACCAAAACACGTCTGCCATCTCGAAGCCAATCACAAAAAATTGATCAATCGCCATTGTTGCTGCTGTGGCTCCCACTGCTTTCGTTCTGTCTAATAGTGTGGGTGACCGCGCAGTAAAGCCGGGCAACGTTGTGCACGGCAACAGTGACTTAAGTCGGTCTGCTCCTTGAGGCGGGTAATTTGAAGTGTGGTAACCCGATTCGAGCCACTAAAGCGCAATTTTGTTTCAAAATAAGCCCTTCCTTGGCACAAAAGTAACACTACGAGGTTTCTGGACGGCTATTGAAACAATAAACGTCGACTTAATAGTTGCCTTTAGTGTCCCTTTAAACAATTTCACGACAGAGAGTGGAAGTGAGAAGAAAGAAGTGCACTCACAATTTGCGAATGCCGGAGGCCTTTCCGTAGGAAAAAAGCTTCTCCTCAGGCTCCTGGTTGATGGGTCCTTGGACGGGCCGGTCTTCGTCCTTGACCGGAGATGGTGGGTCAACCGGCCTGGTCAGAAGCGAGGTTGCCTCATGAGCCCACCACCTTCCGCGGGGGACAAGGCCGTTTATCAGTGTGCAGCCATGTCTCTCTCCAATTTTTTCTTTTACTTTGATGGCTTGCAAGTTATAGCTAATGCTCTCTTTAAGAGACAGTGCACACACCTGTACACCCAAATATCAAAACAACTTTGTGCCTGATTAACATAACAAATTACACCGAACGAATTGGAGATGTTGGTCAAGTGACATTGCAAAACACTGATGCACTCCTTCCTTTTATACAAAGGTTCTTTCTTAGGTGGGCGAGTTGGATCATAAACACGGTAGAAGAACAGTGTTTCTTGCGCTGTTCTGCCACAATGTTCAAAAACTTCCTCATATGCAGTTATAAAAAATAATGGATAGGTTAAGGCTTATGCAACTGAATGCCTGTAAAAATTCTTCATAAGGCTTCTGAGAAGAACAAAATCTTAGCAGAACCCAAATGATGGCCTGACTTGTTGAACTGGTCTCCTGAAATTTATGACCCAATCTACATTGACTGTTGATTCAAATTAAAACCTACACGACATCATTACGAGGCCTCCAACTAGAGTTGATTCAACTATACATATGGGTAGAAACTTGCATTCAATTCCAGCAAGACACTACAGATAATGCACGTAGGTGTAAAGTAGTACTTCGGTTCTGCCTTCATGCAGTGAGAGTGAAGTTAAACTAAGAGTGAGTTTAGAGCTTCTACACTGATTCTAAGTGGTCATTCTTTTGGCATGCTGCAAAGTATCATTGTATGGTACATTAAGAAGTAAGTACAAAGCTTGCCTGAACAAACTTGCACACATAAGGCGTTCATTAGTGATTACCTTGGCCTGTACAGAGCCAGCTCGTCTTCAAGATCACTAACTCGAGCCTTGAGCTCATTCCTTTCAAAAAGGATGTGCTTGAGCTCCTCCAGCGTGAAGCGGGGTCGATTCGGGTCGTCCAGGTCAATGACCACTTTTCCATGCATATCCAGGACAGCATCCTAGCAATAAACAACGAAAATGTATATATATTGGAGAGGGGGGTGGGGGGCATGCTGCTTGTATATAAACTGCGGCACAATATCGTTGTTCTGTTTTTGACATACGATTTGAATACTAACTGCGCACGGTATATCATAGGGCAGGTTTCATAGCTTTTCTTTTCACTAAAGCGAAAGTGTGCCAATGTCATTGCAGTGTCCACAAACGGACAAGTTCAAGGTTTAAAGGAGTCCTGAAACACTTTTTTAAGTAACCATGTAATGAATTCAATGGAAGAGCTTATTTCCTCACAAATTCAACGCCACAAAAAATTTAAGAATCCGGCCAGTACGAGCGGAGTTACAAAAATTTGTCGCACGCTGAAATCGCATTCTCTGCTTTCTTGTCCTGAAGAATGTCCTGGACGCTAAGCAGGGAGGGATGACAGGGGCACAGAAAATATGTCACGCGCGCCACGTGAGCTTGAGCACTTTTTTCCTTTTCTTCGAATGAGCAGCTTTTACAGTGCGATCGCGCGTGCGCGCGTGGACAAGTCATGGCCTCTCGCGGCGATCTCTGTAACAACTGAGAGCGTCATGTTCAAATCAGCCAATGGCTTATAGATGGTCTTCTACGAGTGATTTTTGAGTGTCTTCCATCATTTGTTGAGGGAAGAGAAAGCAATTTTGAGCTGATTTTGATCATTTATTGTGAATTACAGGCCGTGTGCGCTACAAGATTCGGCTCCCGTGTTCTCGGGAGCCTCTACTACCTATCGGCAGCATTTTCTGTCCATGCTCAAAAAGTATTGCAAGGCCCCTTCAAGTGGTCAGATGCAATTTAAATGTTCTCAATAAAATTACAGGACCAGCTGTACAGCTTTGCTCGACCTACTTCAAGTCTTTACGTTGCTCAATGTCGATCAGCTGAACAAGTTTGAAATTTGATGACTAAAGTAGATTCAAGTAAACTATGGTAACTACTACTATTATACCTGCTTTAGTTATTGCTTTTGTAACTTTTACACTTAGCCTGTCTGAGAAAATATAATTTTTTTCTTCAGAAGTAAGTTGCCAGGTGCAGGATATGTCCATAAATATAAAAAATTACATTAACTAGCACTCAATAAACTGCCATGCAATTAATTATGCCAGGCACATATTGCAACTGGTGAATTGTGAAGACGTATCACTTGGAATCAAGTATAGGTGGTACAGTTTTTAAGATGTGCTCCTTCCGAAAGTGCTCTGAATTTGTAGTGTTGTTTGCATTTGTAATGAAACGCAATTTTGTGCACTGATGCACCGAGCAGCTAGAACACTTGGATATTTCACTAAACACTTTGGGAATGAATATCTCAAGAACTACAAAACTCTAACAATTCATTCAAAGTGGTTATGCCTCGTGAACTCACCACAACAATTTGCCAACTGCGGTATGTGCTGTATAGAAATTGGCGAATCTTAGTTTAATAGCTACCAACCTTTTTGGGCATTCGTTGCCCTCTTGCTGCAGTTTGCAGCTGAAGGAATTTCGTATTTTTTTAAACGCGACGCCTGTACGAGTTACAGATTTTGGTGGCAGTACGTAGCATGGTTTGCCAAAACCCGGTGTCAGTGAGTGTACAGAAATGCGGGTGCACACAAATAGTAGGCCTTTGAAGATGCACCCGCCATAGGTGTATTTGTATATACTGGCGTACACTTATACCTCGTTATTACAAAGTTGCATCATACACCAAAATATGCTTGTTATATCCGAAAATTCATTATAAAGGTATATTCCTAACACTATATCTATTGCAAGGCTAGTCTTCATTTACTTTTTATAACAGATATTTCATTATATCAGAGTTTGTTATATCGAAATTTGAGTGTATACAGTCAAAACCCGCAATAACAAAACCCCGCGAGTATGAAATCCCCGTGGCAACGAAATATTTCCCGATCCCCGGTTGACGTTCATAGAAGCCCATGTGTTACGTATCTCGCGGCAAAGAAATGTTTTTGGGCAGCGATCCCGCATTCACGAATTTTATACCATGGTGCGGGCCTTATTTTACCCTCCCACTAATGGTTAACTGTCAAAAATATGCCCGTATGTGTGTTATGCGCACTCAAAATTTGTAAACGTCTGCTTTTAACGCGCTAGCGTGGGTACTGCCATTTTTCTTTACTTAAATCGGCGATGGGGGTCTGTGTCCGGCAACATGGCTGGCCACACTGCAGCAGGCGATGGCAAATGATCATGCTGGAGTGCAGATGGCGCCGTCGGACGAGCTCAACAGGCTGAAGCAACACCAACACCATCGACATCCCAGATGAAATCACCGTTGATGCGTTCGTTCGTGCCGATGACGATGTAGTCGTGTACGAGGAAGTGACCGACGTGGCCATTATCGAAAGCGTGCACGAAGCTGACGACAGCGAGGACGAAGAAGGGACGCACGCAGAGAAACCCAACCCGCGGGTTGTTTTGGATGCGCTGGACACCCTTCGCTCCTTCTTCGGCGCACATGACGACGACGTAGCAATGAACCACTTTTTCAGTGCGAAGGAAGAGCTTTGATGTTGTTGCATGGCAAGGGTCGGCAAAGCAAGTTGACTGACTTCTGGCAATAAATTTTCATTCTGCTGGCCGTATCACTGTTTATATGTCTCATACTCGTGGCAATGAAATTCTCGCGAAAACGAAATTTTTCGGTTTCCCCGGCGATTTCGTTATTGCGGGTTTCGACTGTACAACCACAGATGTATATTAGAGAGCATCAGATGACTGATGCTCTCTAGATTGTGGGCTTGTCATGATCAGCCGCTTCCAACACAGATATCTGATCTTGTATTGAGGTCACTGGTGATTTCACATGGGCACATTAATTGTTTCACATAAGACTGTCATCATTGCCTGTAATAAAAAGAAATGTTGAATAGGAACAAATGTTGGGCTGCTAGACATGCTGACGAACATCCATTTCCAGGCACAAAGGAAGAGAGAAGTTGAGAGGCAGCATTGAACAATACCAGAGATAGAGTGGAATAGTAGCAGGTCAGGCATGCACGCTCCAGGGTTCACTTACCCCCATTTTACCAACAGTAGAAGGGCTCCAAACTTTCTTTTTTTTCATGAATACCACATGTTTGATGCATGGCCTAAAACACATCGTTACATAGCCATAGGTTTGAAAAGAGCGCCTCCAGTCTCACCCTGGACTGGAGAAGGTCGTCGTGGTCCTTGACAGCGAGGCCTAGTCGCTCCTGCAAGGCCTGCAGCTGGCTCTGTTGGTCCTGCAACTGCACCTGCAGGTCGCCACGCTCGTCGCACAGCTGCCGCATCTGCTGCTGCAGCCGCCGGTTGCGTCGACTCTGCTCCTGAGTGGCCTTCTTGCTGGCATCCAGCTGCTGCTGAAGCTGGTAAAAGGCAAGCCGCACATCTTCGTTATTCATTTACTACATAGTGCAACCACAAGACGCAGCAGAGAAGGAGAAAGAAAAGGAACGTGGTGAAAAGTGACCCAACATTGGAGTTCAGGCCTGCTGGCATGGCAACGTGAGAAGATCTCAAACAGGGCGAGTGAAAAGAAACTCTTCTTTTTTTTTCTCACTGATTGGCATTATTTCAGAACCTTCACATGAAGTGATTACAGATTTTAGAGGTTATACAACCTAACAAAACAGTAATTACTTTCTTATAGCAGACGTGTGAGCATTATGTTGTTCGAGCATGTTCGAGAGTGGTCAAAGTATGGACATTGCCATGCAGTCAAGAACAAAGTGTATACAAAAAATATACACATGGTCAAGAGTGCCAAATTTTGATGACACAAATGGACCCTGCTACTTTGCCTCCAGCTTGAATCCAGGTTTCCATCTTGGTTGACACAACAGCAAACAGAACCATACCTAAATGGCCAGAAGTTTGGTAAGCTTCCCTAATCTAACAGCTTTAAGGCCTCAGTATGGGATCTCTTACTACTTTGCATGAAGTTTTGCTGTACATCACGAAGAGTCTCTTTGGAGTTCACGCAACTAAATGGGGGAGACTTGGAGTCGGAGGGCACCAGCACTTGGTTGGTGCAAAATGAGTTTGACCAACCCAGCAGAGTAGGTCGGCATGCTCTGCTGAGTATACCAATGTGTAGACACAAAAGTAAGTCTATTTCACCTACAGATGACCCCATAGAGTCCAGCAGACACCACTGGTATGCTAGCTCCCAATCTCAAGTTCTCCCGATTCATCTCTGCTTCATACATAAAGCTTCCCCTCAAATTCAGAGCGGTACAGAGACTAAATCAGTTTGTCTATATGTAGGTTAACTTGTGCACCTGTCTATTCAACCATGCCTCTATCTATTGGTTTGTCCAAATTAACAGAAATGGTCAACGTGCTTTTTAAAGGTTTCTAAATAATTGCTTCAAATTTAAAAAAAAAAAAATGATTGGCTTGTGCAAATATCCGAGCACTTGGAATATTCAAGCGAATATTACAGTATTCCAATCCACTTTGATTTGAATTCAAATTATTAGAAAATTTTGAAATGAATGAATAGTTGTATATTAGTTCACATGCAACACGCCCCCCTTGTAATGTGGTTTTGCTACAGTGGAGAGGTGCCATGTCGTGAATACGCCCACCCAGGAGAAATTCTCACTACCACAAAGCCCCCATTCCAGGTTAAATGAACACATTACCCTCACATCGATTATTCATATTTTAAGCTTCATTTTAAAAGCTCTTTAAACTGGCTCATATGCTCTAAACACAGTAAATTTTAAAATTCAATGTATTTTATGATTATCACTTGCATTCAACCAAAAGTCAAATCCTGCAACTATTTAAAGTTGTTTCCACTTTCTTTGAATCAAAAAGAATGACTTTTGCACAGTCATTGTTTCAATTAAAAAAAAATATTGTGCAGGTTAGTTCCATCACGACAAATATGCTCTTTTTTATAATATGTGATGAATACTAATTGAATTCAATTAGAAATTATTTGACCAAACCACTATTTGCTTATAAATTAAAATTTAGTATTAGCAAAGCCTTAAAAGAACAGCACTACCCTTGCACGGTGTGCCCAGAAAATTAATGCAATATAAAAAAAAAGTAATGTACATATAAAACCTGACACTCGGCTAGTTGGTCAAACATGATCAACTTTCTTTTTGTATTGGGAGACTGCAAAGATAGACACATACAGAACACATTAGGATGAAAAGTGTTGATTGTCCCGTATGTGTCCTTCACAGTGTCCAGTACTTTTTGTAGCTTGCACAAAGAAAGTTTATCATCATTTTATGAAGTCACCGCAATGTAAGCTACACCAGACTTAAATGGACGAAGATGTGGTGATGGCTAGAAATGCAGAAGCAATAATGAAAGCGGCAATGCACACAACCTGTACAGCAGACAATGTTGAAAAAAAAATATGTGACAGCAGGTGCTCCCTTACAGATTCTATGTCGGCAGCTTGCTTAGCCTTGTCCTTCTCACACTGCTTCAGCTGAGCTGCTTGTTTGTCAAAGGCGTCCCGGAGTCGTTCGAGGACAACAATGTCTTCGCCAAGCGTCACACCTGCACACATTACACCGGAGTTATAGCTGCAACAGGAGTACAGTAGGTACTCACTTCATTTGATGGGCAGCACACAATGGAATTACCACCGTTACCAAAGAAGCTCAGGGACCACAACAGTCAAGAAAAATTTTTACACTCAGTGAAGGCATGCAGATTGGAGTTGGTTCGAATGTCTGGACTGCGATGAACTAGGTGCGCATTTTGCAGCTGCAGTTGAAGTGTGAACTTTCAGTCTTATCTTTGCATTGCGCAAACCAGACCTGCAGTGGCGCTTAGATCGAAACACTCAGTGTAGTAACTGACAGACCAAGATCAAAGTAACAAAAACGAATTCCTTGCTTGTTTCTAGTTCCATGCAATGTTTGCTACTGTTACACTGTCACAAAATTCTTTGTCTTTTCCATTTAATTTTTTAAAACATTCTTTCTGACAACAAAACCATTAAAAGAACTCCTGAAGCAACTTCACTGATCAAAGCAAAGTTGTCCCAATGCAATGTAAACAAGCAAAGCTAGGAAAGGAAACCAACGGCAATGCTGTTTTAAAGTACTTTTTCTTTCATTTTTCTTTAATAAAGCCCACTTTGAACACGAAAGAAGCATGTTAAGTAATTTTCACCACTTAGATTTATATGCTCCTTTAAAGACTGCTCAGAGTCCAGAACCTGAAAGACACTATCGCCCCTGTATCGATGATCTCAGTGGTTTAACGATACCTTCACCGTAAAGCTTAGTTCTTCACACATTTCAAAGCCTAATGATCTGGAAGAATGACTAACTTCAGCAACAAGGTATCTGCCCCAAAAGACATCCACTCCAGCAGACTGCCAATATCAGATATCAGGCTTGAGTTAGAATATTATGGCTAAATAAGCTGTGGGAAAATAAATAAAAACTGGCCCATGAAACAATGAAGTGATAAGATATCAGTGTACAAGTCAATGAACTGTGCAGAATTACAGGTTACACCAGCTGTTAGGCTATTCACGCAGCAACCTATCACATAACAAACAGTCAGCAGCAGTGCAACACAAAGTGCTTTGAAAGGAATTTTCCCATTCGTTTATTTGCAATATCCCAACAGTGTTTGCAATCAGACAATCATGAATGCACACCTCATAAAAAGAAAGAATGTTCTTCACACGTGATAAAGCAATATGGAGCTAACAAACTAGGCACAAAGTTGTAAAGAAAAGAGCAAACAGGAGTGTCCATTAAGACTCAGAAACAGAAACCTCCTGCTGCAACTGCTTTAAGACAAGGACATCTGGTCATAAAGTTCCAGGGTCATAAAGCACTGAGAAGAGACAAGGGCACCATAAAAGCTTCACTTCACAGCTGTGCAAGCAGAGGGCTCTGGGTCTACAAGACTGCCCTCTTCTTCTTATCTCCACATTGGACTGATATAGACTGCTGTAGCAGAGAGATTAGGATAGGGATTGAGAAAAGCACTGGTGTGAGGGAATATCCATGCTTGCAATAGTATCATGCATCTATCAGAGGAAGCAAACATCTAAGTAGTGGAACCAAGAACAGACTCACAGCTGTGACCTGCTCCTTTTACAACAGCAATTTTTCATTGCAATAGCACTAAATACAGTTAACTTGCTTAGTGGGAGTACAACAATGTAAAACAGAAGCAAAGCGAATCATAACTAAGGCCACCAAACAGTATGTCTATCTAGTTTGATGTGCAGACTGGAAATTACGGACAAAGCTGAGAACTCCTTGAAACAATGAAGATGGTCGATAGATGGTATTAATATCTGGGGTTTTACAAGGCTAAACAACAATATAATTTTATGACATGCAGTAGAGGACTCTGGAAAGTGACCATTCTTTAACATGTGCTCATATTGTACATCATAGAGCTTCATATAAATACACGGGAGGGAACTCGGGCGCTAGTGTCTATGGGAGCTGCAACGCATAGCGCTTCAGCCAGCGTGGGAGTAATGGGTAGCACATGGAGTTGTCTGAACTTTGTTCTTTTAGCTCTGCGTTGCCTGGAGCCACTTTCTTGCCAGAAAAAGTTCAACAAATGTTCAGCACTTCCACTTCAACACCTTGAACGGGTGGTGCCACTATATTTATAGGTTGCACATTCTTGATTGATTGATATGTGGGGTTCAACGTCATATTTGTAGGCTGCACATTCTTGATTGATTGATATGTGAGGTTTAACGACCCAAAACCTCCATATGATTATGAGAAACGCCGCAGTGGAGGGCTCCGGAAATTTCGACCACCTGGGGTCCTTTAACGTGCACCCAAATCTGAGCACACGGGCCTACAACATTTCCGCCTCGATTGGAAATGCAGCCACCGCAGCCAAGTACCTTAGCCACTAGACCACTGCAGCGAGGTAGGTTGCACATTCTTTGCTGCAAGCACTTCCTATAGCTCCAGGAAGTGTGCTACACACACCAAGATTCATTTACTCTCGCTAAATAAAGTAATATTGCCTTTTTCATGTGGACTATTTTCAGTTTCAGTTTCTGGGTGCAAAATAGGGATGTGACGTTACAGTGTGGCCTGTTCACGTGGCGACACAAGGCTGTGACGCACGTTGGGCGGATTATTGTCTGCTCTCGCTGGCTTTCTCGCACACATGCGCCGCACAAGCACCCGCAAAACAAACGTGTAGCAGCCACGATGCTTTAACGGTACGGTACGTCCGTGGCGGAGGTCTCCCGAGATTACTCCCCTCACTACAATAGGCGTGCGCACGGGAGAGGGTTAAGGGGCCAGCCACTTCCATAGTCACTTACGAGAGGGTTTGTGCAAACACAGCCTAATACATTGACATAATAGGAGGGGGGTGCACTGCGATGAACTTTTGTTCCTCCTGATGGGGAAACCTGCGCATGCCTATGCTCACTACAGATCTGGTGTGACAACGCTGCAACTTTAGTTGCCCTTCCAACAGAGCTACGACAGTTCCGGACACACTTGTGATGGGTTTCAGCCGGGAAAATGAGCATTTAGGTACACTTTGGAGGTGAATTAAAATATATCCTAACGTTTGCTGTGTCCCACCGTTCATGTGGAGTGTCCTTGCATACAAAGAAAACCCACAAGAGGCTTGTTTTAGCTTCGAAATTTGATGTCACAACTTCTTTAACCCTTTTAAGCTCACCAATACAAATCGGCTCACAAAGTTCACAACAAAACAAATGCTAATAGACAACTAGAAAAACGAAGCCATAAGTGCGTTCGAGGCGGCAAGCGAAATGATTAATCAAATCCATGTACTACACATTATTTCCATGGCGGCTGAACGATAGCAGTGCCAGAATTCTATCCAGTTCATACGGGGAAACTTTATGTCGCACAGTACACGGGCCTCTGGTATCACGGCCATCAAAATGGGATGGGCACGGCCAGGATCAAACAGACGGCTTCAGGTCAGCAGCCGAGCGCCTTAACAGTTACACCATCGAGGCGGACTAATAGATTAGCACAGAAAAGTGTGCATAGTTTTGAAAATAAAAAGACGTTTTTGCTGACCTTGTATGCATCACAGCATAATATTTACAATCATAACATCCCAGCAGAGAGAGCAAGGAACGTTTTTAAATACAAGAACACTGATATAATAGTGTACACGCTACGAATGGAACGTGTTAAAGGATGCAAAGTGAAGAGCAATCAATGAAAGAGCCAAGTGCTTAGAAGCATGTCCTATACATCTGCAGAGAAAAGACACTACCAAATGAAATAGGAGCAGATGCAGCAAAGATTAAACGACTTCACGTGCTTGGTTGATAACGCTATCTTTCAACCCAGTGCTCGAAGTGCAGAATCACAATGCAGTAGCAATCGACCAACATTTATATCATCGGCGCACAAGAACCTTGAGTCATTATACATCCCTAACCGTTGTATCGTAGGACAGCAGAGCCCTGCAGTTGTAGTAGTAGTATACTTATTATGCAAGGAAGAACTACGAGGTCCCAGGGCCTGATGCATGCATAGATAATAATAAAGATAATAAAAACAGTCAACATAAGGAATGTAAGTAAAAAGAAAGGGAAATTAAAACAAAAACTGAAAATAAAAGGGCCTAATATGAGAAAAGCAAACACAAGCTGAGGAAAAGGAAAGTGTCAGCTCAGGCACAACAATGCACTCATCATCATCAGCCTGACTACGTCCACTGCAGGACAAAGGCCTCTCCCATGTTCCGCCAGTTAACCCGGTCCTGTGCTTGCTGCTGCCAATTTATACCCGCAAACTTCTTAATCTAATCTGCCCACCTAACCTTCTGTCTCCCCATAACCTGCTTGCCTTCTCTGGGAATCCAGTTAGTTACCCTTAACGACCAGCGGTTATCCTGTCTACGCACTACATGCTTGGCTCATGTCCATTTCTTCTTCTTGATTTCAGCTATGATATCCTTAACCCCCGTTTGTTCCCTAATCCACTCTGCTCTCTTCTTGTTTCTTAAGGTTACACCTACCATTTTTCTTTCCATTGCTCGCTGCGTCCTCAATCTAAGCTGAACCCTCTTTGTAAGTCTCCAGGTTTCTGCTCCGTAGCTAAGTACCGGCAAGATACAGCTGTTATATACCTTTCTCTTGAGGGATAGTAGCAATCTACGTGTCATAATTTGAGAGTGCTTGCCAAATGCGCTCCACACCATTCTTATTCTTCTAGTTACTTCAATCTCGTGGTTCGGCTCCGCAATTATTACCTGCCCTAAGTAGACAATGCACTAGGTAACCTTAAATGACAACGAAGAGAGGGAAAAGGACGTAAGCAATGCGTGAAGCAATGTTACAACAATGAGAACCTACAAGAAAAAAAAAATAACAGAGACTTTCAGTTATAACCAATATTGATAACAAAGTAAGCATAAAAAAGCCAATACTATGCATTCTGTGAATGATAGAGTGCTGGATATGGCAGGCAGGAACATAAAAGGCATACGCTTTCTTATGCAGAATTCGGAGAATCGTAATAGTAATAAAAGAGCTACAAAAAAAAAAAAAGGCCGACACAACTGAGCTGTTCTGAGCAGGTGAGAATACCGTGAAGAAGCTTAAAAAGAAACAAATCAGCACCGTGCTGTTTGCAATGTTTTGTTTGCATGAACATTTGTTATAAACAATTCCTGCTTCCTGATGTCATTGTTCACGCTCTCATACCCAGAAGTTTAAGGAACTGTGACTGAACCAACTTGGCTAAGGTTGGACACGCGATTTATAAATGCTTTATTGCGGCGGAGCACTCACTCCTCAGTTGAAATCACCATGAAAACTAGCGCGAAGCAGGCGCATTTATAAAGGTAGCTCACTGTGTGCCTCGTAATGCAGGGAACGGTGGCTCTCTTTCTCTTTGAGGGAGCTGCTTAACTTGGAGTTTTCCTCCTGTAGCCGAGCCACGAGGCCGCCCAGATCTTTCATTTCTTGTCTCCAGATGTCTTCATACTGCTCCATTTCCTGGATACGAAAGCGCAATAAGCGGGAATGAGAGAGAGAGAGCAATAAGAACAGAGCCTTCTTAAAGAGTTCTAGTTAATATACAAGGTAGTAAGTTGCATGCACGGCTCCTTTGTGCTTGCAACGTGCCGGTGACGGAAAAGCCATTGTCTTCGAAGAAACGGGGATAACTATGCATGGGTTTATTTTAGTTCTTGAAAGTGACGATGGCCTCGACACTTCTTAACGCTGTCCCCTGTCCGGCCCTGCTACCTAATTCGTGAAAACAATATTAGCAGAACCATGTTTAACATAGTTTTGCTAGTGCTGTTAAGTGATAATACGCACGATTGATTGTGTATTTATTACCATCTCGTTAGGATAAATTGGAGTGAGGAGTGTCTTTCATAGGAAACAAGGGCTCAAAAAAGCAGTACTCAAGCAAGCAACAGTACTCATGTTTTTCCTGTCTGCGATCGTCTACGTTGCAGTATTTCAGCGCCACTCGATCAAATGAACGACGACACAACAAGAAGCGGTGGCCGCAAGTCTGATTTCTGGCGTGCGCTCCCAACTACGCGTCGGCCAGCCCTCCCACGGAGTACTTTCTAGGGAGGGCAGTGAAAAAGCCGCGAAGTGGCACGCTCTTAATTGCGCGGAGATACCGCGGAGGTAAAAGAAACGTCCTCGTCAGCCGTGACGACACCGCACAGCGATGCGTTACGCGCAATCGCCCAACTGTGAGTAGCTTGGAAAAGGGCAGCCGATAAGCTCAAATGCTGCGCGTATAGATAGGTCACAGCGGAGAAAAGTGCCGATAAGTGTTGGGCAATATCGCTTTGGGCCGGCCTATTCACGGGACTTGACTGCTAGCCTCGCCCTCCGCGCGAGGAAACCACAGAATATGCGTGTTTCACGAGCTCGGGAGACAAATATACCAAAGTTTCCCAGGCAGAGCTACGACCTGAGACAACGCAAAGCTAAAGTCTCTCGGCGTCGAAATGGCCTATTCGCTACCTACACTTCCTCGACGGGCCGGAGCGATTAACGACACAAAAAGTATGCCGCGCTTCTCTTCCTCTGAGTCACGCAGCGACTTATGCGCGCACAACGTCCTTGACGTTCACGCGAACGGCAAAACACAACTACGGGTCGGTAGGGGTAGCGACAAAACCCAGTAGGCGCTTTGTCAAGACATGCCAGCTGCTCCAAGACCAGACGAAGCCGTGTCAATCAGGTGCCACTTCCCAGTCACCCGATTTGTGACGTATCCTACCGCAAACACCTACGGGAAAGTAATCGGTCGGAAACGAAGACTGACCTTTTCGAGCTTGCTCCTCGACTCGGCCTTCTCGTACTTGTCGTGTTCGAGCTGATATATCTGCGCCCTGAGCTGGGCGATCTCGTCACTGGCGATGTCATTCTTGGTGGCGTACGCTTCTAGATACTCCAGCACACGAATCACTTTGGTGACCAACTTGTTCACGGGATCGACGCCGTAGCTGTCAATGAGGATTTCAAACTCCTTGCCGATCTCCTCGGCAAGGCTGTAGACGTCATCGACGCTAAGCGCCTCCGATGCGCGCTCCATGGCGTCGCGCAATTTTCCACTTTAGACTTTGCGTTAAGTGTAATTAAAAAGCGCATCGACGGCACGAAGCTGCTACGAGCACGGAATCCACCAACACAACGCGACGTGACGCACGACCACACCAGCCATTCGTAACTGAGGGCGAGAGCAATCGCGAGATTGGCAGACTACCGGAACAAGCCGAGCAGCTATGACGTACATAAATCACAAAAACTACACAAAATAAATTCAATCCAAAAAAACGTACATAACACAAAGTTACTAATAAAATAAAAAAACTTTTCAGATATGTTGTACTTGATTTCAACGATGATGTTCGAACTCACTAAGTAGGCAGGCCGCTTAAGTAATCTCTGAGTACAAGTTTTAAATCTCAAAGGCTATGCTTGCGTGCATCACAAGTTTCACAATTATTACTAAAAAATATAATGTTCATATTATTTTTTAAAATATCTTATGCTGTAAATTAATGCTCACAAATTTATGTTCTTGAACTTGCACAAAAGAAAACTGAAAACGTCACGACGACCTTTCTTAAGTGTTAATTATTTTGCTTTTACACTTGTGCAACAGATGACGCTAGCGTCGCACAAAAATTTTAGAGAAACATGTTATGTTTTTTTATGCAAAAGTGCCGAAAGTACAGTGCCGAAAGTTATAAAGGGTTATGAGTATGATTGACGCACGCAGCGTGCGCACTTCGAACTTCGTGAGACAGAAGGACGCTTTTCGGGTGGTTCTATGACACAGTGAGGACATCCTTCAAATTTTGCGCGCGATTTAATGAGTCGAATGAACGCGCAGCGCCCATATTCTCTTTTCCACGGCACTGCGATTTGCGACGAAATGAGCCTCAGCGAGAAGTCGGCAAACGCAGAGTGGCCGGTGTCACCGGAGAAACAACATAAGAAGTTCGGGCACATGAACTGCAAATGTGAGTACCGTGTGAAAGAGTTCAAAGTTCACTTACTTGTTTGCCTTAATGTCTACGTGATCACACAGTCCGCGGTTCATATTTGTGAAGAGTTTGCATAATTCCTGGCAGTATATGTTGTACTTAGCGAGGGGGGTTTGTTGTACCGATCGAGACCTCGCTCTGTTTCGGCAAACCCACCAGTGACGGCAAAAGAAGGGAACGCAGGGAAGTGAGAGACTGCAAACAACATTTCTTCTTTTTAAACGGCATGTAACGCGAGAAAGTGACATGAAAGCACTAGCGATAGTCAGGGAATCAAGGGGAGCCAGGTTTTGTTTGAAGCGCGTCGGTCCTAGTGTTAGATGTCATTTTTTAATGTGACGGCGGATGAGTTATTGTTTCGCCTAATTGAGAGAACAAACGACGTGCGCGCATTAGCGGGCGATATTGAGCAATGATACGTTGAACTTTTTCTAGTGCGTCAAAAAGGCGCGGACAATGAACTGTCGTCTGCTACGCCGAAGCCAGCTGGCGCAACTGCGGCGTTTCTTGTAATTCCCGAGAGAAGGCGAGAGCATCGCACGCGTCTGTGCGAGGTCATTTGTTCGAGCGTTCTTTAACCGCGCAGTTGCGAAACGATGTTACTAAACAAAAATAAACCTAATGATGACTGTAAATTTTGCAGATGGTCGCGTCATCTAGGAGCGGCAACATAAAAAAAATGCTGTAATGCCGTTTTGTGTGCGCGCACGTTTGTTAGTTGATTTGTTGATCAGTAGATGACGCAACGATCACCTAACGGTTTTAATTTTGGCCAATGGCGAGTTTGTATTTAGAGTTTTGCAACTCGTGTGATTGAAGAACTCTGATTCGTTCAGCACGCCCAGCGTTGCCAGCGCCCTCTGCAGGCTGTGCGGCGGCGTCCCTCTCAGCCTTCTGCCGCGGCGCCCGTCGTCGAGAAAAGAGCCGCGGAGTGGCAGCGGTGCCCTGTTCAGTAGTCGCGGGGGCTTCCTCTGGTGTGTGCTGTGCGTGCGTGGTGGCGGGGGTGATGCCGATTGCGGCCCAATTAGCAGCAGCGTCGTCCCACTGATCTGGAGGTGTTCTGCGCCATTGCCGCAGGCTGCCGTTGGTCGAGCTTGGGCCCGCCGGTGTACCACAATGGAGACCTCGATGGAGTAGTAGCGTACCGCAGCCAGCGCGCCGCTGGGTATCGGCCTTTGTCTGGCGGCGACACCATGGCGGTGGTGGGTGCCCGCTCGGGCCGCCCCGTGATCGCGTTCACGGGCGCCACGGCGGCCGCTCCTCAGCAGGCCATCCTGACCGCGGCACAACCCTTCTACCACCCGCCCGTCACGGTGCAGGATATACAGCCGGACAGACCCATTGGATACGGAGCCTTCGGCGTCGTCTGGTGAGTGGCCTCTCTTTGTGCCCTTTGTGCGAGGCCGCTTCGGGGGCACAGCCCGCCGTGCCAAAGCCCTCGCGCCGCCGGTCATGCACCCGCCGCCGGGGCTGGCGCTCGCTGCCGGGACGCCAACATCTCTTCGTTGGCCGATCCACAGGAAGACGCCGTTTTTCCAGGTTTCGCGAAACCTCCGCTCAAACAGACCGAAAGTAGCGTCGGAAGCAGTCGTGCACCGATCGGGACAGCTCGTCGTGGAGTGCGTTCGCGATGCGTGCTGATCTTATCGTTCTGGTGATTTAACGAAACGTAATGAGCTGCCGCGACTTATTTTCGGCCCCTTTATTGAGACAGCGGCACGACTCATTTTGTTTCTAGTTTGCATCTCCTCCTCGTGGCCGACGATCTGGCCGATTTCGTGACGAACGCGCGCGTTGAGACGGGGTGTGTGCGTCTGGTGCGGACACGGCTCAGCGGTTTCACGGTCGTCGGTGGCGTTCGTCGTGCAGGCCAGCTGTCCGCCGCCGCGAGCGGTCACCGGCGGGCTTCCTCTCGTTTGCGTGGACGGGCTCTCCGCACGCACGCCCATCCCTCCGCGTGCGGGCCACGTTACGACGTCCTGCGATTCTTTTCGGCGGGCTTAATTAGGCGCGGGCATGCACTTCGCGAGAAAAAAAAAAAAATGCTTGTCCCTTCTCTTGCCATGAGTAACGGTCCGCTGCTCTTCTCTGGCTACGCGGAACGGATTTTGTCGTGCGCCGGACGGAGGTCATTGGCCACTGAGTTTGTTCCCCCGCCATCTAGCGCGGCTCCGCTCTGATCTGCAGTTGTGATAAGGGTCGTTGTAGCAGTGTGCGACCCTGTCCCGGAACAATGGTTTCGTTGCCGTTGTTCGCTGGCGCTTTTTAACGTCGAGTTCCTTTGCCCCCGCCCTTCTTCGGCCTCTAACCCGGGTGGTGTCCGAATTCTGTCACCTGCAAAGCGGAACCTGTAGTCACCATGTCGATCATCGTGAGTTGTGTGTACAAATTTCATGATATTATGGACTGACTTCTTGAAGGGCGAGTTGGTTAAGCATCTTGAAAGGAAAGGCGCAAATTTTAGAGACCAGGCAAATGGACAACAAGATGAGCGTCCCTTTCTTGTTTCGCTTTCGCTTGTCTAAGTTAGCGCTTGAAGTTTTGTAACATTCTTTTTTTCCTGCACTCTTACCTCCTAAACTTCTGTTGCGGCACGCTCGTCAGAACCACTAAAGCAGCGCTCTCGAACTCGCATCATCTGTCGGACCGAAGTCACGCAAATTTACCCCTGCGATCGCCAGGACAGTGCAAAATTTAGAATGACGTGAGAGAGAGGGGACTGGACACTAAAATGTCTGCTGAATTCGCCATTTCAGTGGCCTTTCTCATACATAGAATAGGGAGAAGAGGGTGATGTGCGGGCCGCATGCGGTCCACGTACCGCGCGTTCGGATTATGCGAAGGTCGTTGGTTCGGCACCTATTTCTCGAAAGTTGGTACACCGTGGGACTTGAACCCGGTACCTCTGCGTGCCAGCCCGGTAATGTACCACTGAGCTACGCTGTTGCTGGGGGACTTCCGTGCAAACTGACCTTAGTCAGGCTTGGTGTCGGGAAAGAAATCTCGTTGTGAGTAATGAGGCATTTTAGAACAGCAAAGGAACAACCAGGTGTTAAACAATACGAATCGCGCAACGAGTAAGTAGTCGAATGCTCCAACTCATTACAAAAGCTCGATCTTGTTCACCTATTAACTGTGGCGCATACCCACTGTGGGGAATTACAAAAAGCTTGTGGCATAATGCTTCATCGTCGTGCTGTTACAACACACACACCCAGAAAAAGTGCGCAGTGTTCCTTGAAAGTGCGTAGCGGGTACCACGCTTCTCCGAAGGATGGCATAGTGAATGCGTGCCTGCTAAATGATTTATAGTGTAGTGGGTACCCTGCAAGTGTGCTTGCAGCAGCTACACCAAAAGGCTGTCGCTCTTCTAGCCGTCTTGTCTTGTCTCCTGGAGATCTTGGCTCATACCCACATGGGGGATTGGCCACACTGTACCTCATAATAGATCATTTTTTACAACGCTTGCTAAAAGAAATAAAGAGAAATTAGATAGGAACAATAATAATGTTTCTTTGAAAAAACGTGAAAAATTGCAGAAGAATGCGATAAACCAGAATATATAAAACAAATTAACAAGAATGAGGAAGGGGGAGAAAGAATTGGATATATATCTGGCAGTACTACTAGCAGCGTATCCTTCCGGTTGCCTGAATGAATTTATGTAGCGCTGACAGAATAGCTTTAAATAGCTCTCGCTGTGGCAGCGCAGCCCTGGCGGGCGTTTTTTTTTTTTTTGTTCACTTGTTGCTTTTTTCCTCTTACGTCTTAATTTTTTTACACCAGTTAAAACATGAATGTTCCTTAGCGTCATTATCTGTTGGTTGTATCATGTGTAGTCCCACTAAGCTACACTCATCGGCACCGAATGTTCGTTTGGTATCCTCAAAATGCTTGAGGCGGCACGGTACGTTTTTGTACGACGTTCCTTCGAACGCTATTGCCGGATCGAATGCGGTGGGTGGGCTTTGTATTTGCGCCACGCTTCCTTCACTGCATGTATGCACGTATTGGTTATTAATCGTCAAGTCTACTCGACTCTCGCACAGCGTGCCTCAGAAAACTCCCTAGACTACCCCGCGCACGCAGAGCACAAAAAAATAAAAAAATTAAACTAACGTAAGGCGAGAACTACGCTTATCGCGCTCGGCGCAGCTGCGAGTGGTTATTGTATTATTATTTTTTTCCTGCATCGGCTGAGTGGTGTCGTGGATTAAGGCCAAGAAGACACGACAGGTGCACTGCTGGGTGGGTGCGGCTGCTTCGTGCTGGCGTTAAATGTTATTGGTTTGTCTCTACGTGAGCGGCAGGAAAGCGTGTTGTACTACGTAACTTGCGCGTCACGTAAGACTGGACAGCTGGTGGAGGTAACCAGCAGTTGCACAGAACTAAGTGTGTGCCGACAAAGTCCTTTTTTTTTAACTCCGCGTTCCCGTCCATTTGGACAAAGTAGTGCCTCTCTTCGCAGCGGCCCCGTTCACTTGGTGCATCCCGTTTACCGCGCGTCTGACTCCGTGGAAACGGCGGATACCAAACACGATCCGCTTTTACGATGCATCCCCTCGAACCTGTAGTGCGCGCGTGGATTCTCGGAACGGGCGACTCGTTCCGAGCAGGCCGTCTCTTTGTCCGCTGCGGGAGCGGCTCTCATTTGTCGGGACAACCGTAGTAAAGGTAGTTATAGCGCGAAAACAAAACGACGACACAGAGACAAGAAGGACACGAAAGACGCATAGCGCTCGTGTCCTTCTTGTCTCTGTGTCGTCGTTTTGTTCTCGCGCTATAACTGTCGTCATGCCATACCAACAAGCCCAAGCTGCCACAACCGTAGCGAAGCCTGCCTTTCAAGACTTCGGCGTTGAAACGGACACGCGAGATGACTTCCGACCGCTAACTGCGATTGCAAATAATGCGCTTTGCGAACCAGAGCTTGGGTCAAAATTTGCGGAGCCCTCCACTACGGCGTCTCTCATAATCATATGGTGGTTTTGGGACGGTTAAACCCCACATATCAATCAACCAGAGCTTGTACAGCAAACTTGATCGCCGCCTGGCGCATTTCATTCAATTGTTTGTGAAAGTGCATAGAAGACGCACACGTGATGTACAAAAGTTAATGTTCTAATGACAGCTGCTTCCACGGAGTAAGATTCAGTCAAAAGTGTACCATGCAAATATAGTTCATTAATAATTGGAGATTAATACAGACAGAACATGCCGTTTGAAACAAATATTATCCAAGTACGACGGAGGTCCTGAAGAGAGCGCTTGTCCACACTGCACCAACCTGCCCCATCGGGCGCTTATAGGTGACGTCAGGTCATCCACACAGGATCATCACCAGCAGCCATTTAGTGGTCCTGCAACCGTGACGCGTTGGTCCAACAATGGCGATGGCGTCATCTGTGCAATTCTGACAGATGGTGGTTATCTGGATGATTTGCTCTTCTCCAGTGTAGTACATTAGTTAAGGCTCGCGATAAGTGCGTGGGGCCAACCAATGCCCGCCAGATCGCCCGGCCCGAGCCTTTGGAGTCTATTGTAGTTTCTGCGTTTCGGCCCGCCCCCATCATCGCCCTTAGTGCTCACCCCTGCGCAGTCATCTTGTGCCTTGTCTTGGCGAGGTTAGTCTCCGCCTTCATGCAAAAGGGAATACACATGGGTACAGTGTACTTCTAGTACACTGTAACATGAGGCCATGGTCTCATTATTACTTTGTTCGACAGCTTAGGCGAGCATATTTTCGCTCTGCGCATGGCCGCGGAGATGACGCTGTGCGGCGGCAGCGTTCCTCCGAGGTCGGAGGTCACATGTGCGCGTCCTCTCTGTTCGCTCCCTCCCGAGGGCGTACGAAGGAAGTCGGGCGGGCCAGCCGATGATGGCTGCCGGTCGGGGCAACATGCGAAGCCGACAGGTCTTCTTCTCTTTCAATTTTTTTTTCCCTCTCATTGTTGCTTCGGCACTTGGTCTGCTCGCTGTTCTCCTTCCCCTTCCGGTCCCCCATCTTTTACCAGCCGGGTCGGCGAGCTCAAATGGAAGTGGGGGGGTGTCGTTGGCACAGGGGTGGAGGGGGATTCCCCGTCTCCCGCAGACAAAGAAGTTTCACGCTCGCGTCGTTCCTCGGGGGGCCTCCCTCTCTACTCGCTGCATGTGCGTGTTGGTTGAGGCGGTCGGTCGCCGAAGCGTCGTGCACTACCCTTGTGGCCCCCGTTTTGGTATTATTATTTGTCTCGGTCGTTCAAGAATACATCCTCGTGTGCGCGTCCGTATTCATCCGTGGGCAGCCTTGACGGCGTCGGATTCTCGCCGGCGGTTGGTTCATGGGCTCCACTTCTCGAAATCTTTGGGCTCGGTTCAGAGGTGTGGGGGTGTGTGCTCTCATTGCACGGCGGCTGTATTTTTGCTGCGTGCACTACTTTCATTCGGCGCCGCCATCGTCGTTCCTTTCTTCTCCGCGATTGGGAGAAAGAGGGGGGAAGCCGGGCCGGTCGTTTTGTGGGGCGGGCGGCAGCTTCGTTTCGGGGGGACCCGAAGGCCCGCGCATCTGCCGTACTCGGCGGCCGACTGCTGGATACCCCTGCTGCGGAGGCTACAGTGGTTGCTGGGCTAGGCTGGTCGTTTTTTTTTTTTTTTTTCGTCCCGAAGGAGGGTTCGCCTCGGGGCCACCGCTCGCTCGCCCCCCTTCTGTCGCTGGTCCGGTTTTTATTGTGTTTTTTGCTGATTTCATCTCGATACAGTGGCAGCCACTATAACCTCGCTGGTGCGACGCCGTTGTCCTTTTCTTTTTTTGTCTAGCTTCGACGGCGTTTCTGGCAGCGCGTTTTCGCGCCGATTCGGCGCCGAAGCTGGCCCCAGCCGCCCTGTTGCCTCGTCTTTGCGGGGCGCGCCGGCACTCAATGTGTTGCTCATTTTCTTTTCTCGCCGATGCGGAGCTTCTCCTTTTGCGTCCTTTCTGGCCGTTCTTTTGTCTTCTTTTGAAGTATTCCTGTCCGGTGAACTACCCCTCGAGTGCTTGTACAGCTGCTTTTTTGTTTCGCGGACGTTAATTTCGCCGAGCGCCGCACTACTCAAATCCGGTTCCATTGCAATGCTCGCTGACCCCTCATCGGCGCCTGACCGCTGCACTGGGGAGAGGGTTCAGTTCGGTGGACATCGAGAATGACCGGTCGGCCATTTGGGAGAAACTCGGGAAGCCGGGGTGGGGCTTGCGACGAGGGACGGGATACGCTGATGCGTGCCTTGTTTCGGTGAGCGTCATGTTCCCGCGCACCCCGACTTGGGAGAAACCGCCGTTCTTTAGATGCAAACAGTTTGTTATTCCGGGTACGCAGTGTAAAGCTGCCTTGTTGCTTTGTCAACTTGTTTCCCCATTCACCCACCGCGGTGGTCTTGTGGCAATTGTGCTCGACTGCCGACCAGAAGGTCGCGTTGTGGAATCCCGGCGGCTGCAGTGTGATGGAGATAGCGTCTCATGTACTTCGATTTAAGTGCACGCTAAGTAACTTCAGGTGGTCTGTTTCCGGATCATTCTGCATCAATGATCGTCGTATAGTTATGGGACGTAATACCTCAACGATTGTTACGCTTTCCCCATATTCAAGAGACGGTTCAACTGCTGAGTCTCCACGTTGTTGGTAATAAGCCTGTTTACTGGCCTTGCGAGGGGGTCTGGTTGGGAGGCACTAAGATCTGTTGCCCTGACAAAGATCGTCTCTTCGAGTCGAGCGAGGCTTCGCAGGTGTGCCTTTTGGCGTGTACGATCTTCTACCGACATCCCAGGCTGGCGTCGCGGGCCATCGTCAGATCAGATGGAGGCAGTGGTTCGACCCGTGCTCTCTGCGTCCGATCGCTCGTGTGTGTCGTCGAACTGATTCGCTTTATCGACGAGGGCGGCCCCTTGGCTCGTGCGTGCGGGTTCGTCGTGTGGATACGCGAGTACGTAAGAAACAAAACGACGGGGGAGACCTGCAGCAGCGTGATGAACGATAGGAGAGCGGTGACAAGGGAGTCCGTCTGGACGCCGGCGATAAGGAGACTCCGTTGTCTTCGGAAGCGCCCTGGCGCCACTGTTGCGGATCACGCGCGGCACCGGAATGCCGAAAGGTCGTTGGCCCAGTCATGCGCTGCGCATGTCCAGGTAGGAAATGTCCAGGTAGTGCAATGATGGCAGGGACGAGTTGGTGGTGGCCATTTAGACGAATCGATCTGCACTCAATAGTACCCCCCCCCCCCCACACACACAAAACACACATACACGCAGAAACAATTTGGTGTGCAATTTCGACCTGCAACAGTGATCTGGCTCGCCTGCGTTCTCCTTCCTCGAAAATCCGGACATGGCAGCCTAGTGGACATGGGGCTTGACTGCTGACCCGAGAGCAGCGCGATCGAATATCAGGGGAGCCGCATTTCGATGTTGGCAGACGTGGGCCCCCGTGTGCCTATAGATTTTTGGCAGTCGAAATTTCCGGAGCTTTCCGCCATGGCGTTTCTCGTAATCTTATCTTGGCTTTCAAACATAAAACCCCGGCAACTATGGAAAACTCGGCGTTCGCCTCTTTCTTGTACATTTTTGTTTGTCACACTTACACCCCACGCGCCATGACCTGGAAGTGCCGGGCGCCCACGATTGTTGTGACAGGTAGACTCCGCAAAGGGTGCAGCTTCTTCAGTGTATACGTTCAGTAACACAAAGCCCCGTCTTAGGGTTTTTTGTGCTCGCAAACGTTATCATCTCGCGTGTATTTCGACAACTCGTGATTGTTGGTTCTCAGTGAGCAAGTGCTTGTTTATTTAACTGTCCTGTGCTTGCAGAGCCCTGTGCAATAACCCGAGGGAGCCTATAGGAAATGTCATGGGGTGTCTTTACTCTCTGTGCGCCGAAATCAGTTCGTATTTGTTCAAGCATCGCATAGACTTAGTAGGGCTCAGACTTGACGCTCACGAGTATATAGTCTTATGGGTGACGTGATTTGGGGACCCTCGCTTTACCGAAAAGTTGAAAGTGTCAGTTTCTCATTATTTTAATGTAATTGTTCGAAGACGTGCACTATTGGTATCGTAATGCTGGCATGCTGACCTCTTTACGTACTCAGTCTCATGCGGGGCCCTGTCAGCGGCTTCTGTTGTATATAAGATGCAGAGGGACACGCCCCCCCCCCTTTTTTTTTTTGCGCAAGTTATGGGCCATGGGCCATCATATCGATAGACCGCGTGTTTTCAGCGCACGTTTCGAGAACATCTTCTTGATTCACGGATTAATCTCGTAGTTACGGGCCCTTTAGCGCCACTCAGTGGTCCGAGTTACTGTGTAAAATAACAAATATTCGTGATTGATTGATTGATATGTGTGGTTTAATGTCCCAAAACCACCATATGATTATGAGAGACGCCGTAGTGGAGGGCTCCGGAAATTTCGACCACCTGGGGTTCTTTAACGTGCACCCAAATCTGAGCACACGGGCCTACAACATTTCCGCCTCCATACAAATATTCGTGTCCCAAGTGACCACCGTAGATGACCCGTTGCGTTTTCCGCATTATCTCGGGTGTATGTCGCCGCACCTTCGGTGCATTGGCCGTGGGATTCGGCGAATGTAATGAAATGTATTGCGTGCAGCGAGTATTATGTGATAATTACGAATACTAACTGCTTTTGCATTGCTATGTAGTTACTGGTCGTCAAGAAAGGTCCAGTAACTTTATCGTGACCCTGCTCTACCGGCCACGGTGGCAGTATACATTAATGGAGTTAGATCTCTGTGATTGGACGTTATGACAAGCCAGTTTTTTTTTTCTTCGTGTGCTTCATCAGAGATGATGGCTAGGGCCAGCGGAACCTTGGAATAGGGGCCCAACCATTTGGAATGCTCCGCGTTATGCGCAAATAAAGTTCTCTCTCTTCAGCATACAGCTCGCTGCCCATTGAGCCTCGTATATATACAGATATACTTTTCCGTATTGCCTTTTCTCTATTTTCATCCTTCCTCTTGTTCAAAAGCTCGCACCCCATCCCACAAATTCATAAGAGAGGCCGGTGCTGGCGAATTTCCATTGATGTGGTGTGGTCGTATCGAGAGTGAGAGAGAGCGGACGACGACAACGGCATTCGCCCGGGAGCTGCTGCTTCACGCTTTTGGCGATCGATATTTCCGATGGCTGGCAAACAGTGTGCCGCCGTTCGTTCGGGCCGTCGCGTATTTCCGGGCGCTCGTGGGCGTCTCCTGCGGCGACTTTTAAAAAGCTGTTATTATACACTGCATCCTCCTCAAACACCAAGGCTCGCTGACGGACACGCGATCGCTTTCATTAGCTTTGCGTGGCCAGGGGAATCTGGAGGCGTGACGTACGCTAGACCGTATACCGTTATCACGAAAGGGTTTATACCACGTGTATCGGCAGAGTCCTACTACTTATCCCAGGAAGGCGTAAATAAGCGAGTAGGTGAACGATAAATAAATAAAATGGATAAATTCACTACTCTCCACTGATCAGGGGCATAAACATTTTTTAAGTAGGGAGGGGGGCACCAGATGGGGTCAGGTGCCATTTTGTGGATGGGGAAAAAGAAATCCGGGAGAGGGGAGGTGGGGACATGGACCCGGTGTGACATCCCCGGCTACGCCACTGGTCCACTCAAAATCGAGGGAACACATGCCTTGCAGTACCTTAATGAATTTTCGCAACGAAGTAACGTACGGGAAGCAAACGGTAATTAAGATTTCTAGGCAGTCGTAACCACAGTAATTGAGAAACTGTAAGGAACCGTCGGGATTTACCTTGTGATAAACACAGGGATCACACGTTTCCGTTTTCTGAGTTATCGTGAAGAGAACATTGTGGTTGGTAATGTGGCTGAGTTTGGAGTATACTGTGGAGCTGGTGAACATTGAGGTGAGGTGGGGGGGGGGGGGGAGTCGCACACTTTCCGCGAGGTGCACCAGCGATCTCGCGTGGCATGATAAACAACTGTTCGGAAGGAGAGGCGAAGAACTTCGCGAGTTGCCAGCTGGGTGCCACAGATAACTTTTCGTGTCGGGAGTGGCAACGACGCGCCGATGTGCGGAAGCTTCCTTTGCAGCGGAAGCTGCAGTATATACTGCGCATTCGTCGCGCTCATAAACGCAAGTTGGTGTTGGTATACGCGCTTCCGTTAAAAGGTGAGAAATAGCGCGCTACGTCCGGTAGGCCCGGGGGTGTCTGAAAAGACCCTTTAAACCTCTTTGAAAGTGTATAAACTATACCGGACATCTGAAATTGAGCTAACGCGAGCTAACGTAACGGAAGAAAACAACTCTATGAATCCAACCATAAGGCTACCAGGAAAACATATGGGACGTTATTTCTTGCAGATTGATAGGCTCGCCTGCTGCATGGGTATGCGTAGGTAAGTTTGGGTGCCTTTCCTTTGCACACAGATGGAGTTTTTAGTCGGCTTGTGTGGTGTATTGACTTTTATCTTGTGTTCGTGTTTTTGCACTCCCTGTCTTCTGCAATGATTATTAGTTTATGAAGTGCGAATGGGCTGTTTTTCGTGGCCGCTCTACCCTCAGGCAACCGCAGTGCTGGGGGATAGATGGTCGCATTGTATACAGTTCTTCAGCGTCCTCTTTCCGATGTCCCCCTCGGTGGAACGCGGCTGGGGTTAGATCCCAACCGTGGCGTTACTATGCGACGTCAGTGCACCTAATGGTCGAAATTTCTGGAGCCCTCCACTACGGCATCTCTTATAATCATATCGTGATTTTGGAACGTAGTACTCCACCAGATAACATTTTGGTATTTGGGCTATATTGTGCTTACCGTGATGCCTACAGGGCGAGAGCACCGCCACTTTGGTTTCTCTTCCTCCGCCCTCGTCCTTTCCTCCGTGCTGGAGAGGTTGCGTTGACAAGGGCACTCTCTTTTTCCGCCGATCTTCCGCAGTTTCGCTGCAATGCTCGTTCGTAGCTCGTCTTTCCACAGGGGCCTCCGTATGTCTTCAGGATGAAGGAAGGACGATCTTTCGTCGTTCAAGGCGTCCGCTCCGATGCTCGCGCGTCGTCCTTCGGGAGAGACCACGCTTTTAGCCAACTCCCGCTTTGTCCTCCGCTCTCTCTCTATCTTCCTCCTCGTCCTCCTTCGTTGGTTGCCAGGGGCGCCCACGCGGACCTTCCCGCTGCTCGCTTCCGATCCCTGGCTGGTCGCTGGGGACGCTTCGCGTCGTCGCATTTCGGCTTCCCCCCCCCCCCCCCCTTTTCTACCCTGGCTGCAGCCATTTGATTGCGAAGTGTTGCTTCGTTTGGTGCGGGAACATCGGCGTTGTACAGAGGCAACCCTCCGGTTTCTTTTCGATGTTTGGAATGACCCGTGTTGTCGCTGTTTGCAGCAGCGATCTTTCTCCACTAACAAGCGCCCATTTCGATCAATCGACCTTGCAGTTGACACTCGGTGACTCTTCCCGAGGAGTTTCGAATGTGCGGGGAACATTTAGAAGAAACTGGAATAATTTAACTATGAAGCGCTCCGCGAGATGATACTTGCTAATAGTATAAGCTCGGCAAAAACATGAAATAAAGACCCTTTATTTGATTTATCTGCCTCTACATGCATCGGTAATTAGTCTATCGTCGAAACTGCGGCATAGCCAAACAATCGTTGAGTTCAGTGGTAGAAGTACGCGTCTGTGTTCTGTTCCGACTTCTTTCTAAAAGGAACTAGTAACTCTACTCGTCATATGCCATGGTTGTACGGTGCTCGGCGTCTAACCCGAAAATCGCGGGTTCATTCATTTCCGGCCGCGGCGACGGCATTTTAATGGACGTGCACTGTGCGATGCCAGTGCACGTTAAAGAACCGCAAGTGGTCAAAATTTTCGAACCCCCCCCCCCCCCCCCCTTCGGCGTCTTTCATAATCTGTGGTTTTTGCTCGTTAAACCCCTCGTATCATTGTTAATGCACCCAAGAGAGTTTGCCTTAGCTTTGCGTCTCCTTGCATAGCGTGTCGCCGCAGGCCAGGCAGTCGTCGATAAGCGTTTTGTGGCGTGAACACTGTATGCCACTGCGAATAAGCTAAAGGCCTGACCACACGTGGGCGCTGCAGCGTGTCAGCGCGCGGCTTTTTGACGCGCCGCGGCGTCGCGCCCTTTCTCTGTACTGAGAGGGAGGCGTGCAGCTTCGCGTAGCCACTCACCCTCGCTCTGTAGAGAGAGGGTGAAAGGCGGCGTCACAAAGCCACTCGCTGCAGCGCGTACGTGTGGTCAGGCCTTCAAAACAAACGGTCCATCGCTCCTTCTCTCGTTCGTATCCTTCACATCGGAGTCGTCTTGATTGCTGTTCAATTGAACACGTCCTCAGGGGACGTGTTCACTTGAAGGCCCGAGAGCAACCAGCCTCACGTGCCGCTCTCGCCGGACAAAGCCTATCGGCCGTTCACGCAGGCTTGGGGAACCGCACCCGCGGTAGTCCAGTCCTAGCGTGTCCACCTGAGGCCGTATCACTTGGTCCTCCGACCTTTTGTTTCAAGTTTTCTATTTTACTTTGTACATGACATGTATTTCGGATTATAAGGAATTGTGTTGCGTTCATAAGGGAAGTGCGATTGTGCGTGCACCCTATACTGGGACGTTGCCAAAATTAGTATTCGTAAAACAGTTAAGCTCCTGCCAATGCTGTAGAATCCCGTTAGAATTGCGTCGGCACCTCTCTGTAGCTTCGCATAGAATTAATGCCGTTCATTATTGTAATTACCCATAATTTATTTCAGGTGCTCTGCGGCTTGACGGGGTAAATTGTGATCACAAAATGTAACTTCATGTTACCTTCAGTAACCGCTTTGACATTTCTAGCAACAGCGTATTAAAATGTGTAAGAGTTTTTGCCGACTCTAGTGTATTGCAGTGCGGGCGCGCGGTTTTTATTTTTTGTATGTGTCCACTGCATCAATTATGAGTGGTAGGCAGAGATATCGGTTGAAGAATTAATTTCGTATCCAGATTTAAGGGCTTCTGAAAACGTCATTTGGAAGGGTCTGGGAAAACCTTTACACGTTGCGGTAACTGGGACATTGTTAGTCAATTCGCAGGCGGGCTTGCATGACGTGCAGCAACAGGCACAAAAAAAGGACATCTACGTATGGGGTATAGCTTAACTATAGCATGGTCCACAGTCGTCCTGTGTGCGCGCGGCAAGTGATGAGCGCCGGAAACGGCGCAGTCGATGGAGCGTCCTTTTATTAATGTTTTCTCCCTCCCCCCCGCGCACTCTATGACGCCATGCGACGTCCAGACGTTCCCGTCGCTGTGCGGGCCAGTGGGCTTCGATTTTTCCCGCTCTCTAAAAAGAATGGCCACAAAAGTAAGAAGAGAAGGCGAGGCTCGTGGAGTGTGTAGAACCGCGTACGACTCAGTCGCCGCCGTGTTTGAGGCTTCGCGTTTCTCTTATGCTGAGCGACAGCGCTGCCATCGCAAGCAGGGTACAGACGGGACGTGTCCATTTACAAAATACGCCGCCGGTGCTCTTGCTGGACGAGAGCACGTGTAGAGGCGCCTGCACTACTAGCGCCTGGTCTGTACGGAAAGATGGAAGGGAGGACAAGCTTCCAGTCACCTCGCAGGCCTCCGAAGAACCGATTTGCACTAACCCTGTGCTTCGCGTTTCCACCGTTTCGCCTGGCGCGCTGCGATTTAATATCTTCCTGGCTAGCTCGGATGGCGCAGCGACCAGCTGGCGAACCTGGGTTCGTACCATGGTTCCAACACCGGACCAGGGCGAATTATCCCCACGGAGGCTTTTTTTTTTGTTCGTGAAATACCCCTGTATTCCACAAAAGGCTGACAGTATTTCCATATCAGGGACTGTCTTCCACCTCGTGGTCTTTCGCAGTAACCATTTGCGGTTCGTAAGGGTATATGCCGGCAGTTTCAGGTGTGCAAAACGGCGGATCATTGAGGAAAGACTGACATGTGTGCCGGTGATTGTAACTTCGCGCTTTGCACGCGTTTCACTAACCGCGGCAAAGCTGTGTAAGCGCTCCATTACTCAATTGCCGATCGGTGATCGGTAAATTACAATGCGCCTATCGACGATCGATACGGTGAGTGGCTGGGCCGCGCCGACACAGACCGAAAGCCCGCCTCTTACGAAAGGCAGATAAAGGGAAAGAGAGCTTCTGTGGATTCCGCTGGCCTGAGTTCCTAGTGATGGCGCAAGAATTTGAAAACTCTGTGATTAGCGTGCCCCCATGTACGAATTTTGAAAATGTAGCTGTTGCGAACTCGGTGGCGCTTACGGATCTGTCTTCGTCATACGCGACCCTACATGTAACGGTGTCCGAAAGGTAATATTTACCTTTCGGACATGTCGCGTGCGCCCCGCCGCAGTGGTCTAGTGGCTAAGGTACTCGGCTGCTGACCCGCAGGTCGCGGGTTCAAATCCCGGCTGCGGCGGCTGCATTTCCGATGGAGGCGGAAATGTCGTAGGTCCGTGTACTCAGATTTGGGTGCACGTTAAAGAACCCCATGTGGTCGAAATTTCCGGAGCCCTCCACTACTGCGTCTCTCATAATCATATGGTGGTTTTGGGACGTTAAACCCTACAAATCAATCAATCAACATGTCGCGTGCAGGTACTCGCTATCTCTCCCGAACAGCTTGTCTCGCTGGATGCCAGCGTTATAGACACCACCTGTCTTGTTAGATCCTCCACTTCTTAGCTGTATTGTTCGTCTATGCCGAGTGAAGGGATATTTGATGTCAAGAGTCTAGAATCCAGCAGAGGAAGGCGCGCCTTTTGTCGATATTTTTCTGCAGCTCCGTCTAGTTGAGCTTATTCTGTTGGCGTAGATGTAGTTTGAAAGGGAAATGGGCAGCTTGTTTTCAGACTGACACACCTTGTTTTTATTTTATATGCGAAGCAGCTTTTTGACGCCTGTTTAATGCTGTCCCTCCGTACGAGCGCGCCGCAGGTGTTGGCGCGTTGCTAAGTAGGTCACGGCGCTGCCGCGCGTTCACGTCACGCTCCTCTTGCAGTGCGCGCTGACACCTCTCTCGCATCTGCCGTGTCTTGTCCGTTCGCCCGCAACACCAGCCGCGATCGCCGCTTCCTACACCGCCGACTCGTCGGTCCACGCGCTCTAAACCTGACGCGCGCCTAACGTACGCGTTGAAACATGTCTGTACCTACAAGATCTACGCCAACCATCGCTCCAAACGAATTTTCCATCGCTCACCGCAGCACGCGCATTAGCGCCGTTCAACCCGTGACGCCACACGTGCTCAACGCTGCTGCTGCTTCGCATCTTATCAGGGTTCTCTTCGGGGAGATGGTCCAAGTTTTTTTTTTTTTTGGTTACCCATTGTGTGTGGTACATGTTACATACAGAAACAAGTACGTTCGTGAACGTGTAGAGTAGCCGTGGAAATGAAATAATGACCGCGTTTCGTGGGTCTCCCGCGTCCTGCATCATGACTTGCTTACTCGATAAAAAAAAAGAAAATGTTTTCAAATTTTCGAGTGTAGCGGCAAGAAATCAAGCGACACCGTTACCACCGTCTGGCGACCTGCAAGCGTCGTAGGTAGGCGTGTTTCGAGACGCTTATACAATCTAACCCGCCCCACGTGCAGGCGCGAGAGGTGGCCTTTAATTCCATCATTAACGTCGATTGACGGAGACTTGAGACGCGTACTCGGGAGGACACGTGTTGCCTTGTTTCGTGACGCGCGGCGGGTTTGTTGTTTGGATCCACGTGATGGCACTTGCGTAAAGCCGCCTACCCGAACAAGGCTCGCGCGGCGAGGCGCGCCTGCCTGCCTTCGCTCTCTCTGCCGACAACGTGGCCGACGGTGGCGGCGTGGAAAGGTCCGTGCGCGTGGATCGGTTGCCAGGGGCAACTGCGCGTAGCGGCGGCAGGCAGCGCCTGGGGGCCGCCGTCGGTCTGCACAGCCGCGTGCGCGTTCGTCGACTCGTGTTTACGGGTCTGCGGCGCTTCCGCGTGACTCCGTGCCGCTGGCTTGGTGTCTCGCTGGTTGGTTGCCGCTGCGCGCACATCAGTCGGTTTTCTTTTTTCTCTGTTATGCAAAGCGTCCGCTACCCGACTGTCGTCTCGCTTTCGTCCGCCCTTACATTACATGTTCTGCGTGTGGCACTGCGCGCGTTGTGCTACTGGGAGGGAAGCCGTACACACGTGTTGGGGCCGCTCGTTGCCCATCTAGCGGGGCCTTGAGACGCCGACGTTCCGTTGTTTTTGCGTGTTCTGTCTGAGCGACGAACTCGACCTTTCCTTTTCGTTTTTCCGTAGTGAAAAAAAGGATGTCGGCGGAACGTGTTCCTTTTTTCCTTTAGCCACAAAAGTCTAGTTCTTGAAATAAAGAGCGGGAGCCGTAATTGCGTCTGTTTTTGTACTGGCGCTCTTTCCTGTAATACTGAAAATGTCCTCTCTGCGGTGTTTTCCTAGAAGTGAAACTTGAGTAAGTCGCACTGACCAGAGGGAGCTGCGTTTCTCACACTGCCCCGTCTCAAAAACGTTGACATTCACCGTTAGGGGCACGCAGAAAATAGACGGGTGCTCTCGTCCTCCATGTATCCCGGCTACGATCCGCCCACAGATGCAGGGCGTCAAACGCGCGCGTCGCTTTCCATTTTCATTATTTTCATAGAGGCCGTCTCAAGGTTGCTTTTTTTCTCCGCTAGGCTACGTATTCTGGCGCCGCAGTCAGACTGGAAAACTCGAGTGAACGGTGCCTATTCGCGTCTTAATTTTCTCTCTCGTGACTAGCCTTAGCTGTATGACACGCAATGCTACGAAAAAAAGAGAAAGAGACAAATCAGTGACGACGGAAATAAGTACTCGCAGCACAGGCACCGAAGTTCAACAGCGTTTCAGACAGGACGGAGCGAGAATCTCAGTTCATGCTCTCGGCTCGTGTCTAAGCTTAAGCCGGCTCTTTCGTAATCAGTTCGCCGTTATAGATGAGACAATAGGGACTCGGCTGATGTCGCTTAATTCTAGACTCGTGTACTGTGCGATAGAACAATAGATCGTCGAAATTCTCCCGAGCCCTCCAGTGTGGAGTACCTCATATTCATATCGTTGTTTTGGTTCGTCAAAATATTGCTAGATAAATTAAAAAAAAAAAACGGGGATCGTCGGGCGTCCGTCTGTGTGTGTTGCTTTCTTGTGTCAAGGGAAATAAGTGTGAATTTAAGGGCTAGTTTTGTACGTTATACACAACATCAATTAGAAGCAACACAGAGTGATGCCGAGGAAACTATAGGGGGTGTTACTAGAACTGTTATGTAAATGTGAAGAAAGAAAAGTGGAAGAAAAGATGAACTTTTCACTGGCAGGTGCCGAACCTGCGACCTCTCGATGTCAAGCCTTTTGTAAGATTGATTGATTGATATCTGGGGTTTAACGTCCCGAAACCACCATATGATTACGAGAGACGCCGTAGTGGAGGGCTCCGGAAATTCCCACCACCTGGGGTTAAAGTCGTTAACGTGCACCCAAATTTGGGCGCACGGGCCTATCATTTCCGCCTCCGTCGGAAATGCAGCCGCCGCAGCCGGGATTCGAACCCGCGACCTGCGGATCAGCAGCGAGTACCTTAGGCACTAGACCACCGCGGCGGGGCAAGCCTCTTGTAAGCGACAGCTTATTCAACGAACGTAGAAAAGTTATTTCCATAATGCAGTTTTACTAGTATACGTAGCATTGGAAACCCTTTCGGCGTCCCGGCTTTGGCGAGCTCTTGATCACGCGGCCCGTGTGCTCAGATGGTGGTTTTGGGACGTTAAACCCCACATATCAATCAATCAATCAATCAATCAATTGATCACGCGGCCGCGCGCGCACGTGTTGTTCTTGATGCCGCGCCGCATCTCGATGCAGTTGGGGGGAAAGCTTCGCGTCCTTTCAACGGAGAAGTGGCGAACGACCTTGTTGTCGCCCTGGCATTTAAAAAGGAGAGGGGGAGGAGGATGTGGCTGTAGAAAGAAGAAATATGATTTGCGTAACGCCATTATCTATGCCGCTTACACGAGGAAAATAACTCGGCACGCACGCTACGGACGAAGCCACGATGGAATTGTTCCCGCTGTCTCCCTAGTGTCGTTGTCTTAGGGTGCCCGATGGGAGAGAGCGGCGTTGTGATGACCCGTAATTATTGATAGCGGTGACACTCGCACTGCGTATTTACATTGTGACATCTCGAGAATCCGGTACATGCTTGCCCTACAAAACCACATTGATGATGGACGTCTTGAGCCTTTCGAATTCGAGAGGCACACGTGAGAGGCTATATAGAGTTGGCGCTCACCAACTCGAGCTTGTTGGGAAGTCAGCGTTCGACTGAGCTCGCTGCATGCGTGGTTTTGCAGCGTACCCGTGGCCACTGTAGTCTCGATTCGTTTAGGATATGTGGGAACGCCCTTTCTTGCGCGCAGCCGCGTGATCCTGCACTGTTTGACTTCGCGCACGTTCGCCGATCCCGTTTGTCGCCGCTCTTTGACACGCCTTGTGTTCACAAGAGTGACGGGGGAGGAGGGCCTGTATCTTTTGTGTTCCGGGTCGGAGAGGGCGCTCGCTGGCTGGCGAGGAAGTCCCCGAGTCGCTCTTCTTTTCATTCATTCGTCGGCGCTGCGCCGTGCTCCCTACCGGCCTGCAGATATCAGGCGCCTTCTTCTTCTTCTTCTAACCACGACCACCGCCATTCGTGTGTCACCCGCCAGACTTTGACGTCACGGCCACCGTTGTGGCACCCCTGCAGTGTTGCGTAACTCTTTTTTTCTTCGCGTGGTTTCTGGCTCCGCGCCCTTGCAGGCCGCGTTTTCAACAAGGCGTGACGTTTTCTTTTTTTCTTTATGTGTGCTTGCTACACTCGTGTCTATCTGCAGTGAGCGTTGACTAAATAAGAAAAAAAAAGGAGGGGGGGGGGGGGTCACACTACGTGTAAAGCTCCGCTCGTCTCGAAAAGGCCTTTTGTTGGGGACGTTGGTCTTAGACTGGCCCAGTGTGATTGATTTAGGCGCGTAATATTTCGTGAACACAACAGAAGTGGTAAACTTCGAGCAGGTGCTTCGCCGTGCTCGCCCCCCCCCCTCACCCACCCCCTCCCGCGAATTTTGGTTCACCATGGCATACATAGCACGAAATAACAATCGACCACGCTTGCCGGCCTGGACCGCATTTTTCTTTGGTATGCATGTTTTCGCACCCCGCCACGGTGGTCTAGCGGCTAAAATACTCGGCTGCTGACCCGCAGGTCCCGGGATCGAATCCCGACTGTGGCGGCTGCATTTCCGATGGAGGCGGAAATGCTGTAGGTCCGTGTGCACTGATTCGGGTGCACGTTGAAGAACCCCGGGTGGTTAAAATTTCCGGAGCCCGCCACTTCGGCCTCTCTCATAGTCATAGTGGTTTTGGGACGTTAAACCCCACATATCAATCAATTATGTACGTTTTCGTATGTATCGTATATTTGCTCAGCATCGACTTGTTGAACCAGTGGTGTCAACTTATATAAGGGAGCGGTTACCGTGCAACCTTGAGTGCTAGATGTTATCTCAGCTTTCTAAAATTATTTATCCGAAAGAAGCCATGAACGCATTGAAACATGTTTGAAGAGTTATAGACGTATTGGCAAAAGAGCAAAGACTCGTTTGACGCTTGTTTTGACTGGCGTCAGCCTCGACGTAATACTGGATTGGTCTTGGCACGCCTTTCTTGTTTTCCGTATACAGACAGACTCGCTCCGTGGCGCTACACCACGCATGTTCTCGCATTGCTGCATACCCGGTCTTGAGCGTGGTGCTCCTTTACTTCCTTTCAAAACACGGCCGAAGTTGCGTCGTGTATATTATGAGAGCTTGCTTCGTTCGTTCGCTGCTTTCCGAGTGCGGTAGCACGTGCACTATACTTGCCATAAAGAAGCGCACTTCGTCGCAGTACCTCGGTTTCCCCAAGTAAACGTTTTCCCAACGCCTCGCTGTCGCAATTGGCAAGCGGTCGAAGCGATTCCGCAAGAAGGACGAAATTTCTCTGTGAAGTTTCGCTCCGGCTGCCACCTTAAATAGCGCGCACCGGTTCCTTTACTGCTCGTAAATGTGGTCTATAAACAATCTTTCGTGCGTTCCAGGTTTGTTCACGTGTTTTTGTGTCTAGTCACCGCGCGAGACTCGCAAATGGCTGATTTCGAGTATTCTGTTCAAGCTTATACTATAGCCAGGTCCGTATACCCAGGAGTTTTTTTTTTTTTTTTCTCGTGTTGGGCCCACTTGCTGCAGTTCTTGCAAAATCTATTTTCATTATTCTCGCCAAAACACTCCCCTCAATTCGAATTTTCGGTGGGGGAGGAGAAGGGGGTCTCTAGGGCACCCCTCCTCCTCTGACTACGGGTATGGCCCTAGCGAAATTCCTTGGTGTAACTTAACGAATTCGCTGCTAAAGCTACGATGACATTAACAAAGTAGTGTTCTTGCACCGGTGTGGCTGCTTTTGTGTAAGAGGTGCTCGTAAGTTTCGAAATCTGTTGTCTATAAACTTCTCGTGTCGTCCAACTGGTTTCTTTCGGCAGAACACAGCGCTACTTATTGCTTTTGAATTGAATCTTTTGGTTTTGGCTTTTTGCCTGTACAAGATTCTATATAAAATTCACACACTTCTGTTGTACTTGTATAGTGCATGCATTCACGTCTCCTGTAATGTTAGTCGCTGCCATGAAGTTAAACTCCCTGAAACATTCAAGATTGTTTTATTATAGGCGGATGTAACTCATTTGCGTGGAGCCTTACTCGAGCCAACAAGAGTATCAGGGGTCTCACGTCCCAAAAAAGCCACGATATGATTGAGCGACGCCGTGTGTGGAGGGCTACGGAAATTTCGGCATCTGTCGTTCTTGAACGTGCGCACAGTATGGGGCCTCAAACATTTAGTGGCTAGATCGAATTGCTACCGTCACGGCAGGAACGGAACCCGCGACGGTTGGATGGATGGATATGGCTGTACCCTTTAGATCGGGCGGTGGCTAGCGCCACCAAGCCTTAATACTTAATGAACTCAAAACTATATGTATTTATTTTTTCCTTAAAAAGTGAGTTTGAGGATTCGTACTTTGCAGTGAAGAGTTTAATTTTCACTCGTGCCTTGACTTTAGCCACCAATCAGATAACCTCCTTCTAGTTAAGTCTACTTGCTTAAAGCCTATTTTGCCCTGCCGGTCCCTAAACCCCAGTGCTTTGAAAAACTCTGCGCCATCATCCTGAACTATAGGGTGAAGCCCTTTACAGAACATTATCAAGTGTTCGGCAGTTTCTTTTTCCTCTCCACACGCACTGCATACTGTGTCTACCCCTTCGTATTTGGCCCGATATGTCTTGGTTCGCAGTACTCCCGTCCTTGCCTCAAACAGTAGAGATCTACCCCGAGTATTATCATAGATCCTTTCCTTGGCAATTTCCTGCTTAAAAGTTCGATAGATCTCTAGTGCGGACTTCTTAATCATGCCCATTTCCCACATGTCAGTCTCCGTTTCACTCATCAGTCTCAGTCATCAGTCCGTTTCAGATATCAGTCTTCGTACGGTCGCAGCCGACAGAACCCCCCTCTTGTGTCGCGTACCGTAACTACTAAACCAATGCGGTGGACATCTGTACACGAACTGCGTGCAGCCTTCGTTTGTCCTTAAAGATCTATTTATTCACTCATTTATGAATCATACTGGTAATGCTTGCCGTTGTACGAGTTCGTTGCCTTCGTTATGTAGAGGATACAACGTCGATTAACAAGAATCGTAGGTGTGCTGCGTAGGGTTTGTGAGAGATGTTCCGACGCGTGTTCTAGTTTGGTACGAAATGGCCCGGGAGTGCTTGCGTCTTATTTGTGCAGTATGAATAAAGTAGGAGTGTCGCGCCAGCAGCTCAAGAGGTTCATCTGGACTTACGTTCTCGTTTTCGCTCGTATCGCAACAAGCTCTTTAGCGTTTCGTACGACCTCTCTCCTCTCACGCGGTACGCTGTTGTTGTTTGTTCGCGCCCAGTTTATTGCGACCGTGCGTCACTCGAGCGTTGTCACGCGCGGGGGCTGACGTCATCGTGGTCGAATTGCGCAGCTCGCGCCTGTCTGTTCCCTGCTTGTCACCCCGTCCGTTATCAGATGGTGCGTTGTGCCGAAAGCGTGTCTGATGAACGGGTGACGGTGATTGTGCTAACAGGGGAACGCCATGCTCGGTGTGATAAGCGCGACCTGCGATTGTTGTTATTCGCGATATTTATACGCTTCGAGATCTGTGAAGCCTGATTGTTCGCGTTTCAAATTAGGTAACCTGGAAGCCTGCACTTTGGCGTGCCATCTTACTATTGATAACGCAGACCAGAATAGTAAACGCCCTGGACAAGAGACGACACGTTGGACGCGCGAGGCAGAGGGCACAACAACGCCATAATCATGAGATAAGATATCTTGGAGCGAAGCCCACTGTCTGCGTGCCCGTCCAGCTCTTGTGCTTGCCACGTCTGAGCTACAATACCATTTTTCGTCTCGGAGTGACGTATTTCACTTCTCGGGTCTCCGTGAAATCAGTTTGGAGCGCGGAAACTACGAAAACGCCTTCATCGCATCGTTTATGATGTCAAGTCTGATTTTAAATCACTCTCTAAAGAGATACTAACGGTGGGACTGCATTCTGAATCTTGTTGACTTTTTTTTTTTTTCGCGCTGACATTTCAGCCGCTGACGCACCCGGGTCTTTTCTGTACGGTGAATCGCTGGAAGCGTTTTCCTCGAGGTCTAGTTGTGTGCAGCCTGCCACCTCCCCTAAAATCTCTCTGGCCACTGTTGAAGAGCGAAAGAAAGGCTGCATCCCACAGAGCGAGCAGTCCGGCCAATGAGGAAAGTGGCTTCATTTGTCGGAAGCGTTTTTTTTTTTTTGCCCGCTCTTTTCTTTCGTTTGTGTAATTGAGCTCCGCAATGCATTTCATCGTGCGATGTATAGTGTACTGAACTTAACCAGTGCGCGCAGAAGGATTGGCGTTCTTGTTCCCACGCAGTGAGCCCGGTTGCCCCTCATCCTGTCCTGTGGCCGTGAATGGTTCTCCCGTCTCCCCCCTCTCTCTATCTCTCTGAGCGAGCGCGCCTACATGAACCTCCGGCAGTCAGTTCCGTCATTCACTCCCTTTGAAAGGAGAGGGAGTGGGTATAAAAAAAAAGAGAAAGCACGAAGAATGCGGAGGAGGGGGCCTCTCTCCATCCTCTGGTCGCGTTCATCGCGTTCTTTCGGCGGCGGATTGGTGATGCTGCGTCTGCGCCGAGCCGCTGACGCATTGGCTGCGGCAGTGGTGACGCGGCGCTGACGTCATGGGGACCTCGGCCCGGGCCGGGAACCCCGGGCCCGCCTAGGCTGCCGAACCTGAACCGCGTGCGCGATGACCTGACCGTCCTGTTCGTGGTGTGTGTGTACCATATACAGCTACTGAAGCAGCCTGGTGTCGAAGAGCACGTCGCTAATGTCCTCGCCCCCACGTTCGCTAACCTAAGTGGTGTTTTTCTTCGTTCTCCTCTTTTGACACCGGTATGTTTCCAAATGCGCGCTTTCGGAGTAGAGATCTTCTGTACAGCGCACTCGACCTGTTGTAAGGTGTCGATGTACAGTCGAAGGAAGGGAGGCGGGGGCGGAGGGGTAAACCCGGAGTTAGGGACCCGGGTCCGAAATGGCGGTCGACGAACTTTACGCGCGCTTCGTCGCCCCCCCCCCCTTTTTTTTTTGCGCTGGGTGCGTTGACCCCTGGTGATGCCGCTGCTTGCGCATTTCGTCGCTGTTTGTGTAGCTGACGGTGTTGTTCCTTTAGGTAACGTTTTTGTCATTGGCTCAACTTGCGCATTCACTGTGCGAAATTACGATCTTGTTTTTTTTTTACACGTGACATCCGCTGATGATGTCGAGCGCCGAAGTGTCTCAAGGTCGTTATTATATTTTTTTTTCTTTTTTCAGCCATGCTTTCTTAAGTTCAATGGAGAATTGGAGTCGTCATTCCAGTAGCGACATTGATTACCACATATTTATTTATTTGAAAATATCTTGCATGCCCCATGGCGAACATTGAGTAAAGAAGCATCACAAAATGGAAAAAAATAATCAACCAAGGAAAGCAAATACATGAGTGCACAAAGAGCATGTAATAATAACGTTCTGGCATATCATTGTGAAGCCAACAGACCGCAAGGAACATGGAAAACATTTTCTTAATTATTTCGGAATCAAAGTGAGACATTGCACAGAAAGGAAATTAGGTGGGCATTGCCTTACTTCAACTAGCACATATAATTTCTGGTAATTAATGCTTATTGTCGGGGTTTAATACCGATAATGGGAGACGCCGTGGGATACGGAAATTTCCACCTCGTGCACCTGATGAGGGCACGAACCTTAGCATTTCCCTCTCATTGTTTTTTTTTTTTAAGTTTGGCTTGTTTGCGTATTGTCTCGTGGCGTCTGTTTGCGTCGTTTTCGGGAGAGTGCTTGGGCCCGTCTTTTTTACGTTTTGTCCCCTGCTGTTTGCAAGCCGGATGTCGAAGAAGCGCCCAGATTGTGGTGACTGACCGCTAGCACGGTATACTAGCTACGCGATAGGCTCGCGAGCGCGTTATTTTCGGTCCCTTCGAGTTGCCAAAACGGCCATCGCCCGAATTGCCCCCCGTCGTATTCTTCTCTTTCCGAAATTGTGCGTGTTTATTCTATTTTTCTTGCGCGTGGCCTCTCTCTCTCTCTCCTTTTTTTTTTTATCGCGCGTCTCGCCTCGTGCCGTTACTACTCGTTGTTCAGAGTTTCCGAGATTTCTTTCCTTTTTTTTTTTCGCCGTTCTATTTTTAAGATGGCCCGTTTAGCGCAAACAGGCAGGGCGGCGTTCACTAAACCCGTGTGGGCGGCCAAACCCTTTTGCTCCCCACGCAGTTGTAAAGCAGTTACGGGTCCAAAAAAAGGACGTGCCTTTGTTTCTTTTTTTTTCGTTTTTTATCTCTTTCCTTACTCAGATCCGCGATTGCTCTCTTCTCTCTTATACTATTCTCCGTCAGCGGGGATTGTTTCTAAATCCGGCCGCACTTTAGCCGCCTCGACTGTGACTAACTTGTGTCTTTGTGTATCGAATACTCAATAAACTACCAGCGTACGTACGGACGACTGCTGTTTTCGAACATCCTTTGTGTGGAAGTCGGGGCTGTTGTGACCGGCGCCAGAGCGGAAGAGGGAGCGGCGCTCCTTTAATCTTCAAACAAGTAACCGAACGACCGGCTGCCTACTGTTAGGACCGGCGCCAGGTCTGACAATGGATCGGCGTTCCTTTTGATGTTCCTTTTTAGTCGCCAAACGGGTTGGCGGCCTGTGTCCGCCATGTATTGTTCCCCCCTGGCCGGAGGGTGCGGCGTCTTGCCGCCACGACACCGTGAGCAGTTCGGGAGACCACAAGTGCCGCTTCTTCTTTGGAAGATGACGGCGGCGGCGGCGGCCGGAAATCGTCCCGCTAATTGAACGAGTCGTTCGGCGACCATTTGAAGCTTGTTTACGGCGGCCCTTTCGATGGATGCAGTCATCAACTTCAGACCCCTCGCCCAGCGACACCCCTTGACGAGGAGGAGCCACGTTCGTGCCACATGGCCGTGCAGTGACCACGCTTCAATTTTGAACGTTCACGTGGACCGTGCGTGCTCGTCACCCTCGCGGGTAATGTGTGATCCGTGGTTGGACGGTGCCCTCTGTACGCGGTCCCCGATCTAGGGATCTGGGGAGGACAGACCCTTTATAATGAGCCCCCACGGCTCATTCGTGTGTGCTTTTTTTCGAGAGCAGAACCGAGCAGAACCATGTAGAACCAAGCACCATGTAGCGCTATGTTAGGAGACATGTAGAGGCCTGCCACGTTTGAGAGCTCACCGTGTAGGGAGTTCGCAATGTACATATTGTAAATAAACCCTCTTCAAGTCTCTCTTCCTCCTGCCTCGACAACTTCATCCCGGACCTCCGGTGTCTGGAAACCCCGGTCGCAACAACTGGTGGCAGCGGTGGGATACGAGTCTGCGACGGAGAGCGACATGTACCGGAGGCCAGCCGAAAGCCCTGGAACTCGGCGGGATCGAAGCAGCGTACCACCACCGCACGTAATGGGGTGAGTGCCTGGCTTTGTGCTTGAGATATATCGAGTCTTTTAGCCTAAATTCGTTAAAAGATAGATATAACCAACAACTGCCTGGCCACTGTGGTTGTTATCTCAGCACAGGGCAGCACTGGATGATTATCTGAGCAAGTACGCTAAAGCAGGAAAGCTTAGATGATTCAATAGGAACAAGGGGTAATGTTTCAACATTTCTAAGGGTACGTTGCGGGTTAAATTTTAGGATGTTGTAAAAAGCAGGAGTGAAAAATTAACAAGAAAAAGTAGAGAGGGATGTTGGCCACGTAGTGCTACTTGGGTGCTTAAGCTTGTGGTCTCCGCTGTGAGATTTGCCAGGCTTCAATTTCTCTAGACCCAGAATTGAAGCGCTGGTGGGTTTGTGTTTTGTCACAGCTGAGCCAAAGCAAAGTAGTCGCCATGGATCTTACGGGATTGACGAGAGAGAACCTGCTGAACCTGTGTTGGGATCTGGAGCTAGATTTTAATGATGATATGCCTGCTTCTAAACTCCGCGAAGTGATTCTCGAAAGCAATAGTGACAATGAGGAAATCGAGCACTTCGGGAATATGTACTTATTGGACCAGGAGGAGGAAGTACAAAGGGCGCAAAGAAAGGAAAGATGGCGCCAGGAGGAATTGGAAGCTGAGCGCAGGCATGAAGAACATATAAAAAGGATGCAGGAATTAGATGAAGAGATAGAAAGGCTTAATTGTGAATTGGTGGCATTGCAGCAGAGTGGTCAATCTGTAGATGTAGCGCACGAACGGTGCGATGTAGCGGCGGTGCCGTTTAAGACCGAAGCGAAGGCTACAGGTCAGACATCTGTAGATGAAGTGCACGAACGGTGCGACGTAGCGGCGGTGCCGATTAAGGCCGAAGAGAGGGCTACAGGTCAGAAATTTGCAGATGTACCGCACGAACGGTGCGTTTCAGCAGCGGTGCCGTTTAGGGCCGAAGAGAGTGCTGCGGGTCTGATATCTGTAGATATAGCGGCGGTGCCGTTTGAGGCCAAAGAGAAGGCTAGTGCCTGTAAGGGAATGGAACAGGTTTTAACCCATTCTGAGGGAAAAGAGCTCGCGGTCACAGCAGGGTGTGAGGGTTCCGTGGTGGGGGAAACGAAGTTAAGATTAACAGAGTGTTCCATCGAACCTTGCAGCCCTGTAGACCATGTTGATGAGCGTCAGAGGCGGACGAAAGGCTCCAGGTTTGGCACCAAGGAATGTGCCAAACGGAGAAAGCGTCCGAAAAACAGAAGCGCGGCAAGGCTCGCGATCAGCGCGGCGCGTTTGACGAGGACCTTCAAACGGCGTGGCGGATTTGCGAGAAAAGGCCCGTTGTCTTCTCTGACTGGCTTAAATCGCAGGCGTCTGAGCGGCCGGAGAGTAAGGAACAGAAGTGCGCAATCTACGCGGCCGCGGTCTTACGATGAACTGATAGGCAATCATCAGGACTGGGCGCGCGAGATGGCGGAGGAGCATATCGGTGATGAAGAACGTCAGAGTAGGACGAAAGGCTCCCAGGTCCGCACAAAGAAGCGTGCACAGGGGAGAAAGCGTCCGAAGGGCAACAATAAGGCAAAGCTCGAGATGAGCACAACGCGTTTGAGTAAGGGTTTCAAACGGCGTGGTAAAATCGCGAGAAAAGTGCCGTTGTCATCTCTGACGGGTCTGTATCGTGTGCGTCCGAACCGCCGGAAAAGAAAAGCGCATCGTACGCGGCAGTGTTTGAAGGATAGATTGCTAGGCAATTATCCAGACAGTCCGCGCGAAAAATCAGATGAGCATGTGGGTGCTGGTGAGCATCAGAGATGGGCGAAAGGCTCCGTAGACGGCACCAAGAGACGTGCAAAACGGAGAAAGCGCCGTAAAAACAGGCAGGCAAAAATCGCGACGCGTTTGAGGAATGTATTCAAATGGCGGAGCGAAATTTCAAGAAAGTTGCCGTATCGCAAGCGTCCAAGCGGCCAGAGAACAAAGAAAAGAGAAGCGCATGGTGTGCGTAAGTGGTCGAAGGGCAAGAGACCCTTCCGTTGTTCTCGCGGTGCATTGGACGGGGTGCGGGGCAAAAGAGTCGGTGGTTTTCGAGGGGCAGGAAGCGACAGCAAGTCGGCTTCGAGGAACGTCGCGGGGTTCGGTAGCAGGGCGATTGACGCGTGTTGTAGACCCCGTTTCTCGAGAAAATCGTTCCGGGCGCGACCACCGCGAGTTCGACTCAGAGTTGTTGCGAACAGCTGTTAGCCTCTCGGAAAACGTCGACTCGGGACTGTTGAAAGGAACATTTTGTTTGTTTTTGTGATTTTGTAAATAACTCGTTTGTACTTTGTTTTCGTTAGCGCTCTATCATTTTGGTAGCCTATATACGTTGTATAGATCTATTGGAAGGATAGTGACACGCATTAGAGCGTACAGAATTAGGCGTTTGTCATCGGCACCGGAGTTGGTTTGTATGCGTCCGAGCCGCCGGACAAAACGAAAAAAAAAAAAAAGCACGTTGGGTAGAAAGGCAGACCCTTTCGTCGCTCTATCGACGGCATGTTTGATGGACTGCGGGAGTGCGAGGTACTCAGCGAGAGTAAGAACGCAGGTTGTCAGCGCAGAGCTTTGCGGGGGTCGGAGGCGAAGCGAATGGGTTTTGCCATTGTTCTATTTCCCGTTCGCCTAGAAAGACCCACAGGACGCGACACCGTGCGTTAGTCCCAAAAAGGAGTAGACATCCGTGAGCTTTTGACGATGGTCATTAGTGGATTTATTTTGTTTTGAAATTTGCTTTTGACTGTTTAAGTTGTTTTGGATTTTAATGTGTTATTTAAGAATCTCGTCTACCAAATAGTGTTTAGGTAACACAATTTTGGTTTTGTTCATTTCTTGGGCGTTGTACGTTTAGCTAAGGTAAGCGTTGTGCGATTGCATAAACGACACGCATAGGAGCCTGCGTCATGGTAGATACGTGTAAATGAGCAGGAGCAACGTTATGAACTAATTATGACTGAGCGTAGAGACGCAAAGTTATTGCTTGCGAGATTTTTCAGGATTCATGCGAAACTTTTTTTTTGTTGTTCATTTAATGTTTTGTTCGCATGTGTCCGGTGTGTAAGAAAAGCTAGCTCGTGAGTTTATATGTATGCTTTGTGAAAGTGGCAACAGCAAGGGAACGGTTAGGTGGTATCTCATCCAGGCAGGAGCACTGTGATGTGCGTTTGCGGATATATAATAAAGATGTTCCTAATGCAGGTGCAGCACGGCAGTTATGCTTTCGTCTTCTCAAAAGGAATTGACGACTGGCTTTGGCGGCACTAAATTTCGGGAACTAAAAGATAGCGTGAAGTAAAATGCTTTATTTTATGAGTATGATACCTGGTGGGTTACGGCGGATTGCTCACGCAAGCACTCGGGTATGCCACGGTGAGCGCATCACTTGACAGTTAGTTTTCTTGAAAGCAGTTGGATGGGAAGATTATTATCGGATCGGGATTAGGAGTTTTGGTGAAACCTCAGGGAAACGTCCCGATTGCTGCTTTGTGTTTGGTAATACCGCTTAAGTAAGGTTGCTTTTGGATAATTTGTCGGACTCGACGTGTCTCAGTGCGGGCAGGGTGCTCTCCCGTGCCTGTGGTGGTGTGTATGAATGCTTTTCCCAGAGGGGAGCCACAAGGAGCGAGAGGGAAAGAGTCCTTGGCTGAGCGTCATCAGCAGTGGCCTGGAAGACAGCACTACACAGCGACACTTCGGGCAACCTGTGCAGCTGGTCACCCTCAGGTCGCTTCTCCCGCCGGCGGACGAGCTGTTGTGACCGGCGCCAGAGCGGAAGAGGGAGCGGCGCTCCTTTAATCTTCAAACAAGTAACCGAACGACCGGCTGCCTACTGTTAGGACCGGCGCCAGGTCTGACAATGGATCGGCGTTCCTTTTGATGTTCCTTTTTAGTCGCCAAACGGGTTGGCGGCCTGTGTCCGCCATGTATTGTTCCCCCCTGGCCGGAGGGTGCGGCGTCTTGCCGCCACGACACCGTGAGCAGTTCGGGAGACCACAAGTGCCGCTTCTTCTTTGGAAGATGACGGCGGCGGCGGCGGCCGGAAATCGTCCCGCTAATTGAACGAGTCGTTCGGCGACCATTTGAAGCTTGTTTACGGCGGCCCTTTCGATGGATGCAGTCATCAACTTCAGACCCCTCGCCCAGCGACACCCCTTGACGAGGAGGAGCCACGTTCGTGCCACATGGCCGTGCAGTGACCACGCTTCAATTTTGAACGTTCACGTGGACCGTGCGTGCTCGTCACCCTCGCGGGTAATGTGTGATCCGTGGTTGGACGGTGCCCTCTGTACGCGGTCCCCGATCTAGGGATCTGGGGAGGACAGACCCTTTATAATGAGCCCCCACGGCTCATTCGTGTGTGCTTTTTTTCGAGAGCAGAACCGAGCAGAACCATGTAGAACCAAGCACCATGTAGCGCTATGTTAGGAGACATGTAGAGGCCTGCCACGTTTGAGAGCTCACCGTGTAGGGAGTTCGCAATGTACATATTGTAAATAAACCCTCTTCAAGTCTCTCTTCCTCCTGCCTCGACAACTTCATCCCGGACCTCCGGTGTCTGGAAACCCCGGTCGCAACAGGGCTCGCCCCTGTAGGTGTGTAACAGGCTGTAGGTGTGTAACAGGTAGGTGTGTGACAAAAAAAAACACAACAAAACTAGTTGATCTGCACAGCTGTAGTCGAAATAAATGTGGCCCGTGTGTGTGATGAAGGGACGCTGCTTGTGTTAATTCGGCATGGAAGTAGCGTCAAACGCGGCAGCAGCGTCCGCGATCTTTTCTTCGTCACGGGACTGGTTTATGACCGCGAAATTTGCTGATTTAAAGAAACGTAGCTTAAACGTTTAATGCATCGTGGGAACAAAGTCGAAATTTTTTTTTTACAGGTAGTTTTCCGTTCAGCTAGACAACGTTTTCGAATGCTGCCCGCTGCACATTTTGGTGTAATTACGAAGCAGGTGCCTTTGTACGACCAGCGTTGTAAGTTTGTTTGTTGACAAACAGTTTTGTGGGCTCGAATCTCGCTGACAGCGATAGAAATGGTCATCCTGTTATAGCACTATAGACTAAATGACAATCATCATTACGTGCTTGCGTAATGATGATTGTGCCTCGTGCTTTCCCTAACCCGATTGTCTCCTGAATTCATTCTGTTGTGTATTCACAAAGAAACGAGCCACTCGAAAAAAAAAAAGGTGATCTCGTTTATCGGTATATAGCGGTGCACTTTCGTTGGATATGCATTCAGGGAGCGGGGAAAAAATGGTACAACTCGCGTGAATCGCCGTAAACATTTAAGTATTTCTCAAGTGCGAAAGCGCCTTGAGGTTTGCACTCGTCGTCATGTCGTCACGCTGCGCCATTTAGTTACGGTTCATTCTTGAGTTTCCCCTTCGCAAAGGTGTATGCGCCGCAGAGATTGGGTAAGTCTCACGATATACTCGCCATTGGTTCACTAAAAAGGAACAAGGGAAACGTTAGCCCAACAAGTATAGCCGACGACGTTGGGAGGAGCTGTAACACCCTTTCTAGTAGGCTAGATGGCGCATGCCGTCACCCCGATTCAAAGGGGAGGCCTTTAATCATCATCATCATCATCATCATCATCTAGAGCATGCCGTAGGGAACTGGAGCTGGGCGTGTAGGGAGGCACACTGCGTACTTCACGAGGTTTCAGCTTTGTGCTACAGAAACTGAAACGCGCTGCCTTGCATGCTTCATAGTTACCCACTCTTTTTTTTTTTTTTGTTGAGACGCAGTTTTGATTGGCCCGGGTGCTTTTTTTATCCTTTTTTTTTAGTGCATAGTCGCTTTTCTCTCTTGTCTGGCCCACGTCTCGTATGAGCGCAAACAGATGGGTATTATTAAACATCGCTTCGCCTTTTCCCTCTGTGTGACAACCCCCTCTCTAGTTGTGATTGGGCAGTGCATTCGCCTTTTCCGCGTATCTCATCTCCCCTTCGCTGTCCTCTGTTTGGGTGCATGCCGGCTCGCGGTTCGATACTGCGGCGGCGCGCACGGCTTCTGTGCAGCCAGACAGCCAGTGTTCCGAGGTCGTCGCCACATATATATATATTTAAGGACGCGGCCTCTCGATGCTACTACATACCGGGTTGTCGGCCCGCGATATTTGCGACCTCGTTGACTTTTAACTCCGGGTTCTGCCTCTGTTTCGGGCTAGACTGCCGACCGCGGAATTGCGAAACCCTGTCGCAATATTTTATTTTTCCTTTGTTGGGATTCCCGAGGAGCATGTTTGTTTTTGTTGGATGAAGGTGTGCATGTCTGGCCATAATGTTTTTTTTGCCGTCTAGGGGCGAGGCGTTTTATGCGCCCTTCGTATATGTTTTGTGAGTGCGTGTATATATGTACAAATGCAAGCATTAAAAAAAATGAGAGAGTGCAGCTGACCCCCGGCCACGTCAATAGATTGTACCTTTGTGTGTGCGTGGATTGTAAAATTAGTGAATTGTGTATTTGTTTTTTGTAAGTTTTAATTATAAACCTTGTAGCATCCGCCTATGCGCTGTCATTCTGTCATAACTGCGTCGACAATGTAGTGTAATAATGTAATCCAATGTAATGCCACAATACCGAGCGTTACGCTTGGTTTTGTGGGGTTACAACTGTAGGTCTATTCACAACTTTGTTCAAATTATAACTCATCTGTAAGGGAGCCAGCATTAGGGCTTTTTCACCGCCTCGCAATGCGTTGTTTATTTACCGTACTGTTTATAAAGTCAAGACTGTATGCCCCGTCCGCTGTAGAGACGTTACTCGCGGGCATATTTTGGCGCCCGAGCTTTGACGAATAGGATGCTTTGCGAGTTATGTATATAGGAATTTCTATCTCTCGATGCTCCTTCAGGCTATGTGAATGTCAAGTCGGGTGGTATCGCCGTTGCCCGATATGTGTATGGTGAGTTGAGCTTCGTTCGCGCAACAGGCATATAACGGATCACCATAATCGGCCTAACTGCGCCCCCTGCAGGTCAAATGCCTCTTCCATATTTTGGCCAATCGACCCTGTCCTGCGCTTGCTGCGGGCGGGCGCTATCCCGGTAGTCATCGTGATCGCATATGCCCCACCTAACCTTCTGCCTGCCATTCGCGCGCTTGCCTTCTAATCTAATCTGTTGCACGCAATGACAGGCGGTTATCTCGCATTCTCGCTGCATGCCCTGCCCATGCCCATCCGATTTCGACTACAGTGTCCTGACCAAACGTTGGTTATCTTACTCATTCAGTTCTCTCCTTGTCTTTTTAAGGTGCCTGCAATTTTTTTCTCGCGGTTCACTGCGTTGTCCTCAATTTAACTGATAGGTGAACTTTATGGGCCAGTGCTCTGGAGACGAAACAAACAAAGGTGGTATAAAACGCTTCGCCGATGCAGCTGAATAAGGGATGGCTTTAAAAAGACAAGATAGCAGGGGTAAGCGTTCACTGTGAGTTCGCGATCGAAAAAAAAAAAAGACTAAACAGCAGGTGTGCTTGTTTAAATCGGCAGCTACGCTCTCATCATTATCATTTTTTACAACTAGGAAAGCCGACACCTCATTTGGTCAACGCGCCAGTGTTACGTTATGTTCGAGGGAGCGTGGGAAAACGCGTGAGATGATGTCTCAGAACACAGTGTGGCGTTGGCTCCACGAGTGCTGTATTCGCTGTTTGATGAGGAGTCTCCAAGAGAGAGCTAAAATTTTTAAAGAGCTTTATAATTTTTTTTTCGAAAAATTTCCGCCGTAGGTAAAATGTTACACGGAGCAGTCGAATTCGTGGTGATGTGGTAAGCTGGCTGTTCAATACGAAATGGTCTCGCTAGGTGCTCACTCCCAAAATATTCACGCGCAAAAGCGTGTGCGCAAGCGATCGCTGTTTGAAGACGCATTCGAGGATTTCGTTTGATATCCCGCCGTGGTGGTCTAGTGGCTAAGGTATACTCGGCTGCTGACCCGCGGGATCAAATCGCGGTTGCAGCGGCTGCATTTCCGATGGAGGCGGAAATGTTGTAGGCCCGAGTACTCAAATTTGGGCACACGTTAAAGAGCCCCAGGTGGTCGTAAATTTCCGGAGCCCTCCACTATGGCGTCTCTTATAATCGTATGGCGGTTTTGGGGACGTTAAACCGCACATATCAACCAATGAACGATTTCGTTTGTTTCGCTGAGCTATGTGTAGTGCGCGATGACTAAAGTGTGTCTAGCAGTCGGTGGTGCAACTGGTGCTTACCGTTTGCTGCGTATTCCCGTTTTTTTTTTTTTTTTGGTACCAAACTTGGAACGCGAGATAAAACTAGCTCGAGCCAAAAAATAAGATTGCACTCGCAGCAGTGCCAAGCAACAACTCTCCCGAGGAGAACTTCCTTTGGATGCTTACAGCGTTGCTGCCGCTCCGTTTCGACAAGCTCCCTTGCTAAGCTGCTGCCTCCGCCGCACCCCGTTTTTGGTTGGCCCAGGCCCGCCGGGGGGCGAGCGATCGAGGCCGAAAATGTGGCCGGGCATCGCTTTATTTAACCAAGGCACGCGCGCCGCGTTGTTACATCGGCCGCTGGGCCTTCTCCTTCTGCTCTGCAGGTCTGCTGGGCTTGTTGTTTTGTGTTTCGCGTGTTGGTCCGGTGTGCTAGCAAGGAGCTCGCCTTTGGGGCCAGCTGGTAGCGGTAACAGCAGAAAAGCAACAGCCGCGGGCCCGTCCGAAAAAAAAAAAAAAAAAAAAACCTTTCGGCAGGCTCGGCCGCCGCAGCCACTCCGTGGTGCTCCTTATAAAGTGCGCCGCAGTCTGCTGGCTATTAGTGTATATATACCGCCGCGGCGCCCCGAGTCAAACGCTTATGCGAGAGGCGGTGCTGCACCCGCACCTTTCTGCTGCTGCTGTGCGTAATGCCCTAATACATTGTAAGCATAGCGTCTTCGGTTAGCTGTGCGGTGAGCACTAGCGATTATGTATGTACTCGGGGGCGGCACCATGAATTCAGTGGTGGGAGCTGCTGCGCGCGCCGTATTCCCTGGCTATATCGACATTGAGGTTCGGGTTGTGCCAGTTCCGTGTGTGTAGTAGCGTTTGTCTAAACTTCCAACTGGGCCATCCTTCGGCATTAGCGGTAACGCCCACCTCTGTAATGACGTCACAGAACTGCTTGACCTATAATTGGCTTGCGAATTCGTACAATTCGTCTTTAAGACTTACAGGATACGGCGGGGGCTCTTCGAACCGTTCTATGTCGTGCATGCATGAGCTTCTTTGCAACAGGATAGAGACCATGGTCACGCTAACTTGGCAATCATAATCGATTTGCAGCAACTTCAGATTTTTGTTTGCGTATTTACTTACAACGAGATTGAACCTGCACCTCTCATTTCTGAGTGATATATGTACTCCTATTGTGGATGGAAAGAATAGGCTGAGGTGTTTGCATACTCGAATGTGCTGTGCTGACACAAGAGTTCGCACAGCCTTGTTTTCTTTTTTTTTAAACTAATTTTTGGCGGAACTTCGTGATATATACCGCGGCAGGACGGCTTGGACGTTCTCTGTACCTCAGTCAGAACGTGTATAGCTGTTTTCACCTGCGTGTTATCGCTAAGTGGCGCACGCATCACTATACCGGGTAAGCGCTTGTCGCATGCAGGCTACAACTCTACTACCTGTTTTGTGTATGCACGTGCTTCGGAACACACTTGGTCCATTCGCTTGGTTTGTAAAATGGGCGCCGAATAGTAGTTTGTATGATGAAAGCTCCTTTTTCGCGAAAGCGTGTGACACAGTTGTGCTGACCACTTTCGGTCTCGTATAACGAGAAAAAATAATCGTTGGTTGGCCGCTTGTTCGCTGTGCTTGCCGTGCAAGCCTGTCAAGGTGACGTTTAATTTTAGTAACGAGGACACTATAGACAAGAAAAACTGGTACATACACGGACGTTCGTTGAGCACGCGTTAACGCGACGCCATCTTGATTGTCGCCGCTGAAACGGCCTGCCAGATCTGTCTTTCTCATCGTACGAACCGAAGAAAAACTGCATACAGTACACTCTTCGGGTGCCGCGTTGTGCGTTAAGTGTCGCCATTCGCCGTTTTCAGTGCCGAACTCTCCCGTCGTGGTGTGTTGCGCTATACTCAACTGCCGCCGTATACGTACATACCGGCTTATAAGAGGGTGCATTCTATGCTCTCCAATCGGGCCGAGTGGTCTCGTACCAGGGCCCCGATGTAGGTCGGCCCCGTTTTTTCCCGCCGCCCATCTGGCGCCGATATAACTGCAGCTGGCAGCAGGTGCGCGTGCGCTTTTTTATTATTATTTTTTTATTCTCCCCACGCTGTCTTTGCTGTGCGTTTTTTTATCGCCGGGAACTATACCGAACGAATTTCAAGTCGTGCTCGCCGTCGGTGTGTACGTAATCCCGCGATTACGCATTTTCGCAAGACGATCCTTGCGGCACGTGTAGCATTGCATGCGTATACGATGGAGTAGAGCTACGCGTGTATTTACACATCGTAAACGGTTGCCCGGAGCCTTATACTGGCTTGCGGGACGGTACATGTGTGCGCTAGAGAAACATTCGGTGCTGGTTGTGGTTTTACTTGGAAAACACAAACTCTCGCGACAGCCAAGTTCCGTTGTAGCGAATCTCTCTCGGAACGTGATACCTAGAAGTGTGGCAGCTTGGGCTAGTTGGTATGACATGACGATAGTAATAGCGCGAGAAGCAGAATGACGACACAGAGACAAAAAGTGTCCTTCGTGTCCTTCTTGTCTCTGTGTCGTCGTTTGGTTCTTGCGCTGTAACTATCGTCATGTTATATCGAGGTTCGGGTCCATACACCACAACAGCACCGTGACTACTAAAGTTTCCGCGACATACTTCCCTATTTACCTTCCCATTAAACTGTCTGTAATTTTTTTTTCGTTTTTATTTTCTTTTTCGACAATGAATTCGTGCCTCACAAGCTTTAGACTGGCCGCTCCCATGGCGGTAGCCAGTCGTGCAGCGTTCTCGTTCGGCTCCCTGTACAACGTTTATTTTTTTGTTTTTTTTTTGCAAACTCTGCTTTCGATATGCGGATATGTGCAGCACGGGTCGCTCATTATCTGTACAATCTCTATATGATCATCTATATATAATAAGCCTCACAATCTATCATTGTTCTCGCGCAGAGACCAACAAAACGACAAGAAAAGCCGTTTTCAACAAGCAAGCACACGACTCCTCTTCAGTATCGACCCCTCGTCTCGTCGCCGTGCGTGCTCGTATGCCCGATGCCTTTTTCTCCCCCTATCTCTTGCCTTCTCGAACGGGCGCGGTCCAGTCTCGCGTTTTCGGTGATCGGCCTGCTTCCGCGATCACGGTCCCCCGACGCCTTCCTCGCCAGTAGCGAGCCATGCAGCGGAGGAGGATGCTTCTGCGGCGCCTTCCATTGTTCGCCAGTCCGCACGCGCGCCGCCGTCAGCGATTAATGAATGGCCGCGAGCATCTTTTTTAACGTCGCAATCACGTTTTCCTTTTCTTCTCGCCCTTCCTTTGTTGGGGCCGGTAATCGGTCTGTTGCTCCTTATTTGTGCGATCGCCGTTGTTGATGCTTCCCCTGACTGACAGTAAGAGATGCAAAGCAATGTGTGGTGGTGGTGGCTCGCCGGCGCCGCCGTCCCATTGTGCGGGAGGTGATTTGCTCTCGCGCCCGCGTTCCTTTGTTTAGAATGGCCTTAAGTTATCGTCTTTTTTTTTCTTTATCCAGCGCGAGTCAGGAGCTACTTGCTCTGTTGTTTGTTGTTGCTAATTTTCTACCGGAGTGGCTATAGACTGCTCGGTAGATTATTCTTTCATCCGCGTTTCCTTTTCTCTTTTTTTATTACTTTAAATGCGTTATTTTTTCTTCTTCTGGGTAACGTTTGCAATAGCCCCCCCCCCCCTTTTTTTTCATTTTGCCTTTCTTTGCTTTCTCCATCCTTCGGTCTTTTTTCCTAAATGTGTTTTCGTTTCATCAACGCTTCTGGTGAATAACGTTGGGCTATTTGCTGCTTCAAATAGAGAGCACTTATTATAGGGAGCGTTTAATGAACATATTAAAGATGAATTCCCCGCTTGCATAGTCGTGGCCATACCAAAATGATGTGTAAGAAATCGAGACCGGTTAAAAAATGTCAATAGTCTTTTTTTTTTTTTTTTTCTTCAGTACGGAGTTACGAGGGCGCGCCGGAGCTTAGCGCCTCGTCTGGGAACCATCGACTCGGTGCATGGCGAGCTCTCGCTTCTTAGGGAGGAGGAGAGAGAAAGTCTTCCGGAAATACTTCGTACGGGCTCCTCGCAGACTGGTTTTGGCTCGCATATCCCGCAGTTCAGACTGTAGCCTCTTCAGCACTCTTATCTCTTGTCGATGCGTCCGGAGAATGACGCATCCGGCTAATCTAAAAAGAAAGGAGCTCCCGGCATTCCACCGCTCTTCGGCCGGGCGTTGCCTTCCGTTGAGGCGCGCGCCATCTTGTGATCCGTGCTTGTGAAAGTTCTCAGATATGGTAGTTTTTTTTTTTTCCCCAAAAGCTTTTGCGCAAGACAAGCACCGAGTGGCAACCGACGAGTGCGAGCGCTCGTCTTCGTCGATTGTCGTTTCGGTCCTTGTCTTGTGCGGTGTGCTACAGGCTGACATGGAATACTTGCGTGATTACTTTATCTGGGGGCTTGGGCGTATGTATGTATGTATGTATGTATGTATGTATGTATGTATGTATGTATGTATGTATGTATGTATGTATGTACACTGTCGTTCTTTACGAAAGGGAACACGCGAACGCGTGGCCTGCGCTCTGCGGCGGCTGCCTACAGCACCATCAACCGACAAGTAAAAAAAAGCACGTTCACTTTTAGCGTCATCTATGGCCAAGCAAGATAATGAGTTATGTCCGGTAGACAAGCGCTGCTAGATTACGTTCCCTCACCGCTCGCGCGGCGACGATATCGCTTGATTACTGCAGCTTGCGCCGTGGTCGCACACAACGTTTGATATGTTGGCAGCGGACTACCCACTGCAGGCGTCAGCAGAGATAAGAGTGCTATCCACAGCAGCGCTTGTCCACCGGCCATAACTCGTTATTATTATTTTTTTGGCAACAAATGCTCTGATGTAGCGTATTTGCGGCTGCAGATGTCGCTCGCGCTGTTCCGCACTCGATGCTCCGTCGTTGTAGACATGTGAGTCCCCACGTGAGCACTCTACGTACACGCATGCCCATGAGTGTGAGTGATTTTAAATGGAAAGAAAAGTGAGCCCCGTAACTGTCTCTCAGGGGGAGGACACCTCAACAGTAGCTCGTGAGGGGGGGGGGGGGGGTAAAGGAGGGATTAACAGGTATAGCGAGAGAGGAAAGGAGAGAGGGTGGTGCAGGGACAGCGACATACGGAAGTAAGGAAAAGATGGGAAAGATGGACACGGCCGCAGGAGTCCGAGGACGGGGCGCACCACTCGGCGAGAGCTCTTGTCGGCGTCAGGAGATGGCGTATAGGGCGAGCCCAGTCGGCCAGAGCTGCGCTGTCGTCGGAGATCGCGGGGGCACAACCGTTCGGCACGAAATCCAGCGAGCGAGTCCTCCTGCCCATGAGTGCTCCCAGCTGTGCAGCTGTGCTCCTCCTGTAGGAGGGAGCGGGTTGGTGTGCGCTCACACTGCCGCATGCGAGCCATCATCGGCCGGGTATTTTCGGCGCTCGCGCACGGCTGCTCCGGTTTCGGTGCTGCAGCTCGACCCCCAACGGCGACAGCGGTCGTTCGTGCGCACCGTGTATGGGACAGCGTTCTCGTCGTCCCACGCGTCGAGCCTGCGGCTGCTATCGGGCAGGAGCAAATATGCAGTTCAATCACCAGGCTTATTAAATGAGCGGCTTCCTACATTTCGGTGAGCCACGGCTCTCCACTGCATGGTTGCCGACATGAGTTGGTCGTTCGAATCCCGACTCGTGTGTCAGCAGAGACTTTGGGTGGTGGCAAGTCTTGAAGGGGCTTATTGGTTGCTTTTTACATTCCCATACCGCGTGGGTAGTGTGTGGTAGGGAATGTCTGAAGAATACTTCTATTAACTTCGCCGATGTAAGCTACAAAACTGATTGGACCCAGAGCCGGAGGCCTGCGGATAGAGCTACCGAAGTCAAATATTGGTGTTAAAAGAGTTGTGCGGTGTGGTTAGAATACGCCGCTCCATGTCTAAGGGAAACATGTCGTGGGCAGACGTTACTCGTACGCTGGAAAATAGTAGCGCATTATTTGCTTAATTATTATACGGACAACTAAGTATAAAAGCGGCACCAACACTCATTGTTGATCATGCAGTTTGCAAGACCACGCGCTGGCGTCGAGACGGGGTCGTACAGTGGTAATCGATATTGCGCTCATGCAGCGCGGCCGACGGTCGGTTGTAAACAAGAGTGGGAATTCTCGGGCGGCCGTCGCACTTTCACCGAGTTGTTTTTCTGCCGCTTTCGAAAACACCGGCCGGCCGTGCTGGCCATAGCCTGTCCTACGGGGCTAAACTTCGATCACCGAGTAATACGGTGTCTGTTGCGCGATGCATTATTTTCGGAGCCCTGTTCGGTCTATACAGCGGACGCAATAGAAAAAAAACTCCGCCATATCCACGAAGTGAATGATGATGAGTGGGCGAAGCTCCGGAGGTAAACCTGGTAAACCATGAATCCTCTGTACATTTTGCCCACTCGATTTTATTACATCGCTCCCCCTAGCGTACGTCGCCGCACTAAATCGAACGATTGCCTTCAACCAATGACACGCGCCATATGTGACATCATTCTTATTTTATAAGATCTCGCGTCTTTCATCAACTACAAGTACCGCTTTCTAGTTTATAACATCTTGCATCTTTTCATCATCAGCTACAAGTACCACCATCTAGTAAACACTACAAGAACTAAACGAGAGGTGGCTACATACAGGAGACGGTACCGCCATCTAGTGAACACTGCAAGAACTAAACTAGAGGTGGCCACATACAGGGGACGGTACCGCCATTTAGTGAACACTGCAAGAACTAAACTAGAGGTGGCTACATACAGGCTACAGGGGACGCACAGCCCACGCCCTAAGGAGCTTCGCCCCTAAAAAAAAAAGCACGTTCGCTCGCGGTAATAAAGTTAGGGTACAGTTGCTGTGTATGCCCTTTCTCCTCACGTTCCCACGTCTTGGACGATTGCACTGGACAGTGGCCCTATCTGGTGGGCTTGTCGTGCTGAGCACTGGTCAGTCACGGTATGGGCAGCGCATTCTCTTAAGTTTATTCGCAGGGGCGCTTTACGACGGAAAATCGTATTTAGTAACTCGATTAAAGAGGCGTGCTTGTTGCCTCTCTCTCTTCAGCGTGTTTGTGGGAAAGGAGAGATCCTCGTTTATGGTGTTGTGTGCTGCACCTTTTTTTTTTTTTTTTTGCACGCTCTCATCGGTATTGGTCCCGAAGTAGTCGCGCCTGTTTCCTTGGTGTGTTTTTTAACACCGCCTGTAGTACACGTCAGGCCGGTTCCTTTTTTTTTTTCTTACTGCTGTGGTGATGTGACGCAAGCGCTTCATTCGGCTAATGCGTCATGACAGAGCGGCATTTTAAGAAGGTCGCCGTTAGAGGCGAACACGGGGGATTTTTCGGCATACACCGATTTCAATAGAACTTTATGTTCTCGTTGGTACCGTGGTGATATGTGCCAAATTATACAACTTTAAGTAATATATTCACTCAGAAAACGACTTTTAAAAAAGGGTTGGCCAATGCTCCAATCACACCTGTAAACGCGCGCCACCCTGTGTATGTGACGTAAGTGCCTACTCATTTTGGACTAATCAAATTTCACTTGAGAGCACGGGAAATAGTCGACGGGGTGGGTGATTTGTGAACGTTTACTGTCCAGAAATGGTCCGCGGGAAAGTCTCTGACGTCATCAGCATCGATACTTGGAAAGGAAATACTAGGCCTTCGTTTTTTTTTTTTTTGGTGTGTGTGTGTGTGTGTGTGTGTGTGTGTGTGTGTGTGTGCGCGTGTGTGTGTGTGTGTGTGTGTGTGTGTGTGTGTGTGCGTGTGTGTAATCGGTGACAGTCTAAGATTAGAACGATGCGATTACCCCTCTCCAACCCTTGCTGGGTCACATTTGTGACGTTGAAGTTCGTTTGCGTGATGGTTCATCTTGCCTTCGTGTGTCTGGATTGGTTGAAACTTGCATGCCCTGCGCATGGGTGTGCGCTATACGAAATATTACCAAAAAGCATCGTCTCTCAGTTAAGATGACTTTTAATGTGAAATTTCAAATAATGAGTACACCACTCTGATAGTTCGCAAAACCTGGCCGCCTACAGCTATAACAACATATTGGCTACTATTATTAACGAGGGCTCTTTTCAACGAGCCCTCTGTGAGCCGTCCACGAATCACAATTTCGTGAATGTACGTACCTGCGCACACTGTGCTTACAAAGCTTCCTCTCCATGACGGTGACTTGGCGACTGGTTTGTCTTATTCCGAACGAAATGGAAGCTTTTTTTTTTTTTTTCGTTTCCTCACTCGACGTGGATCCCCGTATGATTGAAGCGTCGCTTCTCTTCCGTTGTCGTCGTCGTCGTCGCGTCTTCGGCCGTGCGGATAAGTGTGCAGCGAACAATGCCGTTGCCAGCATCGGGAACGTCAAATGTTGTAGGCCCGTGTGCTCAGATTTGGGTGCACGTTAAAGAACCCCAGGCGGTCGAAATTTCCGGAGCCCTCCACTACGGCGTCTCTCATAATCATATGATGGTTTTGGAACGTTAAACCCCACATATCAATCAATCAATCAATCAATCAATCGAAGCATCGGAAACGTCCTCGTTGATCAGTTTTGGCCTTGCGGTATAGGCGCTACAGCTTAGCCGATCCGCGCCACGGCACTGATTTCGGCTTCGCTCGGGCGCTGCATCGGCCATGACGTGCACCTTTAGTGCGCGCAGGAAGAAAAAATACGAAAAAAAAAACGGTGGGCGTATACTCGTATGACGTCTCTTTGCGCATATGCACGGACGCACCAACACAGAGAGAGATGTGCGTATACTTGTGTGGCACTGGTGTGGCAAGGTACTTGTGTGGCAAGCTACTCATGTGCATCTACGTCGTTGTTTGGCTCGCAAACTGGAAGGTCGTGTGCTCCCCCCCTCCAATGTCTCCCCTTCAGCGAGGCTTCTATGATAAACCAAGCCATCCGCGTTTCCATCCTTCCCCGGATGGAATAAAAGAACAAGTGTGGCGTGTTTTTCTTTCGAGAAGAGCGTCGGAAGTTACGTATGCGCTGGACCTTCACTGCAGAAAGTCGAAGGATGCGACGCTCGTGCCGTGCCTTCGCGATGTCTCTCCCAAGGCCGCGCCAACGTTTATAGTTAAAAAGTATCTATAAACGTTGGGCCGCGCTGGGTCCTCTTCCGTGTAGAGCTCCGAAGTATGCGTAGCGCAGTGAAAGCGATGCTTCGCCTCGGCCAAGCAGCGCCCGCAGCTCGAGAGACACTCGCGACCCCGTGTCGACGTTTGCGGCGCGTGCGCTTTACAAGCAGGCGCAGCGTGCCGTGCCGCACGTTTAGGTCGTCCACGTCACCGCGTTGTTTCGCAAGCCTCTTTCTTTTCGTGCCGCTGCTGGCTCCCGTGGTGACGGGACGTCCTGCCTGCTGATCAACGCGGTCCTCGCTTTTCACGGCGGCTTGCATAGCGGCTATGTCCCAGGCGCCCCGCTGTCTGCGGATGATTAGGCGCCGCTTGTTCCCTGGCCAAGTGAATGTTTTCCGTCTTCCTTTATGTTATGATGGCGCGTGTCCTTGCGCTTTTGTGCGCGGATCGGTGTTGTTTCTAGTGGCGCGCCGCCAACCACCCAATTGGGTCAGCTGCGTGGACGGACTCTTGGGCGCCAGTGTATGCGCTTGACCGAAACTTATATAGCGATTGCGGGGGTATCCAGAGATGTTTTTGCTAGTTCTCCGTCGTTTGCCGGTCCCATTGATTTAGTCCGTCGTTGTGCCAAAAAGCCTTCATTCTCTTTGTTCCCGGTACGGGAGGCTGTTGCCGCCGCCATCGTCGTGATTCAGCGTTTGCGACGACGAAAAAAAAAAATGAAGGTTGTGGCTGCGCATGTAGCGTGGTTTTTCTGTTCTTGCGTAACTCCGGATGTGCCAGTGAAACGCGCAGTCGCGCGGAAAACAAAAGAAAAAAAAATAGCGGACGAGGAAAAGTAAGTTTTAAGGCCGTGATCCCGTAAGGTGAGCCAAAAAGCTTTTCCGACGACGACGGCGGGGCTGCATGCAATGGGGCGTTTTGGAGGCCGCCTTCGAGCGACTGCGCGGCGATCTGCTGCTGCTGCCTCCGAGCGCTCGTCGAGGTGATGTGCGGTTGGAGGAGGGTTTTGCCATCGAAGGTCGCTCTCCTCTCGCTTTTCACTCAAGGTCTGCCGAAGGCCGCTGGCGCAGAGCCGAGCTCGGGCTTGCCGCTAAGACACGCGGCGCTCTTCGTTCTGCCACCCGGACGCTTTGAAGGGTCGACCCGCGACTGAAGGCTCTGGCCAATGAATAACGGACATTCGAGAGCTGGTTTGTTGACAGCCCGATAAACGCTTCGAGGACTACACTCGCTCGCGGCCGGGGAAGGCCGCTGGCACTTGGAGCGTTTTGTTTGGCGTGCGCGCGGCTAAATTTACTCTTTTTTTTTTACTATGTGCCTGGGGAGAGCGACGAAAGTGTCGTTAGATGCGAAAAGGTAAAACGGGAAGCGAAGTATTTATACCTGCCCTGAGGTCGCTGAGTTGTCGGCGGCCTCCTTCGCCTCAGGGGAGTGTAAAGCTTGAGGACATTTGTAGCTAAATGGACTCTGTTCATATTAGGCGGAGGATGTGGGAGTAGAGACAAACATGTCAACCTGGTACGCGCCCGTTCTGCTTCTGATGCGATATTTTACCTTAGGATAGCATGCGAACGTTCAGAAACCATAGCGCGTTTTTGGATTCTGCCAGCTGCAGGATTCATTCAGAGTTGTATTATAATTGAAAACGTATTTTTCTAGATAAATATGGATAATACGAGCTTCGGGGTAATATAGGCAATGAATGAATTTGTCTAGGGTGCTAGTGTATTCGTTTAGAACGTACCCAATCGCAAATAATCTCTAAAATTCGTTGGTTTATCGGTGAATTCTACGCAAGCTGACAATATAGACATGTACGGAAAGCATGAAACTGTCTTGGTGGCACGAGCTCGCGTTGCCTGGCCATACTGTTCATACTGTGCGTTCAGGCTCATCCACCGAATGTCTCTTTCTTTTTATGACAGCCGTTGAGGTGCTGGGGCTGCTTATTTGAATTATATCCCTGCCGCGTCGGCCTCTTGTCAGTGCATGGCCGCCAAGTGGTCTAAATTCCCGGAGTACGGTGTGATTCATAAAGCGTGGTTTCAGCGTGGAAAACACCTGGTATTGTTTCCTCTCTATTTTTTCTGAGTGTGTCAAACAGTTCGTGGAAAAGCTCTATACCGTGTTCCTCGACAGTGTTCGGTATTGATCCACTCATCGGTCTCGTGGGGCATTTCGCGCGCGTTGCATCGACAAGCGATATCGGTTCGATACGAGGTGATTGTGGCGGGCCGGAAGCTGTGTTCTCGGAACCCTCGCTTAGCGGTGACTCACGGGCCACGTCGCGGCGTCACTGTGTTTTTCCTCGCCTCGGTTCGGGACCCGTAGTGGGGGGTGGTGCTCGACCTAGTTCCGGCGAGGAGAAGAAAGAAAAGGGGTCGCGGGGATCGATACGGCTAGTCCCGAGCACACCCTGCCGTCTGTCTGTCTCTCTCCCTACTTCGTCGTTCTCACGTGACCGGCCCGGTTTCGCCTTGTCGCGCACGCCAGATGACACTGGAGACACGAGAGTGGAGCGTGGTGGATGCGCTGCACGGTTCTGTAGTAGGACGTGCGCAAGGGAAACGCCGAGGGAAGTGGCGTGTTGGACGCAACTGTCACGTGCATTGAAGTCTATGACAGTATAAGCGATACCTTCTCCGCTCTTACAGTGAATTGACGTCGGGAGAAATAGGTCGCCGACCAAGAAATGGGGACGTTAGGGAGTACTCGAAAAAGGGGACCCAGAGCTTGGAGACGCTATCGGTCACGCATTCAGTGGGGATGCAAAGAGAGCGGTAAAGAACTCTACAAGCACGTTTTCTTTTTCGTTATTTTTTTCGTTGCAATAGTGATACAGTACGGGTATCACACGATGAAATTTCGATCCCCATCGAATTTCCCAACTGCGCCCTTCCCCATCCCGCGCAAATAAACCAATCTCGATTAAGAAGTTCGCGATTCAGATCGTGCTCGATCGCTGTTGTAATTGCACCGTGTGACCAACGTGACATTTCTATACTTGTCTGTGTGTATGCCGTAGTTCTTATGTGCGATCTGATGTATATCGCACAATTACACATGGCACCAAATAGCCTATCTTTAAGAATAAAATGGAACGACAGATGTAAAAAGAATGCCTTGATTAAGTATGGTTTGAAAAAACAAAGTGCCGCCCATATGAGTCTCTGAATCGGGGAGAGGTAATTTTTGGCAGCGTCTGCCGGCAAGATTTATTGACCAGCGGCGGCGTGAGGTCGTCGTGGGGACAGCTGTTGAACCGTCGTTGGGACGCGCGCCAGATTGATGGCCTGCTTTTGTTACCTGAACGGCCGGTCGCTGGTACCCTGCTGCGATTAATCAACGTCGTCGCGCTCAATTTCGATCGCAATAGGAGAAGAAAAGAAAGAAAAGAAAAGCATTCTGCCCGCACCGAGGCTCCGGATTTTCCTATGCGGCGAACGATGTTAAATAGATGTTAGGCGTATATTGGCTCGCTCTGACCATGCTACCGGTCGTCTTTAAACAAATCTTGGACATCTTTCTTTATCGCCTCCAGAATGAGACCCGCTGTTTTCTATCAAACCACCACCACCACCACCACCACCACTACTACTACTACTACTACTACTACTACTACTACTACTACTACTACTACTACTACTACTACTATGTCGCGTTGAGCATGTGCATTGTCAAAGGGCCAGGAGTGAGAAGATGCCACCGGGCGAGCACAACACGTGTGTTTGAACGGTTAGTTTTCTAATGGTTCGGTTCCATGTCGAGCTGCGTTCTTAGACCCTGTGGGGACGGACACGCCGAAATTGAGGTGTATTTTCTTTGCAGAAACCTTAAAAAAAGTAGTAGCTAGAGAGGTGCAGATCTAACTTCCTTTCGCTGCCGCCAAAAGATTCTCATAATTTTTTTTTGTGACAATGAGAAGTTACAGGAAGTGGTTTTCAAACATACTGGTCATTACTATGTTGTTCGATTTGAAGTTGTCGGATTTTGTCTCGCGTTGGCGCTGCCTCGCGCGCTCGCTTCTTTTAAAGAAGCGGAAACGGGGGCGAGAGCTATCGACAGCCGAACATTTCACTTTCTTCTCCCTCGCCGCTGCCGTACAAGGCGTCGTCGGTGCCGTCGGTCGCGCGAAGGGCGTGCTGGACGTGTCGTCCTTCCGGACCGGAGAGGCGCGTTTCCCCCCCTCCCTCGCGTATGGAGGAGGAGGAGGAATCGCCCAGCGACGACGCTGCCTTCGTCCGAAAATAGCGGTCGAGCGAGGCGTCGACGCCTCCTTGTATGCGCGAGGTTTGTTCCGTGCGACATCGTTGCGGGGAGGCACGGTCGCGGGGCGACGCCCCCCCTTCAGCCGCCGCCGCGCATTGATGTAGCTTGTGCGTGACATCGTGCACGCATATCCTGAACGTGTTTGGTTCTCCGGAATGGCAGTTAAAACGCGATGGCGTTACAGAGCTCGTGTCGCCGATATTCCGGCGTCGGCACCGTTGGTCATGAGCGGAAAATCGTCCGTGAGCGAAAAATCGAGAAAGAAGCAAATAAAAATAAAGAACAACATTTTTTAATACCATTGAGGATCAACCCGGGCCGTTCGCGTGGCAAGCAGGTGGCCTACCACTAAGCCACGATGCTACTTGCAGCTGCTTTGAGAAAGAAGACTACTTAAATGCCATGTAGTGGAAGGAGCCTCCTTAACGCATTCTGTTCGACTGGTGTCACGACGAAAACGAGGCCACTCGGCAATTTGCAGGCGCATTTGAGAGGCCGGCCATCAAAGTACGTCAAAAAAGGCCGGGATAGTGCATCCATCACCGCTGAAAACACACACGAACTTTCGAACGGCTCTAAAAATGGACAACTATGTCTATCTAGCGGGAAACATATCGTGCCTTTCCAGAGGCGTTGATCAAGCCAACACCAAACGCTAGATAATGTGCTGCCATCTATGATGCATTGTGAGGCTTTTTATGGCCTCCGAGATGGCAAGCGCGCGGCGTGTATGTCGGAGATCATGCGACTTTTGCTTTATTTAGATTAAAAAAAAAAAACTAGCATTCGCGCGCGCGTGTTTGTGTGTGTTTTATCTGTGAGACATTGTGAAAAACGTGTCTCGACCACAGCAGAGCGCTGTTCTAGCAGAGGGAAGTGGTCACACGGCACAGTTTTGCTCATCAATGAGTGCCTGCGGGACATTCTTGTCAAGTAGTGTCCCACAACTAACGAGCCATGAAGTTCCATGAAGTTGTTATAAAAGTGCTGTTAAATGGATCGAAAACCTGTGCTATCACTCTAATGCGTCGCGCGCGCGCGCGCGTGTGTGTGTGTTTATAACAAAGCATATTAATAAGTATGCACTTAGCGGTCGAAGGGTGAACTAGGGCCGGATTTCGCTATCGCGTTGAACTCTTAAAGGCGAAGCTTAAGGCCCCCCAATTATTTTTTGACGAAATGAGGGTGTCGCAGGTGAGATGTAGTGGTTGATAACTATGCTGGTGGAATGTTTTTTAGCCTCTGGGCACGAGAACCGAAGATTCAATATATTGGAAACGTTCAACTGGCATCGCTATAATAACTTCGCGTGTATACCACCATACTGGTGCTCTGGTGGCGGTGTTAGTGACATCAGTGATCTGCACTTTCCAACCCTCGATAAGGGATCTTGCGCCGGTGTGTTCTGCACCCTGAAAGCGCGGCCGTGGGCGGCCAAGGGATTGGTGGGGCGACGAAATGAAAAAAAGCAATATGGAGCCGTGAGCGTATGTTCGGCAGTGGACGCAAGATAAGCTCATAATAGTGAATGATTGCTGAAAAGTCGGAAGCAGTTGGACAGGCGAGCGGGGGAATTTCGCGCTCCGACTATGCTTCAGTTGTTGCTGCTACACTGTCTAGCGCAAATGCATTTTCCTCGATCGATTCCCCTTGTTTTCGTTCATCTATTATTTTATTGAAAGCGCGTTGACTTTCTTAGTATGCCGCGTTCGTAGTTTCGAATGGAAACTATAGTAAATGAGTTTTTTGACAGGCTTTCGTCGAAGTCCCGGAATTCCATACTTGGAGTTGAAGCGCTGGACTTTTGTTTCTAGCTGAGTATGGTTCAGAAATTTCCAAATCAGTTTTTTTAGAGCTTCGTTAAAATGGTACTCATGCTTATAAATAAAAATAAAATTTAAAAAGCGTTCGCACTTGTGCGGTCTTCTGCAGCTAATTCATAAGGGGAATATACAGCGCGTCTTCCAGCGCGTATTCGCTCGAGTCCGTGATGTCGAATCAGGGCCGCGCGCGCGCTGTAATTGGCACTGCCGCATGGTCCATCCTCGCGCATCTAATGGTAGAGAAAGTTGTCCTTGGCTGCCTGTGGGCCAAGGTGGTCACTCCTCCGTGAATGCGCCGCCGCTTCCTTCCTTGTCCCATATATGCTTTTTCTTTTTTGCGCGCACGTGACCGATGATTGTCGTTGCATTGACCTTTCTGCCGCGATCGAGCCGGCCGGCCGGCCGGTGGTCAAGAGTTGAAGGACGAGCACGACTCCTCGATCGCCCTGTCGGATCGTGTGCCAGGCGCGCGCCGTGTATGAACGATGTTGAGTCACCCGAGCCAAGCGATTGTCCTCCTCGTTCGTCGCTCACGCCTGTTGTTTTCTGGCTTGTGTTCGCCTTCGGTATGTGCGCCTCCCTTCCCCATTACAAAAACAAATTTAGCTAAAGTGACACCCCCCCCCCCTTTTTTTTGTGAAGATGCCTGCTGAAAACCGTTGCACGAACTAATCTCTCCGTTGGAGTCCTGCTCTGGGCATAGTTGAATACCATAATATTCTGTAATTAGTGGCATAATTTTGGGCCATTATTCAGGCTGTTATATGCACATCGGAAACTGACAAGCTGGTACAATTTGACAATGCCCGCAATAGCCCTCCGTAGAAGGTGACCCCTATGATCCGCTCTCTTCTATCACTTTCCTCTTCCCTCCAACGATGCTGCGCCGTGCTCCAGTATCGTTTGCCAAAGAAGGTCCCTATGCTCTCCAGGAAACCGCTTTATTGCAATAGGGTACACATTTGGGTTCGTTGCTTCGTTATTATATGGAGGAAACAGTGCTATAGATAATTTTTTTTTGGTTAGTCCACGCGTTTTATAGTGTATGTTTGCAGCATATGAACTCGTCTACGCTGTTTAGTGTGACGTCACCTCGATGCTGAAGAAAGAAGCAAGTAGAGAAGAGGGGGCCGTGGGAGGCGGTACTTTTTGCCGGGGCGTCGACGCCACTACTGTCGGTTTAGCGGTCGTCGACGCTAGCCGACTTGGTGTTCGCGGAGGGCACCGCCCGCGTAGCCAACCCCTGCGGCCGCCGCTTCCTGTCTCTCACGGTTTTGAGCAATCCGCGGAGCGTGCACGCTTTCTCCGCGGCACGCGTTCGGTCATCCGCCTGCCCCCGAATGCGGACTCTCAGAGATGACGGCGCCACCAAGGAGTGTAATGGGCTCCCCTTCCGGTGCGGGGGACATGCGGAAGAGATACGGGCCGCTGAGCAGCTGGAAAGGGTAGAAGAGAGACGGAGAGGAGAGTTGACAACCGCGAGGTGGAGGAGAACGGGACCGGTGCCTTGGAACTGCGAGATTTAGGCCTACGGCTTTCGTGGGCCGTTGTTCATGTTTAGTTTTCTTTTTTTAAACATTCAAGGGGTATTTCTCATGTCCCTTTGCGATGGCTACATATATACACTCAAAGCCTCGATATAACGAACCCGGGTATAACGAAATATTGGTGCTCTGGTGGCGGCAAGTTAAGAATAGTCTAGCACTATAGTGTTAGAAATGTACCTTTATTACTATTTTCCGGATATAGTGAACTTATTTCGCTGCAGGAGCTTACTTTGTTATTATGAGGTTGGGGTGTACGATATTGTTAGCGTGATTACGGCAAGCTATTAAGTTTGTCCCCTGTCGTCACGCTTCGGGTGCCGCTTTTGAAGGTCTCTGACGTATTTTGAAGTGGCAAATGGAAAGCGTCGTCGTCGCGCCGTAGTGCTTGGGGCACTCGCTTGGTTGACTGTCAGGCATAGTAATCAACCAATCCGGGATTATCAACTTAAAACAACGTTCTGTATTCCGTAGATATGGGAATAAAGCCGCAGTGCCTGCCCAACGCTTCTCAAGCCAGCACTCTCGACTAAACTCGTTTTATAGTCGCGCCGTCTCTAAAAACGTACACCCAATCACACCGCCTCGAAGAAAGCGGTTGTAATTAGTTTCTAGACTCGCTGTATGATTTCCGAGTGAAATTTTTTAACAAAGTTTCTGGTGGCGTAATTTGCACGCACACACACATAAAATGAAGCTTCTCGGGTTTCTCGGGTCGCTCATTGACGCGTACTGCTAGAGGTGGCGCCACTACGGTAGTCTGTATTCGATAAGAAGCGGTGCCCCGTCCTGTTTACGGATGCAGACACGTTGCCTCTCCTAAGTGTCCTGAAAAACTCCGATTGGCGCTTTTAATGAGTTTTAATCGCATTGAAAGCATTAACGACTTTGTCTACTGAGTTGTTTTCGAAGTGAAAGTGGTCGTTAAGTGTATTGATCCCGGTAAGGTCGATAATACCAGTCGAGAAACGTGGCCCACGGTTGTCACGATTCGGTCGTCCTTCGTGGCTACAGTCACACATATATACCCCCCGAGCGTCTATTCTTTGTTTTTCTCTAACCTTCGATCGTGTGTCTCGACTGTGTGTCAGGGACGGAGCCGTTTCCGCGTTTTAGAAGCACACCGTTATTGTGCGTCGATGCCCTGACCCTAATGAGGTTGCGGGCAGAATTGAAAGGACTACTGTCAGTCCTGTGGCACGGGAAACGAGTTCCGGACCCTTCATCGCGCCGTAATGGACGCTCGGGTGATGTCCTGGTGTATGTGCAGCAGACGGCTATTCTGTGCTCAGGACATATTCGTACTTGTCACCTCCTTGCTTTGAAGTTCTGTTGATCGCACGGTTGCGGGTTCGATTCCTGCTATTATAATACGACCTTATGTGTAAACAAACGCTGCAAGCATCTCGACGCGTTGGTCTTGGCAGAGCCAGCATTTTTTTCACTGGAGGGACACCCATGACTAGTGAGGTCGTTCAGAAGGTCAGAAAGACACATGCATTCTCTTCTGACTATGTTCTTTTTTTTTTAGTGGGGGGGGGGGGCATAGGGGGAAAATTTGCAGTGAAAACGCCGTGATACGTAGTGTTATCTTTGCCTATAATTAATCTGCCGGGAAAAGAAAAGGGAAACAAAGGGAATTTCAAAATACCAGAGAGAGGAAACAACTGCAGCTGCTGTGCCAATAAATCATTCCATTCGGCATCCCTACCCAATTATGGGCTTATATTTTTTTTCCTGGTTTCTCCGGACACATCGAACCGACACCTGCGTATACGGTTTTTTTTTTTTTCTAGGGTGCCTCGATGCGCGCGCCCCCGCTCGGAGGAGTGGGCATGGAAGCACTCTATTTCTTTCTAGATGGCAGCGCGTGCTGCGGCCGGCCCCGTGAACAATGCTTTTAAGCGGTGATGAGTGCCTGTTCACGTGCGCGTACCGGTCTCGTCTCGCCCTAGAGGTGTGTGCACGCAAGCGGCTGCTCGATGTTTGCGTTGAACCAACACGGCCAAGACGACGCCGACAAACGGACTCTGCGCTCTGTCTCACTCTCCTTCCGTCGCGCTGTTTGACGTAGCTTTATTATCTCTGCTAGAGAGAGAGAGCGAAGTGATATCTTAGCCGTGTCACTTTCTTCGTCGATGGGAGGTGTCGTCGCTTTTCCGTTCCCTTTTTCGCGGCAATAGAAGCGACCGTTCCTCCCCCCCACCCTTCCTTCTCGTTTTCTTCTTTCTTTTTGTCTGAGAGAGTCCTGCGTTTGCGCCCTTCTTGCATGCGTACTTCGCGCCTTTTGTCCCGTAGGCGCGCTCGCCTTGTGTGGAGGCGTCGGCGAAGCTGTGCCAGCCGCGTGAAAGCGCGCCCCGAAACAGGTCTTTAGGTCGGCGCGTCCTCTTTGATCTCTGGAAGAACGCGTGGCATGCTTTTCAGGTGTTGATGCGCCCTGCGAGGCGATTAAGGCTTCCTACACTTGCTTGTTGTTGTTGTCGTTGTTGTTGTTGTTGTTGTTGTTGTTGTTGTTGTTGTTGATTTGAAAGTTGCGCGCCGTAGAAGGACGCGCAAGGCAGGGATAATGCGGAACTTGTTCCTGGCGGGGGTGGCTTCGCAGCACGGCTTCTGAGTGTGCGGCCGCGAGCTGTGCACCGCCAGATCTCGGAGGCCGTGTCCCCAGCAAAGGATTCCGGGGCACACACTCGATGTCTGTCTATAGAATGGCGTTTGCATCTACGATTGGCTTCGTCAATCGTTAAGCAAGGCATCGTCCCATCCCGCAACATCCGGGTCACGCTGCTAAGGGCCCCGGAAATGTCAACAGTACACGGTCTCCAGCATTTCGGCTCAATGAAAATGCGGCCGAGTTCGAACCCGTGACCTCGGGAACAGCAGATGAATATCGGGACCGCTGTACCACATGTGTCAAACTGTGTGTGTGTGTGTGTGTGTGTGTGTGTGTGTGTGTGTGTGTGTGTGTGTGTGTGTGTGTGTGTGTGTGTGTGTGTTTAAATAGAACAAGAGTGCGGGACGAACAGCTGATCGCGTCTTTTAAGCGTAGGCACCGGTGAACTTTTATAGGATTAATTACAGAGAGATATGCAATAGAGGCAAGGGAGACCACCTCATGCACTCAGCACAATTGGGCGTGGCTGCAAAGCACACTGCCACCACTTACACTTTGCGTTTTCTAGGAGGTATTCGATGGCGAAACCGAAATTGCAAGGCGACCAGGCCAAAACACAAGTACACGTTCGCCTTGTATGTATAAGTAAAACGCCTTCGTGCTCGAAACATTAACGCGTCATCGTACAGGTCATTTTGCAATAAAGACTTTTGACACGAGGTTATTTTTTTTTCTTCCAACTTGGGGGATTACAACGATCCGGAGGTCATTAATTATATTGGCGCCGAGGGAGCTCCGTAAAGAAAGAGTATGAAGTAGGTGATTACTAGCGTCAGGTGGCGAAGCGAGAAAATAAAACCGTCGATTCGAACTCTAATGCATTCCGCCCGCGCGCCATCTTTGCGAGTTGGATGTATCTGGACCGCCCGCACCTGCCGAGCTTTTTTAAGTATGCGAGGAGGCTAAACGCGCGGGCAAATACGTACTCTTAGGGCGAGTTCTCTTCGCAGGCGTTGGCTTCGCAACTGAGGCAGCGACCAAGTGTCGCTGGAGGAAAAAAAAATCAGAAACGTCCGTTCAGGTGGGCGCGCGCCCTTCGCATTAAGTACCCGAGCACCAAACCCGACCGACCAAAGAAGAAAGCAGGAACAGATGACGCGAAGGGCACGCAACTGGTACCACCCGGCTCGATCGAAACCGAGGCGGCGTCTGCACGCCCCGTGCTCATCATTATCATGAGCCACATGAAAAGCATTTCAAGCGTGGCGCGGGCGCGTTCATCTTACCACGCGTCGATGATAGACATTTATCTACTGTACAAAATGCGACACCAGAAGCAGCCTTTAGTCATAATCGATTTTAATTTCTCTCCCAGGTTCCTTGATATCATCGTAAATCCTATACCGATCAGTCAGTTCTGGTGCTAACAGCTGCACGTTATAGCTAATGAACGTGAGGCGAAAAGAATGCGAAATCTACGCGTACTTCCGTGGGCATCAGCTTAGCACCGTTCGGTGCCTTGGCAGCGGTAGAGAGTATAGACTTCTTGAGAGACATTCCGCCCATTTAAGGTCTATTAGTGAGCCGAGTTGATCGCAGTAACTCAACAATGAGACAAACACAGTACAGCGAGTTCACCGAAGTCACCAAGAAGGGCTCGGGGGTTCTGGTAGAAGTGGACACGATTGCGCGTGTGTCGCCCATGATTTGGGGCATATAAGACTGTGCGAGAAATCTCTGCGAACAGAAAAGTAATGCACCGATTCGGTTTTTATCGAGGTGAAAAACATTGCATCGACTACTTTTGAATTGCAGAATAATGGCTTGGTTGTGTAGACAACCAAGCCATTATTTTGCTAGCGCCAACACAACGTCCGAGACTTCTACACCGACCGAAATATTTAACTTTGCTCTCGTCAGTACTACTAATTCTTACAGCGGGTGTTAACACAATGTATTGTTGCCGCGTTTCAAGCATTAAAACTTCCGACACAGCTGGTCCCTTTAAGCATGCGTGGCAGCGCCACCGCGTGGGTATTGCGTAGTGCCACGGCCACATATCGTGCCGCGTCGACGCCCCTTCTCTCTTTCTCTCTCTCTTGTACAGACATATGGCCACGGGCCGAATTTATACGTCTGCCAGACAGACCAGTCAAGTCAGCTTTCAGGAATGGTTGGGCCGCCGCGGCCGGCCGGCCGAGCGACCGAGAAGCTGAACAACTTCCGCACAAACCCGGTCGCTGCTGTGGGACAGGCCGCCTAATCCTTCGCCGGCGCTTTTTTCTAATAAACCCACGCGCGCGCGGGGCAACGCAACCAGCATGTAACGCGCGTTCCGGCGAGAAAGCCCGCCTTCGCGCCACTTACACACTCGGCGCGAAGAAAGCGGGCCAAGTCGAAGGAAAAGGGCCAGCAGAAAACAAATGAAAACCGGGACGCCCAACAGAGAGCCGCAGGGCGACCTCCCAGCGTCACGCCAACCAGCGAGCCGAACGAAGGTTCCGGCCTCGGTCGCCAAAGTGACACAGGCGACGACACCAGACCGGAAACGCCTCCTCCAGCGCTGCAACGCACAACAAGAAAACACGAGCGTGCGAGGAAAATGACCGAGGGCAAAGCCAAGAACACGAAGACCACAGGCGAAGAAAACGAGCGCGAGGACAGCGCACAGCGGACGCACGCTTCTCGCTGATGGACCCCGATGCGGCCGATTTCGTACATTTAAGAGAGTGTTTTAGTTTGATATTGCCGGGGTTTTTTGTTTTTTTTTTTCACGAGAGAAAAGGGACGCGCGCTTCGCCCGTCGTGCGACTTGTCCCGTACAGCGTATGTGTGTGCGCGGGAACAGGAAAGATTCGTCTTCCAACACATCACTGTTCTCGCTCGCCTGACGACGTGTGAGAAAAAAAGTGAGACGTGCAAAGTGTGTAACACACACACACACACACACACACACACACACACACACACACACACACACACACACACACACACACACACACAGATATATATAAAGAGAGAGAGAGAGAGAAAGAGAGAGAGAGCACTGTTTTAGCAGCTACTTTTAATCGAAAAAAAGACGATGATCCGCCGTTCTAGGGGTAGAAAATAGCCTAGGAATGTGCATAGGTTTCACTTAATCGCCGCAACTAAAGAATGAAGAACGCATGTAGGCAAGAGGCTTGGGGGGGGGGGGGAGAAAGAAAAAAAATCTCGGCATATCCACGAAGTGAATGATAACGAGTGGGCGAAGCTCTGGGGGATCATTAACCCCCGTACATTGCCCACTCGACCCTGTAAAGACGTGACAACACGTGTGTACAGTGTATACAAAGTTGTTTATTAATCGCAGTGCTCATGTGTGGAGATGTCCATATGGATATCCATACGGACATCTCAACACCATGTGCGCATTGTGATTAATGAACAACTTTGTATATACTGCACACATGTCTAAATACAAATATCCACACGTGGATATGGATATAGATATCCATAGCGTGTCACGCCGACGGACAGGTGACAAGGCTATACCCTAAAGGGCTTCGCCCCTCAAATGGCGCACACAACTAACCATCTGCTCGTTTCCTTCTCCCCGCGGACGAAGTTTTTGCAGACGCCTGTGGCTCTAGAAAGCGGGGGCATCACTGTCTTCTTCTTGTCTTGCTGCGATTTACCCAGGTGTCTAGGGGCAGGTGTCCAAACGCAAGCGGTGGCAGGTGTGCCTCTCCTGTCCGGCCCGAGTGATGATCCCCTTGCGTTTTTCGATTAGATGACGCGAAGCGCGGCATCGGTGTTGTCGTCGCGCCCACGAACAGCGGCCGGGATTGGTATTTATACCCCTGTCAGACGGCCACCAGGGAGTTCGACGGAGTTGGAGTAGAGGCAGTGTCACACGACAGTGACAAGGTTGTATAGTTTCCGCGAGGATTCAGCCGGCGCTGTTTGGTTTTCGCAAAAGTATCCTCATTTCAGCTCTAGTTTAGTTTTCTGTGAATCTTCGTTATGTGGTTTTTACAAAAAAAAAACACTATTAAGTTAGTCTCAAGCAAAGGAATCATTAAAAAATACTTCAAATGATCACGCATTCGCTAAACGTAGCGACGCTGGCAGTGACGCTGGTCACCTTGTGCCTAACGCTATGTTTGTTTACAATTGGGCCGTACTGGACTAGTTCCACTTTGTCTTCTGCATATATACTGTACCGCGGTGTCTTCAGCAGTTGATGATGATGCAGCACTGTCAGTCATTCCTCTCACGGGCAAGCGCAAACACGGCGACGACAACAATTACACGCACGGACGAAATTGACGAAACATATTGTCCCGACTCACGAAGCATGGTAGGGAGGGCATAGGTGTGTAGTGCAGCTGCACTCTGGCGGCTGTACATGTATGGGAAGAAACGCACGTTATGAATGAGTACTGCTTCGAAAGAACGTTTAATATTGCCAAAATGTATTATTGTTTTTACTGTGGCAATTTAGGGCTCGAAAAAGATTTTTTTTTATTTCTGGGAACGAGAGTACCTCTGGTTACCTCGTTCCGCTGCAATGGGAGATCGCCGATCTTTTTTTTTGCGAAATTCTCCGTTTAACTTCGTTTGCGTTGGGGTAGGGCCGCGTGACACGGACCGCACCTCCCTTGTCGTAAGGACGAGGGAGTTGAACGGAGGGACAGTGTTACATAGGCTATAGTCAAAGAGCTGCTTCGCATCTAAAAACCGACAGCTCGAGCTGCACAACCGCGATGCTCCGCATCACCCCGTGGACCCCTTTGGGGAGATGATGTGATTTTTGTACTCTGGTTACTGTTATGGAATCATGGCTCTGCACAAGGTGATCTTTCACATGCGCGAATTTTTTTTTAATTGGAAACGCTACGTGCGACTTCATCATACTTGGTGGCACATTTCATTTTATCGTTTGCGATTCGAATGTGTCACGCCTTGCCGGTCTGTCCTGAAGAAAAGTTCGTATCTTGAGCTTGCTTGTGCTTTTTTTTTCTCTGTAGCTACGGTATGACGCTATTGAAGACAGTCTTTCGTGTTACGATTGTGTCGACGACCGTGCCGACTCCGTACTGTCAGCAGCACACTGGCTAATGACGACCTTGTGATAATGACTAGTGGCTAACTTCGTGTAATGTCGGCCATACTCTTTAGATTCAACTCCAGTGTCTTTCATTCAGTCTTAATTCAATGTCCACCTTCTTTTGTTCCTCGTTTAATAAGCCACCGCTTCGCGCGCGTGAAAAGTGTCCCCGTTTTTCTTCTGGCGCTCAGGCAACGCGAGTCGCATGCCTCTCAGAGCCGGCAAGTGTTCGCTAACAAAGGCGCCGCCGCCTTGCCTGCTCATTGTCACTCTTGCTTTATGGCCGCGCTTATGATGAGAGAGAGAGAGAGAGAATGACTGCGGTGATGCCAGTCGGCATCTGCCGTCGGCTCCTCTTAGCGGCGTATTTTTTCGCTGCGAAGTTCACAAAGGAAAAAAAAAAAGGAAATCGGAGCAGAGAAGTGCTCCGTTGGAATTGTCAGCTGCGCTCGCGGCCTTGGCGTATGCAGTTCACCTCCCCCCTCGGCGGCCCGCTCGTATTTCGAGGGACGTTGGACGAGAGACGACCTCCTCCTCATCGGTCGATGGGGCCAGATGAGTCCCCCCCCGACTGTGGAGGGCAGCTGGCTCTTATTTAACAGCCGCCGTGCAGATAAACCCACCCCCATGGCGTCTGTTTGGCTTTTCTTGGGTCGCGTCACCTGCTGCTCTTGCTGCGTGTGCTTGATATTTCGTGTCAGCGCCTGGGACGGCACGGCACTGCGTGAATTGAATTTGACGCAGATGTTTCGGAGGTATATAGCATTGCCCCGAAGAAATGTATCGTATATAATGTATGGGGTCAGGTTGTTATGCCCTGTGGTGTATGTATGCTTGTTCTCGTGCATCGGGCGTTGTGATTGCGGCTACTTTCGTACGTTTTAATAGTATACGTTGTGACTAATGTAGGCAGTGGATGTGTTTTGTACGTCGTCATATGTACGAATGAATAGTTGCAATTGACTAGGTCCGAGACCTTGCACTGCGTCGTCGCGCAATGAACACTGCCGTCTTTGGGTTGTGAAGTCGACATCTGCGCCGCCAGGTGCCGATTCTTTTTGCTGTGCACGCTATAGAGTTACTGTCTATGGCTCCAAAATGTACAGTACGCTTAGTTCGTGCGAGACACTGAAACTGTAGTGTGGGCACTAACAAATTAGTATCAGCACTTAGCAGTATAGTGTGTGTGTGTGTGTGTGTGTGTGTGTGTGTTTGGTGGGGTCATTCATCAAACTTCCACATTCCTTCAGGTCGTTGCAAGGAAATCTCTTTATCGTTATCCGACCGTAGTTCGTTGGTGTGTTCAGCAAAGCCTCATCAAGCAGGTGGCGTTGTACATCCTTGAAACGGTCGATGCCCCCCCTCCCCCTCCGAGTTAGCTGTTGCTTGCAAAGAAATACTCGCACGTCGTGCGTTACGCAAGAGTTGGGAAAAACCTGCGGTATACAAGGACGACGTACAACATATAGACGAGTATCTTCTGCCCTAGCTGCTTTGTATTCGACGGGTGCACGCTACAGCGAGGTTTTATTATGCGATATGCTCGCTTTGGATTGTCCCGGTGAACGTCCCCTATTTACATGGAGTGCATGCGTGGGCGCGCGAGAAATTTATTCATGCCCACTGAACTCTAGGGGTGCACAGTTTTCTCCGGTTTTACTTATAACAGCTCCTTAGGGGTGATCTCGTGTGCTTTACCTCTTCGGTCCTGTATTTTGAACACCCGTGGGAGTTTTTAACGATGTAACTAATTATTTTTGACGTGAAGGTGCGATGTTAGTTGTTTAACGTGACCTGCAAACTGAATTGTTTTTGCAGCGTGATTTAAGTTGTTACCTAATATGGCCTGTCAAATGCGTTCACACATACACGATCACCCCGTTTTAAAGCTGAAAGTATTGCGAATCGAAGTGATAGCGTCGTGCGTTTGTTACAAGTTCATCCGGTGACTGAAATTTCCGGAGCGTAGACTCCGCAGTATATGCGAACTTCTTCCTTGTTAGTTAATGACCCTTCTTATGTAATAATGCGTGACAGTGTAACTCGGAAGCAGTATCATTGACTGAAACTCAATTAGAGATTGTTTCCAGGCTAAACAGAAAATTGGGTCCTTTCGCAATTATCTTTCGCGGCCCGCATAGAGTTATATGTTGCTTGATGGAAAAGGGAAGTGCTTCCGCCCACAGAGCGTGAAAAACTGAAGTCAATATACAGACGTTTCTAATATTGTTTTCTCTATAGCCCAAACCTAATAACTTCGCAAGCATTGCGACAACATTCATCAGCCTATTACGAACTGTATGTCATGTTTCGAGACTTCCTGCTGCAGCGCGCCGTCGCATAGAACTTTCGTAACGTAACTGCTGCAAAGAAGCACTGCTGATGAAAAAAAAAGAAAAAAGAAAACGTCTCGAGAATGACGCAAATCCGACAATTTACTGCCTATGAGAAACCTAACGAGTCTTCTATGAAGCTAGCTCATTGTGGGTTGGCTCTATATAAATATTGCATTCGGTGACCTGGATATCATTCATACTTCTTCTCTTGAAGCGTGTTTATTATTATTTTTTAAAATTTTTACAGCAACAACATGACACTTAGGACGCAGTTAATATTACGATGTTTCTTCTGTGCAGCTCTATGCCAGAAATAGCTTATCCGCGTTATGGATTGCGTGTGACAACGACATCCTATATGCGTTTTCAATTTCATGAAGCCCCTGTCTGTATAGGATGCACGTATTGCGTACGTTTCCGACTACTACATCTATGAGAGGGAATTCTTTTTAACCACGAGGGGCGGGGGTGGCTCGTGATGGGCGTGTGTTGGCCAACGAGCTGTAGTGTTTCAATGGAAGCGTGTGTACACGTTCAGTGAGCTTTGCGCAATTGCCCGTGCCCTCGGAAAATTCACTTTGGCAACAGTTGGGTGGCACGTTGCATGCCGCGGACCTGCAGAGAAGATGGCGACACTTTAAGCTTACTTCTCCGTTAGTTTTTTTTTTCCCCTACTGCTGCGACTTCTTTGGAAGCTGGTTATGGGTGTTCATGTTAAATTAAGCGCTCTAGTGTATTGCATAGCACATTAGGCCGCTGGAAAAATTCTGTCGTAAGCCGGTACTTTTTTTGCACTTCACCTGTTGAGGCCGTTAAAATTTTTAAGTATACTTTTTTTTCTGAACTTCACTAATCTTATCGAAGAAGGGAGAAGGGTTGCTTGTGGAGAGTACGAAATTAAAGTATAAGTTTGCCTGGTGTACTTGCTGAACGCGCTCGTGGTTAATTGAGAACGCTGGGCATTTCCGTTTGTGGTGTCAATCTATTTACGGTTTTGTGTTTGCTTCTTGGAAGTCTCCTGTTTCTGACATTGTTCAGATTAAGTCTGGTGGAGCTTGTTCGTACGAATGGAGTGCAAATTAAAAAAAAAAGAAATGTGGTAAATTGAATTACTAGGTGGATATCGAAGACATTCTTTCGTTAAACAGCGGTGGCGGTATGCGAGTGACTATGGTATCTAGCCGAGGAATGCCTCAAATCTATATGCAGTTAAAGACACGATGAGAATAAATATAGCTGCCGCCCGCAGGCGTCGCTGTCCCACGAAGAGAATTTGTATAGACGCCCTGTTCAATCGCATTTGCTCGTTTCCGTTACTTCAAGTACCTTCCGCGCATTTCCCCGAGCAGACGCATGTTATTGTCAGCTGCGTGCCATATTTCATTAATAATACCGAGATCACTGCTCAGTCAGACGTGACATTGCAATTTTGATATGCGCAGTGTTCTACATTAGCACCAGAAATGTACTGGTTGGAATGGAAACAACCTAGCTCGGATCAACGTGCGGCAGTTTTGGGTGTGGAGCTTGTTCGTAGGTTGGAAACTACTACAGACAACTTTGAATTCGGTCATGAATTTTAATCTCGCACAAAGATGGTGGACTGAACACGCTGCTTTCAACAGAGCAAACCGTGCGAGCTGCCGACGGGCGAGGTGGCGGGCCAAGCGGTTCTTTCGACTGCCTGCTTGCCTGTTCGGCGACGGCGGAATTTTTTGGTCCCCCCTCGGGAGCTCGATTTGCCCCCCAGGATGGTGGCCCCTGTCACTTTCGCTCGTCAATCGGCACACTCTGCTCTTGCGTCATTCCGGATTATCTGTTAAAAGGGAAAGAGGGGCGCTCTGAGAGAAACGACGAGAGAAGAAGGTTCGGCAGGGAGGAAAACGACGTGCGGAAAACCGGTCTCTGTCCTGCCGGCTGCGACGCTCTGCAAAAAGAGGATCGACAGGTCGTTCCCATCGACCTCTCCTTTTCGCCCTGTCTTTCTCCTCGTGACCAGTGACACGATCGGTCTCTGTGCTGCCTGCATCACGGGCAGTGCGCTGCGCAGTGCACCGTGACCTCCGAGATTGGGCGTCCAGGCGAGCTCCGTTCGCCGATTTCGGAGGCCATGCTTGTACGCCGTCATGTCCGTGACAAGCAGACGCTGCCGCTCATCTACCACCGCGGCGACACGCTGGGTGCTCGGCTGCTGATTCGAAGGTCGCGGGTTCGATTCCGGCTGCATTTCAATGGAGGCGGCAAGCTCGCGTGCTTCCGTATATAAGTGAATGTCGAAGAAGCCGTTACCTCCATGCTTCTGCGACGGGCTGAGAGGATGTCCCATCTGTTCTGCTTCCGTAGTATTGTCTGTTACAGAATACCGCTTCACTATTTTTATTGTACGGCGTTGGAAAGGCATCGGGTCGCTAAGCAGCCCGTATACAGTGCAGTACGTAACTGCAGCTCTTTGTCCAAAATATGCCCGCCAACTCTCCCCATTAGCCCAGGAGATTCCCGCTTTTCTACCTGACCTTACGATTCATCGAGCGCTGCCATAAATCTCTCCAAAAACTGCCTCAACCCACTTTTTAAAGTAATGAATAAATGAAAGATAAAGCCTGTCAAAGCAGCATCGTGATGGCGATCACGAGCGTGGCTGAAGTGGGATTTGAGTCCCAAGCGATTTCACCTGATTGAGTGCATGCGCATAAAACTTCTTTTCCAATCCAGTCGTTGCATGCGCAGTTCACGGAGACTGGGAAAACCGATTTTTGGTTGTCTGTGAAAAGAAATTCCCTGCTTCTTGCTGTGCCGTATTAGACCCGCACGTTCGCAGCAGCCTTGACCAAATACTGATCGACAGCGTTTTCTGAGTACGACCAAAGTGCGCAAAAAAAAAAAAAAAGTCCAAGGCTGTGCTGCGCGGTCGCCTCACGGTGACGTCCTGGTTTCGGGTCTGCGTCGTCGCGCACAATCCAAGGCTGCATTGTTGCAACTTAGCTTTAAAGGAAGGGGCAGAGAAAAGCGCGCGCGCGCTTCTTTAACGTCGACTTTCGCTCGATGACGTTTTCTCTTTAATGCCCTGGCAACAGGGTCGAGGTCGTGAATGGCCGCCGCTATACCGCCTCGCTTTCTGCATTCTTCTTCGATCCGTTTCGCCGCGACGCGGTGGATTTGACTTTTGTTCTTGTGTTGTTTTACTTTTATAATTCGGCCTCCTTAGCGTGCGCCGACAAAGAGGCTTTAGTACGGATCAAGAGCTCAAGAAGAAAAAAAGGAAAGCAAAATCTTTCGCTGAAATTCCGCTATTCTTCTCGCCGCTACCCAGTTTTTTTTGTTTTTGTTGTTTTTTGCCGCTACCCAGTTTTTCTTGTTTTTGTTGTTTAATGGCTCATCGCCGTCACTGCATACGTTATTTAACAAGTATCTTTAAGCTCTCTTTCAAGTGTTCACTACAGAGCAGAATAACACCGCATAGTAAAAAAAAAAAAAAACTGGTAGTACAATACCGTATAGTTAAAAACAATGCCCTTGAAACTGCTGCTCTTGTTCGCGAGGGACATACGCGCGCACCTGCTTTTTTATATCCGTTTTAGTGCGTTGTAACCAGAGCGCCACGAAAAAAAAAAAAAAAAAACAAGGTTGCCCTGAAGCTGGCGCGTTAGGGTTATATGGAACCCGGGCTGTTTCGCTAATGTGGCATTCAGTGTGCTTCGCAAAGACCCGCGGCGCCTTGGAGCGATTTACCGACGCGCTCTATTGAGCGACGAAGCGGGGGAGGCCCTAACGCTGCTGCGATTCCGGCGCGAAAAGCCATCCGCGATGGTTGCTAGCTGGCGGAAGGACACCTGTCGCCCCCGCTCCGCGACGACAAGGCCGGCCCGACGTCCTGTGTGTGTCCTCCCTGTGTGCTCTAGTCAAGGATAACCTTGCCGCCCGTCTCATGACACGCAGCGTTGTCGAGCGGTCGCCGGTGGAAATATATCTAAAGAAGAGAAAGAGAGAGCGAGAGAGGACACGTTTAATAAGCTAGAAGAAAATGGCGACGTCCATTGACGTGCTTTGCTCCGAGGCCGATTTTAACTTTTAGCTTCCGTATAGATATCTCGATTTTTGTAGAATATGCGCGAAATGTATTCTTGACTAGCGTTTTAGTGAAAAAAAAAAAAGTGATCCAGGGCTTTCCGCCAGGGTACTTGCGGAGCAGTCCTGTCATTGGCTTCTCTGCTCAGCGGCTGTGGAGAACTGAAGGACAAGATGGAGGGAGAGATACGAGAAACGGTGCGCCCGTTCCAAGTAGCATTATTTCCCCTTTTCTCTAAATTTAGTGTACGAGTTTTTTTTTCTGTCTTGCTGTCGTCGCAAGGGAGAGGGGTGGGTCGAGCGTTTGACGTCACTCGCAACACGACATTGAGCCATGGCTGAAGGTAATGGTAGTATGAAGGAAAAGTTGCGACGACTTCGCCACCGTCATTTTGCGTACTATAGGGTAGTGCAGAGTTATAGCTCCCCGTGTTCGTAATAAAGGAGAAGATATACTTCACAGCGCTTCCCGCTAGTTCACGCTAGAGCGTAAATATAGAGCCTCTTGAACATCGCAACACCACGCTCTCTTGCTCTACCGCCTCATCCGTAATTTTTGCGCTTATTTAATTCGTGTGTTTGTGTGGACCAAGGAAAAGGTGTGTGGGCCCATCGCGGGAACATCCCGAACCCATTGTTGCCGTTACGCTAGAGATGGTGCTTTTTTTAAACCAGGATCAAACCGTCCGTCTCTCCTCGGGAGTTTTGTTCCGGCTTTGCGGTGGTGGCGCCACTTCCTTCTGTAGCGCGCGTGCAGTATCGGTCCCTGGTTGGGGTGGGACGACGGAGGGAGAGGATGTGGAGCAGCTTCCACCCACCCCCTCTCTCTCTCTGTCGTGCACTCGCTTCCTCCACATTTTGGTGCCTTTTGCCGATAAGGTGTGCACGCTCGCGCCTCCGTGTCGTCGGGGTGTTATCGGCAAAGGCCAGTGGTTAGCCGAAGGCCCTGCTTGCTCTTTGGTCGCGTGACGCCGCTCCGCATTGCTGGGAAGATAACGGCCGTTTGTCTGGACGGCCCTTCTCTCTCTCTCTCTCTCTCCCTCTCTCTACTTTCTCAATTTCTGAACCTACATGTTTTCAAAGCCATAATCTCGTCGAAAAATTTATTCCGCTGAGTTTTGTGCATCGTCACGTAACCCCCGATGGAAAATGACGCTTAGTTGCCGTATAGTGTTAATGCAGCTCAAAGGGCTGTACTCTGCGCCAGTACTGAAGTCGTGAAATTCGGCCACTGAGAACGGTGGAATGAGCTGAAGATCTGTTTTGAAGTACCGTTATCCGTGTCGTTGGGAAGATTGGAGAAGAATGCGGTTAATGTGAATAAACCTCCCAGGTTTGCGCGAAGCTCTGTCGACGCATGTAAGGATTTCTTTTATTTATTTATTTTTCTACCTCTAGACTCATGCATAACTACGAGCGCACAAGAAATGCGTGGAGAAGTTTGCAGTACGCGGGACAGCTCTTCTCAGACATGTTGAAAGCGATCGAGGCACTGTGATTGGAAGAGAGCTATTGTGCAGCACATTTCTTACGAATACGAGCGACACTAATACGTATACACCACAGAGCGACGTAGGCGTGAAATACGGGGATAAAAAGATGGACTGATGAGCCTTTGAGTCCGGTTGAGGTACCTCATCAATGTCACCATACGCCGACACGCACGCAAGCGCGTATGCATACATCAGGCTTGTGGCAATTCGCTTGTTGGCGGCGCTTTGCCGTTCATTCCACTGAAAGTCGACCGGCCAACACGACCCGTGAGAACTTGCGCCGTCCCTGCTTGTCGTCGAGATACGTCGTACAATGCAGCCGTGTGTGGTATGTCGCTTCCGGCGTCGAAGTTTCTCAACAGCCGCGTCCCATTTGAGGGAGGGGGTACAAAAACGCGCCATGTGGTCAGCTTCAAGCGTCTAGCTCGCCAGAGCAAACAGTAGTTTGCAGCCAGCTGACGTTAGTGCTGTAGCGCCGGGTCTTCACATGCCGGCAGCATGCGAGGAGGTCGTTTGGGACGTGCGCCGCGTCGGCCTGCCGCGCAGGTGCTGACAGCGCACTTGACGATTCGCAGTCGTGGGGCGGGGGAAGGGGGGGTGGGGGGTGGAGGGGCACCAGCGCTTGCATCCCTGCCCGTAGAGGCCTGCCTTTTAGTGGCAGCGGCGGTTTCCGAAGAATCTCGCTCAAAGACAATCTCTAGACTTTAGTGTTCTTTGATGTTCAAAGCAAGCAGCGGCGTAAGTGCCGCGGAGCCTAAACAAGAAGCGAGGGCATGAATCATGACGATCCCAGCGCTGGCCGATTCTCCGCCGCGCGCTGCTTCTCTCTCTCTCTTTCCGCCTCATCTGACCTCCCCCTTTCGTCGGGAACGGCAGCGCGGCCATAAATTCTTGAGGGCTCTCCGATGCGGACAACCCAACCAACTACCGCGGATGCTTCTCCCTTGTTGGTGCGTTGTTCGTATGTATGGGGGCCACTTCTTCCACAAGGCGTTGCTTTCGGTTTGCCGCTTCTGCGAGAGTGCCGCTGTCTCTGCGCTTTGTCCGTGATGGTTGTTTCGTAGACATTTTAGGTTGTCGACCTCGCCCGCCTGTTGCAGGATTTTTTTTCGTTGCCGTCCTGCACACTACTACTAAGTGGCTCCCCTCGTGTGTTGTTTCTGCCTCCCTATCTCTGTGTTGTTATCGCCGCGTTCTTATATATATATTTGAAGCGCTGTTTAAGCGCTGGTTTTTTCGAGACACTTTTGAGTGAACCGCCGTCTTTGTGGGAGTCCTCTCGATATCGTCGCTCGAATCGGGGTCGACCTTTTGAGTGAAAATGCCCGACGCGAAGACTGCTTGCTATTAGTATAGTATGCAATGTCCATCTGGTTTGTAAGATCTCGCGTCTGTCTTCACTGTAGTCCGCGAGGACTGCATGATAGAAGGCTGCGGTTAAATTTTACATCTGTTTCATTAAACAAAAGTTAAATGTCGCCACTGCTCAGTTTTCCAGTCACGGATGGTCAGCGCGGCTGAAGACTAGTACGTTCACCTGTTCTACCCGAACTCCCCTCCACGACTACCACTGGCGTGACCGGAGAGAGCATACCGAATTTGCATTTGGTTGGGTTTTGCATGCGTACGTAAACATGCACAAACATGCGTAGAGAGTAGTAAACTCCTGCCCCACCCCCCTTCAACAAAGAAGTTTGACTATGCCCGACCACTGCAACCACCATGATATTCGTGTAATTTTTATACCTTATCCCGCAGTGGTAAAGAAACTTTAGCTGTTCACCAGACAGATTCTGAGTTGCCCAAAGGGCCGGTGTTTGGTGATATAATTTGAATGTGGCCGCTGGTGCGGTTGCATTAAATGGATAGAGCTTCATTGGTTAGCTGCTCTAGGAGGGTTTCGTCTGAGTACTGTTTTGCCGGTCGTGCAGCGCTGGCTTTGTGTTCAGTGAAGGAAAAAAAACAAAAACAAAAATCCGACAAAACTGGCCGTTCCACTTGCCTTGCCCTTCTTCTTCGCTGAATGCGTGGTTGTCATTTTACTGCGGCATTTTTTTGTTATTGTTTCTGTTTGCCCCGTTCCCCGCTGAAACCGCGTTAAGTGGCTCTGCCGGTTTCTGTCGCCATCGGCGGCAGAAGCGGGCAATGGGGACAACAAAGAAACCAGCTTCTTCTTCTGCTGGATGAGCGGTGACCCTGTGGTGTGCTTTAGTATACCTGCGTCACTGCCGCGCGGGAAGTGTCGTCACTGCTCAGTCTGTTTTTGCGGATGAGTTTCGAGAGCCTTAGCCCCGTCTTCTATAGCCTCCCTTCACTCAACGCTTCCCCTTCACTAGAGAAAGCCGACGGAAGCGTCATCTCTAGGCACGACGAGTCACTGCATATCGGCGATAGTGTGCTGCGATTCTTTAGTAGCGCAGTGTCATTTTGAGCCGAGTGGTGGCGCAGTGCTCAACTTTGTCAAGTGAAGGGTGAAATTCGAGTGGATGAGCGTTTGAGAATGCGAAGGTAATTCTTGCCCTTTTGTGCCCTTAACAACTGAACGAACGGTGTTACGGTATACGCGTACGCATGAAAACGGTCGGGTTCGGCGTTTCACGGGCTTGTTAAGGAGGTGAATGTCTTAATGAGGTCACGAAATGTAGATTTATCAAACGGGAAATTTGACCTTAGCGGCGACCGCACCGCGGCGTCGGGGACGAGGGATGCAAAAAAAAAAATCACTATCACGTAATGGCCTTTTACCATACGATGTCACAGATCGCGAAAATTTGTGACGTCACAACTTCTTGTGGCGTTTCGTAGTGGCACGGGTTGTGTCTCCCTGCACCCTCGCACATACTTCGACTCGATGAATGCACAAAATATTCTGTGAGTAATTAATTGACGCCGTAATATGCAAAAATAAGAGAATATTTAACAGCCCGCGGTGGTGGAGCCCGGAAATCGGGCCGAGTATTGATCTTCTAAAACAGTGGCCTGCTCGCCAGCCATCGTCAGCATGATCGCCCGAGCTTTACGGCGAAGCCGATGGTGCAGCGCCTGACCCTCGTGCACTGCGGCGGCATCTTCCCCGAACTGTCCGCGCACTCCCGCGAATCGGTCGCTTCGCTGCTGCGGCGAGCGCGTAGATTTTCGCGGTCGATATTCTCCTCGTTGACGGCCGCCGCTGGAGATCGCTCCCGCCTTCTTTTTCTCGGTATGCACGAAGGATCGGAACTGGAATGCTTTGCGAGTCTGCGCCGCCTTCACCATTCAAGCAACTCGCGGGCCTATTACCGCGGAATGCTTTTCCCACGTTTGGTGCTTCCTGATTGGCCGATTTCGAAATTCGGCAGTGCCCGCCACGTGGACAGTGATGGTGTGTACGACGCGTGACGACACGGTTCAAACGGAACAGTATTCGGTGGCCCACTGACAGCTCGGAACAATAGCATCGGAGAAATGCTGTTGAGTCTGAAGGGGTGCTCATTACTCGCACGGGGAAGGGAGCAATCTGATTGGAGTCGGTTGTCGTATGCTTGGAACGAAATAGACGACGGAAGGAGGGGGGAATGCCTTCTGGAGGTCGATTTTCCCTGTGACGCCCAGCTGTTGCTCTCATGCTTTGTGGTACAATATATATATATATATATATATATATATATATATATATATATATATATATATATATATATATATATATATATGTGTGTGTGTGTGTGTGTGTGTGTCTGGTGGTTGAGTGGCCGTAGCGTTGCATATAGTCCAGTAGATCCTCCGTGAGTGGTCACAACGTGGTTTATTTTGACGTTTCGGCCTAGAGTCTGGCCTTCATCAGGATTAAAGGTACAGTTTGTTGGTGCTCAGCTTTATACAATCTCAAATCAATCAGATGGAAAGGAAAGAGGAGAAAGACAGAAAAAAAGAAAAAAGAATATAAGGTGAACTCCCCTCGGGCGGCCCCCTAATATATATATATATATATATATATATATATATATATATATATATATATATATATATATATATATATATATATGTTGCTTTAGTAGGAATCAACTGACCAGGGGGGAGGTTAACAAAACATGCAGATAACTTTCCTGCACCCTTTTGGCGTGGTATCAGTGGAATTTTCTCGGGCGAGGATGGGGGGGTTCGGGCAGTCACCTTTGTTTGGCGGTGCTCCCGGTCATTCCGCGCGGCGTGGACACAGAACGCAGCGGGTGCTCGGGTGATGACCGCGCACGGTCAGTGATTTTGGCAAGCAACGCCGCGCCCCGCGTTCTCGCACAGTACTCCTTCGAAGTAGTGCAGTTTTTCTCCTCCTCCTCCTCCTCTGCCCCTGCGCCCGTTCCGGGGAAGGAGTGGGGTGATTGGCAGTCTCTACGGCGAACAGCGGAAGGGCTGGGTTAACTGACCCCGGGGGCGCTGATCCTGGTGCCTCGTACACTCCCCTCTCCCTCCCTCGCTGCCTTTTTCCTTCGCGCTTTTTACTTTCTCTCTCTCTCTTATATGCGGTCTTTCCCCTGCGTTCTACGTGGGGCGTATCTTTTTCTGGCTGGTTTTCTACCCGCCGCTGACGCTCGCACGCGTCGTCGACTCATCTGTCGCCGCTCACTCGCCATCACTTAAAATCTACCACGCGATGTGGAGGGCTGGTGGTAGCCTCTAATGGAAGGCGACGAACCACCATGATCTGAACTGGGTTCTCGACTTGCAATTCTGGCACCGAACATGTCACGCCCCCTCTCGCCGGGCACGGCTCATCCAGTAAAGGCGCGAACAACGAAAGGTCCTTTTTTTTAGGGTCAAAACTTCTTATAGTGGCACCCGTTCGTCCCTCGTAGCCGTTGTAGTGTGTAACAAGCATAACATTCTGACCTCCAAGGTGGTGCCGGTGAGAGATTTCTTTTGTGCGTTGTTGAACAATAAAAGATAGTACTCAGTGTACATGCCAATGGCTCCTAAGGGGGAATGAGAGACAGGAGCATTCGGCTTTTAGTTAACGTGCACGCTGCGATTTCCATTAGCAGTCATTGGCATGTACATTGAGCACTATCTGACAAGAAAGGGTTGATACGTTATACTCTGTGGGCGTAACCTTCTTGGTTTTAGAAATAAGTAGCGAGCGTTGGGCCGCAGGGGCATGAATACAGTGGACTAGTATATACCATGAACTCGAGGTGGTTAAAGGTGGGAAGTAAACCCGAAGCGCAAGCCGTAAGAAACTGTGCGTGTGCCACCTCTCGTTTAGTCCTTGGAATGTCCGCTGGATGGCGGTGCTTCTATATGGGACGTTTGGAAACGCGGTAGTGTGCATATCGCCAACGACACGGGAGTGGTTGGAGCGTCAGCAGAGAGAGGTCGGCCGTGCAGCGCTCGGTTGCCATTATCGAGTGGCCAACGAGGCGATTCAGGGAGACGTCGGATGGTCCAGCTTTGAAGCTCGGGAAGCCGCCAGCAAGATTGCCTATCGGGGTCGTCTCACGCTCATGCGACGCACTCGATGGGCGCGCCGCGTGTTCGAGTACCTTTCGGCAACATGCATGAGGACTGACTGGACACGACGACTCTACCAGCTGGAGAAGAAGTATGGCTTCTTTGCAGAAGCCAGTCCTATTGAAACAGCAGCCAAGTGGACGGTCGAGGTCCGCATGCGAGTCAGAGAAGCAGAAGAAACCCGATGGCGAGAAGCTATGGAGGCGAAGTCCACTCTCGAGTGCTACAGGAAACACCAGGACAGCATCTGTGGGTCGCGCCTCTATGACAATAGCATTGGCAGCAGCCTCCTGTTCGAGGCGAGAGCTGGGGCTCTTCGCACTCTGGAGTACCGCAGAAAGTTTGATGCCACTGTGGTCAGCAACCTGTGCAGAGTTTGCGGCGTAGCGAGTGAGACACAGGAGCATCTCGTCCTTCACTGCAGGAGTCTCCCAACTTCTCAGGTGGAGGGTGCAACCCTCCCACAGGCGCTCGGGTTTCAAAGGCTTGATGAAGATGGAAGCAGCGACAATGGGGGGGGACGGTACGCGGTCGCAGCCACGAAAAGGCGGCTTACTGAGTGGTGGGCAACTATACGGCGGACTTAGGACCTAGACCACTGTGTGCGCGTCTCTTGCCTGTGTCGTTCAAGAGTGTGGATCCTTTTCTTGGTCCTTTCTTTTTTCTCTGTGCTTTTTGTTTTTCTTTTCCCACTTTTCTTTTTGAGGCCAGGACACTGAGTGTGTTCCCCCGTTGCAAAGGGGCCGGCCGCCATCACATCATCATCATCATCATCATCATGGCGGTCCTTTTATATGGGCAAAGTACGAATCCTCAAACTCACTTTTTAAGGAAAAAAAATAAATAGTTTTGAATTCATTAAGTATTACGGCTTGGTGGCGCTAGCCACCGCCCGATCTAAAGGGTACAGCCATATCCATCCATCCATCCGAATATATGATGAATATATTTGAGATGGTGGTACTTGGAGTGTTGAATAGATGGACGAACGGACACACAGACAGATGCATCGATGGATGCATGAACGGACGCAGGGGCGGATGCATGGACGGACGCACGAACAGACGCACGCACGAATGAGTGGATGGACGCATGGACGGGCGGAAGCAACAACGAATGGACGGACGAATGCTTCGCCCCACTCTCCATCATTCACTCCGTGGATATGCTGCCATTTTTTTTTTTCGACGCCACGTTGAAATTGCCGTGATACATCCGATCGTGACGTGATGGGGTTGTGACATCTTCAAAAAATGTATACTAGGCCAAGTTAGGTTTACAAAATGCGCCATCACGTAAGGACGGATGGTGATTATTCTGCATTGAAGTTTATATGTCGTTATGGCAATGAATCGGTTGTTAAGGTAGGTTGTGCAGACTGTGTTATAGCCGGTGATCCATTACAATCTGGAATCGGCGTCAATGGAAGGGAAGCGCAGTTAAAGATGGAGGAGAACTACTGTTATAGGTGGTTTGATAAAATTGGGAAAGTTCCAAGTCGTAAAATATTGTTGGAACCTGCTGGCCAGCTACAAAGCATCAGCTGTACTCAAAGCCGCCTTTCGCTTTTGTTTGCTCTGCGGTCTTGCCTGCTGTTAGCGCTGCCGTTTAATTGCGAGTTTCAACTATCTAGATTAATTTCATTCGTGTCAGCTGTTTGATATATGGGTGAAAAAGCGAGTGAAGTGTTTGGCTGTTTGGTCATGTCCACGGTGTAAGAATGGTCACGTCGCAGACGATTAGTGTGATGCGACCGTTCCGACGCAGGGACGATAGGTTGAACGTCTTTCTCTCCCACGTATCTCTCGCCCGTCTTGTGGGAACACTTTGCATTGCTCTCCTGTGTAGGACAGCGCGCCTGTTGCGTCGGTGGCCATTTTGCGATGGTATCTTTCCGCGACTGGCCTTCCATTCTCTACTGTCTGTCCGTGTTGCAAAAGAAGAGTAGGGAGGGGGGGGGGGGGTACGCGTTTTATGTCATTCCGTCGCGCTGGGTTTCTCTCTCAGCAATCTCGCGTGTTCAGCCTGTATGCTTGGTATATGCCGCCTGACTTCCGGCTATACGTCGGGAGGGTTGGGCATATCGTTCAGGCGTATCACCCGCATTATTTACCAATGGTTCAGCGTTTACTTATTCCGCCACGTGGTTACGCCATGTGATGACGCGTCATTTGTGGGAAGTCGCGAGTCTTCCTGCCCGGCGCCAGTGCGTCGGCACGTTCTACTTTACGGATAGGTTTCGTGCCGCCATGTTGGGCTGCTAACCTTTAACATGGATAAACCGCTAAGGATAAACCGCTACGGTCAGACGCACACACACACGAGAACGCCTGGATTGTTGCATTGTACGTTTTATGACATTATTATGGCAGAATCCTCAGATGCCTCGTCAAATGCGAAACGTCACTGTTCAAGGGGGGTCGGCGTCAACACCAGTGGTGCAAAAGATCACGCGATGACGTTATGACGTTTCGGGGTGTCATCGCGAGACACCGTCTTTTAGTCAAAGGTTGGCCTTACGGGGACAGTGCAGAAGCAATTTGAAGCCAGAAAGTGTTTAAATGGGGGACAGGGGAGGATCAATACTGAGATGGTTTCATTCGACTATATAAGTGTATGCTTAAGGGCTCGTTTTTCCGTGTTTTCACACAATATCAATGAGATCTAACAGACAATAATGCCAAGGAAAGTATGGGTGAAGATATTAGACCAGCAAGGTGGCAGGTTGGGCTAGTTGGATTACGTTCATAATTGATTTTTTTGTTGAAGCGCACTAAAGACGGACGGACAGAAGATGCTGACAACGACAGCGTCCGTCTTTAGTGCGCTTCAACAAAAAAAAAAAATTCAATTATTAGATCAATTGTAATGTAAACGTGAAGAAAGAAAAGTGGGTGAAAAGATGCCTTGCCGTGAGCAGGAACGAAACGTGCGACCTTCGAATAAAGCGTTCGATGCTCTACCACTGAGCTACCAGGGCGGCTATCCTCCCAGCCACTTTATTGCGCTTATATGTGAAATTAAACGTGGGAGTGTCAGTCAGCGCCACCTAGCTGTAGCCATGGCGGCGAGTGTGGCGCTCTTTATGAGCCTGTTTGGCGTCACGTAGCACGTGAACTTATTACGAGTTGGCTACTGACCAATAGTCGCTTTATTCCAAGGTCGGAGGTTCGGTTCCTGCCCACAGCAAGTTATCTTTTCACCCACTTTTCTTTCTTCACATTTACATTACACTTGGTCTAACAACTTCCCCTATACTTTCCTTGGCATTATTGTCTGTTATATATATATATATATATATATATATATATATATATATATATATATATATATATATATATATATATATATATGAGAGAGAGAGAGAGAAAACTACCCTTTCAACTAAAGCAATGAAGACCAATCGTGATGAAGAAAATCGAAGCTATTACGTGAGAAATCAGGCGAACCGTTTCGTCTTATCACTCCGCTCTTTTATTCTGATCAATTATTGATGGGTGACATATACGTCGATTCGTTCGGGCTCTCATTTGCGTGCCAAAGCACCGTTGTTCGTTTTGTTTCTGTTCGTGCTAATATCCTACGGCAACCACCATCTTCTCTGAATTGACTGGGACACCTTATAACCGCCAGACGGGCTTTTTGTTTATTGGCTTTCCGTCCATCTTTGCCCACTTCTCCCTTTCTTTTCTTTTAGCCCTGCCGCGGCTTCTCGCAATCGGCGAAGCGCCCGCCTTGTGACGTCACTGTCTGGGGCGCGTTCCGCGTATTCGCCGGTTTCGCCGATTGTTGGCAGCGCTTCGGAAGGTCGGTCTCGGGCTTCGTTAGCGTAATAGTATGCTTCACTGCTTCGCGGAACTGAAAAAAAGAAGGGTACCTCTAAAAGCACTGCAGGCTCTATTTCTGAATACCGTTCGAGGAAGGCTGGTCGACAACTTCATTGCGACGCCTACTATAGGTAGTCGAGAGCTGATCTTCATTTTTATTTTTTTTCATCACAAGTGTCCTGCAAGGCTACAGTTAGCTATATATTCTACTATTCACTGCATCGTAACAGCGTGACACCCGTGGTGATAGTGGAGCCATCGATTCTGCTAAAGATGAGGACATGTGTTTGATTGTCCCGAATGCCGATTATGTCCGTGTGGCGGTTTCCTAATACAATAGCGACCAATGCGGCATTTCGGTGTGAACTCGCCCACGCAGCTGATACTCGACGCACGTGCACTCGTTAGGAACATTGAGGATGACAGGAGCGCTTGCATTCGGTGAGACATCGAGACGAAGGACGAGTCCACCACGATTCTTGTGGGCGGAGCTTGAGTTCTCACCGCGTGCAGTAGCGCGCAGCAGTGTCCCTTGCAGTGCGAGGCAGGTAAGGTTTGCTCTATGGGCACCCGGCAATGCAGTTTAAGAGATCTGATGGTAGCGCCACAACACATAGCCTAGCGAGTAGGCCCAGCAAAACCAAACTTGCACGTGCTTATCATTTTCTTTTTTAGTTGTGAGCAAGGGGGTCACGGCTGACTATGTAAGCGCCCAGGCATCGTTCTTTGGAAACGTGCCAAAAAGGCCACTGACACTTCAGCGTGTCACTGTGCTCAGCGAGCGTTCCATTTTCTTAGTATCCCTGGTGGTCGGTACCAACAATGCTGAGGTGGCCCAGAGAGCTTCGTCGCGCCCTCCGGTCCACTGTCGGGAGCCGATAGTCGCTGCTGGAGACAAAGGAAATCGGGAGCCGTGCCATGGTCGTTGAGAAAGCGCTGCCCGGCGACAAATGATGAGCCCTTGTGAGGAGCCAGTCGGCACCCGTATACTGCAGACGCCTCTTTAAGAGTCCTGCGCAATCCTGTCCTGCTGCGCACAGATCCGTGTTATAGATAGACGCAGGTACAGTTGCCGACTGTCGCAAGCGACGCGCAGCATGTGCCGCACATGGGCCAATCGGCCGTCAAGGGGGGCAGGGAAGCGGCGTTTTCGAAGAATTTGCACCGGTGGTCGCCGCGGGCACACCATATTTCCGTTTTTTTTCTTCTTTCGCTATTTGTCTTCATCGTTCGTGCACATTAACAAGAATCGTAAATGCAGCCACGCGCGCATTTCCTCATTGGTTGCCATTACCACATTTTTTTACTGTTACCTATATTCGGGAGTGTTCACTTGGAGGCTTCGTATGATTAGTAATGCTGCGAGCTGTTACTAAGCGTTTGCATCTTTCTGATTGCGAGCCGCGATGGAGATAAACGTTCGTTAAATCAACCCGATGGCTTTTCGCGCTTCCATTTGTTAGCTTCTTTTTACTTTTCCGTCTTCGCGCATTTAATTTTCTCTCTTACCTTTTCCCTAATCGTCTTTCCTCTACTTCGTAAAGGCTGTACGCATTCATGCAGTGTCCCTGGGGACACTTCTTTCCGCTTGCCGGGCCGTGGCGCCGCTGACGTAACCCTTGTGAAACTGTCGTGCTCGCCGTACTTTCTTATTCCCTCGTCGTGCGTGCGTTTTTCTGCCCGCGCAAGCAGCGCTCTCGTTTCCTGCGCGCTCCAGGCAAGAGCCGAAGGCCGAGGAGCGGCAAAATAATTAAGCGGCGAAGGTGAACAGCTGTTCAGCTGATAACGCGACGTAATCGATACAGCCGCGGTTTCGTATAAGCATGTACGTTCTGTCCTGCAAGTGCCCGTCGCCCCCCGGGCGAGCAGTTTGGCTGTAGCTTGGAAGGCTTCGAGCAAGACAGTTCTTGGTGTTCTGGTTGCGCCAACGCATTTCCCGCGAAACGCGAGGCGTATCGCAGTCTATTGTGTTCGTCTCTGTCTGCGCATTTGAAAGATGAGGCGGCCATTTTTCTTCTTCTTCCTTTCCCCATCGCAGCCAGTCATCGCGCGAAGTCATTCGAACACTGGCTGACCCGCCTTTGATGTCCACCGTCTTTCTGCTCCTGTCGCAAGCTCCGTATATATATACCGCGACGACTTTTAGAGGCCCGAGATTGTCTTCGCGCCGTGTCCTACAGCGTGTCTGTCGTGATCGTTTGGTTGTTGGTTCTCAACAATCAAGGTGTTCTCCGAATCTCCAACAATGAGTTGGACACATGCAAGGCTCCTTTGTTCTATTCTCTGTTAAATAAAGTAATGCCTTCATCCTCCGTTTCACACCTCGTCGAGAGACTGTACGCAAAGCGAAGCTGCGTTCGCGAAACAGCACATTGAATTCTTGGTATACCCTGCTATCTTGTGAGCTCACTCGCGTATAGGTACGCAAGACGTTTGGACATCGCTCTTCTTTTTGGCTCAGCGCTGTAGCGTGCATTGAGGTGACCAAAAACAACATTGGTTGCCGAACAGGCGAGTATAGGCGACGCTGTATACTTCCGTGAATGTCGGTGCGCGTTCCATCGCGAGCGTGTTCAGCCTCCCCAATCCTCCATGTTCTCAAACAATGTATACGGTATCCCACCCGGCGTGGCCTCTTTCCCTATAGGGGCCCTTATTTTGTCGTCTGTCTCGTTCTTTTTCCTAACATTAAGAGGCTTTGCTCTTTTCGCCGAAAAGGATTCCGTCTCGAACGGTTTTCTTCCTTTGAAGGGAGAAGCCTACCCGGTGCCTTCCTTGTCTGCGCGACTTCACTGCGCGCAGTACATGTAGTAGTAGTATAGTACGTCTACTGTTAAACTACTACTCCTTCGACCGTTGCAACATGCGCATACCAGATGTCCAGGCTTTTCGGCCGGCGGGGAAAGCACGTTTCATGCCAACTTGTTTGGCCTCGTTCCAGGCGTTGCGCGTTGTTGAATAAAACGCCGATTCCTTTTATAAGCCGCGCGACTACTGTGCATGGTATTATTATAACATGCGCGTCGAATCCTCGGAATATGTGCGCCGGAAGCCCCATGTTGCTTCTGTGGATTGTTTTCTGAAGTATAGTCGGCCGTGCGGACCATTCGTCATGGTTTCACGAGAGCTGTCTCTATTTCGAACAAAACTATCTTGATGAAAAAAAAATGGGACCGTTGTAAATGACCCTACTCTTGGAAGAAAGTCGTAGATGTTGGAGACACTTGTGTAAAGGGGAACGAGAGCCCCGCCGCGGTGGTCTAGTGGCTAAGGTACTCGGCTGCTGACCCGCAGGGCGCGGAATTAAATCCCGGCTGCGGCGGCTGCATTTCCGATGGAGGCGGAAATGTCGTAGGCCCGTGTGCTCAGATTTGGGCGCACGTTAAAGAACCCCAGGTTGTCGAAATTTCCGGAGCCCTCCACTACGGCGTCTCTTATAATCATATGGTGGTTTTGGGACGTTAAACCCCGCAAATCAATCAATCAAAGGGGAACGAGGGGGGGGGGGGGGGATGCGCGAAGAAAGATGCGGGCCTTCTCAACGTGATTTGATTCTCCGTCTATAAAATCAAGATATATAGAATATTTTACAGATGTGTTTCAATGCCGCCGTATCGGGCTGTTATCTTTTGTGTTTCGCATCTTTAACCACCAAACGAACAGTGTTTCGGCAGACGCATACGCATGAAAACTGTTGGGTTGGTGCATAATATGTTTTATGGCCTTAATAACTCACGTCACAAATACAAAATACAAACAGGAAAACATCAGCTTAACAGCCCAAGATTGCGGTGCCCATATGCCTTAGGTAAAAGCCAAAGCTTGCAGCGGGGTGTCCTCTGATATTAAGCATAGTTATTATAATAAGCAGACAAGAAACTAAAACAAGAAACTAAAAAGGGCGAGTGAAAAAAAACGCGAGAAAAAAATATTATGCAAACACGGTAAGAAATAATTCTGCGGAGTTAACACTTTCACGCGCGGGCCCACTTGTTTGACGCTAATAGCCGGCGAGGAAACGCCGAGCCAGTTTTTCCGAAGAGTGATGTTCTCTCTCCTGTCAAGTCTGATTTAGTGTCGTATCTTTTGGGCGTCCTTATTGCGCCATCGGTGGTCATATGTATGTACGCTGGTCAGCAGTGGAACCGCCGAAGCCGGACGGACAATTTCACTGCGCCTCTGTTCTTCTCTGTTGACCCGCGGGAGAACTCATTTATCTTGTCTCGCACCGTTGTCGGAGCGTGCAGTTTTCGGTGCGTGATTTATTCGGCGACCACGTTGCGACCGACCGCTCGCTCCTCTGGCGGGACAAATGGCACACTGCAACAACCTCCTCCTCGGTCGGTGCATGCGCGGAAATTAGCCGCGGGGCCGCCGGCGGAGGTTTTTGGGCGCAGCGTGACGTGCCTTAGCCCCACGACCGTCACCAGCGCCGCCGAAGTTACGTTTCACTAGATGAGAGGAGGAGGTCGCTGTTTTTTTTTCCTGAAGTTTTGCTGCTACAACTGCTGCTACCAGTACATCGATAGGTGTACCCATGTTACCAGTAGCGTTACCAGAAAATATCCGTACGTTTATTTGTATGTGCGCTTGTGATTCAGTTTTGCGTGATACGCGTGCAAGACTGATGAATTCGGGGTGTGGGGGCTCCCTTTGGTAGTAGTTGCTAAGGCTGTAGGCAGATTTTTTTTTTTGCGGGGCGGGGGGAGGTGTAGGTTCAACCAGCCTTTTACGTTGCGTATGTTTGTATGTATCTGCACTCATGCGACATATATTAAACATTCCAGCTTCGTCACTGGTAGCAGTAGCTGCTCCAGCTTACAACCGCCGTGACACGGAGATCTATAGTATTGAAGCGAAAGTGCCTGTTCCGTTGATCTTATACGTTGATTGACGTGTCTGTTTGCCACGCTTGACCAAATGTCAATTCTGTCAAAGATAGACGCATATGTCTTGAGAACATAAGTTCAGACGTGTCAGATAAATTTCATGGTGGTTGGTCTGGGAGTTTTAATATAAATGTTTGTTTTCTACTGCCAATTACGGTTCAACTGGCAAACGAGCCTTCAATAAAAGCGTAATTGAACCAAGTCCTTGCTTAGTTGTCGTCATCATCTCTCTCTCCGGTAAATCTTTGGTACCTTTGTGCACGACCTTTTCGAATGGCATTTGGGTTGCGACGCGGCGTCGCTAATCCGTATAATCGCTCCGGTAGCATGTGGATCCCGCTGCCTACTGTGCACGGTGCTCGATCATCTTTTTGCGAAGCCCCATGCCGACCTTTTCTCCAGTAGCGCCGCGTCCTGTCGACGGGAAAAGCGTCGCTTTATCATCATTCGCAGTAGCCGAGTCTTCTACACTGTTTCGTCTTTCGCGGCCATTCGGTGGCGAGAGCATGCGGGTTGCCATATCCCACGACAATTAAATGTCGATCGACTCTGCCGATCCATTTGGTGTACGCGAAGCCGGTTTTACATTATACGGGACAATTTATATATCCCCCTTTGCTAGAAGGTCAGTTGGGCGAGCTGGTAAAAATTCATTTTTGATGCAACAGCGCGTAACTAAACGATGCCCGAGAGAAGGAGTGCGCGCGTCGTGCACTGTTTGCTGTGCTTTGTTGCTGGACGGATATGGGTTGTCAGCTGGAAGTCTCCTGCGCGTGGTCGGTACTGCTCAGTCTTCCGGTTTTTCCAGGTCTCTCTTCCCTGCCACTTCCCGCAGAGTCGCGCCGGGTGCTCGGCCCCGGCTATTTCTTACCCGAACCACGGCCCGCCTTCGTTGCCGTGCTTCGAGCGCGCCAACTTCCGCGTGTGTCGGCGGTCGCGTGTCTCGTCAAGGCTCGAGGCATGAGCAGGGAGGATGCGATCATCCCTGGCAGCAGCAGGCGCCCGGAGAGCGCGCCTGGTTACCTCGTCGTTTCGGCAGCAGCGAGGAGGAGGAGCTCGTCCCGCTGACCCACTAAGTGGGAGAAAGCCCCTTGACCCACATTTTCCACTCCGTCTCTGGGTCACAGATTTTGTTGCGCGGCACCCTTCTCGCCCCGCCGCCAACCCTTCCTGGCCTTACCGTGCCTCGCGGCGCTGCTTCTTACGTAGGTTGTATACGCAATCTTTTATTCGCGGGCCGTTCTTTTGCGGTTTGTTCGTTTCCCTTCCCCCAAGTGCCGCAACGTGCGGCGGAGCATTTAGTTTGCTCGCTTCCTTCGCGTCCTGCTCGCTTGGGAGGCTCGCTCCGGTGGTGGCTCCTTGTTGCCGCGCTGTCGAGCCAATCCCCGTTTGCGGCTGCCTACGGCGGCCCTGTCTCCTTCCTGCGGGCTTGCGCGCCGCGCCTACGTTGCGTACCCGCTTGATGGAGCGCTCGGCCAGTGACGGTCCACGCCCGCCGTATGACCACTGGCCGTCGCGCATGATGTATACCACAACGCGCTGCTGCTATGCGTCTCGGCATCACCTCTCCTTGTCTGGAGAGGCCGGACAAGGAAATAAAATAACGCCTTTTGAGCTGGCTACCGTGGATTCTCGCTGAAATACGCGGCCGCCCGCGTATGAGAGATGGCGTGGGACTTGGCAGGGCGTTTGTTAAAGCTCGTCAGGGTGCGTTCCTTGCGGTTCCGTCTTAGCGGGGAGCCCCCCCCCCTCTCTCTCTCCCTCTCTTATCCGGCCAGGATCCTGCACTGCTAACAGGCAAGCTGGCCTGTGAAAAATGTGGGTCACACTACACTGTGCCAGGGGACTTCCTGTTGGAAACTTCCGATGGACCCCTTACGCTGCTGACAGCACGTGCCACGCTTTTCTATAAGAATTGCGTAATGCTGTTGAGAAACTAGTCATCATTATCGGCATTTTAAAAAATTAACAATGTGATCCTTGGAAGTTGTCTTGCCGTCTTGTTCCTTTCTTTTTAAGTGCCTTTCAATCTGATGAGTACAATAGGAAAGCATTGCCCCTTTTCTGTCTATGCATGGCTGGTTTGTGGCGCGTAATTTTCTAGCAAGAAACTGGTTATGCACTTGTCTGCTGCGATGTCGCCGGGCGGTGTAGTGGAGCAACTCATTTGCAATAAATGCACTTAACGCTATGGTTGTTACTATGTTTATAAAAGTGATGGCTTGAATATGAGCACTGACCCTGCACGCCTCTTCATTCTTATTGTGCAGGTCGGTCACAGACCCACGAGATGGCAAGCGAGTGGCCCTCAAAAAGATGCCCAACGTTTTCCAGAACCTGGTCTCCAGCAAAAGAGTCTATCGAGAGATCAAGATGCTCTGCTTCTTCAAGCACGAAAATGTAAGTGCAGAATAAGTGATTCCTGGCAGAGAATGAACAAAAAAAGGGGATATGGGTGTGGTCGAAATTTCGGGAGCCCTCCACTATGGCGTCTCTCATAATCAGATGGTGGTTTTGGGACGTTAAACCCTACATATCAATCAATCATCAACAAAAGAAGGGGAGCTTTTTTCCTGGGGGCATGTTTATATGTTGTACAATCAAACAGACAATTTGAGAATTCAACCTGAATTGAAATGAAGTGCAAGAAAAATAGTCCTTTTTGTTGGTGGGATCTGAAACGACAATCATTGATGCCCTATCAATGAGCTATGGCCGTATGCACTTCCTTGTACACTTTTTTTTTTTTTTTCACTTCTGTACATATCCCTGGAAACGTTAGCCAGCATCGCTTGTAGCGCAGGTGCTAGGTGTGGAACACTCATCGCCCCCTTTAGCAAAAAGTGTGCGCGTTGGGCTCTAGCTTTCTATCTTTTTTGTAGTGTTTGAACACTAGTGTGAGCATGGCAATTCCAAAGCCTCATAGCACATATTGTTGCCATAAAATTAAGACAACATTCAAAACACTGCAGCAGCATTGCGTCAACAATTGGTGCTACTGGGAACTGTGCAAGTCCCGCAAAAATGTGAATAGGCCACAAGTTGCATGGACACTGATTTCGGCAGAATTGCACTCATTGCAAAGCTGCATAGATATGAGTGTAAAGGTTTCAAGTGTGCACCTTTAAGACCTAGAGCCTTTATGCAAATGTGACACTACCGAATGTCAATACTATAGTACACATTGGGTCGCAGTGAGCAGTCATAGTGGTTAGGTACCTAGTGCTATAAATTTGTACGCTTGCTTTAGAATAGTCGCCCTGATTGCAAGGTTCTGTGTACATGTGGGACTGCATGTATTGCCGGATAAGGTATTTTCTGAAAGCATGGTGTGCATTGCTTCGAGCCAGCTAGACTGAGTCAATGTTCTTTTTGCTTATAAGAATATTTTTTCACCTTGCAGGTCTTGTCAGCACTGGATATCCTACAGCCTCCACACTTAGATTTCTTTCAAGAAATGTATCCTTATTTCCATTGGTCTTGGTTGTGGGATTCTGTTAACTGTGTAACAACCATTAGTGAGTGGTGTTGTATTGTCTTTGAGTTCACGGAGGATCAGCGCATTTCAGTACTTGCTTTGTTCAAATGTGCATTGCAAATGTTCGCCAACAATCAATTGAATCCTTATATGCTTCCTTCTCGCATTTGTGGGAGGCGTTGAAGTGATTGAATGTTGAACAAGTCAAGATGGCCATGTATGTCCTGAACTACAGCAAGAACACTGGTAGAACATGTGTTTATCATCCTTTTCATTAGTTTTCCGATTGCTCAGCTGCATTATTTTGCTGCCCATAAGATCTTCCTTGACCACAGCTGCACAGATATGTCACAACAGAACTGATGCAAAGTGATCTGCACAAAATCATAGTTTCTCCACAGCCACTCACTTCGGATCACTTGAAAGTATTTCTTTACCAGATACTGAGAGGTGAGTCAGCAACTTCCATTCGTATTCTCCACACGTGTATGCTTTGTGGCACAGACTTATTAATACCTTAATTCTGCAGGCCTCAAGTATTTACACTCCTCAAGGATTCTTCACCGGGACATCAAACCTGGCAACCTCCTGGTTAACAGCAATTGTGTTCTTAAGGTGAGCTTGTCGTGTTGTGAAACTTTTTTTCCCACTTTAGTTGAAGGCCCAGTAAAGAGGCTTCAACCTATTTTTTGAGCACTTTCTAGACAAGCTTGCTTATCTGTGCAGAGGGCGTTGACAATCACATTTCGCAAATATTGCCGCACAGCATTTCGAAAAACAATTACCACGCCTCTCTCCAGCTCCTGACCAACCCTCCTCGTGCTCAAAGCGACATAATCTTGCCCATGGGCAACATTACAAAGCACTGACTTCAATTGTTCTTTACACTTCAAAACGGCGTCTTGGCCCTGCGGTTTTGCAGGTCTGGCCATTTTGGCAGCGCACTCCGCATTTTCATTTTCCTGTGCTGCGCTCTGCCGTTTTGGTAGAGCACTGAGAAAAATGTTATTGCCGGAACAAAAGCCTCCTGTGTTTTTACCGCTAGGGGAAGGGCGCATACCTGGTCAGTACCTCGCACCATGACACCCTTGCTTGGTCGTTGGTCATGCACCATTGATGTAATTGCTGACATTGTGTTTGATTGCCGAAATGGGCACGAGATAGGGCTACGCCTTTTCTTCTTGGCTGCTGAGAAGAAAGGAAAAGCCTGGCAAGAAACTGATACCAGCCAAAGCGAGGCGTTCTATGCCCTGTAGCTTGCTTATTACAGCACTTATTTGCAAAATTTTTGTGGCAGCTCGTTCACATGGTACAAGTTTACTGCCATTTCTTCAACGGAAATTTCACATGACATTGTTGTTTTCTGGCTCTTTAAATTAAGGCATGCTGGACACTATCACTCCGTGCACAATCATTCAAATAGTAATTGTGGTAGGAGTGACAATCGAGCACAAGCAGGCAGGTTTCTAGGACTACAAGACCATGCCATGCAACTACATATAGTGAACAAATTAAAATCATCATTGTGATCAGCTGGTTTGCTTTGAAATTGCTTTTCGTGCTAAATTGTTTTTAAACCACAGTGCATTTTGTTAGAAAAAAGGGTAGTGGTCAGAGTAACCTCAGAGGTGCATTGGTACAAAAGCAATTAACTTGCACTCCAGCTGGGCTTGATGTTAACTTGTGTGTTAAAAAAAGAATCACTTTGTTTTGCTAGAGTGTAAGCTTTTTCTTTGTTTCTCAGTCACTTTGGAAACTTCTATCTATTGGTATCTCGTCGTCTAGCTTGTTACTTAGGTATAAACGAGTGGTACTTCTTGTTCTGACTTAAAATTAAGCGTAGTAGTGAGACCACCATAAGTTGAAGTTTCTGGCTCTGATTTTCCTGCCGTAAACCTTTCCTCATTGTGTAGATCTGCGATTTCGGGCTGGCTCGTCTGGAGGAGCGGGATGAACAGCGGCACATGACGCAAGAAGTGGTGACTCAGTACTACAGGGCCCCGGAGCTCCTCATGGGAGCCCGTCACTATGGTCCGGCCGTTGACATCTGGTCTGTGGGTTGCATCTTTGCTGAGCTGCTGGGACGGCGCATCTTGTTCCAGGCGCAGACTCCCATCCAGCAGGTGAGCACCATAGCGTGCTCGCCGTCTCGCTAGCCTTCGCTGCTGCAGTACATGATAAGTGATTGCAATTCTCCCGTCAAGACAAACGACTGCGATTCCGGGCAAGGCGATTTTATCCTGTTCTCCTCTTAAGCCTGTTGTCAACAGGATTTTGCAGCTTTTTTCACTTTTCAAGCCACCTTTTCAAGACACTAAATGCAAACATTAAGTCAACATCAAGCATCGCAGTGTTTCGCCTCGCACTGAGAGGTCGTACGGCTGTGAAAAAAAATGGTGGTTGGGTTCTCACAAACCTTCCACCATTCGAAGGGCTCATGGCTAATAAGTTCTATTTTGTTACACTGCCTGCACTGAATCAAAACTTTTCATGGATGTGAGTGCCACACTTGAGCAAATTTCTCCCAATGGAGCACTTTTTAGAATAAGTAGGGCATGTAAAGGTATCAGGTTTTCTCATTGTTAGCAGCATTCAGGCTGTTCTCTTCGTAAAGCGATGTATTAGAGGACACCCTGGAGCACATGTTTCTTCATGCCTCTACTGACTGTCTGCCTCTGTTTCCCCCAAGACCCTTATAGCGGTCCCTGTCGGTGGCTCACTGTATTAGAGTGCCTGTAATGCCCCTACGGTGGTGCTCATCAGTGGCTGACAGTGTTGCCACGTGTTTGTGTGCAGCTGGAACTGATAACAGAGCTGCTTGGCACTCCCCTTCTGGAGGACATGAAGCACGGTTGTGAGGGTGCCCGTGCCCACCTTCTACGACGTCCCACCAAGCCGCCCTCCCTGGCGGCCCTGTACACCCTGTCACCACAGGCAACGCACGAGGCAGTCCACCTGCTCTGCCAGATGCTTGTCTTCAACCCTGTATGTGCACATTTCTCTCTCTATGGCTGATGTATTGAATGAGTAAGCACATAGGGATGGAACGTACACAAGTGTAAGATGATCCACTATGGCAGCAGAATAGCTATGTTATTGTGCTGGTCAGTCAAAGGTTTGATCTTGGCCATGGCAGCCACATTACTGTGGGAATGCACTGAAGAACCCTGTGTACAATAAGGGCTGCTGCGGCATGCCTCATAATAGGATCAAGTTTTTGGCACATAATGTCCTATAATCAAATATTCGAGGTTACACAGCAAGTTTCTAGAAAAAGTATGAAAAGTAGCCTGACCTAACCTTTCTACCATAAAAAACAGGTGTATCATATAGCCAAAACTGTGCATTAAGATGTCCTGCTAAGGTAGGCAGAATGTCGTCTTGTTCTCACATGTGTTGCTCTTCATGGCATACAAGCTAACGGCAGTGTGGATGGTGATAACTAGAAGCCGGATTTATAGGCACTATAAAACCGGACTTTAGGCGCCAAAAGTAGGCGGGCAGAACACTGTTTTAAGCCCCTAAAATCGATAACATAGGCACAAAAAAACTTAGACAAAATTCTTGTTTTCGAAAAAAATATGTGTGGGATCTGTGTCTACGGCAAGAAAGCAAACAGGAATGTTTTAGTTTATGATAGTACAAAGGCTCTAATGTTTTAGCATAGCCATTCATTTTTCTTCTCAGGGTTTGCAGAATATGGTCTCTTTTTTTCTAGTACATGATGGTGAGTTAAGTGTCTATTGTCGAATACACACGCTTCTGCATTTCTTTCTTTTCGGCATGGCTCAGAAGGGCAACACTGGAGCAAATAGCCCGAGCGCTAATAGGCTAGATGAGTCTTTTTGCCTCGTATTACCTTGGTCTAACCACATAGGGTCACTTTCTATTCTCTTTGGGAACACGTTTTAAAGAACCTTCCACCAGGTTTCATAATTTGGGCAATAGGAATGCATGCACTGTGCGTTCACGATCTCATCTGCCAAGATTTGCAATGCTACGCGCCCCAAAAGAGGTGAAATGTCAGATTGAATGCTGCTTGACCTTTCTCTCACGGGCGGGAGTCCCACTGTATATAACAAGGAATGGTCCTGCGTATGTCAAAGTAGTATGTGACACTGCGAGAATTATTCGAGGCAACGTGTGCATGCAATATGAGCTATCTGTTGCCTAAAAAGAAGTATGACGGTTTACAGAATCATTAAAACATACAAACGGAATCTGTGCATGTGATTTTTTTTTTAGCTTCATATCGAGCGAGATGCGAGACTAAGCTGCTTCCATTTCATTTTGGTTAGTGTTTTCACCGTTCTCGCATCATGCTGGCGCCAGCATTCACAATACTTGGCGTGTTTTTGGTGCATCATTCCTTAGAACAGTTCCAGCAATGCGACGCTGTGTATTGTGGTAAGAATACACGATCCATGCCAGCCTCTTCAAATGTGCCCGCATGGAGGGATCCATTCCACAGAAACAAGCAGTACAATACAGAGAATGTCACGCATATGTAACCTTGCGGGGGCATGACATGTTGATTCGTCTGCATTGTGTGATGTTCCGGCTCCAATAACGAAGAAAGCAGGGAAGAAAGTTGGCTTGCGAAGGTTACACCGGGGCGAGTGGCAGAGGTTTCAAGCTCGTCCCCTCCCATCATGCTTTCGTGCCTTGTAATGAGCCAATTAGAAATTATAGCTGTGCAAAGCTTTTCATTAGACATGCAAATAATTCCAGGCGCTAAGTGAAATTTCCTATATGAGCCATTGAAGTGCCGTTTAAGAAGTGAATGACAACCAAAACACTTATTTAAGAACCGCGTGGACATCTTTTATTTACCTACACTCTACTTTCCCCAGATGACACTCCATGATTTTGCATTCGTTCTCCATCGTCCTGCAGCTGCACGGAAGCACCTGCTGTTCTCTACGCTTGTGAGCAGATGTCAGGGAAATGCCGGGCGCACGATGCAACGCGGATGAATACATGTGTAGAGGCTAAGAGGCTTTGTAGACTTGGCAATGCTGAAAGGAACTTATGAGATGGAGTATCGGTTGCACCCCATAGAGTTTTGAAAGCTCAATCTTGACTGGTGACTTGAATACCGGTCTCTAACTGTACTCGAAAGCAAAATTTGAGGTTAAATAGTGTTAATATAGCCACCGATATTGAAAATAGGCATTTATAGGCACTGAAAGGCATTCGGCCACAAATGTCAAGAATAGGCGCTATAAAAACACTATAAAAGCTCTTCTTAACTTCTAATTCATGCTCATATTTCAAAGTGGCGAGAATGCCATAAACAAAATAAGCATTTGCCTATAATTCGTTCTCTAGTGATAACACTGGTACAAAGAGCTTGCGATGAATAGGCGCTATAAAAACACTATAAAAGCTCTTCTTAACTTCTAATTCATGCTCATATTTCAAAGTGGCGAGAATGCCATAAACAAAATAAGCATTTGCCTATAATTCGTTCTCTAGTGATAACACTGGTACAAAGAGCTTGCGATGCCGTGTCCAAACCATGAGTTTAATGCTGGGCTGCAGAATGGCACCACCAAACCTAATGCACGTACATCTCTCAGCAATGGGGCATTCCGTATACCGCCATATTTTCTTGCAGTGTCCTTAGTTGCTCACTTTTCTTTTGTAGCTGCAGACAGACGCTTACCGTATTTACTCGATTCTACCGCGCCCTCAATTGTAACGCGCACCCGGTTCCCACAACAAACAAACAAAAAACAAAAAGTGGTTATTCTCGCTGAAGTGGGAATAACCACATTGAAGTGGTTATTCCCGCTCAGTCTTGAAATTCTGCTCTACTGGTCGCTACACCCTGTGACAAAACATTTATGGTAAAGCTACAGCTGTGCGCTAACCACACTGACGCAGGACAAGCGCATCAGTTGTGCGGATGCCCTATCACACCCCTACCTGGAGGAAGGGCGGCTGCGATACCACTCGTGCATGTGCCGCTGCTGCCAGAGCACACCGGCAGGTCGCTGCTATGTGGCTGACTTTGAGCCGGTTGCACCACACGCCTTCGACGACTCCTTTGAGTCGGAACTTCTGTCTGTGCACCAAGTAAAAGGTGAGTGTGTTGTGGTTACAGTTCTTATCGTAACAACTCTGAGGAAAGCAAGCATTGTGTTCCAAGAACGGTTGGTTATCCTGAACGGACTATAGTTGTACATTAACTGAGAATAAAGAGGTTTGATAAGCAGTGAACGTTGAAACAACAGTCACTTATGTCAAAATTTTTAAATTGTGATAAGCTACCTTTGCCATTAGTTATTCAGTGATGCTATGTAGAGCTGTATTTAGAAGCAGACATGTCAGTATTGAAGGTCCAAGTGCCTTCCACCGTAGCTCAATTGGTAGAGCATCTGACTTGCAATTCGATGGTTGCAAGTTCAGATGCCACCAACAAAAAGGGCAAATTTTCATCTACACTAGTCATTTCAATTGGTACACTACTGTTAAAGACTAATTATCATCCTCTATGCTTCTTCTGGCCGGATTTTCTGTTAGGTTCTTGTGGTTGTCTAACATATCTCCCAGAAAAAATACTTCACCGCTTTCAGAACAAGACATATTGACTGCGTTGCTCACAAATGCTCCAACAAGGTAGTGATCCCGAATTCACGCATCCAGCTTTTAGGTTCGATAGGCTGATGGTTTTGTGCATGCTACGTGTGGTAAGGTGGTGCATATATTGTGAATGATCGAAGCAGACAAGTCACAGTTGTTTTTTCACTCTTCACGCAGAAAAACTGCACAAGTTCATTCTGGAAAAGTGTGCCACGTCAAACCGGGTTCCACTCTGCATCAACCCTCTTTCTACTGCTTTCAAGAGCTTTGCTAGGTGAGAAGTGCTGCTATTAGAGATGCCACTGAACAGGCTGCTGGCATCGTTGCCTGCACAGTTTGCACACAATGCGGAGAAATCTCTTACGGGTCATTGTGTGCAACCGCACACAATGTTGCTCTTGCACTGTCATGCTTGATCAAGTGTCGCGCATGTTGTGCTCCTACTTTTGCTGAAGGTAATTGCAGCATAACCTCACTACGACAGACCTCCATAGTGATGAGGATTTCGGTCTGTTGTAAAAGGAGTATGTAAAAGGAGTAAGTGTTGCCACAACCAACTTTTCTTCAAACGCCTGCCAATAGGGTGAAAATCATTGTAAAAGTCCCCCAGCCCCCCTGCCCCCCCACTCCCCGAAAAAAAGCTGCTATTAAAGAAAATATATAGCTTCGCATAGCACAACTGCCTTCGACCATTCTGGGCTCGTCATAAAAATACTTCGTAAAGAGCATTCACTATTCAAAAAGCAGATGTTTGAAATTAATTTTGAGGCCTTCGATTGGCTGCTTCTGCCATGTTGATCCAGTACACCTCGCCATTGTTCCGATGCTCATCCCGAGATAGGCCTCCAGGATAGCGTCGTCTCCTTCTTGCGCATCGCAGCTGTCTAAAAAGGCGCTAATTAGTGACGTTCTTGCACTCGTTCTGTGTTCACGGGTCAATGATAATTCAGGATACAATGACGCCTTACTTAAGGCTGCCACAAGCAGAAGTTCAGTCATCAGATTATGATCGCATGTCGCACTCGTTGCAAACATTGCACACGCGCATTTCGAACTGACTGTCATAGCGTTCACTCGCTTATGAGCGCTTCGCACCTTGTGACGAAGACAACCGTGGGACTAGTCTGAATTCGCGATCGAGCATGTTGCACTTTGAAAAATCGGGTACCACGGCCATGCACATCACAACTGTGCCATCTGCTTGAAGTCATAACTAGGCCCAACTTCGCCCCGAACCTAAAGGGCAAGACAGTGGTGCTTGCCGGTATGCGAAAACGAAGAAGCCGTATTGTACTTCGTCACAAGCAACGAATCACGTCGGCTGCTGGCTCTTTAGAACCGCTAATAGACATCTCGTGCATTGGTATGACACCCGGGCCAAGCTCGCCACGCACCGACCGCTCAGAACAGTGGTGGCAGCGGCCAGCAGCACGCATCAGCCCCCAACACACAAAACCAAGAACGCTGCGCACCGATTTTTTGTCACGGTTAGCTGGGCATAACTAATAGTCAACAGACTGGAGATCAGTGAACTTTCGTTCTTAAATGGGTACGTCGATATCCGTGGCGCTATTCTTGTCCCGAAAGTATGCCGAAAGATGTTTGAAGTCCGAGGTCATACAATTTATGATGTGTGTGGTAGAAAAGTTCGCTGTGAGGGAGTCCTGACCACCTTGCTGGCCTCACATTTTAGTCACTTATATCCGAATGAATGTCCGTTGTACCAGAATCTATTGTAAACAAGCTCAATCAGTGGAACAAATAGGAAGATCAGTATAACGCCACCAATTAGTATGTAGTGTCCAAATGTCTGTTGTAAAAAGATCTGTTGTAACCGAGGTTATACTGTACTGTGTGCTTCTCCTGCTGATAGGTTGTCTCATTCGCTGATAGGTTGTCACTGGTACTAACATCCACGTCAGTGACTGAATGGTTAACAAAGGTTGGGTCCTGGCTGACAGCTCCACAGGTGCTGCTGTCATCCCGATGTACCAAGTCACTATAATGTTCAAACTGTCTCATAGGACATCCACAGCACCGGAGTTTGCCGCCTTACGTGCTGCTATACTTCATATCGCAGAAGCTCGGCCTCTAAAACTGGCTGTGTTCTGCGACTCTAAGGCATCCCTTCAGAGCTTGCAATCAGTTTTGTGACAAAGGGTGCATTAACAACTAGTAAATGAAGTAAGAGAAGTGCTTCACGAAGTTTTATCGAAAGGACATGATGTGGTGTTCCAGTGGTTACCGGGACATTGTGGCATTGTCGGTAACGACCTTGCTGATGATGCTGCCTGCTCCGCCCACGCGGACACCCAGACAACCCCAATACCCTTGTCGAGAACCACCTACATTAATTGTATCCATCGAAAAAAGATCCAAGTTTCATCGGACCTCTCCCACAGGGATGCAACTTTATTGTGCCACCTGTGGTTAGGTGTAGCTTTCACGAAGGTGTACTCCTTTTTTTCGCATAGGAATGGCGGATAGCTCCAGATGTGAACCGTGCGATACTGACGAGACAATAGAACATTTACTGTGTTCATGTGAGCATTTTGCAAGCGAACGCAACTTCCTACGCAAAACGTTACAGAAACTAGATAGTAGACCTTTTTCCGAAAAGAAGATCCTTGGTTCATGGCCCTACGCGTCGCAGGCCAGCAAAGCGATGCAAGCATCGCTAGGTTTTCTGAAGACGACCGGACTATGTGACCGCTTATAAGCGTGCAATGGACAAGGTCACATGTACCCACACGTTGCCCTTCACTTCTCCTCTCTTTTTTCTCTTTTAATCTCCCACCCTTTCCCCCAGTGCAGGGTAGCAAACTGGACGTGCGACTGGTTGACCTACCTGCCTTTAATTTCTTTCATTCCTCCTCCTCCCTGGTGCAATTAACACACGCTTGAATCGTAAAAAACTGGTTGATGCGGCACTATACGTAATACCACGAAGAGAGGCCTTCTTTCGTCTTTGGATGGGTAAACTAGGGCTATAACGATAAGGACAGTGCATGAAATCTGCTGCAGAGTGAGCACTACAGGTGGAGTGTTGTGTTGTCTGCGTGGCAGCTTGCTTCGGTCTCTAGTGACTGTCACAAGCCTGACAGCCGGTGTCTTTGCTGGCGCAGTTCGACGGTGGCACACCCTTCTGAGCTGCCTCCGTCGCCCCACCAGTGGGAGTGACACGGGCGTCCTCCCCTGCACCACCCGTGACCCTTGCTGTTGCCAGCATTGGGGGCCCAAAGGCCGCAGCAGCCGCCGCAACTTCACCGGCGCGTCGTTCACCACTGCTGCGATCACTGTTGCCACCATCACTGCCCGTCAACAGTGGCGGCTCTGCTCCCTCCTCGGGCCCCCCAGTGGCAGCAGCATCACTGCTGAGCCAACTCGGCTGCTGCCCGACACTTTTGGCACCAGTGCGAGATCGGCTGCTGTCGACTGTCTCTCTTTCACACACACGCACACGGGATTAGTGTTGATGGGGAGGCCTCTCGGCTTTAAGGGTGCGAGTCGAGGCGGCGGGAGCATTTTTCTTTAATTTGGGGTTGTCTATCTGTTGAGCGACTCGGCCGCAAATGCTCGGAAAGAAGCTTGCAGCTGTCTTGTGATGGGCCGAGAGTATGTCCAGCTTTGAGGAAAGGTACAAAACGGCTCTGCAGTAGGAGCCAATTTAGTAGGAGTCAAGGCTGGAATGCGGAGTCAAGGCTGGAATGCGGAGTTGCTTTTACTATCTTTTTTCTCGGTGACACCTGCGGGATGGAGGAAGAAAGCGATTTGCTTTTCTTTTCTTTTCAAGCTTCACTCTTGCCTTTTATCACCGAACGCTTTTCTCTTTTCCCTTTCCTCCATTTTCGTTCAGTGTGTTGTCTTGATGGCAGGATTCCCAACTTTTTGCAAATCCTGCTGCATCCTACTTGGATTTCTTATGGAGGCCCTTATGTAATTTGGTTCGTGTAAGTGAAGATGATGTGCGTTTGTGGCATCGGGAAAGAAAGGCGCTGGAGTTAAGTCCATCTGGCTCCCGGTATTCGGCTCGGTGAAGTTTGTCAGGGGACCATCGCGCAGTGCGAGAGGTTTTTGGGACGAATTTTCACGCAATGCAATGCCTGGCCATGTGTCGCTTGCCCCAAGCAAGTGTAGTCAACCCGTGACGACACACCTTTTGTCGGCACTCCAAGCCTCCTACCCAAGGTGTTCTTCTCTTGGGGACTTAGTAAAGATAAAGAGAATGCGAATATTCATTTCACCCACCTTGTTTTCCTTCCTGTGTGACATTGTCCTGCTTTCTTGACGTCCTCATTATCGTAGAGGGATTAGCATGCCCCCCCCCCCCCCCCCCTCTTTTTTTTCGTGTCCCCGTGTGAGCATGGAGCGTCTGCAAGTCATGGTTGTCTGTGGGTCATGTGTGGGGAGCACACAGTTTTTTTAAGTGTGCTTGAGTATGTGTGTGTTTGCATGCCACATTTTTGTATTTGTTTGATGTGAGAAACTTGCCATGGGGGTCTCTAAATAAAAAAAAAAGTACAGTCTGGGAGAAAGCTGTTGTAATGTCTTACTGTGATAACTGACTGTCGTTTCCCTTCTATGTGTGTGTGGGTCTTTTTGCACGCTTTCACCCTCTGTAAAGGCCCAATTTGGTAGTACCTTTCGCAACGTCTCCCTCGGCCAGCTTACTTGCTGAAGTATGTGATCAAAGTGTCATCGTAAGCTAACCGACCCCGAGATTTGTTTGGCACGTGGCTACCTTCACATTCACTGCTTTTAAATAGTCTCGTATGTCGGCAATTTTTAATATTGCTGTAAACCTTGTGCTCTTGGCACTTGCCTAATGTAATGCTGTGTGATCCGTAGTTAGCACTCCTAAAGCATTCAGAAAATGAAGCCGTTCGAACCTGAAGAAACCCGGTGTTTGCCAAATCGGATATATATCCTTATCATGGTAGTGATGCCAGCCCTGTGCTGCATTCTGCTAGTTTTTTTTTTAGGTCACTAGAGCCCAGGGGTGTGCTGTGCTTCTTTGGAAACTCTCTTGCATCTTGGCGTTCTGGGAGGCTGAATGCATTGCTTCTTTCTTCACTTTCTTGTCCCCACTGTGCATTTCGTACGCGAAAGGAACGGCCTGCGTGTACACTGGGGAAAAAACGTCTCTTCGGACCAAAGCATGTACATACGTCATTACCATTCATGCTCGCTCATCCATGTACATTGTATTTTGTACTCCTCATAGCTAGCTAGAAACAGACATAAGGACATACAAGAGGGAGGGAACTGGTGTGTGGTAACAAACACGCAGATTTCTTTCTCTCTCTCTCCCGCAGAAAAGTTGTGTTCTTTAATTGCCCGCTGTCCGAGAATCCTCTCCAGTCTTCCTTTCTTCCGCCTCATTTTTTCTTGATTTGGCTAGTTCGTGGCATTTTTTCTTGGTCTCTTATATGGCTGAATACTAGTTGGCACCTTAATTAGTGGAATCTGGCTTACATTCGAAATTTAATGCCTGGAGATCAATTTTTTTTTTTTTTTTGGCGACAAGACTATTCCTAAGCACAATAGTGCACGCCAACAAATTGGGTAATTCATTCTTTGAGCTGCTCCCCACCTCGTGTAAAAAAAAAATTTTAGGTACTGTACAGGTATCTGCCAGAGTAGTAGCAGTAAAAACGTCGTTGAGTCTGAGGTTTCTGGGCTAATGGGCAGGGTCCGCCTTGCAGGACTCCACTAGCTTTGTGGCTCTCCAGACGTCTGGCATATGCGTGTAAGAAACCTCATATTTGAATACTAGCCATTTTTTTTTGTGAATAATTAAATAGGAGTTCTGCTGAACGTTTTTTTTTATGTTTCATAGTGCGGTTTTTAAATTGCATTGCCACATTTTTTTTGTCCTCTTTTGTGTTTTGCATATTCATTCACTCGCCCACCACCACCAGTCTTATTTTGTTGCGTTTGTTGCATGCGGTACATCGGGTAGCTACTGTGGCACGGTTTTCACGTTTGTGCGTTCAGCTTTTGGGCGCATGTAAACGGCAAATCGATGCCATGTCTTGTTTTTTTTCCTTACGTTCACGTTATTGCTTGTCCTAGTGTGTTCACTAATTACCCAGATTGTCCTCCATTTAGTGTGTTTGCTGGTGTTGATACAACTGCCGTGATTGGTACTGTTGTTAACAAAGCATTGTCATTCATGTGGTGATGAAACACACCTTTTTTTAGTATGATCTCAGTATGTTGCACTTTTCTTGGCTTTTTTTGTCGCCCCTCCCCTCCATTACACTATCACACATAGGTGGTTGATTTATTTTTTGTTTTTAAAGTGTGTGCTCTGTATTCACAGAAAAAAAGAAGGGGCTGTCACTCAATGAAATGTTTCATACCATCGTAATACATGTAGTGTGCAAGTGTTGCCTCTCCCCCCCCCCCCCCCCCTACACACACATAGGAACTTTTTGTACACTTGCAAACCATTGTATGCAGCAGCATTGTACATAGCGAGGTTAACAACTACTATCACAGCCTTGTCGACTTACTGCAGGACAGTTTTCATTTCTCTCTCCCTCCCCTTATTTGCTTATTGCCATTTGTTGTGGCTCGTCTGTGTTTCCTCTTTCTCAGTTTACTGCTGACATATATCCGCACATTTTTTCCATAACTGCTGCATGTCCGTTACTTTTCTGGGTTTATGTCCATTCGACTCTCATATGTCTATGGGAATAGACTTGTGCACATATATCTGCACATTTTTTCCGTGATTGTTGCAGGTATGCTAAAGTTATGGGCTTATTCCATTCGACTTGCACAAGATCCTTCTGTACCTTGGCACACTTTTTTAAATTCTGTCCGCAAAAAATCTGACAAAGTGTCACTTATCCTTTGATGTGACCAATGTACATACACGGTAAAATGTATATTACTGCAGTGAGTGTCAAAGAACTTCTTCATTTAAAAAAAAAAGAAAAAAAAATCTGCGTCTCTTATTAGCTGGCGGTGGCGAAAGTATGCAAGAAGCACCTCGGTGCGCACGAAGTATTTGTAGTGGCAATGTGTAGTTGATGCATGTAGCTGTTCATAAGCACCGTTTTGTGAGTCAGTGACTTTTGCAACACCCTTTATTAACCTTCTGTTTTGGCACTAACCCCACACACACTCTTTAGCTATTGACGTGCCAAAGAACAAGTGCTTCTCGTGGTGTATTTTTTTTTACTTTACTAACACTTTGGCAGCGCCAACATAATTGCAGCCAGATCTCTGGACCTCCATTTTTTTTTTTTTTTGAAGGTTGTCTTGGTGTGGACAGATGTGTGGGTCAATTTCCTGCCATGTACTATAATATAACTTATTTGTGTTTTTCGTGTTTCTCGGGTAATGTTTTTTCCCTCTTCCTAGTTTGTGGGGGCTTATGGACTTTGACTTGTGGGGGAACTCCTAACATTATATGAGAAACTAGTCGTAAAGACTTGTGCGTCTTACATTCACCTTTGGTCTGACCGTTTTTGTGTAAATGCGACTGGCTGGATCTTTTCTAAGTGAAAAATTAAAGAAGCAAAACAGCAGTCTGTAAAATGAAATTATGCTCTCTGTTAGTGAAACAACCTCGTTAGGTCCATAATATAGAAGAATTTGAGATGTATAGACCGAATGCGTTCATCGAATATCTATTCTTCTTGTTATGCATTAGGGTCTGAATAAAACATCTTATGGCGAAGCTCTGTGGAGGCAGCAGTTCTAGTAAAAGCAGACGGTTAGGCAAATGTCATGGGTAAGAGTTCAGATCCTAATTGTTAGATAGTAAAGGTTTCGATTCGGGAGCAACGCTTCGCAGATTAGAGACGACTAGACGTTAAACATCACTTTTCGTGAAACATAGGTGCAAGATTGGGTCCAGTTAATGGTGCTGAATAACACATTAGAACGAAGGTGAAAGAAAACGTAAGCTTCAAGGTGCTAACAAATTGTTAAAACAAAATGACGAAACATTTTGTAGCATGCAGTTTTATACAGGCTGCAGGGAAAGGCTGTGCTGTACATAGTCATCTAGCTTCCCATTCTGTCCATGTGAAGGTAGCAAAGCAGTTTGCAACAAAGCTAGTGCTTACATTTCCCGACATAGACCCCCCCCCTGATCTGTGCGTTTTTCAGCTGTTCAGACAGAGGTTTTCAGCTGAATATTCAGTGTGGATGTTCGGCTAGAGCTGTGGGTGCAGTTGTTCCTGAAGTCACCATGTCTGTGTTCAGTGGGCATACGTCGTGCCGAAATCTACATTCAATTTAGCCAGTACAGGCATAAGAAAAGACGGGTGCTCTTTAGCCGTTTCTTTTTGTGTGCAATGTCCCACTTGCCGCAGAGGTCTGTATGAAGCAACTAGGGAACCAACCAAAATGTGATTGTGGTAAACGGATGATCTATTTCAATGGAAACTGTTTTATTAAAAGCTCTTCTGTGGTGGGTGTTGCAGTTCAAGTGAAGGTATTGAATGGTTCACGTTTGATATGGACCATAGTACTCGATGCTGTGTTTTGGTTTACTGCATATTTCATTGTTGCCTCTGGGCTTAAAGACTGCAATTAGGAGGCACATTTTAAGTGACAAGATTGTGAGATTTTGTAGAGAGCACAAATAGCTGTAAATCACCTTTAGTCTTTGTCTACCTCTTCAAGTGAACAAGATGTAATGACAGTTTTGCTATATCTGCCACAAGAAATGCCTAGCGATTTTCAATTAAGATAGCTGTATATGTTGTCCACCATTACAAGATTAGGGTTTGCACATCTTGCTTGGTACAGTTTTTTAAGCGGCTCTTCCTGTAGGTTCAGGAAACTACGGACTTACCAAGGTCCACCGTCATTGCCAAGGCACAATTTTGTTGAGCATGAATGGTGCGTAGGCTGGCGAAGGAAGAACGTTGCATTGTCAAGTAGCCTGGTGTATGCCCAGATATAGCGCATCAAATAGAGAGATGGATTTCCATTCATTTGCGGTTCTATTGGAACGCATCTTCTATGTCAGAAGGGAGTTTCCACTGCCGATTGCTTAGAATGTACAACTGCCGCCATCTAAAACCTCGGGTACGACAATCTCGGCCTTCCATTGTCGGCACCCCACCGCCCCAACCCCTCAGACATTTAGCGTTATTTTCATCCTCATATCTATCAGAAGTACGATTTGCACATTCTCTCCAGCCTGGTTGCTTTGGCCAGCCAGCCTCCCTCCTCCACTTCGTATTCTTTTAAGTTTCCTACACTTAAGGTGAGGCAATAGCTTCTGCCCCCCCCCCCCCTCTTCTTTGTTTAGTGACACTCCTTGATGGTACTCTTCAATACACAGACTAGTGCTATTACTACTATACTATTTTACCAGTGTTTGCATATTTCACTAGTAATGTATGTGATGAAAGCAGGTTCACTTTGGTGTTTTGCCACTCTGTAATGTTTGTCATCTTGCCACTATTGACTGGCAAATGTAGTGTTACGCTCTACTGTGCCGCTCGGTTCATGCCTTTTTTTCCGCTGTAGATAATCTGTGTGTGTTTGACAAAAAAAAAATGTAGTCAATGAAGGTCGTGATGTTTTGTCATACTGTGTCTCTGTAGTGGGCACTTGCAGCCGAGAAATGGTGCAAGGAAACATTCAAAGTTGAGGCTGTGACGAAATGTGCTACTGCGTACTAGCAGCAAGTGGCATTGCTTCTGGCGCACGCCTTTCGGGAAGAATAGAAAGTCTTGCTGTAGTTTTTTACAGGTTGGAAATAGTGCATTTGGTTTACGGGAGTATTGCTCTGAAGCCGTCACTCTCTACGGCACTTAAGCGCCTTCATCTGACAGTTTTGCAGCTTTATTTACGAAGGTTGCAATAAACTTTTTTGTTTTTGTGAAACGAGCAAGCTCCAAGCAGTTCAATTATTCCTGCAGTCATCTTGCTACCCTTCACACGATTCTTAAGATTGTCCGAGTACAGGCGGGCAATGTAACACCATGGACATTGCCTCAAAGCAGTGGAGGATATTATGCCTGCATTGGCTACCCGGAAACAGTCGATAGTTGTCTCAAAATAATGTCACCAAGATTTGCATTCAATTCATCAATCTCGTCTCAGTTGCTCCAGTTTAGCTACTTGGGCTGCGCAAAGCTGTACCTTCGACAGCGACAGCTCCCGAGCGCGACCCCTACTCGTCGTTGGTTCACTACTTCCTGTAAACGAACCTGCAGCAATTTTGGCATCTTGGGCCAAGAGGAGGTTGTAAACACAGGAAGTGCTGGTGTTTATGAGATGAATGCCGATATTAGTGAAATGTGCTCCAATTATGCAGTCGTATTGCAGCAGACTGGCGTTCCACTGATTACAAAATCCACCATTGGTGCTTTCACCTGCATGTAATTGCAGCAGAAGCTTCACACAACACTGAGAAAGATAAGATGGCCTTCGACATGCTTAGTTTGAAAGTGTGAAGGGACTTCAAGCAGCCTTGTGTAAGCAGGCGTACTGATTTGGGAAGAGAAAGAAAAAAATTTTACACTTGAAATTCAGTGTCTGGAAAATTTTCTAGGACAATGAGAATGCACTTACAGTAGAGGAAATTTCGCCTGAAGCATTGAGTTTGTTGTAAGACGTTGCTGCTATTTGAAAACATTGCAAAAACATTGTCATGATGCCTCATGCATTTAGAGATGAAGCTGCATGTGACACAAGTAGGAAATTTTGATTCAGATTTTAAAAAGCAGGCTGTGGTGGTGTCTTGCAGCATTCTTTTCCTATTAAGTTTGTATATTCGTGTAAGGCTTTTGCTGAACTAATTAACTGCTATCATTCAAAGAAGGACAAAGCACCAACTGTATCTGGCTGTGGCAATCTTTGTTGCTTGACAATTTGCTGGTAATGTAGGCCATCTTGCCTGGCCAGTTTGCAAAGTAATTGTGTGTGTGCTGCATTTATCGTCAAAAGTGGCAGCATTTGTACGGAATCGGCTCGAGTCTTCACGAAAGAGAGTTCCATGAATATGCGTGGCGCTTGCCTATCTCGCAAGCTGTGTGCCGTGCCTGTTTGGTATTGTTTGTCGAGAGCAGAGCCTTTGTAAAACGTCACCCGTAGCTTCTGTGCGCATGTGCTCTTCGTCAGCGTACCGTTTTTTTTTCTTCTCGTGGGTGTGTGTGTGTTTTGTACACGACTACTAACAACTGCTGTTCATCACCACTACTACTGTACTATTACTACTACTACTACTACTGTTTGCACACTGCTTAGGTGGAATGCTCTCCAAATGTGTATTAGTCAGCACACTTCTATGAATTGGGTGGAGTTTGATGTTGTGCCTTCCAGGGAAGAATATTTCCATCTTCCTCACAAGTCTCTTGTAGGTCTTTTTAAAAATGTGCGGTGTACTCGTCCTGTCGTGGTCTTTCTTTTTGTCCTCTGTTGTGAGTGTTCTTAAATACAGATTCACAGTGCTCATTGGTGGAAACTATGAATAGAGTTTTGTTTTGGTTTGTTTACCAGCTGTCTTGTGTGTCTGCCTTCGCTTTCCTTCAACACAAACACTCAACACGAACACGCAAAAGAACGATGTAGCTAGGAAGCCTTCAGGTGCGTGCCTCTGTTTGGCACAGACTTGAAGAAGGCTTCCCTAGCTGTACCAAGTGATGTGGCCACAAGTTGACATGACCGTATGTTCCTAAAGAAAAAAAAAATGCGCGAGACCAGTCCAGCCTCTGCAGTGTCCCAGAGTAAATCGGAATCTGCCAGTAATTAATAACGAGTAATATTTGGAAAGTTGCAAATATTTCATTCCATAGTGAAGCCGTGGGCTGCTAGCAAAACATCTATAGGCCACATGGAGCCTGCAAACAGTGTTTCAAAACGACCAATTTAGAACATGTAATCATAGATTCAACCGCAACATCAATTTTTTTTAACGGCTATTATGCACATGTGCCACAGATAACCCCGCCATGTTGCAATAAATCTGGTCTCTAAAGATAATGTTGGTTCTGATCTCAGGGAGTCGAAATTATGCAGTATTGCCCAAAGTAAAGATGGTGGAAACGAAAGTATGTGTAATATTTAGCCGTAAATAGTTCTGTTTCAATTCGCAAGTACTGTCGAAGCTGGTATGTAGAGCGACTTGTTGGGCTAGTTGGTTCATTCTTAACAAGCTTCTTTCGCGTTTTTTTTTTTTTTGTGCCATAAACTCTTTACAGGTATGTAGAAAATGTACAAATAATAAGTATGAATTTTGGAAAGAATGAAAGGAGCAGCAACCAGATATACAAGTGAAAATTGCCCTTGGTGTGCCACTTGCACGGGTCAGTGTGGAGAAAGCATTCTCAGCACTGAAGTTTTTTTTTTGTTTTTATCCAAACTGGCAATGTTGCATGTACAACAGTACTACACTCGGTGTGCTGCTTGCGAGAACCATGCTTACTGCTTTTACACAAAGCATTCAGCCTCAATGAAATGAATTAGTTCTTTTCGAGCATTCAAAATTTACCTGTAATTATAAATAAGAGTACTAGAGTTCAATTCCTCTATAAGAAACGTGCACTGGGGAGCAATTATTGTCCTTTATACGAGCTGTTTCATGTGCAGTGTACCATGCGTGCATTTGGACATCTATTTCAGTGTGGGTGCACTGGTCTCCTATATTTGTATCTTATAAAGGGGTTCAACTGTACTGTTAATTTGCATTGAAATTTCTTTTGGACAAGAAGAACTTCCAGACCATTACGGATCTTTTTTTTTTTTCCCCAGGACAGAAAAACAAGAATGGCGAGAGCTGCCTCAAAAAATTACAACCCTCGTTTATGTTGCGAGAAAACCCACCGAATTTAACCTCGAGCTGCATACTGATGACTGTTACGGCAATGTTGGACAGGAGCAGACAAGACTGCAAGGGGTGTAACCTGCCCAGAATTGCCTTATTTCATTATAAACAGTCATGTAAGCGAACATTGCATAAGCCTGTCCACAAAGATATAGGCAGGCAAGGGTGAGTAGTATACTCCCCTACACAGTGGCTAAGGCACTCGGCTACTGACCTGCAGGTCGCGGGATCAAAGCCTAGCTGCGGCAAGTGCATTTTTGGTAAAAATGCTGTAGGCCCGTGTGCAGGCTAGAGGTTGAAATTTCCGGAGCCCTCCACTACGGCGTCTCTCATGGTCATATGGTGGCTTTGGGATGTCAAACCCTACATATCATGCTTTGTAAGGAGTAGCAGAGAATGAAGTAGGGCGTGTTGTAACAAGACTTCAGAGCTTGTGGTGTCTCTTGTCAAGTGCTGCGCTAAAGACACATTCTAAGGCATTGCCTTTACCAGCTAAGTGTAAATGGCAATTGTTGTTGCAGGATTTATTGGTACCAATATGGAAAAATTTTCTTGTACTTTACGTGAAAGTAACTTTCTCAAGCACTTAATGCAAGTGCAGACACTTTCACACATCCAATGGGTATTTTATTTAGTTGCGATGTATCCACTGATGGGCACTTAACACACTCTCAATGATAGCTATACTTCAATTCAGAGGTCAGCATTTTACTTCTTGACGAAGTCCTCTCCCTTCTTGATGTTGGTCTTCAGCTCCGGCAGCGCCGCCTTCACGAGCTCGGACTCGTACTGGGACAGTTTGCCGAGGCCCAGGTTCTTCGCAACACCATTTTTCTGCAGTGAATACAACATGCAAAACTGAACTGTGCAGCATTCTCTTATACAATGCTGTAATCTATAAGTGCTGTTGTTAATGCACACTGCTTTTCACTAAAAGATGTTAGCATCGCAAGGAGAGTTCACAAATGAACTGCGAACTTGCAATTCCTCTAATGCCCACTCCTCGTAGAATCTCTTTAAAGGGCCATCACACTTCACATCTTTTATTAAAAGGTTGCTGGCTAGCCAATAACTGGCATGTGAACATTCTAAACATAAAATTTGTGCCAATAGGATACCCTGTATCCATACTACCAGAAACTATAAGCTTCGTGTGGTCCAAGATTTTGTTGGTTAATGCTAGTACTGCACTTTTTAAAAGTTTTTAGTTTGTTGTTCCAAGCTAGTGGGTGCTATCCTTTTACAACTCAATCTGTCGAGCATCTTTTTCATCTCTTGAGTGGTGGTCAGTTGTTTTTTTTTTGTTTTTTTTTTGCACGAAATAATGGTTGGCATTTGAACACAGAGTTGACAAAAAAAAAGAACTTACGCCGAGAAGAAGAGGGGTTGAGAAATATGTGGCTTCAGTTTCGGAAGACTTGATAAATGCGCACTCCACTACTCCTTCCTTTCCTTGAATAGCAGAGATGAGCTGTGAGAAAGGCATAAAAAGTTAATTACCCACATTGAGAACATATATAGTGTCACCTTGTTACAAGAAAGATGATTACACGAGACACTTGGTTGTAAGAGACATAAAAAATATAATTTGGCTGGTTTTCCCATGTTTGCCATGTTGAAGGAGTACAGACACGATTTGAAGACGCCATGAATGGAACATTTTTCGTTTTTTTGGTATGACAGTGTCAACACTCCACACACCAAAGTCGGGCAACATGTATAGAGCATTTTTATTTGTATTTTAAAGTTTTCTTTTCTGAGCATCTGCAAACCAGCCTCACTGCAATAGACATTATCGTGATGAGTGAAGACGGTTCCTGAATTTGCGTCCTGCGTGCCGCCAAAATAGCAGAAATCACTGTCGGGGTGACTGGACAATTCACTTGTTTACATGGACTACGAGCAGGTTTGCTGGTAGTATGTCGCCAGTTGCTGTCTTTATGTAATGTCGCACTGCTTTGAGACATCACGGAGAAGAGCAAAGAAGCTACCTCCTCAACATTGAAACTGTGTCTGTTTAAGATTGCAGCAATAAAAATATATTCGTCGCGTTACCAAGCACCACAATGCTCGTGTTAGGTTTTTCGACAACAGTCCTTTTATTTCAAGCAACAATCTGAAGATTTTTTTTTAAATTCGTGTCCGTACTTTTAACACTGTATAAAAGAGGCATTGAGTCGCCCAGGGACAACCTTCTTAGGAATGAATTCTTAGCTAGTTAGGAAAGACTACTCAAGTCACGCTCGCGTAATAGGGCCAGCTTTGTACAAAAAACTGGTACATCTGCAATTTTTATTCGCTTGGCTCAAGTCTGTTCTGTTTCACAGCTGGTTGTCATTTTTCGCATGTCTTGTCTACAACGACAGAAACCATGCTATTATGCCTTCATACTCGCTGTGACGCGACCACAACTCCATGATAGTTATCGCTGAGCTGAACCTCTGCCGCAGTGTGCTCTGTGTGTTTATAAATTTTGTTACAAGATGCAGGTTTCTTGGGTCTCTTTAATCTCTTGTAACAAGGTTTTACTGTATTGATCTCTCTAGCATGCCCTCTCTGGAGATGGGATTCATGCGTGCGCGACATGTATTACACAATTTAGCAGTCATGCTGCCTCGTACAGACCCCAGAAGCAATGTTAACACAACACGAGTGCACTTACCGAGAACACAAATCTGGCACCAGCAAACGCCATGGACAGAGTTGCAGAGCCCTGAAGAAATTATTGAATTCATACATTAATATTCTATCACACAACACACATTCTGCTAATGTGCTGTGAAAAGTACAACAGGTTTAAAATCCCGAATTCATACTATACATAATACAAGACAAGCCAACTTTATGCAAAAATGAGCAAAAGCTTTACGAGGCTCAACTATTGAAAAAAATTGCCCGTAGTGATCGTTTACATTCCTTGTTTTACCGTCAGTGTATCAGATAAGGGTATACTAAAGCTGTGCAGTGGCTCTGCCACTTGTGTTACGAGCTTTTTAAGGGGTCATGGACCACACCTTAGACTTGGTAAGAAGGTACGTCCAGCACGTTCTATGAAGGCCACATAGCAAAAGTGCGAATAATAAAAATTGTGGGTTGGTCCGACAGATTTTGCAGTGCACACAACACTCCTATTGGCTCAGCGTTTTTGCAGTTTTGGCACACTGCACAAATGGCAACTGTTACCTTGTTACAGGTGAAACTGGTTGTTGAACAAGCAGGAGTTGACTGGGCGAACGAGAGCTTTATTTAGCGCAAGGGCTAACTGAACGCAAGCCTACGATCACAGCAAGTCTTCCTTTTCTATACTTGAGCTCCATGCCCACTGCCCTCGTTACAATCACCCCGGGCGATGAGGGAGCCATCCTGGTGACCTAAGGACAAGTGTACACAGAGGGGTCATGGTATGGCTTGAGGCGAGAGATGTGTACAATTTCTTGTCCCCGACGGCGCTTGTCCGAAGATGCATCCAGCGGCTCGACAAGGCAGTTGACAGGAAATGTTTGGCGTACAACTCGATAAGGGCCATGGTACCTGGACGAAAGCTTGCGGGAGAGTCCTGGAGGAGTAGAAGGAATCCATAGCCACACCAGTGAGTTTGGAGCAAAGCTCATAGGCGTGGTTGATGCGTCGTGGCGATGTTTTTGGCGCGTCTGGTCACGTGACGTGAACGCACAAGCAAGCTTCCGACATTCTTCAGCGTGTGCTGCTGCTCGAGAAACAGTAGTCATCTCTGAAGGATCTGGTCTATACGGAAGAATGGTATCCATTGTTGATGATTGCTCGCGTCCATAAAGAAGAAAGAAAGGTGAAAATCCTGTGGTGCTTTGCGTTGCATTGTTGTAAGCATATGTCACGAAAGGCAGTATGCTATCTCAATTTGACTGGTCGGATGAAGCGTACATGGCCAGCATATCCCCAAGTGTACGATTAAAACGCTCTGTCATTCCATTAGTTTGCGGGTGATAGGCTGTGGTAGTGCGGTGTATGATGCGACACTCGCTCAACAACGTTTTGATGGCATCGGAGAGAAAATGATTGATTTGTGGGGTTTAACGTCCCAAAACCACCATATGATTATGAGAGACGCCGTAGTGGAGGGCTCCGGAAATTTGGTCACCTGGGGTTCTTTAACGTGCACCCAAATCTGAGCACACGGGCATCGGAGAGAAAAACGCGGCCACATTCGCTTAGTAACTCCCGAGGTGCTCCATGCCCTAAAACCAGGTTTTGCAGTATAAAACATGCAACGTCTTTTGCGGTAGCAGAAGGTAACGCAGCTGTTTCAGCGTACCGCGTTAGGCGGTCGATAGCGACAATGACCCAGCGGTTGCTACTCGAAGTATAGAGAAGCGAACCGTAAAGGTCGATTCCGACACGATCGAAAGCTCGTGCTGGACATGGCAACGGCTGCAAGGGACCTGTGGCATGCTGAGTCGGCATTTTGCGTCGCTGGCAAGTAAGGCAAGACCTTACGTAACGACAAACGAAAGGTACATACCGCGCCAGTAGTACCGCAGCTGCAAGCAAGTGTATGTTTTTAACACGCCAGCGTGGCCACATCGCGGATCATCGTGGAACGAGGCACAGATGTCAGAGCGCAGATGTCGGGGAATGACGAGCAACCACTTACGGCCGATCGAGCTGTAGTTTCGGCGGTAAAGCAGGTTATCCCGAATAACGAAGTGTCCTGCTTGACGGCGAAGCGTCCTGGAAACTGGAGCGGGCGTTCGGTTTGAGAGTAAGTCCAAAAGAGAAGAAATCCAAGCATCTTTGGGTTGCTCGGAAGGCATGTCTGAAATTCTGATGGCCAAGGCAGCACTGGTGGAGATTGGCAAGCCGACAGGCTCTGAAGCCAATGGAGAACGTGACAGGGCATCGGCGTCTGAATGCTTCCGGCCAGAATGGTAGATAACACGGATACCGAACTCCTGTAACCGCAATGCCCAACGAGCGAGCCGACCATTAGGATCTTTTAGTGAAGATAACCAGCAAAGCGCATGGTGGTCTGTTACAATATCAAACGGACGTCTATATAAACAATGCCGAAATTTCCGATTGCCCAAATAATGCCGAGGCACTCCTTTTCGGTCACACTGTAATTCTTCTTGGCTTTACTGAGGGTGCGGCTGGCATAGGCAACGACGTACTCGCCAAAGCCATCCTTGCGTTGGGCCAGTATGGCCCCTAGCCCGACACCACTAGCGTCCGTATAAAGCTCCGTTGGAGCACATGGATCAAAATGTCAGAGTATGGGAGGCGTGGTGAGGAGCCGTCGGAGTTCTTGGAATGCATGATCACACGCATGCGACCACGCTGACAAATCAGGACTCCCGGAAAGAAGATTGGTCAAGGGGGCAATAATGGAGGCGAAATCGCGGACGTAGCGCCGCAAGTACGAACATAGGCCGATGAAGCTTCGAAGCTCTTTGATGGTGGTTAACTTTGGGAACGCTGCGACCGCACTAAGTTTTGTAGGGTCCGGGAGAACGCCGTCCTTAGAAACCACATGGCCAAGAATTACAAGCTTGCGAGTGCCAAAGTGGCATTTCTTCAAGTTAAGTTGAAGTCCCGCCGTGGCAAGGCACGTAAGAACTTGCTCAAGGCGGCTGAGGTGGGTCGCAAAGTCGCGGTTGAAAATACCACAATGTCGTCCAAATAACAGAGGCAGGTTTTCCATTTCAGACCTCGCAAGATGTTATCCATCATCTTTTGGAAAGTGGCAGGCGCATTGCAGAGGCCAAAGGGCATAACGGTGAATTCATATAGTCCATCCGGTGTTACAAAGGCTGTCTTCGGGCAGTGACCCTCTGCCATGGGCACCTGCCAGTAGCCGGAGCATAAATCTAACGAAAAAAAGAACTCTGCTCCTCGTAGGCAGTCCAAAGCATCATCGATGCGCGGCAGAGGGTATATAAGCCTTTGCGCGTTATCTTGTTGAGTCGGCGGTAGTCAACGCAGAACCGGATGGATCTGTCTTTTCTTGACGAGAACAACCCGTGAAGCCCAGGGACTGTTGGAGGGCTTGATGATGCCACGTTCCAACATGTTGTCCACTTTTTCGTCGATGACACTGCGTTCAGCAGATGACACACGGTACGGACGCCGTCTTAGCGGGGCTTGTTGACCGGTGTCAATACGGTGAACGACTGCAGAGGTTCGACCTAAGCCTGACTGGTCACGATCGAATGAAGAGCGAAAGCGGAGTAGAAAATTTATAATCTCTTCGCGCTGAGTTGGTGCGAGCTCAGAATCGATGGCATTCGAGAAGACGTCCAGAACATCATTAGGCGCAATGGTAAGACTGACAGCACAAATTGGGTGCGAAACCGTAGAATCGGGTATAGTAGCCAGAAGAATGCACTCTCAAGGTTCATATCTTCCCAGGCATTCTCCACGTAGTAGGGATGACGGGCTGTACGAGGGATTGCACACATAAATGGCAGCATGACTGTTGCGAAAAACGACGATGGCAAACGGAAGCATGATATTTCGACGGCACGCAGATGTGACCGATGGCATAAACAACACAGGCAATCTCGTAAGAGAGGCACACGACACCGAGACAACAACAGCTGAGAAAGGCGCAATGTCAACGTCAGAAGCAGCAAACACTACACGAAGCGCCATCATCGGGGTCATATCACGGCACAGATAACGCGAGTTCGGAACGAGCACAGTCGACCAAAGCAGGATTTGACGAAAGAAAGTCCCACCCAAGGATAACGTCATGCGAAGAACGGAATAAAACTACAAATGCGACGACGTACATCGCACCTTGAATGACCACTTGTGCAGTGCACAAAGCTGAAAGCCGAATATGATGGGACATAGCTGTCTGCAAAGATAGGTCGGTAAGTTGCGTGGTCATTTTCTTCAAGTTTCAGCACAGTTTCTCGCTAATTACAGATACGGCAGCTTCAGTGTCAAGTCTGTACACCTTAATGCCATCAATATAGAGTTCGATTTCGTTCGGGGGACAGCCGATAGGTCTTGAAATTTTCGCTGCCAACGCAGTTCTTGCCTCTGGAACTGCGCCTGTCAGTTTTCCCCTCGCGATGGGCTGTTGAGACGAAACATTGGAGAAATCGATCGACAACGAGGAAAAGGTGAACGGCGTGAGCCGGATGGTCGGCGACCGGGACGCACGTCTAGAGGTGGATCGGCAGGAACGAGATATCGCGGCTGAGTGGGCATGGTGGGCATGTAATGTAAGGCCCCTGCAATGTTATGAGAAGGGAAGCTGCGACGACAGCAGTGACGGGCTACGTGGCCTGGGATGCCACATGAAAAATATATCGACCGATTATCCAGAGTGCGCCTTTGGCTGACAGTAGGGGCACTGTTCGCTGAATAAGGTACCGTAAATGGTCGCGCAGGTGGCGGCGTCATATAAACGTTCTGACCTGTTTCGTATAGAGCCGGAGACGGCACGGTCAGCGAGCGGGAAGGTGGCGTCGACGAATAAACATGGCGAGTAGCTTCGTAGATGGCCGGAGACGCTGGCACACGTGGTGAGCAACTGTGGTTGCATACGTTAGTGGTGCGGTAACAGTTGGTGGAGCCTGAGCTGGCGGCAATGCTTCGGCAACTTGCGATTGAATGACCTGGCGAAGCGAAGCCGACAAGAGTGCCATCGGCTCGATAGTTCTTGTGATTATAGATAGATGCCGGGTGACCTCCTCGCATATGAATTGCTTTATGAGTGGCATCAACGCAGAGTGGTCGGCGGTGTCATGGTGATAGTCGAGGGATGAGATGTCCGCGGTGTCTTGAGCAGCGCAACGTGTAGAAGCGCGCTGCCTACGCAGCTCATCATAGCTTTGGCAGAGCTGAATCACCTCGGCGACCGTATGGGGATTTCGCAGCAAGCATTTGGAATACACCGCCGTCGATTCGTTTCATGATGTTTTTGATCTTGCCTGCCTCGTCCAGAGTCGAATCGACGAGCTTGCAAAGAAAGAGCACATTTTCGATATAGCTCGTGAAAGTTTCATCTGCTCTCTGTACTCTGTCCCGCAAGCGCTGTTCAGCACGAAGGGGGCGGACAGCAGGACGGCCAAAGACTTCCGAGAGGGTTTTTGTTAATTCCGACCAGGTACTGTAATCACTTTGACGATTCCTGTACCATAGTTTTGCCACGTCGGTCAGGTAAAAACTCACATTTGTGAGCTTATCGGCTGCGTTCCACTTATTGTATGTGCTCACCAGTTTATACTCGGCAATACAGTTGTCCACATTTTGGTCCTCTGGGCCACCAAATATGGGGGGGTCGCGCTGCCAGAGAGCGCCAGCGCAGAAGACAGGCACAGGTTCGAGATCTGGAGTAGCGGCCGGATACGGCCCCAGACCAGTCATTGTAGACGGTCGTTGGAGTGTGCGGCTGCGAAGTTCCAGGGTGAGGACCAGATGTATCCCAGCACTTCCACCACTTGAAACGGGTTGTTGAACAAGCAGGAGTTGACTTGGCGAACAAGACCTTTATTTAGCGCAAGGGCTAACTGAACGCAAGCCTGCAATCACAGCAAGTCTTCTTCCTTTTCTATATTCGAGCTCCATGCCCACTGCCCTCGTTACACAGGTGACAATTGTACCGGCTAGGGCTTCTTTTTTTAAACTTTATCGACCTGCCACACATTAGTTAATCACAAACCATAAGAAATTGCAAATGAAGCCACCTTAAGAAGATAAGAAAGTTTGCACAACGCAAGCCTCTAATGCTGTTGTGCTTATTGAAGGCAAACAGCATTGTGTCAATGATATCCGAGACAGCACCCTCATGGCAAAGAAAAATCCACTCACAGCGCCAGCCTTAGCTTGGACCACCTCGGTGCCAGCCTCCTGGATACGCTTGCTAAGTGCCTCCAACTCGGGCTGTGGGAAGCTGACTGAAGGCGTGGCTTGCGAGATGAGTGGTACAATCGTGACGCCAGAGTGTCCACCCACTACTGGTACACTGACACTGGCTGGGTCAAGGCCCTGGAAAAGAACATTGGAGCGCATCTGTTATCAAACGCAAGAGCATAGAGAGCATTGTACAGCTGATATTCTAAACCCTAGGAAGCTTCCTTTTGTCACTAGGATTTAGAGCTTCCAATTTAGAGCTTCCCAGTTTGTCACTAGGAAGCTCTAAATTGACAGATTTCCACTGCTCTTGTGCACTTTTCAGTAACACTGCCAGAGATGTTGACAGAAGTCCTTTAGATCGTACAGCCATGCCAAGTGCGTAAAATAATTAGACTATGCACACAGATATAGATGCAAGAAAATAAAATCTAAAAGAGCTGTTCTCTTACTCTTTCACAAACCATTTTTCACTCCTTTTTTTCGTGTCTACACAACTTTCTAGAAGGAAGTTGTTTTATCATCCAATTTCCAGTCCCATGAACTGGTATTGGCACAGTAAGTATACACTTTTCAAACATATTGAGTAATCTGCCATTACTGACTCGGGAATGCAGGCCAAATGAGCCTAGGGTTTAGGAAGTGGGGTTTAAGCACTGAAAAAGGACTACAATCATGAGGGAATGTCTCAGTGGAAGGCTCCAGATTAAACTTTGTTGTCTGAACCATTGCAGTGCAGCAAGAACAAAGCACGAGAGTTCTAGCATTTGCATGCCACATCTATCGGAATACAGCTATGGCTGACAGGAATCAAACCCAAGACCTTATGTGCAACTGTGCAGCACCATAGCCACTGAGCCACGACTGCAGGTGCTGTGCCTAACAGCCATCGACGCAGTTAAGAGGCACCGATGCCAAAAAAGAAAAGACTGCCGGGAACCAGCAGGAGCAAGGGTATCAAAATAATGGCGTTATTAGGCCATACAATGAAGTGATAATAGTTTTGGGGACACGAAATATGAACAGTAGTAGGCTAAAAAGGGTGATCATTCAATGCTATACAGACTTCCCTCCACAATAATTACCAACACAATGCTGTGCAATGTTTGTTAGGATACCACCTGAAACACGTGAAAATTAATTAGCATGAAAAACAGGGACTTGACATTGAACAGAAACAAGTTGTTTCAACCCACATTATTGAACCATAAATCGGGAAAAAGCCATGTTTCTTCTCTTAGAGTGCTCACTCGAGCCAGATGGTCGATCTCCATGAAAAACAAGACAGGGCACTAACGCCGGACAGCAGAACAAACTCGGCATTTAGTTTTTCGTCCTGTTGACATGCAATTCATGTGGCTTCTCACTTTTTATGGCAGTGTTCGAAAAACAGTTCGTTACCTTTGCCTGTGCCACAAAAGCATTGGCACGGACTATGTCCAGCGTGGTGACGCCAAAGATGCGGTTGGGGTCGTAGACCCCACGCTTCTTGAACACTTCGGATGCAATGGGCACAGTAGAGTTGACAGGGTTGGAAATGATGCACACCATGGCCTTGGGGCACTGCTGGGCACACGCATCAGCCAGATCACGCACAATGGACGCGTTGGTGTTGAACAGGTCATCCCGCGTCATGCCAGGCTTGCGAGGCACGCCTGCAGGGATCACCACGATCTCCATGCCCTTCAGTGCATCCTGAAAGCAAGGGAAAAGCGGAGATGAAAATTTGTCAGATTTGTACAGTGCTATAAAGAATGAGACAAAAAAGAGAAGCTACAAGACAAGGGTGAGCTAGTTGGTTCACGGACATTGTGGCAGAGCTGGTTTTTTCATGGGAAAGGCAAACAATAACGCATTTTCTTGTATGCAGCCCACCTCTGCATATTACCCGCGACCCCCCATGTGAGAACATTTTGCGGATTATATACGAGAAAATACAGTATATAAGCAGGCAAGCATTAATAACCACAAAACGGCACAAATGAGTGACTGGGCCAGCAGGCGTAACTATCATTTTTGAAATCTGCTTTTCCCGGCATCATGTAAACCCTCCACACGATAATAGATGCACCAGCTGCCAAGAGTCAATCGTTACCATTTGTGCCACTTTTCTCCTTTTTGGTCGTCATCGTTTGTCTGCCTGTATATCGTCTGCCTTTCCAAGAAAAGAGTTGGCAGTTGGCACTGTGTGCTCTCTGTCTAATTTTCTGCGTCGTTCTGCCATGACCAACGATATATGTGTTGAACCAGAAGCATGACAAGTGTGGCCAAAAATGTCAACAGCGTCAGATTAGTAAGGTTGAGATTTAAACATGACAAAGCCCACATGGTGCAAGTAATGAATTGTAGAACCGTCAAGATACAGGCCATTTGGTAATAAGTTTGTCTTGTCACATCCGTTTTTACCCTGTAAAACCCAACATATGCTAACCAGCTTGCATTTCAACGTTGTCCAAGGTCCTACAAAGTCTAAACTGTTGTTACTAGTGGATTCCAGTAATAAGAAGTGTTTGGAGATTTTCAGTTGTGCGATGATACACTGATACGGCAAAAGGAACCAAATCACAAGGCTGTACCAACCTCTCATACCAACAGCCCCTTGCACTTAATATAGATCTGACAAGGCCCTCTAAACTTGGCACAAGGTTGAGAGACCATTTTGGTCTTGCTTGAGTGGCACCACATAAAAGTGATGGTCTGCTCTCTCTCACTGGTGAAGATGGCAGCACTTTCCCAATGTGGTTAGCAAGCATAAAAAATAAATCCTTATGTTTGATGACAAACAAATAAACGCAACTGTCGCGGTGCTCATGTGCTCATGCAAAATGTGACATCAGTCACCTGATGCATTATGTAGAGCATTGTAGAGCATTATGTGGAGCATTATGTAGAGCATTGTTCGAGAGCATTGTAAACAGCTCTACATTCTTCCAAAGTTCTGTTGTCAACCTTAGTGCAAATAAATTTTACAATTTTAGGGTAAGTACAATGATTGCATCATCATTATTGGGGTTTAACGTCCCAAAATCACAATATGATTATGACAGAGGTGCTCGTAGTGGAGGGTGGTAAATAAGCATACATGTTGATTAATAATAATTATTGCTAGAGCGATGTTCCAAAAGCGTAACATGATTATAAGAAATGCTGTTGCGGAAGGCTCTGGAAACTGACTATCTGGTGTTCTTTAACTTCCACCTAATCTAAATACACGAGCTTCAAATACTTTCGCCTCTGTCGAAAATGCAGCTATGGCAGCTGGGATTTTATACCACGACCTCATGATCAGCGCTTGAGCCCTATAACCAACAGACCATTGAGGCAGCTTGGCTTACACGTAGACATATCTACAGAAAGGTCTTGCAAGTACTTACGCTGAGCTGCTCATTCCCCACGAAGCCTTTGACCTGGGCACGTGTGTTGATGTGGCTCAAATCAGCTGCGACACCGGGTGTGTGAGCAATGTCGTACAGTGAGAGGTATGTGATGCCGGGGTGCTGCTTGAGCAACAGCGACAGCGGCTGCCCGATGCCACCGCTGGCACCCAGGACTGCCACCTTGACATTGTTCTGCAAGGGAAGCGCACCAACCGGACAGTTTGAAATCTTGTTCATTCATGCATAGTACAGAAATTGACAGGAGAACTGAGCTGCAATGTTTCACACGAAGGCATAGAAAGAGATGGTATAACATACGAAACCATAGATCTAGCTAAACATCTTGGGAAGTTATTTGGGAGTCACAATGAATTACCAGTCGCCAAATGCATTTGCAACTGTAGAGGAAGCTCACTGTGAAACAGACGTCACAAGGACAAGAGAACAGCAGTTCAAAACATGAGACCCAACAAAGCTTTCCCTAGAAGATTAGGTTTGTGAAGATCCATCGCAATGACACTTACCGAAATAAAATGAAACGAATAAGCACCGTACAAACCTTACTTTCTCTCTGATGCTTCTGTTAGTATGTCAAGAGGGTATGGTACAAGCAAAGAGTCACGAAAGGACCTTGAGGCTGATTTAGGTACGCGGAACTGTGTGGCGGAGTTCGCTTTTGATTCAAAATCCTTACGATTGTGAAGAATGACGCCGGTTTAAGTTTGATCCTTCCGGTTTGTTGCTTACACCAAAGATCGTAAGTAGATGTAATTAAATTTGAGACAATGCTTTGGCGAATAACGGACACAGCGCGTGCATCGCTACTGAAATTTCGGAGGAGGGGGGGGGGGGGCGTGGTCATTTGCAATCTTTTCTTTTTTAATACCTTCATGTAATAACGCGGAAGTCGGAAAAGAACACCGGGGCGGGCAGGTTGACTTCGGCTTTCTAATCATGCATGACCTTTCCGGTCGATGGCACTAGCCGGCACAAACGGTGTTGGCGGTCGCGGTAAGTTGCACGAGAAAGTATCGTCAACGGGGCTTGCATATCGTGCAACGAATATTTACGCAGCACTAAAGATTCCTTCAGCTGCTCAAAGACGGCGGTACGTAAGTAATAAAACGTGTCCGTAGCTCAGTCTTTCATCAAGGTCACTTCGCGAATGTGCGCTCGGGATGTCGGTATACCTTTGAAGTGACGGAGAAGTTCCTCTGCGCCGAGACGCAAACAGAGTTCAGGAGATTCCTGGGTACTCGGGAGAACATTGCGATTGTGCGGAGGACTAGGAGAGTCACTATTTGTCGTAGCTCGCTGTGCTCTGCAGCTACCCACCGGCAACACAACCTCAGGAGAGACTGAAGGTATGGTGGCTAGAGGGGGGTTACGTCGCAGTTTCGTAAAAAGCGGCGCTGCATGAAGGTGCATTAAAAAAATTTTAAAATTGTTATAACGTTAAAAAATGACCTAAAATAATTAATTAAATTACGTATTTAAGTTGCAGAAAAGTATTTATTAATTAACATGATAAACAGTATTTTTGGGTTTGTCGTCTGCTATCACGAACTGAATTTGCCGTTCCGCGAGCTGGGCTAGCGGACGGGTTCTCTTTCAGAATATTTGTAAGTTCTTATCTCATTGCGTTACGTGTCATTGTCTTAGTTGCATTACTAGCCACGCTACTAGAGTGGTTAATTAATGAGCATCGTGTTAATTACAAGCAGGGTTGTGACGTACGAGTAGACTAAAACAGCTTGTTCATTTAGGCTCAAGTCGGGCTCGACACTTCACCGCTGGTATCATCTGGTAATCTATTATTATTTAGCTACATATGTAAATGGAGTACTTGACTACTTCATTTAAATTGAATTTTGGCTCGGCGCAATTCAGCATGCGCAATGGGGTGAAATGTTCATGGACATTCTTGGTTGGAAGGCGCATGGTATCATACGCAGATTAATTTACAGTTTTTTGTCGTAAGCAGAAAATACAGTTAGTGGCGGCGACAATAATCGCCTTCACAGCTGTCCCTGCAGCGAATCAGCGCAAATGTGCCGGGAAAAACTTCGTTACATCGCGAACTTCGTTGCATCAAGGCCTTGGCGTTTCAGTCGCGCACTGGTGCATTCATGAAGTGTTCCTATACCGGTAGGTTTCGCGTTGTACATTTATTACCAAATTTCTCCAATGGTGAGTTTTTCTGCAGCCGTCTGAGTCGATTGACTGGAAGATTGTAAATACAGCCACCAAAAACTATCACGAGCTCTGCATGGTGCTGCATCAACTGCCACAAATAGGATGTTTTTACTGGACAGAAATCCAGTTATTTTCTCTAATTACTTCATGCTGATCGCCACATATGCTTCTTATGGACTAATGAGACAGGGCGTAATGTAAAAAAAAATACTGCAGAATAGCCAGGCTTGTAGCCAGGAATTCTTTTCAGAGGGTGGGCGGGCACTTGATGAAGGTTTTTAAAAATACGTTTTTATTATTTCTCCTCGGTCAAACACCCCTCTCTTTCCACATTTAGAGGAGGGGGTGCCCTGGCTTTGAGCCTGAGAATAGCTGACTTTCTCCTATATTTGACAGTGATTACTGTAGGTTTGTATTGTGATGAGATGGGTTATCTCAAGTGTTATTCACAAACAGTAAGCTCTGAAACTTATTGATCATGTAAAAATCCTGTCTTTCTATGTGTAACAGAACTGAAGCATTGACGATAATTGAGTATAAAAAAATTTCCTTCTAGTAATGATGCTTCCTGCGCAGTAAGCACCAGAGCACTGAAACATTTTTCTCATAGCGATTGGCAAAAAATTACCTTCTTTTAAACATCACAACAATCTTCATTCAAAAAATGCATTGATGAAATTTGCAAAATTTTTAGTCGCTTGCCAGAACTTCACTGCATTGAAATCATGGCATAAAACTAGTCGAGAAAAAAAAAAAAAACATGTGCATGCCAATGCAAACAGTAAATGGTTACAAAAAGAAAAGATATGGTAATTAACACTGTTACATCGAGGCTCACCATATGCAGACTCAACTGTTCATGCACAACTTAGTTATGATATAGAATTTGGAGGCCGTTTTCATTAAGCACTGTATGTCATTCCACATTTGTGGATCAACAAGGGGCAGAGTACTGACTGCAAGTACGTTAATGGCAACTATACTTGAAGTCAACTTTGCCGAATTCGGCCTGTTTGCACGCACGTGAGAAATGCCAAGTTATATTATGACTTGTATGTGATTACCGCTGTGTATGTGATGCTCTTATACCGTCCTTATACAAGGCGATGCTTTTATAATAGTGCAATGAGTACAGCAGTAGTGTTCTAGCAGCAATCTTGTCTCTACTAAAAGCTAGTACTCCTACGATATGTTTCTGCTTTCTAAGAAAAAAAAAAAAAGCTCTGGAATATGGACTGTGTCTTTCAGAACTTTCCGACTGGCTAACATTTGGGGGCGAGCGGGCCGGCACCCATAGTGAATGTAACTTTGAGCTCTATTTAACCAGTGTATGCTGTAATGGACAGCCCATTTAACGGAGCCTTATGTGGCACCACCCCTGAAGCATAGAGTGTAGGTGACACCCTGGTTATTACCTATGGAGGGCAGAAGTTTGCAGAGATCTTGAGAGTTGAAATTGATTGGCCGCAATGATCCCACATCACTGGAGTTAACATTTCGAAGGACGGTCTTTCCTTGGGGAAAGCATAATTAATCAATTATTCAAGGATGAAGATGTAGTTAAAGTGATCAGCTTTTATTTTCTATCTGTACAATATGGCTATACTTTTCAGCCTAGCACTATCAGAGAGCGGACGACGGTCTTTCTTTTTCCTTTGCGAGTCGCAACAGGCTTAGGAGTGCTACTGGTGTAACACCAGGTATCCTGCTTGCCGCTCCCACCTGCATAGAAAGAAGAAAAAAATAAATAAAGAAATTTGTGTAGTACATGCAGCTGCTAAAATTTAGAGTACTATACTATGACAGTGTGTTTCATCGACATACTATTGAATACTATATCATTGCAGATAAATGAAGGTGCCCAAGGAACGAGAGATTTACAGAAGCAGGCAAGTGCAATATTGCCCTTGTGTGCCATATCGGGACTGTCAGCTCTAAGCACCAATGTCTCACGTAGCAGGTGCTCTTCTTAGTGTCTTTTGACACAGTACTTTTTAATACGAGTTATGAGTGTTTTTTTTCTTGAAGGACATCTTTTTTTGAAAGAGATGACAACAAAGAATATATTTAGGAAGAACTTTCCCGCAAGAGTTGCTGGGTGGGAGTTGAAGGCACCATCCCACCTAATAACACGCCTCTTATCAATAAGTAAAGAAATTGTGCAGGAATGACAGTGCTTTGGAATATGTGTGAGTAGATGTGAGTAGAAACATGAGTCCAGGTAAGGATGATAGTGATGCTGAAAATGAGTAGAAGGGAGCGTAAGTCTGCAAAATAAGGGGAACTCACTTGGGCTCACTCGTACTCGCCAACATTTTCCTGAGCCCGACTCACTCAGACCCAAACTCATGGCTCATTATGAGTCTGAGTGAGTCAACTCATGAGTGAGTTCTTCGACCAACGCATGCAGAACTACACCTTGGTAATCGTCGTCTTGAACAGTGATGCCATTATAGCAGCCAGGTAATTAGCGCAGGTAGCCTTGCTGTGACATGACCGTATAACGTGCCAAGTTGGATGTAAGGAACCTGAGTGTGCTAACCAAGCTGTGTGGCTTAGTGCTACCGCATCGAAAAATATCATCCAATATTCCATCGGAGAGAGGTGGGCAAGCTGACCGCAGAACGAGTGGAAAGCTGACCGATAAGCCCTTGCATCTGAAGGCATCAAGTTTGCCTGAACGAGGCCCTTGCTGTGAATGAAATGAAATGAGGATATTTTGAGGGATTATTTCATTGCACAAAGGCCAGAAAAAGAGATCTGTACAACTAATAGTGTAGCAACAATAGCAACAATATGCCATCAGCGTCTTGTATGTTGCCAACTATGCAATTCTACAGATGGTACTCACCGTAGTTGGTCTTGCTTGCTCTAACTTCGACTTCATTTCATTGGACAAGTTCAATGAAGGGCTGGGGAAAGAAAAAAAAAAGGAATGTTCTGCAAATGAGGACTACACAAATGAATCAAATAAATAAAGACTGCATCATATCAAACTTCAGGCGGTTCACTTACATGCTAGTCTGGCAAGAAATCGGTACAAAAGAAGGTAGCGCATGTAAAACGGGCAAAAGGGAAGAGAACACGGCAAGGCAAGGACAGCTGGTGTTCATGTTGTCTTGTTCTATATTATTTTTTGCCCATGTATATTTGCTTTACCTTTCTTTATGACACCCTGAAACAAAGCCTAGTTGTGTTCTAGTGGTTCGTTACCACACACACAGGCATGTGCACGAGGGGGGACAGAAGGGCAGGTCTGCAACTTACACTGACTAGGGGGCGGGGTGCCCTCCTAGACACGTAAGGGGGGGAGGGGGCATAAAATCTGCCCTATACATTGAGCTAATAGGGAGGGGGGGTGCAGCGATGAACCTTTGCCCCCCCTGCACGAGAACCCTGTGCACACCTATGACGATACACAAGCAGAGCCAGAAGAATGTTGTGGCCTGCAATTTTTTACCTAGCCTTACTTCTGCGTAAAGTCACTAAATTTTGTTCTTTGTCCCGAAAGCATGAAGATACTTATGATGTTAGGTATAGCACTCCAAGGCCGTTCTTAGCATGAGGTTAGAGTACAGTTAATGCCAGCTTTTAGGATGTATTGTGGTCCCTTGAGATAATCTAAGAAATTGAATACACACCATTTTATTGACATCAATGATACAGATCAATGAAACCATGCCCAAAATTGTTCTGAAAGGCTATCAGCACATCTCATTGGTCGTACTGTAACAGAAGATGGCATGTGTGCACATGTATGATAGAAGAAGAAAAATATCTTGACAAGAGCTCCTCTTTAATTTCAGCATGCTTCACTGCAACTTATGTTTGCTCGATAGCAAAAAAGCCCTACAATGTGGCGAAGCTACCCTCCATGATCTGCAACAGCATCAAGTGCAACAGCATCAAGCAATGGTTTGTGGCAGCAATACAGCCACTACCCTAGCGGTTATAGTAGATCCGAATATCACCTTTTCAGATCTTCGATCAAAGCAAAATTCGGAGGATGAACGGTTTCAGTGTCCGAATTTGAGATGCCCTGATATAGATGGTTCATGGCAGACATGGTGTTTACACAAAACCTCAGGATTCTCAGGCATGTCCAAAAACATCGTATCTCACAAGCTTTTCGCTGTCTTCTAACTTAATTGTTAAGCATTCTTTTACATATCCCAAGCTCGTGATGGAGTACCAACAGCTTCATGAAATATCTGTACGTCTCCCTTAAGCAAAAATATTGCCTTGCTGTATGGTTTTTTTGTGATACGAACGGTTGCTGAAAGTACCGTATAAACCGGAATATAAGTCGAGATATTTTCAATAAAATAACGAGCTAAAGTCGCCCCTTGTCTTACATAGCAGTGTCTAGCCGACAGTGCACCACTGTCAGGCAACATGTGGTTTGCATGTGCATGAGAAGCTGGACACGGCCATGTTCACATTCAAATCCAATAGCAGGTTGTTTTTTTTTTCTTCTCTCTTGTCTGTTTTTTTGTGTTCATGATTTGCCTCCGATCTGTTCTAAGTTTTTGCTTCGCTTGACATTCTGTTTCATTTTTAGTGGTCTTTTTTTCGTTCACTGAATATGAGTAGCGGTACGAGAAGGCAGTACTCAGCAGCGTTTAAACTAGAGGTTGTTGAGTTTGCAGTAGCGAATAGGAATATGGCTGCTCAGCGCCGCTTTGGTGTATGAGAAAAAAGCGTGTGCTATTGGAGAGTGCAGAAAAGGAAGCTGCAGACGTGCAATCCTCGGAAAATGTCATTTCGTGGGCAAAGTGCGGTTCATCCGCAGCTGGAGAATACGCTAGGGAACTTTGTGTGGGAAGTTCATGCAAGCTCGCTGCCAGTAACCGTGGATACCATACACAAGAAAGCTGTGGAACTCGCTCGAGAAGCTGGGCTCATTAGAGAAGAGTTTCGTGCACCAAACTCTTGGGTGCGTCGATTCATGAGACGCAAAGAATTTTTTTTTCCGGTGGCGCATATCCATCTGTCAGAAGTTTCCAGACGAGTTCGAGGAGAAGCTTATAAACTTTCAACGCTTCGTGAACCGGCTTCGGGAGCAGAATAACTACATGATGGGGCAGATTGACAATGCCGATGAGACTCCCGTGTGGTTTGACATGCCTTCATCGACCATGATCATGCAGCATGGCACCAAGGCTATGAAGATATTGTCCACTGGCAACGAGCAACTCGCGCTTCACCGTCATGCTGGCATGCATGCCAGATGGTAGAAAGCTTTCGCCCTTGATCATTCTCAAACGTAAGACAATGCCAAAGGAAGTGTTCCCGCCCGGTGTTGTCGCTCGCCTCAACAAAAAGGGATACATGGACGAGGCCATGATGCTCGAATGAATACGAGTAGTCTGGAACCATCAGCCAGGTGCACTGCTGCGTCTTTGCAGCATGCTGGTGTTAGATGCGTTTTGTGGTCACTTAACCAACGCTGTGAAGCGCGCACTGGACGATGGAAAAACAGACCTCCCCGTGATACCAGGTGGTATGACGTCCACCCTCTAACCGATCGACGCTGTACTAAACACGCCGTTCTAGGACCGAGTGTGGCTGGAGTACCAAAAGTGGATGTTTGGTGACAACCCAAAGACACGACGGGCCGCCTACAGAACAACTGTTTGTGGCTGGGTGCTTTCCGCCTGGCTTTCTTTGCCAGATTCCATGGTGGAAAATGCTTTTAAGACATGTTCCATCAGCAACTCGCTGTATGGCAAGGAAGACAACGCACTGTGGGAGGCGGCCAGCGACAAACTCTCGTCTTCAGAAGACAGAAGTGCTTCGTCTGACGAATAGGAACAGTTTCGATGGTGGTTGAGAGGAGCTCCGTCGATCGGGGTGCGGTGCGCCGAATTTGCAAATAAATGACGTTCGGCAATTTTGGGTTGTTTTCCTTTTTTTTTTTTCAGTAACCTGAACTTTGGGGGTCAACCTACATTCCAACTCGACCTATAGTCCGGTTTATACGGTAGGGTCATGAAAAATGATCACTCCTACCACCCAAATATTTCTTAAGGAATGTTCCCTGCATAAGCATTTCCTATCAGCAGCCTGATTACGCCCACTGCAGAGCAAAGGCCTCTCCCATGTTCTGCCAGTCAACTTGGTCCTGTGCTTGCTGCTGCCACTTTATACCCGCAAACTTCTTAATCTCATCTGCCCTTGGAATACAGTCACTTGGAATACAGTCTGCGATTTTTAGTGACCAGAGGTTATGTTGCCTTCGCGCTATGTGCCCCTGCCCATGAACATTTGTTCTTGATTTTGATGATGTCCTTAACACCCGTTTGTTCCCTGATACACTGTGCCTTCTTCTTGTCCCTTAGGGCTACACCTACCATTTTTCTTTCCATTGCTCGTTGCGTTGTCCTCGACTTGTGTTGAACGCTCTTTGTAATCCCCCAGGTTTCTGCTTCGTAGGTAAGTACCGGTAAGATTAAGCTGTTATATACTTTCCTATTGAGGGATAGTGGTAATCTAACATTCACGATTTTAGAATGCTTGGCGAACATGGTCCACCCCATTCTTACTCGTCTAGTTACTTCAATCTCGTGGTTCACCTCTGTGGTTACTACCTCTCCTAAGTAGACGTACTCTTTTACAACTTCAAGTGCACTGCTACCTATCTTGAAGCGCTTTTCTCTTTCAAGGTTGTTGTACAATACTTTCGTTTTCTGCAGATTAATTTTAAGGCCTACCTTTCTGCTCTCCTTGTCTAATTCAGTAATCATGAGTTGCAATTAATTCCCTGAGTTACTCGGCAACGCAATGTCATCGGCGAAGCGCAGGTTACTAAGGTACTCTCCATAACTCTTATCTCTAACTCTTCTTAATTTAGGCCTCCGAAAACCTCCTGTAAGCACGCGGTAAATAGCATTGGGGAGATCATATCTTCTTATCTTCCACCCTTTTTTATTGGTACATATTGTGTCGTTTTCTTTATGGAGCTCTATGGTGGCAGTCGATCTGCTGTCTTCCAGGATGTTCATATATGCTTCGTCGACGCCCTGATTATGCAACCTCTGCATTACTGAGATATCTCTACTGAATCAAATGCCTTCTCGTAATCTATGAAGGCTATGTATGATGGTTGAATGTGTTCTGAGCATTTCTCTATCACCTGATTGATAGTAGGAATGTGGTCGATTTAACCTGTACGAAATCCTGCTTGATGCTTTGGTTGATTGCACTTGCTATGGCATCTATTTAACTTTTACACAGACTGAAATAACGAGAGGATACATAATAATATAACTATTGTGTCGACTCACTCATTGTAGTCAATATTTTCTGGAAGCTGCAGAGCTTCTCCTTCCTCAAGTTCAAGAATCTCCGCCCGCTGCCTAGCTACTAGGTATGCGTATCTAGCTGAAAGACAGAAAAGAGGAACAAAATAAAACATGTACAACTTTTCACATGTGTGTACGCAAACGCAATCAACTTGTACACCAAAGACAGTGAAGCTGTAGACAAAAGTTCTTTCAGTATCTTCGTAGCCTGGTTATGTTATCAATGACAGATGCCCTTAATTAGAGGGACTGTCCACCATTTGGAAAAATTGTTATGATTGTGGCACAAATTAGAAGATCATTCATCACATTAATGACAACTAGCATGCTTTGGTCTCATGAAAAAGGAATTAAAAATTTAACTTTATGCTAAAAGTTGACAAAAAATGACCACTAGCATCACAAAACAGCGATCCCCACAGGTTGACTTTTTTGCTTTCAAAAACAAACATGTATAACTTGAAATTGTATTTTATGCATTTGAGGCAGCTTTAGGTTGCACCAGAGACTAATTTTTGCTTTTTTTCACATTCGTTCAAAAAGGCACTCGGCGGCGCTGCTGGCAGTGTGTTCGATTGCCTGCATGTCTGCCGGCAAATGGCGGAGAAATGAAAATACGACGTCTGTCGCCGTTCATAAAAAAAAAAAGTGCATGTGCCTTAAACAACCACTAAGGTATTTGTTTTATGAATAAAAAAAAATTGACAAAGCCTGCAAGAAACCGCACGCGGTTTCAGTTTTCGGCTTTCACTGTCAGAACAATTGTCGTCGCCTCCCCCGACCAGTGTCGTGGGCATTCATCCCACTCATGAAAGGAGACCGAACGCAGGTAGAAAATTTCTGCTTTAAAAATTTCTACACATTTTTTAGAGAAGCCGCTGCAAGGTTAAACACTTCAGATGGTAGGCTTTTTATTGCGACACAAATCAGATAACCAGGGAAGGATGGTAGACAGTCCCTTCAAAGGGTTCATGAGCCACCCCTTGTGACTGGTGAAAAAACACATACAGCAGAAGGCAGGTGCTGATGCAAACAGCTCCGCCAAATCTTGCAGTTGTGTGCAGCAAGAAGAGTTCGCAAGCAGTGAGCGAAGTTGCCTCTTCCTCAAGTGTGTTCTCTTCAAATAGAAGCCCATCCATACTCTTGTTCTAAAGAGGGCATCATGCAGCAGATTTCGCACTACACAGAAAACTGCTGATATTGATCGGTAGTAGTTGGCAAAAAGAACGAGCAGCATTTGGATAAAATGAAGCTCTTGCCACAAGGTGTCACCATATGCCGGGTGATGCGCTCTATAGCTTGCTGAAATTACATAGCTGTGATATTGTGAATAACAAAGAAAACAAGCCTTCATATATACCCTTCTTTCCTTCATTCATAGTGGGGGTCTCGTTATGGCAGACTTAATGCCTTCAGGTGGTATGCGAGAAATTATTGGTCAACTGCCAGCTCATAATAAGATCACATGCTACGTAACGCCAACAGGAAAAAAAATAAGTGTTCCACACTCGCCGATATGACAACAGGTGGCACTGACTGACGCTCCCACATCAGTCAGTGACATTCCGAAAATTGGAATGTTACGCGAAGAACGGCAAGCAGCTCAAAACTTGCAGAGCTGCTCAAGCACAAAAGATGCATGAAAAGAACACACACACAAGATAGGCACAAACTAACTGTCCCAGCCTGATACTAAATGTTCGCTGCTCAAACACAAAGAAGGACGCACGAAACTAATGCACCAGTATGTACGAAACGAGCCCAGACTAACAGCTGCCACAGCTGTTACATCTTTATGTTTGAGTAGCGCACTCCTTTCACAAATGTGCCCACTGGAGCGAGTGAGGGGACTTCCGTGCACTGTCACTTCAAAGAAACTTTGTGGTGGAAGCACAAGACATACAAACTGTCTCCATCACGAGATAAGGGTGCACGCACAGGCGACCACGCCCTGTAGGGCAAAGTACACATGTTATAAGTAAGGGGTGTGAGCAGGTCAGTGACCTTCAAAGGGCACCCCTCATGCCATTTCGCAAGTGATAACAAGAACTCACTGAAAGGCCACCGAGCTTTGAGTACCACTAACGGCAAACAGTGTACATAAATAGCTCGTTGTTGTTATGTTGAGGAACATACACTTTGTGGCGGAGTTGTTTAGTGCCATGCACTATAGAGCGAGGGGTCATGGGCTTTATTTCTGCTGACCATACTTTTTCGTTCTTGTCCTTTTTCCTATCTCTCAGCGTACATTTTACAACGTCATATCTGTGAAGGAAATATGTCAGGGAAGTCTTGGTGAAACCCAGTTACAACATACTTTCATGTTAAGAAAGCTTAGAAAGATTGGTGCATTTGGTAGAACGCACATCATGAATGAGTACAAAGTCAGACCATATTGTGCTGCCAAGTTGTGAAATCTTTTCGGTCAAACAGGAAAACTAGGGAGAGGAGAAAAGGAAGCTGACTGTTCTCATTTTAAGTTTTCACATCAAAATTGCAGCACCCATGTTAATATACAGCAGTGTTATGTTAATGCAGACTCCACTTTGCCATAAAGTTCCTGAGTACAGAAAAACAAAATCAAAATGGTATAGTGTGCATTTCCTAATCCGACACAATTAAACGTTTTCTTTCTGACGTGTCGGGCAGGTGGTGCAGAAGTTACATCGTAGTGCTGCCATCTGTGTTCTCATATCCTTCCCAGCAAAACAGGATGCTGTGCATTATAAGACTGGCATGCCTTTATTAGAGGTGTGAATAGCAAAATTTTTGGTGCGAAGCGAATTCAAATATTAAAGTATGAGTGCAAAGCGAATTGAATATTTTTTGAGTGGTCAGATATTTGTTTAATATTTTTTGAACACTTCGAAGTTAAATCTGCAGAAAAAAAGGTCGCAGAGGATCCCTAAGCCCGTTCTTATGAGACAAGATCATGGAAGTGTTTCTTCTGCCTAGGTTCGTGAAGTGCCATAGGAATTGTGTTCCCTAGTTGTTTTATCGAAGGTCAGGCAATGCAGAGACCGAATCGTATTTATTTACATGACTTAATGCAACCAATGTGGTGTCGACAACACTTTACACATGAAAGGTAAAGGCTGTTTTCTTCACCTCTCCCACTCTTCATTTGTGGAGGCCCAAGTGATTTAGTGGGCAAGGTCATGCTCCCTTCAAATTCAGAGTTGCTAATCGGCCCAGTAGACATCACTGTATAAAAACATCTGAAATTTCGGATGCTGAAAATCTTTGTCCCATTTTTTCGGCCTTTTTGGACCGAAATAGCGTTGATTAAAGCCCCCACCAATGCCGCGTAGGTTCGAACCAGTATTACCGTTAGTCGATCTGTTTATGGCCTTAGTGGAACTCAAAAGACACCTTTGCCGCAATACCAACATGTAATGCAGTGAAACATATTAAATTCGATAGGGCCAATGCAATGATGGGGTGCATCTACATATATGTAGAAATCAACGTTTTCTTGAGTCAATGTTTTTGCTACCACAGCAGTGTTTGAAAGGCAGCTTTGCCACAATGCCATAACATAATGGCATGAAGTATATTAAGAATCTGAAGGGGCCATCGCCAATCGGACGTTCACTGCGTTTGTCTTTAGGATTTAGATAGGGGTGTGCAAAATATTCGGAAGTTTGAATCCTAAATAAGTGCTAATCTTCTATTCCTGATTACTGCCCCTTGAATGGTCACTACATATGTGAATTTCACAATGCACCTGTCTTATGTAGTATTTTTTCATGCGATGTGATTGTCTGTACAAGCATTTCACACAAAAGAAACACTATTTGGCACCTTTACCTTCTATTTTCACTCTGTTTCTAAAGATGGGGCTTGACGCAAGGGGGCCCAGCTTTGTTAAATACATGTCCACCATGGTGTCAGCACTGATGTCTAGGCTTCCAAGCATTTCCAGGGCACTGCGAATTCAAATATGAAAGTGTGCATTGCGAAAGAGAGAGTTTGCACTTTGTTATAGTCAGTAACAATTTGGCCTGACTTTACATAAAGGAAGTAAAAAAAAACAAAGAAAGGCTTGTAAAACAAACAAACAAACTTGGAAGCTTTCCTGGGCAGCATGCTTAGCGTTTGGCTGTAAATGAAAACAGCAAATTAAAAGATAGGTGCAGAACATTGTTATGCCTGCGAGTCCGCAGCGAACAACCATGCCTCGGAAAAAGGAAATCTGTGTCAAGGCCAGCACGCGAGCCCGCCTGACGCGATCAACAACTCAACGGCGTCATCACGCGACGGCGCCTTTCTGGCGCGCACGTGCAGTGAGTCACCTCAGCCCGCGAGCTCGTCGAGTAAACAACCGCGGTCTTCGTGTCTGGGGGGGGTGACGCAATGCCTGGCGCCGTCACTCGTCCTTGGGTGCAGCCACCTGCAGCGCAGCCTCTCCAGATTCGATGAGAAAGAAGGACGCGGCCCAGCGGTGACCTCATTGGAGGATTCTAACCTCACGACCAGCGGCGCTTCTGGTTGGACATTTTGTTATTCAAAGAATCCACCCGGTGCATATAAAAGAAGCCCTGCAGCGCGTCGCGAGCAGCAGTCCTATGTGAGAGCAGACATGTGTGTCGCAGTTGAGCTATGTGTTAGCAGTCCTGTGTGAGAGCAGACATGTGTGTCGCAGTTGAGCTATGTGTTAGCAGTCCTATGTGAGAACAGACATGTGTGTCGCAGTTGAACTATGTGAGCAGGAGAGCTATGTGTTAGCAGACCCCTTTGACAGCAGACCTATTTGAGAGCAGACCTGTGTGTTAGAGAGGAGAGCTCGGCTCTTCGCGTCTCTGTCGGCCCCAGTGCCGAATTTGTAACGCCTCTGTATATATGCTGTACATAAACCTTGTTTAACTCACCGTCGTCTCGTCTGCTCGTCTATCAGCTCTGCGCAGAAGCAGTCGCGAGCTGAGAAACCTACGCTACCAAACGGCTGGTGACCTTCCCGGTGGAATTCGAAGCAGTGGCGCCTTTGGGACCGTGTTGGCGTCGCCGTCTTTCGTAAACAGTGGTTGCAGCGGTGGGATTTCGAGGCGCCCTTCGTAACGTCGTCGGAGGCGCGCTTCCTTCGCAACAACATACAGTAGACATGTTATGAAGGGTCTTTCATCATCATCATCATCCTGTTCATCTACTTAATTGAAGATTATGTAACCCACAGCTTCGGGTGATCTATGCAAAAACCTAGCGCTAAAAAGCTTGCATAAATACGCCTCTCAAAGATGTTCCAATCACATGCGCATTCGCAAGCGTCATTCTCCAATAGTAATTGATGCTATCTTGATTGTAGGCTTGTCGGTGTTCACCCATTTTTGATACGACAACCTGATTTTTGGCGAGGTGATTTGTCATTTCACATTGCTCCCATTCCGTTGTTGCCTGGATATGAATGCATGACTGCAGGAGCACAGGTCACTGGGTTGGGCGGTGCATTATTTGGATGAGAACGAACAGCACTGAACGCGATATGATGGAAGAATGACAAGCAGAGCGCTGAACTAACAACCATTGGTCTTTTGCTGGGGTGCAAAACAGATACAGTCAATCAGTTGCTAATTGAAAATGTGACAGCCTGTTTTGTCGACGCATGTAGCGTGATGACTTGTTGTCAATTTTTGGGCAAATGCTTTGTTTTTGTAGGTCTTCTGCGCAATGCTGCTGCGTATATTGCATATCTTGGCAAAAAACTAGTGGTTTTTAGTTCACTGCCCTGTCATTTTTTTCTGCCATCCAATGTCCGGCACTGTTTGCTCCCAACTTAGGTAATGCATGAATGTTGTTGTTATGTGTAATGATGTGAAGGTTGTTTTCCTAGCAAGCCACAGGGAAACAATTAAGGAGAGAGCGTAGCGCAGTGTGATTTAAAAAAGAAAAGTAGTAAGCCACGTGCACATGCGCCAAGCTTTGCTTGCCTGGGCAAGGGCACCTGAATTTTTAATAATGTCCACTGCAGGAAAAAGGCCACTCCCCTCCCAGTTATTTTCAATTTGCTTCAGTTTGAGCAAGCTGGTCTATTATATGCCAGCAAACTTCTTAAATATTTGATTCACCTAACTCGCAGCAGCCCTCGGCTTCTTTTTCCTTCTCTTGCAATCAACTCAGTCGCTAATCTCCTTTGCATAACATGACTGGTCGAGATCTATTTCTTTTACTTAATTGTTGTAAGCCAATATATCAGCTACGCCTGTTGTGTGATCCATTATACTGTCTTCTAATCTCATGACGTTAAGCCTGCCATTTTCCCTTCAAGTTTAACTTTTTCTTGAGTGCTTGGGTACATTCGTATCTCTTTCTTCCTTCTTCTCTTTGCATCCATCCGCCACTTCCTTTAGAGTTGCCTGTATTATTGGTTGTGGAAGAGGCAAGTGCCACTTTTCAAGATGTATTGGGGCACCCGCTTAAATCTTTCTGCTGCAAAGTCCTTTGTTGTTCGTTGCCACTGGCTGGTGGTTACGTCGTCTCATGATACAACAAACGAGAACGCGGCAGACGCAACACCCTGCATAGAGATTGCAGTGCTTGAACCCGCGGTTGTGTTCGGCGCGTACGGCGAAGAGGTTAAATAGTTCGTGCATGGCCAGGGATCTATAGGTAAAGATGAAAAAGTCAAGATAATAATAGCAACACCACAGCATTTGATGCAAGGGTACACTTCAATCAAATAAACACTGCCGAGTAAAGCAGTAATGTTCGTGTAAACTTTTCAATTTTTTTGGTGAAACTCGCTAAATAATTTAGTGAATTTCAGTGGTCCTGCTAAAGCTGAATTAAGACGTGCTGAACACATGAACTGAAGGTGCATACCTTTTGTGCGTTTGATTAACTGTTGCAGGCAGTCCTAGCAAACTTCTCCAGTGCTGTGTATGCTTGACCTCGGCACAAAGGATGCGTTGTGCATCGGCCAGGGCATTCTTCATTCTACAGGCTCTCTCGTATTCTTCCTCCGTAACGCAGCCTATCTTGTAGCCTATGGAATGATTAAAACGCGTTTTGTTTTCATATCTCATTACTTCCACCTAGTTTTAGTGAAATCTGAGAACTTAGTTTTTCCCCATTTCTTGTACATTTGGAATAATAGTTAAAAGTGCACATTAGTAATAATAATTCTTTGGTGAGTTTTATAAAAGTTATTAAGTACAGGTAGACATCACACATGAGAACCTTTAAAAACATCAGCCATTACGCATCCAGCACCTCTGCGAAGCACTAATATGCACACTTGAAAGCACGCCTAACCTAATGCATAGCATAAGAAAAAAAATGAATGCACAGCACACTACCAGTACAAAGCAGCTAAATCTCACATCTATAACACCACCTTAATATTTGTCTTTTATATACCATAATGGAAATCAAGTTCGAAAAACTGTTATTGATATATGTACCAAAGCATAGCAATAGCATTCACAGCCTCTAACTTTACACCTATTCCCGTGTGCCTATCACACGAGGCTGCAGCATTGTGAGGAATATTTGTTTTAGCTACTTGAAAATTCGACCTCTTAATTAGCCTTTTTTAATTTCTAATGAAAGTTACAGGTGCGAAAACGTGTCAGTAGCTTGAAGAAGCTTTGTCAATTCAGACTAGCTTCAGTCTTATTACAGCCTGAACAGGCAAGCTATGCAGACAGCATCAACTACACAAGCACCATCTGTGAAGGCAATCTTAGCATCTAAGAGAACAAGAAGTTACCGGCATAACCAACTGCCACTGAGTTTGACTGGAAGCAATAACCAGTGAAGAGCTCGGGGCGAAATCAGCATTGATAGGCCGAAATGAAGGCGCACAATTGATTAACTAATAGATTGTCTGAAAGACTTAACTGATTAACACAAAACTTAACACAAAAGAAAAGTCATATTATTGACTCTTGGTCACAAGACGCGTCAAAATCTGAAAATTCTGTCAGTCACCTATAGATTGAAAGGGTGCAACATTGTTTAAATGTTTCACGCCATCCAATACTACAAGCACAAGCAGTATTCCGAGAGACAAGGTTCCAACTGCCTGACCAGAGTCACCCCTACATTGAAGCAGAAACAGCAGCAATGAATGGGATACCATAAATAAACAAAATTGCATTACTTAGACACATAACAAACATGACAAACACATAATATACATAGATCAGTGCGTTACCTTTCTCAGTAAGCCGAACATCTGCATTGTCAGGCCTCAGACTGAGCCTGTACTCGGCTCTGCTGGTGAACATGCGATAGGGCTCCTGTGTTCCATGTGTTGTGAGGTCGTCAATGAGCACTCCAATGTACCCCTCCAGGCGTGTCACAGTTAGCGGCTCTTTGTCCAGCACTTTGCAGGCTGCATTTATGCCAGCCACAATGCCCTGTATTTGAAAGCGGTAAATGGCGAGTCAATGACTTTGGGCTTGCTTGCCTACAGTTCATTAATGAATTCACACAAGGAAGTCTTCCTAGGCAAACCACTTTCAAGAAAATCCTCGAAGTGTATTTAATCAGAAGATTGAAAAAATGCTTTTTCATGAGCACAAAAACGTAGGAAAGATAGAAAAGAATTTGAGTGCCGAGTTTCAACTGCTTTTTTAGTACTTTTTTACTGCGACATTTTTTCCTATGTTTATGTAAATGGACTTACAATTGTAAGTCGACTCAAATGTAGGTGGACCCCCGACAATGGCACAGCATAAAAAAAAGAGAGAGAAGAGCACGAGCAAATTTTATTTACAATTTTTTTGACACATTGTGAAGCCATTGATGAGCGAAGGTGGCTTCATGGCAGTAACAAAGGCTGCGCAGAAAAGCTAGTTCTGCAAAAATACGTGGAGATCGTTTTGAGAAAGACTTCACAACCAAAACTAGTTCTCGATTCTAGGTCGACGCCCCAACACCGAATCTCAAGTTAAGACAAAATGGGTCGAATTACAATCCTGTAAATACGGCAAGTTCCTTAGCTGCTTATTTATGAGGTAAAATTCCAACATTCACCTGAGAAGCGGCCTCTTCGTAACCAGTTGTACCATTAATTTGACCAGCCAGGAAAAGGCCCGGGACCTTCTTTGTTTCCAGTGTTGGTTTGACCTGGCGTGGATCAATAAAGTCATATTCCACACCATAGCCTAGAAGAAAAGAAAGCCATGTTAGCTATATGAGTTTATACTTTCCTTTCTACTTTTAGACAGCTCAGACCCATACTAACGACAAAGAAAGTTGAGCAATATACTTGATATCATGCATCATAATTTTATAAGAGAAAAGGAATCTGAGAAAGCAGCAGTAGCAGTGACTGAGTTCTCGATAACTTTTCTCACAGTGTGGCAGTAGTGGAAAACTTTTTTTTTTTTTCGATCCTCAATCAGCAGAGTTATAGCTGGGCTGCACTGGCATTGCCAGGGCATGGGGCAACTAGGAGGGGTTCCTCCAAATTTTCAATTTCACATGTGTATGTGTATAGTATGCACATTTACAAATACACACACAAAAGGGGTGTGCATTAGTGAATACACACCCCTCTCTTTTTCCCCGACGACCTCCCCTCCCCCCAAAAAAGATTTCTGGCTACGTCCCTGCTTAGCTGGCCTGACAATGACAACAATCGGCAAGTCGAGTAAGAAGGTTTTAGCTTGGGTCGTAGTAGTATAAGTTTACAATTTCCTTGAAAGGTACACGACCAGCCTGCAATTGACAAAGTACTATACACAAACCTGGTCTGATCATTTCCACATTGTGGCAGCCTGGCATGCACCGAACCAACTTCTGCTGGACATCAGCAGGCAAGGTGCAGGAGATGCCATTGGGGTAGATGATGTGGGTGTCTAGGCCTACGTCATAAAGGATGCCAGAAACACTGTTTAGAAGGCTCCAATGTGATGCCAAGTGATATTATTTTTAAGTAGGCTTGTGTGAATAGTAAATTTTAGGTTTGAAGTAAATAGTGATTTGGTTCAAATAATTCCAAATCGAATTCGAATAGTATATGTCACATATTTTAGAGAAAAATGAGCATATTTTTGTCCTGACTGAACTAATCTGTACAATATTAAAAGAAATTGAAGTAAGGCATGCGAAAATGTAATTCTTTTTGGTTCTAAGTGGAAGCAACATTTAATAGTAGCTTGGTGCGACTTTCGGCTGAATGCAAGTGATAATCCGTAAAATAAAGAAGATTGTAGGATCGGACATGTTAGTAAAATATGATTATGACTGAAAATCAGTGCAACTAACATGAAGGGGCAGAAGAGCATTGGATTTCCAACAAAATTATTGGAACTTCAGTGCTCTGTTCTCTTTTCTAGAGACTCCACCTGTTAACAGCCCTTATTTTCACTGTAAAATACGTTACATTTTAAAATTTACTTCGAGCATATAAGGCAGCAGAACAAGCTTTTAAACTTAAAAACGTAGAATCGATGTGAGAGCAACATTTTTGGTTATCTTTGAAGTAGGGCTTCTCAGCAGTGCAGTTTTTGCTTGGAAAGATGTTCTGATGGTACAGCACTCTTCCACTGCAGTAAAACCACCTTTACAGGAAGTTTACATGCAGATTGATTATATACCTCTTCGTTCATATCAAACACTTCGAAATTTGCAATAATTTAAATTACATCCTAAGTGAATTCGAGTACGTTAACATTCACTCGAATAATAGCACAATCTTTGATTTAAGGCTTAACATAGCTGCAAGTGGTTACCTAGAGCATGACGGTACTCTGTTCAGCAAGCATCTGATATATGTACGCAGCTAGTAGAATAAAATGCGTCAATTTTCAAGTAATGCACACACTTACGATTCTACAATCTTCAATCAATATAGTATTGGCTCGTACCCTTAAATCAGAGTTAATCTCACATTCATTGGCCGGATTTGTAGCAACACAACGTGGCTATCTAGAACAAGTGGTCATATCATAAAGTTTTTATGTCATGTTTCATTCTGTAAATGCTGCCCATGTGATAACAGAGCAAAGCAACAAACTAAATTTAAACTGCACTTTGAAGCTCCACTTGCTTTTTACTATAATGATCTTCACCACTCATGCAGCAGAAGGGCATAATGCAGAGAGAAGGGAACGTTGATTTGACAAATAATATTGCTGAAAGAGTGTTTTCATCAATTGATAATAATTAATATGCTTACGTTGGCTATTCTAGATGTTACTGTGCATGTAGGCATGGCCATTATCATTTTATTAGATGTTATTACCAAGATGATGATCTTGTGTGGTTGCATGGTTGCATATTAATGACAGTGCTTAGTATGTATACACAATTTAGCACTTATCACAAGTCACACATTGGAACAGCAAGTCACTGTTGGGTCCTGAAGGCTTTGAGCTTAAGCATGTATGCACTTCCTTAACGTTGATCGGGCTGAGGCCAGTGCACTTACTTGTTACGGACATCACAAATTTGGAAGACTGTTTTGTGATATATATTCATCTACGGTGAGCTTTGACTCTGCTCTCCTTCTGCAGTTCTGTGCAACAGTACTGCAGAAGGACAGCAGAGTGATGCACAACAGTACTGCAGTAAGACTGCGCAACGAAATGAGAAAACATCTGCATACTTGCCTTCAGGCTCCAGCCAAACTTGGTGGACACGGCCTTTGAAACGAAGCACCTTGGACTCGATGGATGGGCAATATCTGCACACCATCACAACCAGGCAACGTCTACGTCCAGTCATGCTCATCAGATGAGCTAAGAAACTAGCCTTGTGTAAATATCAGGTTCTTTGGTTTGAAGCAAAGTTCAAAAGAGTACTGACACAACATTTCAACGCCGAGAGTAAGCGAGATATATGTGGAAACACACACAACAGGTACGAAATATTCAGGGCAAATACAGCCTAACACATCATTAAAATAAATTTTAAAGTGCATGCCACCTGACTGAACAAGATGTGGAGCACTTTGTGACATTGATATCAATGTGATTTTTGCAGAAACAACTCCTACGCTATGAGTTTTTGTTGGCTGATTGCTCACATGTGCCTCTCAGTACCTGCGGCCTTGCATGAGCTGTCAATGCTCTCTTCCACTGTTAACTTTTTGTGCCCTTTGGCAGATGATGTGCACCATATCTGTTGATATTGCAGCACTGACTCCATGATGACAACGATGAAAACGACACTGCACAGCACATGCAAGCGTAGCAGACTCGCTGTAAGTGCAGTGCTCACTAGCACGTGCTCCCACACACGGTGCACATGTCACATCTTTGTGGGCCTCATGGCCAACTGTGCTTACTTGAAAACCGGGACTGCTCCTGCCTAGCTCAGTGCTCCTTGAAGCCGAAACTGCAACTGGGCACTCTAAAAATGTCTCTAAATAATTAACCACCCTGTACTCAAGCAAACGAGGTTTTCAACCATTGTTAGAGGGTCATAAGCTACCTAGAGCAACAAAGAAAATCACAGAATATCCACGAAGTGAATGATGGTGAATGGGGAGAAGGTTCGGAGGGTTCTATCGGCAAACCGTGAATCGTCCGTCCGCTGGTCGCGTCTGTCTACCTGTCCGCCAGTTTGTTCATTTGTCTGTCTGGCCGTCCATCCCCCGTCTGTTCGTATGTATGTCTGTATGTATGTCCATTCATTTGTCCATCTTGTGAACCCTCCAAGTACTGCCATCTCGCATGTTTTCATCATATGTTCATCGTATACAAGTACCGTGGTCCAGCAGACATTGTAAGGACTAAACGAGAGGTGGCTACCTACTACTACTACTACTACATATATCGAGGATGCACGACCCACAGCTTAAGAAGCTTCGCACCTAAACAAAGTACAAAACCTTTTGTCAGTGCCCTTTTAAAAGAGAGGTACTTAATTAGTACAGAACGATTTTGAAGCCAATTAGTATGGTCACAAAATTTGAATTGTCACACGGTGCAAGTTAAAAGTGGTAAAATACATTACAAATGAAAATTTGACATGCTTAGTTCATAGAAGCCCCTTAAACATTTTTTAAAATCTTTAAAATGATCAAACAACGGGCATGTAATACGCACATTCAACATTGAAAGGAGGGTTTGTGGAAATGCAGTCTTCTACTAAAGAAAAGTTTCAAAGCACAGCAGCTCCGTGCTGCAGTGAAACTACGTTTTAAGATGCGTTAATGCAGTAAAATAACTTCAGTTATTTCTTTTGAATACTTTAAACTTTCAAAATTCTCAGTTCATGATGGAATGAATATAAATACTCTAACATCCATTCGAATGTTCGATGCACTCAAATTTTTGCACAGGCCTATAAAAAACCACACTTCAAAACATGCTGTGCTGGCAGCGCAGATGAATCAGATGCGGCAAATCAGTTTCTGCAGAAGCCTGCAATGCGGAGTAAAGCGTGTGAAAGGGAAATGATAGCCATGCTGCAGATGAAGCAAAAGTCATCAGAAATCGCGCACCTTGGACCCACAACTTCTTCTTTGACATGCCTGTCAAGATGGAGGTTGTCGAGCACGAGTTTGTCCACTTCCGGTGTTGTATTCGTCAGGTGCATCGGCACTTGGTTCTCAGCCTGTGCAGTGGAGATTGACTGAATGACAATTACGCAGTTGATGAGGACAACTGGCAATTGTTGTGCAACTCGCATAGCGCTGTAATGCGGTCTTTCAAGGTGAAGGCCTTAGATGCAAAATCAAACATGAAAATTGACTTCCGCCGGCATTGGCGGAATCAGCACAAGCGATGCAAAAAATCACCATTACGTGATGATGCCATAGTTGCACCACAATGACACCATATAAATTTTGCATGTTTACGTCATCACATGAGATAGTCACATGGTCAAAAGTGGGCCAATCAAGAAGGTACTGCAAAAACATGTGACGTTCAGAAAGCTGTCATAAGCCGAGGGGAAAGATCAACACAGCAACTGAGAAGAAAAACAAGATGGCTTTTGCCTTTGAGTTGTCTTAGGCAAACACAAATGGCAAATACAGAGGACCCTATGTCATTTTAGACAAATACACAGGACCCTGTGTGTTTTTTTTACATGGGCCAAGCAAATCAATGCAAGAATAGGTTTCAAGGGCATTCCTTTAGTTTAAAGGGGCCCTGCAACACTTTTCAAAGTAGCAATGGAATGGATTCAGCAAAGGAGCTTATTGCCTCACAAATCGACCACCACAAGTTTTTAGAATGTGTACAATATGAGCGGAGGCACAAACATTTGGTATGACATGCGCGCCTCATCACCTCGAGCACTTTTCCTCTGTTTTTTTGCCCTTCAAACTTTTTCATGTCACAGTGCGAGCACGTGCAGACACGTTGCAGCTTTCCGTGGTGGGCCTGTTAACTCCAAAGCACGCCATGCTCAAATCAGCTAATGGCTAATAGGTGGCCTTCTAGGCATGATTTTTCAGCATCTTCCGTCATTTGTCGAGAGAAAAAAAAAAGCAATTTTTAGCTGACTTTCATCATTTATTGTGAATTCTAGGCCGCATGTTGCACTATAATAGTTGGTCCGCATGTTCTCGGGAGCCTCTATTACTGATCAGCAGCATATTTTAACCATGCTCAAAAAGTGTTCCAGAACCCTTTTAAGGAACTCGGGCCCGTCACACCAGACATTACGAGCTTTCATTCACTCGCATTCATTAGAGCAACAAAGACAGATATGATTCCCTATAACAGAGATGTACATGATAAAAACGATGAAAAAAAAAAAAAATGGATGTACACCAGCATAGTGAGTGCCGATAATTGTTATGCCGCAAAGAAACGGATTTTTTTGAGGTGTATACTAATTTATTTGCAGTTTTGGTGTTGACTGTCCTTTAGTGCCGATGCCTTTTCTAGGTTCTTTTGTGTAAGCTTGGTATTTTTCCGCGCTTGGTATGTAATTTATGGCAGTAGCACTCGTCGTACATAAGAACTCTTGTCAAGCCATACATAATCAGTGTCTACAGACCTCAATGGTGATTTGAAGACAGCTGTCACGGTCATTCATTCTGCCTGTATGTATGTACTAATGGGAATGTTTTTGTCTTTTTTCCTGTGTGTCATCCTCCAGCATCTCAGTAAGAGTAGCAGGCCAGTAGGCTAATATTATCAGGCATCATTAAATTCTGTCTCTCTCATTTAGCATTGTATCTGTTACACCCAAGTAAATGGCAATTTTTCATTACATAGAAGAAAAAAAAAAAACGAAGAACATACCTCACTGAGTTGCCAGTCAAATACCAACATCCCAATTCCCCAAGTTGATTTCACTGGTGAACCAAAAAACTACAACTGGTCATTACACTGAATGGGCCTGTAGTAGGCTTTCTGGTTATATCGTGTGCTTATATTTTGTAAGTGTTTATGAAAATAACAATTATTCATCAGAAAATGATAACACGGTAGCACAAAAACCTCGGAAGCAACAAAATATGTGTGAGCTCATTAGAAGAACCATAACAAATGATTGGCTCAATCCTTCTGATGTAACGCGAAGTGCAGAACAATCACATTTAGCAGAGCATATAACACACAAGTACCAGTGACCTTACGTAGCGGCTGTACAAGTACTCTAATCTAAGAACATGTGCACAGCGATCTTGCTGATGGATGAGCAAACATCAATAGCGATAAAACTTTTGATATGTTAACACTTCATGATTGCACAATCATAATGCTAAAAATTTCAGTCACATTTCTTTCACTACACTATGTCTTTCCTCGCATAAAACAAACATATTAGGAACAGCATGCTGCAATAAAAAGTAAGGAAAATAACAGAGTGACAGACCTCAATCCACACTTTTGTGTTGCTAAAGGAAAACGGTTCTGGTGGGTTGTCACTCTCTACCACTTCTAGAGAGCTGTAGTCGATTGTTCGCCCATCCAGCCTGGGAGGAGTTCCTGCCGAAAAATAACGCCGGATTTTCAATGACGGCTGGTACATAAAACAGCTCGGCCAGCAGACCAAAAAAGTTGGCTAACAGCGCCAACACCTTGCGATTCTCTGTGTTGTTAACAATTGTGTAAGAGCTCTACTGCTATAAGAAAACTATATATTAATAGAGACAGCAGAGGTTCTGGAAAATCAAATATTTATTTACTCAGAGCTCAAAGTATATGATTTACAAGCAAAAATGCAAGGTGTCTACCAAGAACAACCAGAAAAGGCCAATTCTGAACGAATGTGCTGGCTTAGGTGGCACGTATGCAGTAAATAATCACACCAATTCTCTTAGATCACAGTGATCACACTCTTATGCTCTATGTAAGCAATGGTGCAAAATTTATTTGTAATTAGGAATTCTGGCATTGTTTGTGTGTAATGTATCGGCAATGTCGACTGCCAACAAGTGACCAATATATATAAAGAACCCTTTCCTGGACTTTCGGAAAACATTTTGCTTGCATTATTTAAGAGTGTAGGTCTGGCTGCAAACTTGTTTATCTTTCTGTGTGTGCTTATGATAAATAATAACTAGAATAAAAGTATTGCTGTGTTGAAAGCGATTTTGTTATGTGAAATTTCAACTGCACCATAATGCAATGACACATGCGAAACCAGTGAATTGCAGCAGCCCCAGCCAGAATATGAGGTTGTGACTCTCTGTACAACACTTATTGACAACTATGTGTCAACATATAACGGCAACAAACTTTTTGATTCCATGAGATTTTCTTTTATATGTGCGGCATCGAGCATGTCGCATTTATGTTCACAAATCTCTCTAAAAAAAAAAGCTAGAGTCATCTAGACTTTGTAGGCTGTTTATGCTGTGATAAGAGCACACTTGCAAATGGATAGGATAAAAATAACATACGAAAGCAATGGAGAGACTTCTTCGTAACTCCATGCTGCAAATAAAATGTGTGAGCCACAGGTCAGCTGAAAAGCATGAACTTGGGCATGACAAAGAGTGCCAACTTTCTCAAGAATAATTACCAGTTTTTAGCCTGCCCAGCTTGAACTCCAACTTCTCAAGCGTGTGAGCAAGGCCTATGGCTGGCTTGTCACCAAGCCGTCCGGCAGGATACGTCTCCAGACCGATGTTGATCTGCCCCCTCAGAAACGTTCCAGTTGTCAACACGACGCACTGGGAGTGGATTGTAGTGTGGTCATCTAAAAAGAGAAGCCACACCGCAAGCCTCAGTTAGTCAACACTATCAATACCTTGAAATGCGCACTCTATGCAACTTCGAAGAAGCTGGACTGAAGATTTACATGGGTAAGCATTATCTTTTAGGAGGTACACACGTTCAAGAACATTTCTTGCTGAGATAAAGGACACGTCATTCTCAGTCAAGCACAAATGCATTGCTATGTGCAATGGAAGGCTATATTTTGGTTGTGTGCACACCATAAAATCACGAAAATAATCTTTGTCCTTGGATTGCTTTGGTACAAAAATAAACTCCAGCTATTTACAGGCTCATATTTGACAAGATCAAGAAAATTCACGTTAGTTGTTCTTTGACGCTGTGATCTAATGTCACCACCCGTTTAATGCTTAGCCTAATGCGTGCATTTTCTCAACTACAAGTGTAATAGCCATTCTGCCTGTTTTACATGTTTTAACATTGACCACCCATGTTAATTTGAAAAGTAAATAAGATTGTTGCATCACTTTCTCGCTGTTTTATGGCGACCTCTCCTTTATTTCTGCCTGCCCGTTTCTCTACTTGATACGCCGTCGTCGTCACTTGACGTAACACAGGCAGAAGCGCATAAGGCATAGCCATCGGAGCGCACACTCGTGCCAAAGAGAAGTCTTCTTTCTCTCGTTCTTTGAGCCCATTGATGATGATACCATCGTGAGCAAAACCACATTTACTAGCACAGTCAGCTGTAACACACAGAGTGCACGCTCACAGCTTGTTCTTCAAGTGCCCTGATGATGATATTAAGTACTTTAGGGGCCTGGCCTCTCGCATGCTGTTGTCACTTGGTGTAATTCATTTTTATTTTATTTATTACTACTACAACTTCTCCAGGAGTTTTAGCAGGGTAGGATACAGAGCATGAACAAGAGTACATAATAGGATTTATGTACATAATGATTTCAATAATATAATAATAATAAATAATAAAAATAAAAAGAAAACATGCACATTAGTTAAAAGTAACAAATTCATGCTCAATGACCCAGCAAAGCATTTACCATAGGTGCAAACGAAACAAAGCAACAGGCAATGGAGATGCAAGCAGTCGGTAAGTATAAAAAATAACTGATCATGTTTCACCCATCAAGAAACGATGAGAATGCTGAGAAAAAAATTGCTTGAATGATGTTGCTGCTAAGGTTATTCCTATCTACGACTGTTCTCGGAAAAAAAGGAATACTTGAAAGTCTTTATGAGAAAGGAAAGAAGTGATTGTCAGTTAGTGCCTTTGGCGCATTGAATAACCGGAGGAGAGCGAAATCTATTCACTATTGTTGACGTTAAAGTGCCCCTTGATTAACTGATATAAAAATTTTAAACGTGACGAGCGGTTTCTTTCGGCTAAGGGCTTTAGGTTAGCTCGAGTTTGCAGGTCACATACTGCACTGCATCGGAAATCGTAATAGATGAAATGTATGGCTCTTTTTTGGATGTTTTCTAGCTTCAGAATATTACCTTTTGTGTATGAGCCCCATATAATGAGCAAGCAGCATAGTCTAATACTAGTAGGACAATGAAATGGTATGCTAATTTTCTTACAGCAGAGGTAGCCAAAGATGACGTTCTTGTTAAAAAAGATAACTTTCTATAGGCATTAGCTGCAACATAATGAATATGTTTGTTCCACCTATGATCATTTGATATCCATAGCCCAAAATATTTGTATTTAGACACCTCAGACAAACTCACACTGTTGAAATTATATGTAAAAATCTTTCTTCGAGTTATGCGCTTGAAAACAGTCTTGTTGAAGTTTATACACATCTTCCATCGTATACACCACGAAGCAACATTCTGGAAATCATTGTTTAAGAGTGCCTGGTCTGATTGATCGTTAACCTCTGTATAAACAGCACAGTCCTCTGAGTACAGTTTTATTTTTACAGAGACATCTTTTATATATATAAGAAAAAGGGGCGGCCCCAGGACCGACCCCTGTGGGATTTTGATGGTGATTGTTCAGGTACGCTGAAATTTAATTAACCAGATGAGAATTTCTAAGCAGACAATGTAATTTAAATAATAATTTACTGATAGATATGCTACAGGCAAAACTACTTGTCAAAATTGAAACAGAGAAAGCATATGAGAAGTAGAGAGAGAAAGAAAGGAAAAAAAGATAGGGAGAGAAAACAAAAATAAATGGAAATGAACAAAAAAAGACTGAAAAAAATTGGAAAAGATGAAAAGAAAACAAAAAGTATAAATTCAAAGAAAGAGAAAAAAAATTCCGCCATATCCACGAAGTGAATGATGATGAGTGGGCGAAGCTCCGGAGGTAAACCTAGTAAACCATGAATCCTCTGTACATTTTGCCCACTCGATTTTATTACATCGCTCCCCCTAGCGCACGTCGCCGCACTAAATCGAACGATTGCCTTCAACCAATGACACGCACCATATGTGACATCATTCCTATTTTATAAGATCTCGCGTCTTTCATCAACTACAAGTACCGCTTTCTAGTTTATAACATTTTGCATCTTTTCATCATCAGCTACAAGTACCACCATCTAGTAAACACTACAAGAACTAAACCAGAGGTGGCTACATACAGGAGACGGTACCGCCATCTAGTGAACACTGCAAGAACTAAGCTAGAGGTGGCTACATACAGGGGACGGTACCGCCATCTAGTGAACACTGCAAGAACTAAACTAGAGGTGGCTACATACAGGCTACAGGGGACGCACAGCCCACGCCCTAAGGAGCTTCGCCCCTAAAACCAAGAACAAAGAAGGCTGTCCAGTTCATTCAGTGCCAGTACAAAGCCAAATCACAGCACACATTAGCACGAGAAAAAAAAGTTTCTACGTATTAAAATGGGGGAATCGGGCGTGATACCGTCATACTGCATTGCGATTGATGTGAACCGGATAAAGTATGGCCCACACACCCAGGGTGATTCCAATGCAGCGCGACCCTTCTGCTGTTTTTTGAAGTACGAGGTCCTCGACAGTTCCACAAGTTATCGTGAGATTTCTCTGGTTCTTCAAGAAGGACTGAATGTGCCTTTTGTAGAGGCCTCGGTCTATCTGTGCCCTTGGGCCCTGCAAACAAGAAAAACATACTACAGACATGTCTGTGGTCATGTTATTTGTATAAGCTTCAACAGTATATTGTTTCAGTATTTTAGATTCATAGATGAAATAATCGTATTACCCATACTGCCGGTCCTTTTCTTTTGTTCAGAACCCTGTAGCTGATACCTGACAAATCTAAAACACAAAACAAAGAACACAAACATGAATGTAAAGTTTACGTGTCAGACTCCTGATGCATAAAGCTAAGCAACTGAAGTTGCGCTTGCCAAGAATGCAGTAAGAAACATGACACAGCCTCCGCAAAGCACGAACACGAATGGCACCACCAACAATTTTGTCTATTGCAACAATGCAGCACTCTTGCATTATTTTCTGCAACGATGGTTAGCAAGTTCAGCAAGATGATTTTCGACACCTTGAAAGTATGCGACGAAAAACACAGCGTGAAAAAAAGAATAAGAGTAGAAGAAGGCGTATGGTGCTGTGTAAACTCACCACAAATCTTGCCACAAACCCCACCCAGTGCATCTATTTCCCTGATGAGATGAGCTTTGCCAATACCGCCAAAGGATGGATTGCAAGACATTTCTCCTGCAAAGAAAATTGTAAACTGAATAAGGTGCCTCCAAGAATTATGATTTGTACATTCGTCTTTGTCTTCATTGGATTTCTGCCTTCTTTAAACATGTACAGCATTCGTGTGGTCACTCACATTTGAAGTAAGGCTTTATGTTAGATAGTGCCATAATCTTACATTACACAGAAATGAGGCATCTTCATATCGCTTCTTCTTGAACGGTATAGGGTGGATGAATGCTGTAGGTGATGTTAGATGTGTGCTAAGGCAAAACCAGTAAATGGCAGCAGAACCTGCACTGCACAACCTGAACTGTATGCAGGCGACAGCAATTGTGTGCAGGCAGGTATATATATGGTAGAAACATATTATTGTGGACGAAAATCTCCAGGGATGGAACACATGCTGATAAAAAAGCCTATGTACATGGCCAAACCAGTGTCTGAAGTGTCTCTATATATATCGAGGAATACCTTTTGCCCGCTGATGATGAAACTACTGCTCATGATATAGAAACGCCAGTGCTCTAATGAGCCGGTTTGAAATCCGGCACAGCTGTCAGGGCAGGTGTGACTTTTATTGATGAAGACTGCTTTTATAGTCTTTGTGTATTTCGCACAGGACACGGAACAGTTCGAGAACCCCCATTGCTTCGCAATGCAAGCAGCTTGTGGCTGAGAGAACAACACCATGTGCCCATTAAACACCGACCATCACATATATTGAGTATGTTAGCTTGTTTAAAACAAATTTTATTCGTGGTCTGTGGAAGTGTTGAGGTATGGGCTACATGTTATTCTTCTGTAAAAAAAATTGTTCAGATGAAGATTAGTGCTCGTTCTATACTTTTATGTCCATAAGTCCCGTATGTCTTCGCGCTGTTATCATGAATTAATTTATTGTGTCTTTCTTGTAGCTCATGACTCCTTCGCACTGTTGATTCTCTGCACCTTTTACGAGGTAAAGTGTCCTGAATGAATGCGAGACACGTAGCAATACCGATAGTATCCAAGCGGTGGGTAAGCAGCAAGGTGTTGCATCCCATCCTAGCCGAGGCAGCCGCAGCTTCGGTGCCGGCATGACCCCCGCCGACCACGATAACGTCAAACTGCCTGTTTGAGTCACTCGACAAGGCCGCCTTAGACGCCCTGGGAGCCAGGCACAACGAGCGAGTACACTTGACACCTGCAGTCAATCATCGCATGAAGAACGTCGTTGTAATAAGGATGTGCCATCGGGGTAACGTGGGGCACTCAAACGGACAACAGCATCTTGTAGGCGCGAACCAAAGCACATTCTCAACTCCGTACTTCGCAGCAGTCGCGGCAAGTACACAGTAAGATTTAGCAAGATTTAGGCGATTTTCCGGCCGCTGAACATTAGAGAGCTTCTGGGTCCCCTTCAGTGTCAGATCGTGCTATAAATTGTAAGCGCATGCAACAGTCATTGATGAATGAATGAATGATGACGCGAAATGCTTACCCGTCCTAAACATCGTCAGCATGATTGGCTTAGAATTCTACAAACGCGACAACGAACTTATCTGCAACAACGACAGCGTCGACATTATCATAATTTTCTCTACGCTACGCAATAGGGCAAATTATGGTTAAACGATCGAACTTAGATCATCTTGAACACACACAGGCGCGATACACGCCGCTTCTATCAAAAACAAGCTATAAACAAGCGGACGAAATGTCACACAGTGCTTTTGGACTGGCACTTGTACGCCGCCAACAATGACGCGTAAGTAAAATAAAGTTTACCATAGATAAAAAATAATAACTACCAAACAGTAAAAACATTCTGTTTTTGTAAATAGGTTTACTAATAACAAATTCAAAAAAACTTTCACAAAACATTGTTTTTGTATGTTTTTATTCTATACTTGCACATGCCTGTTGAAGGCAACAACAGATGGCGCAGCGTACGGTTTTAGTTCCTGTTCAGTTTTCATGGAGAAGTGCGATGAACGCTGGTCCGCTGTCATGATCGAATCGTGGTGCAAAATGTCGCGGTTTTTGACGATACCGTGTCGCCGGGGTGGACGTCGAGTGAAGTGAAACGAGGAACTAACCGTCGCGCGGAAGCAGCTTGGGATTTCAACGCTGGTAAGTGCACTACTTCCTTCATCTCCAGCCTCCGTCGTCGGACAGGTGATCGTCTCCCAGTGGATGCGATTGCTCTTCGTTCGAATGCGATGATATATATGAGCGCAACTTGTCAAAAATTCGCGGCGTTATCACTCACAATTTCGGGCCTGCAAAGCGCGTTCTGGGCAAGAACGTTCTCACGAGGTGGTTCGCGTTCGTAAAACACGCGCGGCGGGATGTAGTCAGGAATGCGAAGGCAAACAAACGCGCCCTTAGCGTCCCGTCATCATCACCGCGTTTAGAGGCCGGCAAACTTGAATGAACGTCAGGCTTGACGACGCGCTGAGGAAATAAAGTAGCGATCGGGTTGTTGATTTGTTGCCGTCGTCGCGGCGGCACTTTGTGTCGCATGTCGCTGTCACAAAGCGCGTGTGAAAAAGAAGGCGGGACCGGAGCATCTCTTGGTGCCTGATCGGTTTCGTGAGGCTACGCACTCAAACTGTGTTCTAACCACGTCGTGGTTCTAAATATGTAACTAATCGGTTACCCCGTCCTGACGCTGTACTGTCATTACGCGTATAATACGGCGACGAAGTTAGACGAATATCGCTTCGCAGAGGTGCTTGCGTGTTTCGTCCGACGCGGAACCGAAACTTGCTCACGTCTCGGAAACGGCGTGCACCTAAACTTTGCGCGCGTCTCAGTTTTGCTTTTGTTCACAGTGCAATTACTCGTTGTATTGACCGCAAAAATATATATTTTTTGTTAAATTTGAAAGCGTCGACGCTCGCACTGTGACTTGTCAACAACCAACAGTCTGAATGCTGCCGTAGCTGGTCAGGTTTAAAAGCGGGTCGCGTCTCCCAAAACGAGTTCTTTTCAACTTGACGAAACGAAAGAGCGCTCGGTCGCCGGCTGACGTCTTCTATCTGTGGATATGCGGCGTTCTTTTCTTTCCGGTCTTCTTTTTCCCAACTCCATCCTCGTTGCGTGAACTAAGACGTGCTGCGCGCGCGGCTGCTTTTTTGTAGTTCTGCTGGTATTTTTTTTTCTTAGCTGCCTGCGAAATCCGTCGCATACATTATAGCTTTTGTATGCGGCGCACGTTTGACTCGTTCGCTTCCGGAGATGTGCTCTTGCGTAATCGGCAGCTCGAATCATTGGTCGTGCGACCACCTTGGCATCCTTGCCGTGCCGTATCGCGTCCACGTGGTTCGCCGCACGGTGGTCTATCGTACATTAAAGTGGATGGTTTTTCACGGTTACCGCACGTGCCCCCATCGGACGGAAGTCAACAAACCGGCGTGGCCGCCATGCCGCATGTGTATATTTCGAGTTAGAGATAGCTGCGCCATGCGTTATCCTGTGGGCTTGTGCCTGTTGCGATTGGTATATTAAGTCCACTAATTACTGCTGGATTCACGCTGCGAAACGTGCGCGTGGGAGTGAGGAATGGTGGCAGGAACTTCAGCCACCGCTAGTCACATAAGAGAGGGGGGCACTTCGATGACCCCCCTACCCTTCAAAGGGAATCCTGTGCACGCCTGTGCTGCGCCACTGTTGAAATTTGTCATCACTTCAAACATTCGTATGACCCTGAATTTCTCGTGTTTGGATCTCGTGTGCTCCCGTTTGTCGCCGACATCATGAAAGAAACAATGAGAACTTCGCGTAAACTGTAACTGCTACACATCTTCCTGGCTGCTCCAAGTGGCCTGGGTGGAAATTGTTTGAGTGAATGGGCAGTTGTTCCGTAGAAAATTTTCTATTTTATTTTCTGAATGATATACAAGTAAATCTACGTAATCGTTCTGCACTGAATGTGCAGATGAGTGGGACGCTTAGGGACATTTTTTATTCTTTTGTAGCTTATTTGTAGCTTACCCGATGCGCGCGCGCGCACACACACACACACACACACACACACACACACACACACACACACACACACACACACACACACAGACATATATATATATATATATATATATATATATATATATATATATATAAGGTTGCGCTATACCGTGGGGTTTTTAGAATTTTTACTACTTAATCACGAAGAGAGCTACCTAGCGAATTCATCTAGTCTACACTCTGTGTAGGGCCGTAGGACCGTCCACGGCAATGTTTGGTGTGCAGTGTGATTACGCAAGCCGAAGCGTTTTCTTTTTCTTATTTTTTTCCCCTTTTTTTTGTCAGTGCTTCGATGGTATATAGCTTCCGAAGTACCTGGAAACATCCATAATTTCTGGCGAAGCGTCAGATCGAACATTTGACCTACCTGTTACGATACTGGGCCTTCAGTTGATCTACTCAGAAATTTATTCGATGGCGGGAGGATATTGGGGGCATGAGTGTACAGTGTATTTTATCTCTATTGATAGCTTGCACGCGATGTCATAGACGCAGGTTGAAGAGCTACCGGTGCTCCGACATTGGCGTCATTGATACGTCAAGGTAGCATTGTCTCGTGACGACTATGCCGATTTGAAATTGATAAGTACACCGCCGGAATGTTATTGGCTTCTGTGCCAGTATAACAACTACTACAACAACGACAAAAAACCGTATGCGATGTACTGATAACACTAACAAGATGTCACACGCCTGGCCTCCCACCATGTTCGTTTAGCATCATGGCTGTTTTTGAGACGTTAGCTGCAAGCCATCTGTGCTCTAATACGCTTCTGGAGGTTTATAATAATTGCAGCGTAAGAAAAAAAAACGCTCAAGCATGTCTTTGTTCAATATTCGATGCATTAGCATGCATCGCTACTGCCTTGAATACATAGTGTGCATTGACGTCACCGAGGCCGCCATCTTTGGGTATACCAACTGGTTGAGAAGCTGCGTGAACTCTTATCTATAGATTATCTTATCTATAGAATTAATCTATAGATTAGTTCCGGTGCCCCTTCCTTTGGGTTCTCCCTCATATATAGTTTTTCAATATTTTCCTTCGGCGTGTTTGGCACATGCGCTAAAGTTCGCGGTAGTGGAAAGACGGCACGGTTAAAGATACACTAAGGAGAGCGACTAGTTTTTTTTTTTTTTTCATATTCAAAGCAAATTACTCTTTCACATGATTCCAAAGTCACTACGCTTCACGTGCTGAAGAGAAGCATGAAAGGTGCCCGTTCCGACAGTGTTCTGCCATTCGACGGGCTGTCACGGAGACTCTGAAAGAGGCCAGAGACGTTCAGGAAGCATTTGCAGCACGTGTAGGAGACTATTTTCAAGAATATTATAACATGTACCGATCGTCTGCCGCGGTGGCGTACGGTGCTCGGCCGGTGATCTCCGAGTCGCGGTTTCGATCGCGGTCTCATTTCGATGGAAGCGAATTATTTGAGACTCGTGTACTGTGCCATGTCAGTAAGAACCCCTGGTGGTCGAAATTTCCGGAGCCCTCCACTATACGGCGTATCTTACGATCATATCGTGGTCGTAAGATACGCCACTACAGTATTATATATATATATATATATATATATATATATATATATATATATATATATATATATATATATATATATATATATATATATATATATATATATATATATATATATATATATATATATATAATACTGTAGTGGCGTGGTGATGGAGAGTGCAGAGTTCGAACGTGTAAACGTTCCAACGCGTGTGGCGCGTCTTTGTTGATATAGCTGGCGGGCTGCGTCAGCGCCTCCAGCTGTGCGTGCTGTATACGCTTCATTCCACCCAAACTTGCCCCTTGCCGCCGTGGTGCTCAAACATGCCAAATTCGGGAAGCACATGAGTGAGAATACGAGCTAATATAGCAATTTTCGACACCGGAATGCTCACTCTTGGCTGACATGAGCGTGCATGGTATGTACGTATAGGCAACTTAAGTACTTTATATACACAATAGCTGCAGCGTTGTTCTGTTAGCACCCAGACCAGAGAAAGGTTCGCAGCGCGATGGAATCGTCCATGAGTGGTCGGACGAGGTTTTTCCCAGGTTCTAGTTCATGCGTAAACAAGAAAACTTGCCTTCTTCAAGATACATTGTGAACTATAGATAAGTTTACCCTATCGTTCACGAAGGAGAGTCTGTTCGTATATAAACGATGGCTTAAGCCGCTTAAGCGATCGATTGCTCACAACTTATTGACGTTCAGAACCACTCGTTTTGTTTGCGGTATGTATCCATAAGGTTGCTGGTTGGCTTGTTATACATGTGCTGGCCAAAAACAACGTGTGTGCAGTTATTTGCTGCAATGGATGCGTGTGCGAAACGTTTACTACATATTTGCGCATGGTCGTATGCCTGTGTCTGCCATAACGAAACCAGCATAGAACGAGAAGCGATGAAAGAAATTCGGAAGTGAACGAAATTCGGCGAAAGAGCAAACTCCATGGCCGCATTCAGGTGCATGGAAGGCGAACTCAGGTCTTCCCGGCCTGCGCGCGATATGCGTTTACTCCCTCGAAACACAATACCGTTTCATCTCCGCCCTGCTGGGTTCTTGTGTCTGCCCAAACTCTTGTCGTGCGGACGTTCGCCACAACTCGCAGTCGTGGCCGCGAATGGTGACCCGCCTGTGACACAATGTATATGATGTTTCCGCATGTAACTAAATGTATAAAGCGTTCGTGCAGTTAATGTGCTTGCACATATCAAACGCAACTGATCATGCATGGCATAATACATTCATGAACATTGTTCTCGACATGTCATCTGTAAAAGTGTCTCGTCTCTTCTGAGACGCATTCCGAGAAGTGATTTTCACTGTCGCGCTGTCTGACTGCCCGTATAGAGCTGTTTTGTTCGTCATTCTGGCGCATCAAGAGCCTTAATTTGTCGCACGGCGTACTGCGTATTGTTCTTTATTTTTGTTTATATCCCCCGAGACAGACATAATTGATTTCTACATGTTGCGTCGACAGTGGTTTCTTTATAGAATCGTCGATACGCAGCATGTTGTCCGGTATTTCATGACTGCATGCTTGTCGAGGTTCTTTTATGGCGTTCTGCAAATGCGGCGACGAGAGAGAGATAGAGAGAGAGAGAAATGGTTCAACACAAATTCGTCGACGGTGTATGCGATGCTTATAGGTAGCAACCTTTAGCGAATTTGTAGCGCTGCTTGTCTTTTTCCTTGGGTCGATTTGTCGCACTAAAGTGTTACTAGAGAGGAAGAGAGACAGCGAGAGAGGGCAAAAAGAATGAAGAGACGAGCCGATGCGATGCGTGGGCTTCGGGGAGACGACAGCAAGGAGGACGAAACAGTCCTTGAATGGAAGCTTTCGCGACTGATTACCGACAGAAGTGATGGCACGGTTCACCCTTAGTTTTTCCCTGAAGCATATTTTTTTGGGGTGGCGCCCGCTTCAAGATAAAGTGGTCTGTTATTGTAAAGGCTTGGCTAATTGTAAAATAAGAGGTCGTATATATAGTTCCGGATGAAAGCAACCTTGCTAAGGCACGTTTCCGGGCTATATATTTGGTTGGGGTTCATCATGTATATGGGTATAGTGCACCACGACAAGGACACAAAAAAGCGAGACACACAGAGACAAAACAACTTGTCGAGATGAGTATCAGTGTCCAATAAAATTTGCCTAGACTATCGGGCGTCTCATTGTGGACACATGTAACACGGAGACACACGTCAAGCACCATCTGTCTCAACAAATTACCCATAGTAACGCGACATTGTTAGAACGAGCGCATTTTGCAGAAATTCCGCTGTCGGCGTCAGTGGCGGCGAGCGAAAAAAGCAGTGTTGTCCGTAAGCGAAAATTCGATATAGTTGCCATTAAATAAATAAATAAATAAATAAATAAATAAATAAATATATTTGGGCCTTCTGCGTGGCGAGCAGGCATATTCTACAACAGAGCCACGCCCGGGCTTGAAATCGTTATAAATTATAATTAAAAAAACTATAATAATGTCCTGTGGGGAGAGGAGTCTCCTTGAGGCATGTAAGAATGTATTGTCTAGTAAAACCGTAAATCGCATCAGTGGTCAACAGACGTGAATTGCGCAATGAGGGAGGGGCTTATAGGTTCACTCATTGTTGCAGTCGCTCAACCATATTTAATCGTCTTCATCAGCTACAAAAGTTTCAATAAGGTGCGCAGCTGCGTAGGTAGTGTATATATGCTCGCGTCCTTGCCGATTCGCACAGGAACAATTGTGATGCACGGCGGGCGCCTCGCTGTTCTGTATACTTGCAATTCGCATTTCTGGATAGTGTGATACGGCGAATGTTAAAAGGCCAGACGTTAGTTTTCTTGCGGCACGGTTGCGGTGTCCTCCGAGAATCGAGGCCAAGCTACTCATTTAAGAAGGCGGTGCGCGTGGCACCCGATTGAGGCTATCGTGAAGCTCTGTGAAGCCAACTTTTTAAACTGGCAGGGCGTGAAAAAGACTTACCCCCGGATTCTAGAACGTCCCTTCACTCAAAGCTTCATCTTCACTTGAGAAAGCAGATGGGAGCGCCGTCTATAGGCACGGCAAGTCACTGCATATCAGCGATAATCTGCTGCGATTCTTGAGTAGCGCAGCATCATTTTCAGCCGAGCAGCGGCGCAGTGCTCAACTCTGTCAAGTGAAGGGTGAAAGTGAAGTCGAGGAGCGTTTCTGAATACGGGGGTAAGACCTGGTGCTGCTTCTTGTTCTCAGTTTCTTCATTTTTCAGTCGAGGTGGACCTTGTGTGACCTTCATTCACTCTCGTGTGACACGCGCGAACAATTAAGAAGCTATATACCGCGCGCACTCTTCCTCGTGCACTCCGTGACGGGGATGTCAGAAATGTCACGCGCTTCGACCGCGACACGTGTCGCACTTGAAACAACGAAGTAATTCTGAGAGCAGTCGTCTGACGTGTAGGGGGAAAAAATGCAGCATCGGGGGCTCTAGCGCGTCCTCAGAACAGCTGGCGCAATCAGCAGCCACGTGGAATACGTTGCACGCGCACACAATCGATAAATGGATCGTACCTATATAAACGTAATCAAATGTTGAGGCGAAAGCTTTAAACGCTTCGTCAAGTGCGAAAATCGACCGTCGGTGACGTCAGCAGAAGTAATGCAGAAAGTCGTCTTCCCTCGATAACGTCACAGATGGCAGCGATTCGCGATCTCATGACGTCACAAAGGCGTCACGGTGTCGTCGCGTAACGTGACGTCGCATGATGACGTAATCAAACAACGTCGCTCGGTCAAAGGCTGGCCGACCACGGAGGCTGCGTAAAGACCACGCGAAGTGCATTGAGCTTGCCAGTGCCTCCCATCTTGGAGGCAGTGTACAAAACCACACTACGTACAGAAAGCCTTGGGAGGGGGGCGGGTGAGCATCGACTTAGAAGAAAAGCAAGATGGCTTCCGCCTTCCAGTCGTCTTTGGCGAATGCGTAAGCGTGCGAGTGAGTTTTGTTAAACGTTCAAGCTGTACGGTTCGGTGACCATTCGCGCCATCACGGGACGATAACTAACGGCGCACATTTAACATACATGCACGCAAAACTATTATACCTTAAAGGGAAGATTATGTCGCAATAAAATAAAGTATACGCGGAATACGTACTATCCGCGTTGAATGAAACTCGGAACAGCGGCAAGCCTTCGCGATGGATATAGTGTGCGCCGTCCACTTATTACTATGATCAGGCACGCGCATATATGCGCACAGCTGCCGAACAGGACGGTAGGGTTGAGAGCTATAGGCTAGTTGGTCAGATACCATTTCAATATATGGTGTAGTAGCGCGCAGCTTCGACGGGGACGTAGAGGATGAGAAAACACGACACTCGCTGCACCCGCAACATATTTTATTTCAGAAGCAGCACTTCATATAGAACCTAAATCACTATAGTGACACAGAGAAGAACTATGAACATCGGAATCATTGCAAAAAAAAAAAAAAACCTTTTCAAGTGATAGTATACACGGCATATACCGTGTATACTATTATACCGTGTGTAGTGTATTCATGGCGTACCGTGTATATTATCGCTTGAAAAAGGTTTGTTTGTTTTTTTTTTTTGCAAAGATGCCGATGTGCACAGTTCTTCTCTGTGTCACTATAGGGATTTGGGTTTAACATGAAGTGCTGCTTCTGAAATAAAATTAGTTGCAAGTGTAGCGAGTGTCGTGCTGGCCGCACGCGAGTTGCGACGCGTGATTCTTTGACATTTAACATAATTGCTTTGTATTAATTGACATCTGACTAAATTGAGAGCGTAGGTTGCTCTCGGTTTGTCTTTTTTTTTTCCATTTTCTTCTGGCATAGAACTTGCTGAAAGTCAGCCCGATGGCAGCCAATGCAACTCGTTTTTTTTTAGTGCGACGCAGTTAACGCTTTTTTATTTTTTGGTTCGCTTGAGTTCATTGCATATCAGTATATCCTTTTTAGACCACATCGTACTTGCCCCTATATGACACATCGCAAAAAGGGACGGTGTATTGTGCCCTCCGAAAAAATGTGGTTTCATGCCGTGTAGACCGAACCTCTTGTAATAAGTTTATGCATAAATTTCGCCTTCGAGCTCGGAATTATTAAATAGAGCACGCGCGCTTCTTTGCCAAGCTTAAACATGCAGGTATATGCTTGCTGGGTTTGTGCCTTCGCTATGCTATAGAGTGAAATATTGCAGCTTAATTATTTTTGCTCTACTTTGGTTGTTGCAGGCAAGATAGTAGTTTTCTGGGGGCTATTTATTATTATTATTATTATTTATTATATGTGGGGTTTAGCGTCCCAAAACCACCAAATGATTATTAGAGACGCCGTAGTGGAGGGCTCCGGAAATTTAGAGCACCTGGGGTTCTTCAACGTGCACCCAAATCTGAGCACACGGGCCTACAGGGGGCTATTGATTACTTTCATTAGTAACTACCATTCGCTCAGAGAGGCGGGGGGGGGGGGCATTGAAAATAACATTTGCCTCCCCCCTCCTCCTTCCTCTGATGGGGAACCTTGGGCAGGCTTATGATTGTCCGTCTGGACTTTGCGATCTCTTCCTCATACGAATGGTCCTCTTTAGCGTCGACTTTTTACTTAGGTAGGCTGGAAGATTGGGAAGAATCGCGGAACAGCATCGCCTCGGAGAATGGGTCTACCACGAGACATATGCACACATCGTTTCCATCGATAATGCGCACATAGCCTCTGAGCACATGACGCAGCTCGATGTAGAGCTCGTGAACTGCGCTAGTGTCTCCCAGGAGTAAAGTGTGAAGTGTGGGATTGTGGTAGTTGGTAATCCACGATTAAACTTCTCAGCGCGAAAAATTTCAGACAACGAACACGAGAGACGAGGACGAGCGCAGACTTTCAACTGATTTATTACTACTAAGACGCACATATATATGTTACAGAAAAAAAGATGAAATCACATGCTTAAGCAAAAAAAAAAAACAAAAAAAACACAAAAGAAAAAGCAAAGAAGACTGCAATAAACCACGTGCTCACACCGGACACTAACGTGCCGAATTTAAATACGCCACTTCTTTTCAGATAAAGCTACAGACGGTTTGCTGATGCAGCTGCCTCGGGCGATTGCTGCAGCTTCGATTATAAGTCTTGTGCGCTCGCAATAGGGTGGGACGGGAGAACCTTTGCCTTTTCTAACAACGACTGGCACCCATATTCGGAACAAAGAACGGCAAAAAAAAAACCCGTCCCGTCCAGCAATTCTTACTTTCTGGCGATGTTCTGGAAGTCTTACATTAAGGCACCTGCCTGACTGACCTATACGTACTCTTCTCCACAAGACAGAGGCACACCATAAACAGTCCCTGTTGCGCACTCTACAGACGTTTTACGGGGCTTATTCTTTCAGTTGGCCCCGCCGCGGTGGTCTAGTGGCTAAGGTACTCGGCTGCTGACCCGCAGGTCGCGGGCTCGAATCCCGGCTGCGGCGGCTGCATTTCCGATGGAGGCGGAAATGTTGTATGCCCCGTGTGCTCTGATTTGGGCGCACGTTAAAGAACCCCAGGTGGTCGAAATTTCCGGAGCCTTCCACTACGGCGTCTCTCATAATCATGTGGTGTTTTTGGGACGTTAAACCCCGCATACCCAATCAATCAATTAATCTATCAGTTGTTCGTGGTGCTTCCTCGGACACATAACCTATAGACAATTTTATGCGGTGTGGAAAAGACCACCGACACGCCCGCTCTTTGGCCTATCTTCTTGAGTTTATGGGAGATAACCATGTAGATACGGTATCACCGCCACCCTCTTAGAAGTCGTTTCTTGTAAGCCTGTCTGCCCTGACAGGTTCTTTTCGCATTCTTTGCGCCTGTTCTGATTCTTTGAGATGCCAAACAACGACACTTCACGTATGCACGTAGTCTGTTTGGCACCGCTTTCGCGGTGTTGCGACGTGGATCAGGCACTGAAAGGCACACAGATTTGATGCATGCTGCATACGGCTAATCTCTGCCGAAAAAAAAAAAAAATCTTGGCGCCACAACGTCTACCGCAATGAATACACGTGGCTTGACAACTGCTGTTCTGGAAGAGCTGGCTGGCTTTTTCAGGCGTAGCTCCTCCAAAGTTTTGATGACGACGATGCCAGTGCCGCCGCCCGGGCGAAGAGAGAACACACAAATTGGCAATGTTTTTAGAGCCATCCCAACACATAACCTCCGCCGGAGAGTGAGCCTACTGCGCTCTTCTATAGACTGTATTACGGATATGGGTTTCCCTGTCGCCACGTTGGGCTCGTTTTTGCCTTGTGTATTTAGTAACTATACGGACAGTGTTAGGGCAGACGCATAGGCATGAATACGGTTGGGTTGCTGCGTAATATGTTTCGTGTCCTTGTTGATTCACGTCAAGATATTATAAGTGAGAGAACGGCTAAAAAGCCCACGATGGGGGCGCCCAGGTGTCTTACGAAAAATAGTATATATAGTACACCGTATCCAGGCCGTGGCGGCGGCACTTTCCATGGAGGCAACCATGCTAGAAGCCCGTACACTTAGATTGAGGTGCACGTACGTCAAAGAACACGAGGTTCTCGCATTCTAGCGCTGCGTGATTGGTCGAGCTCGTTGGCTTCATGGATAGTTCGAGTTATGGAATTATCCTATTTTCCGAGTTAACGAGGCTTGACATAAATAGCTTTTACCCACACACACCGAGAAAGAGAGAGAGAGATGTTGGTTAGAAATGTGCGATAAGACAGTTCCTAATTTTATATCTGTTGATTGTTAGTGTTTCTGTGATTACTACAGATACCAGCGAAATACGAAAAAAATTCCACGTTACATGTTCGGCCACTACCAACACAACGCTGCAGCGCAGTGTTGGCCTGGTACTCGCAATCTGCTACGAGGGAGACGTTCGGTGGATTTCGGGGCTGACGATTGTCCCTTCCGCGATGTCCTCTCTTCGACGACCGCTCGTTAATCGGTGCCCCGTCCACGGACTTCTCTAACCGTCTCGCAATCGTTCACTTTTCTCTCAATATCTATACTTGTCTCGTATGATCCCTTTTTATTCCATCCCGTGTGAGCTCAGGTGTCGCACTCTGATGAAGACAGTTGCGGGTCTCACTTTTCTTTTCATTTTTTTTTCTTTTTTAAAAGCCATTACCCCCACACCCCTTTCTGCCACGTACTTCCTTGTCTCTTTCTGGCTTACTCTACGAGTAGAAATTAGGCGCCTTCTTCCTCTTCTAAGGCTCTCAGGAATTGTCGATTGCTTTTCAGCACGTGCAAACACGCTGCTCGCATCGCTGCCTGGTCACGTGGCCGGCGCGCGTTTTGTGCAAGCCGCCCGCGGCGACGGCGGCCCGACGCTTCCGTTATTCGGTCGCCGTTAAATCACCGCGTTGCCGACGTATCCTCGTATGTGTGTGTGTGTATGCGTGTGCATACAATCTTCAAGGAACGCGGAGGGAGTCCCTCGCTGCACGCGACGAGGCCTTGACACGCTATACGCTGCCTTAATAAACGGCGACTCTCGCCTTCAGACATCCCCGTCCCACACGCGTCCCCCAGACAGCTGTGCAGCGGCGTCGCGATGGATGCTCCTCGCTGGCATGCGTACAGGGATTCCTCGCAGAGAAAGCGTGCGTATATATACAGTTGAGGGGGAAGGGCGTGCTTGGAACGAGGAAGCGGGAAAGCAGAGTTGCCGCCGACGCTGGCGCTGCATCACGATGCAGGCCACCGGCGCACTGAATCCGGCCACCGCTTGTTGTTATTATACGCTTCTTTGCCTCTATCTTTATAGTACGTATAACTGTACACCCTCTCACGCTCGGGACCGCCCGCTGTTGCAGTGAGGGCGCACCGTTCGCTTCTCCATTGTTGCGTCCGCGTTATCAACTATGTTCCCTCACCGCTCGCGTCTATACGTACTAGCCTGGCACGGTTCGGTATACGGGAAAGGTCGCTGTTCGGTTCTTTCTCGTGGGAGCCGCTTGCGGATTTGGTGCATTACGTGGCCGCTCTGCATGCGCGCACGAGAATTCGCGGCTTGCGTGTGTCTAGTTTCTTCCAACCTTGCCGCAGGGTTCGATTCACGCTCATTGTGGTGTACGCCGTCGTTAGGAAACAGAATAAGTCGGGGGATCAGCGTACGCGTACCAATCTATAGTAAGCTGCTGCATGTAACATGTTTCTCATTTCTAAAGATCCACCGTGGTGAATTATTGTCTGAATGACGTTCAGTTGCTGGGGCGCGTGATGGCGCTTTTGATTCCTGATAGAGGTGGTCTCACTTTGGTAAGGGCGAAAGTTAAATTCGGTCGTGAGGAGGAGTGCCAAAGGCAGTCAAAATAGCTTCTGGCCCTCCGCTTGTTGAAAAGTCCTCCGTGGATGCAAGTTCGCTTTGAATGTGTGACCGTTTTTGCCGACACTCGCATGTGAAATTTCGCGGAAGACAAATTGTGAGCGTAGCCTGATTTTTAACACTCTCCGTTTCCGAGATAACTGAACGTGACTAAACGTTATTTCGATAAGTCGTCCTTCGGGTAAAATTAAGAATAACATTCTAACGGCTTTTCAAAGGTTCGAGTCGCCGAATTGCGTTCCGGTGCTTTCAATAACCAGTAATTGTAATTTTTAGTTTTATCTTTGGTCATTATGAAGGCGAGAATGCTTGAGGCCCATAGGGTTAGATTTAGGTGCTCGTTAATTAAGGAACCCCAGGAGGTCGAAATTTCTGAAGCCCTGCACTACGGTGTCTCTCATAAATATATCGATGTTTTGGGGTGCTAAACGACAACAATTATTGTTAACATTAGCCTAAGTCATAATCATAGTAATATTAGCGGCTGTATGACTTCGTACATTTTTGAAGTGTCCTTCCTGTTATGATGCTAAGTGAGGGGTTCGTGCAAGCTCGCTTTCCCCCATAAAGCTCTTCAGTGTGGGAAAGCCAGCTTCTAAGGCACTTGTTACACGTACGCGCAGACACTGTATCGCGTCAAGCACTCAAGTGGTTGTCTTCAAATTTTAAGACAGGTGGAGTGAATTCAGTGGCTAGTTTTTGTAGATTACGTGTCTTAATGAGGGAAAGAGAGAAAGAGAAAAAGGCCGTCATTTCTGAGCTTTTGCCGTTTTTGGCAGTAGGCATAAATTTGGAAGCGTACTGCACACGTTTACCATGAATGCTTGTACGTACGGCAGCATTCGTCTACTTCCCCGCTACGTTTTTTTTTTTATTTCCCAGTTTGCCACACGAAGCGCACAACCACTCACTCCCGTGGAAGCTGCTTTGGTTCGTTTTGGCTCGCCGCTGTTCTTCCCGTCTGCTACTCCGTGCAAATGCGCCTATTCCGTTATTTTTGTTTTGTTCTTCGTTAACTAGGTTTCTTTTTGTTCGCTCCTGAAATGCGGCGACAGCTAAGTGCGTTTTCACGCCTGCGCGCGTCTCCTTTCAAAGTGCGCGTATTTGCAACAGCGTGCTGTCCCCTCTCTATACTTATGGGTCCTCTATTCGGGGGCTCTATCTTTGGGCTTTCAAAACGAAAAAAAAAGTGCCACAACATACAAATGGAGTAGATGTCGAAGGAAGAAGAAGAAAGAGAACTCTCGACAGGAAGAGGAATTGTGGGACATATACAGAAAACCGACGAGCGGTGGCTTTCGAGTTCGGTGCGTGCCATTTGTGCTCCTTTTTTTTTTCCTTTCTCGGGCCCTTGGCGTCCTCGCATTCCTGACGTGCCCTGCGAGCGAACGGCGATATGAGGGAGCCCCGATACTTTTCGCGATGGCTCGCTGACGTTCGGATCCCGAAAGGACGGCTTTAGGGGCGACGCGGATAGATTGGAGTGGCGCTTGCACTGTGCGCCAGACGACCAAGCAAGGAAGCAGCTTCCTATTTTTGTTATTTGAAGATTTATATTCGGGACGTTTGAATGAAAGGGGAAAAAAGTACGACGTTCTGTTCCCCGAAGCTGTTGTTCCCTAAAAGCAAACTGTTATAGCGCCCCCAAGCTTGATATAGCGCGTACACCTTATAAGGAGCCTTCATGGAAGGGGCGCGCATATATACACCCCCTATAGTATACGCAGGCTGGGAAAAATTTCGTAAACATTGTACTTGTGCGCGTATCCGGGCTTGTTTTACCGTTTGCGCGAGGGTTGCGAGAATTGTTTCGAGGCATAACTTATAAATATTGTGACAATGCATACTATGCTGCATGGGAAATTTCATAGCTCCCCGCCGCGGTGGTCTAGTGGCTAAGGTATCCGGCTGCTGGCCCGCAGGTCGCGGGATCGAATCCCGGCTGCGGCGGCTACATTTCCGGTGGAGGCGGAAATGTTGTAGGCCCGTGTGCGCGGATTTTGGTGCACGTTAAATAACCCCAGGTGGTCGAAATTCCCGGAGCCCTCCACTACGGCGTCTCTCGTAATCATATGGTGGTTTTAATAGGTACGCGAAACCCGACATATCAATAAATCAATTAGTCGGTGCTAACGACTGCTGGTAGTTTTCAAGTGAATGCCGTACTTGAGATCGCGCGACTGACTGGGCCCTTTTGTTAAACCTGTGTTACCTTCGAGGTCGGGCCACATTTTTTTTACAGAAATTGGATGTGTTGTCCCGTTAGCGAATACGCGTTGAATAGCTCTTGGGATGTCTTTGTCTTCGAAAAATGGCATCCGTTTGCCGTTTCGTGCTTATATATGCGGTGACAGTGTGTTACGTAAATTTACAATTTTAATGGGTATATATGGACGATGCGCCAAGAACTATAGCTATTGTTGTTGCTGAGCACGAAAACAGTCGCTATGGGGACAACGTAAACCTATGACTTATAGCAGGGCGGACATGATCCTGATTTTTTTTTCTTTCCTCGGTGCAGTGCTTTTGTCATCTCGTTATCTTCGCGTTTTCAGCGCTGTTTTTTTCTGCACAAGTTGTGTAATGAAGCAAGCAACTCAGCTAAGCACGCTATGTGCCACAGAAAACGCATCAACGATCGTGTTCTAGACGTGCAAGAGAGCACGCGATTCATGGGCGTCGTAATAGATTAGTCCTTCTCTCTCTCATCTTCGCCTCGCCAGTGGTTGAGAGCTTTTTCTCGCACACTCGTCGCGTGACGCTCGTTGGCGGCAACATCCACTGCCGGAATCACGCTACGTTGAATCGATCGTCAAGTACGTGTGCTCTTTTGCAATAACAGGAGTCTATACACGAGATGAAACGATCTCGGCTTCGTCTTTCTCATCAAGAACGTATTTCCGCGTGAGTCGGTTTTGTAGTTTTGTTTTTAATTTCGCGATGTTGCCAGGTTCCGGCTCCGAAACATTCGGCTTTAGAAATTTAGCGCCAAGTCGCCCAGTGACAGTCACGACGAGAGTTTTGTCGTTCTTTGTTTTTGGCTGTCCGTGGACGGTTTTGAGTTACCTTCCGCCTTGAGTTACCTTCCGCACACGCTGGCGATTGAGCGATCGGGATATGAGAGGGGAACACAACGAAACCAACACTTTATAAAATCTGTTTCGTGCTTAGGCCATGCAGGATACTGGAATTTCAGCTCCAAGACTCCAGACAAAACTAAAAATTAGTCGTGGAAGCCACTAAAAGATCTTATTAACGCTACCGGAAACTATTTCGTACTCCGCGCGCGCTTGTTTTATGTGTGCACACGCTTCGAAAGCCTGCTCTAGTACGAATGCTTGAAACGGTGACGCGTCAATAATTTTTTTTTCGCCGTACTTATCTTTCACGCGACACACGCAGCGCGAGGTGGAGGCTCTTCTTCTTACGATCGATTTCTTCCATTGACTGATTACGTATGCAACCTCTCCGCACAGGTGCCGCTTGGACGCGTCTCGTTCTTCCGGCCTTGGCGCGTATAACACAACAGCGGGCTCTGCTCGCTCCGTTTATCACGCGCATCCGCGCGTACACCAAAGCCTCTCTACATGCCCGGCTGAATGAATTTTTTCTTCGCACCGGTGGCTGGGCTTACGAAATATGTTGGGAGGAGGCGGCTTAGCTTCCAGTGGCGCGCAACTGATTGCGAGTCTTCACGTGGGTGCAGCTATAGCCAGTCTCTCTCTCCCGAGCGTGACATTCGAGGACAAGCGACCGAGGTGGACGCATTTGGGAAGGCGGCGGTGGTGCGGTTGCTGAAGCGTAATATGGCGAGTTGCCTGTATGACGGCAGAACAGCTCGAAAAACGAAGGCGCAGAAAGAACAGACGGGACGAAGCGCTGCCGCGAAACCACGTGAACATGCTCATTCCCAGACTGCCATGAAGATTAGAAAAGCTTTGAATGAAGCGCTTCATCCTATAGGCTACCCACATGACAGGGTGAATGGTGGTGTTCTCGCATGGGCACTGAACAATTCAGAAGGGACGTAATACGAATCTTCAAAGTTTTTAAACTGACCTTGCATGTGGCTGGTGGGAAGTGATACGCATGCTTATCGGCGCGTTGTGTGCGTAAGGTGAAGGGGGGGGGGGATAGATGGCACGCCGTACGCGCAGGATAGCTCGCGGGTAGCCGGCATGTGAATTTAATGTATCGCAATGGGTGCGCCCAGTTGTTGTTCGCTTGTCCAAGCTTTGCTGTTAAGAACAACCATGCTTTCAACATGCCCTGAAAGGAGGAAACTTGCATATCTCGCAAGGCTCTAGATCTGCGTGCAACCTGCTGCAGCTCCTCCGATGGTGGGTCCTTCCTACAAAGAGGTGTGTTACTGTTTGAAATTTTAGCCATTTTTGATTCAACGGGAAGCGGACGAGCACGAAAAGACCAAGCGATGATACGACGCGGACGAGCGCTGACCGTGTTCGTCCGTGTCATCTTATATTGTGTCCATCTTTTCGTGCCCGCCCGTTTCGCGCTGAATCGAAAATGGCTAAAGAAAGATAATGAGTCAACTCACTCAAACCGGAGTCGTCAATGTTTGTAAACTGGGAAGTAAGACTCGAATGATACCCTATTCGACTCGGCGTTTCTGCCGACCCATAGATATAAGCTTCCCGGGAAACTGTAGTTCGTATTCCCATATGGAATGCTTGGACGTCTCCGCACTATACGCATCCCCATCGTTGCCATGTCCGTGCCGTCTATAGTTGCCCCTTATCTGGCTGGCATGGCGCGCCCGCTGCCGGTTCTGCTCTTCCTCGTGCCAGCGCCCTTCTCGAGGCGGAGCAGCGCCCGTTATCTTGCACTTGGGCGCTGCGGCAGTATATGTATATACACGTGAACGGAGGTGACCAGCCCGCAGCGGGCGACGCGAGAGAGCTGTAATCCTCCGGAACGTCAAGGCTGCAGATGCCCGAGCAATCTGGGTTTGGCTGCTGGGTTTCGGGTAGAGAGTAGCGAACTCGTTGGAGACTCGTAGCGTCGCAGCCGCAGAAGTCGCCTGTATGCACAGGTCGGTGAAATCGCTCGTGAGTCGACTCACTCAGATCGAGCCGTGAGTTTGTGTCTGAGTGAGCCCGGGTGAATAATATTTGGGTGAGTTTGAGCCCGGTGGAAGAGAATTTTCGTTAGTGTGAGACCGTTCGGCTGAGGAAAATTTCGGTGAGTGTGAGCCCGATTGAGTCGAAGCCCAAGGCATGTTCCTCGACTGAGTGAGAGACAGTGGCGTAACTAGGGGGGGGCAAGGGGGTACAAGTGCCCCGGGCGCCACTAGGGAGGGGGCGCCAAGCCGAGTCCTCGGGTTGGCGCCCCCTGGAAAGGTTGTCAATGTTTTTTTCCGTAAAACCGCCTGGAAGGGGGGAGGGGCGAGGTTGTAATGTACGACTGGAAGTGGGGATGGTGGTGAAGGAAAGGGTTGCCGCAATGGCTTTTGCATCGGGAAAAGGATCCTCTATTTTCATTTTGCTGCGCTACCTCCGTGCCTTCCCATGACCCTCGGCTAAGCTTTGTTTTGTGCTCCGCAGCACTGGGTTAGATGAGTTTCAGCGAACCCCACCAGCCTCCCAAACCACTTACTGAAAGCTTCCCTGAAACCAACCACGTACGTAAACAAAATAAAATAAAAAAGTTCGAATGCACCTTTTTTGAGTAAGAACAGAAAACTCCAACGAAATAGCCGATCGTCCAACGACTAATCGTCCACGCAGCGGCGGAAGGAAGGGCGAATATAATCCGTGACCTCGGCACCAAAGGCTAAACAAAGGCGTTTATTCGCAGAGTTCTCTGGAGGAAAGACGGAGAAAGCGTGACACGACGGCGACGTTTGTTGATTCCCTGCATCGCGGGCGCCAGCAAAGCAATAGAAGGGCGGGGGTCAACGTTTCCCACATGCCATCCACCGCCATGGGCAGGTTCATCCTTTGGCCCAAAGAACACGCACCTGCGAAAAAAGCGCAGAGCGTAGTGTACCCGACAGCATGTGCCGACTGCCCCGCTTCGTACGTTGGAGAAACCAAGAACTTCCCTGAAAGAATGCGGCCGCACAAGGATGACCTCCATCAATGGAACAGCGAACGGAGCGAAACGGCAGAACACTCCGACCAGTTTAACCCCCATACCAGACCCGAGGGCGCGGTGTCTAGCTGGTTGCTTTGTTTTGTACTCACCCTGCATTCCTTGGGATGCACAAATAGCGCGAAAGCTTAGGTACGAGAAACTTGGGCCTGGGAAGCGCCCGTGCCGTCAAGATTTTTGCAGTGTGGACTGGAAGAGAACAATGACGGGTAAGGGACTTCCGGAAGTTTGAATAAAAAAAGAAAAATACTATACAAAAACGCGGGCGTAGCTCATCGAAATCAGAACTGGTGGCCCTTGGCCTCCGAAATGGCCCGCCGCGCGCCAGTAGGCAATCGCGGAAGCCTACATTAGCGCTTTTAATGGGGGGGGGGGGGCTGTAGTAATAATTATTATTAATAATAATATTATTATTATTAATAATAATAATATTATTATTAATAGGAGCTGTAGTAATAATTATTATTAATAATAATATTATTATTATTAATAATAATAATAATATTATTATTATTATTATTATTAATAATAATAATAATAATAACAAACATTATCACGGGCATAATGAGGGGCGCGGAAATATATTTGCCCTGGGCGCCGTCCTATCTAGTTACGCCACTGGTGAGAGAGTTCCATATTTTTGCCGCCGAGCTATGCCTGTAATGTTGGGGGAATTCTGGTTTGAACTAAATGCTCCAGTGTGCATGGGGCGTACAGCACGCGCTATCAAAGCGATCTGTACGATTTAGAAGGAAGAGGTGCCCAGCATTTGAACTGTACCAGGTCTCGACGAGTTTTGGATTTGGGCGTGTCACGGAATATAGTTGTATATATCGACACCACAGCAAAAAGTGAGCGCAATAAACTGTTGGCTGGTACACTGACTTCTTATCTTTTTCATGCTGTAACGGTGAACAATACAGGTTAAATGAAGTTGGAAGTCTGATTTTCGGCCGTGGGTGGCGCATTTCGAAGAGATGGAATGCGAAAATGTTTCGGAGACTGCTATTTTTTTTTCTACGGTAATGTAAAAAGCGGGACGAGTCGGTACTGGTTCACGATGTTGAATATTGTTACATTTTTTTACTTTTCTTTTTCAGCGTTTTCGGCGCCGTTGTATATACTTTCCATTCGTATGGGATTAAAACAACTTGCAGGTCAGCGCTCATCTTGTCTCTTTTCCGTTGCGCTGTTCAGCATCGTTGAACGGTTTTGGTTTTTTTTTTTTGCAGTGCTGAAAGGTCGATAGGCTCAGGTGGGGTCTCTCTTTATAAGCGTTTGTGCCCGCGATGACCTTGCGCATACCTGGGAAATGATTGTGGCCGAAGAGCGCTTGATGTTTGCGGTGGTCGTTTCTGAATCACCACTGCGAAGCGAGCCGCGATCTTATAATGATAATTTCGTTCGAGACGATAACGCCGTCGGGGTCAATGTCGGTGTACGCAGCCGTTACACTGCTCTTCCTTGTTCAAGTGGCCAATGTATCTTGTGGGTGTTTTCTTTTTCTTTCGATATTGTAGACTTTTATTCTTTCTGACAAGTTTTCTAGCATAGAGCTCCGCCGAAGGTTTGCCCTTTTCAGAGGTCGGGGCTCTAGGGAATACTGCTAAAGGAAGAGAAAAAAAGAAAGAAAGGAAGATAGTTCGATGTGCATATCTGTATAATGTCCTTCATAGATCACTCTGTGTCTTCGGAATGCGTATTACTATATATACGAGAAAAAAAAAACACTCACCGCACAACAAACAACAACAACAACAAACGAGCATTGTTTGACAATTGGCAATTACCATCGCTTCTTTGGCGGGTCACGAAGTCTGTCTTCAGTGGCTACCGAGCCACGAAGGAGTGTTCGGAAACGAGATTGCAGACAGGCACTGCAGCGCACAAAAAGGAGTCTCTTGAAACCATGCAGTGACCGTACTCAAGCGAAAAGCAAGAGTGTTCTTTCCGAAGTGCTCCACAAATTGTTCATGGATGTTTCATGACCATACGGTGTCTTCATTCTCGTATCAAATGTATCCGTTTCATCGATTATTTGCTTAATTCCTGCATCGTCTACGATTAGGTGTTTCACATATGCACCGTTCCATTTCTTGTGCCGTATCAAAAGAACGTCCTCAGAGTGCGACCACTATGATCATCCCGATGCCTCGGAGGAGCGTTGTAGCATGTCACTATTGAGAATGCCCGCAATACAAAGAATGACGCGCTAAAGTGAGTGATCGATTGAACAGGGTACACCGAAGATAACTTAGCAAAATGCTTGGACCGCAGCCACATCCTGATTATCGAAGACGCACAATGAGTACTCTTTGTGATTTTTGAAGGGACACATATTTAATGAACAACTTATAGTTAATGAACAGTTTGTAGTTAATATTATTGCTCCATTTATTAGTGTCGTATGTATGAACATAGCTCATCGTCACGATATACGTAAGGCCACACAAAATATTATCAGCACCGACTCTATCCGCAATGGGACCACGCTGTATGAACTGCGTGGTCACACTGCCACTAATATATTGATAAACACTACTGATGCTTTAATCGCCACATATTATATATGTATACAGGGGGAGGGGGTCAAAAGTTCCAAAGCTACGCTGCCATAGGAATACATGGGATGGTGGCCAAAGAACCTTCGACCCCCCCCCCCCCCCTCCGTGCATATTGTTTAGTCTTTCATTCTTCCTGATTTTTTTCTTGTCTTTGTGGGTTAGTCAATACTTCTACCGCAATGATTGATTATTCGGCGCTAACGTAAAAATGCCGGTTTTTTCCCGCTTCTTTTATTATTATTATTATTATTATTATTATTATTATTATTATTATTATTATTATTATTATTATTATTATTATTGCTAGATCGGCAACAGCGATGAAGAAACATTCAAATTCGATGAAGAAACGCACGCAAGCAAGCACAACAACGCTTGCTTGCGTGCGGAAAGTATGATTGAGAGTAACGAGTCATGTGCACTAGTGCGAAAATCGATCGCACAGCTTCGAGCATAATATGGCTGATGAAATAAATAAAAAAAAGGTTTTTAGGTAAAAAAAAAAAAGTACCGCAGCCGGCAGGATTCGAACCTGCGCGGGAAGATCCCAATGGATTTCAAGTCCATCGCCTTAACCACTCGGCCACGACTGCGCGCGTCGGCGGCGGCAGAAACATAACGGTGTGCAGTGACGCGGCCGCCTTCCCTCGCACCTCCTCCGCTCCCAGATTTCTTTTGTCGGCATCGCGACGAAAGAAGGAGGGAGGAGGAGGAGGAAAACACCTGTCGGGCAGCCGCTCCTCCTCGCGCCAGAGACTTCCACATGCGCTCAACAGGTGGGGATACGCGCGCCGCGCGCGTTTCCTCTGAGAGTTGCAAGTTGCTCGAGTCGCACGTTTCGGGGGCCATTGTTTGGTGGCACGGGCTTTTCGTCGTCCGCGGCCGCACCTCTCAAAGTTCAATAGTCACGGTCTCCTATTTCACGCACTTCTCGGTAACTACACCGACGAATCTTAAGAAAGTTGTCTCACGTAGACAAAATATCCAAACTCGAGTGAGTGCAACAATGCTGCTTCTTTTTAGATCGCGATTTTTTTTCGAAGGCGAGTGAGTGAGAGAGAGGGGGCGAAATAGATTGAGAGTAGAGTGATCTTGTTCACAACGGAGCGCTGTGCATAAGCTTTATCCCACTCGGATGTATTATTAGGTGCTACTCTTACAATATATATATATATACATATATATAGCTTGAAATAACTATTTTACCTACAGCGAACTTGACCTTGTTTGTGCTAATCGATTTTGACGGGCCACTTTTCCTTATCTATGTTCCACGAAGAGTGCTTCAAAACTAGATTACCTCCTAGTTTGACGGTTTCTGCAGAGGGCGCCTATAACTGACTAACGACGCATTATGCGTCGTTCTCAAATTCAGCGTTAACATGCGATTGGGACGTTTGCATTTTATTCCTTTGTGAACACCGCAACAAGTGCTTGTAAACTGTAAAATCAATATGCAAGACCTTTCCGTTCTAGGCGCTCGCCACCTTATGTGAACATATAAAACAATAGAGACTCAAAGAATATTTTTCATTTTGCTACGCAAATTATGCTTTAAATTCTTGTCTGAAGTGTAAAAATAAGCAAATAGAGCCTCCCCCCCCCACCCCTACCCCCCCCCCCCCAAAAAAAAAGAAACGAAAAATATTCTGGTTACTTCCCTGAAATAGAGTAAAATAGGTACTGGGGTTGATTCACAAATGTATTTGTGCGTCGTGCATGTATTTGAGTGGTTGCGTTGTGTCGCTGCTTGCCACGAGATAAAGCTCGCTCTAGTAGTTAAGGTCGTATGCTCGTGTTCTACCTGCTGCGAGCGATTTTTCGTCGATATTTTTCATCGCATTTTTGCAGAACTTCAGGTAAAGGGGCCCCGAAACACTTTTTTGAATAACCATGGAACTAATTCACTGGAAAAGCGCATTACCTCACAAATTGAACGCCACAAAAATTTTTAAGAATCCCTCCAGTACGTTACAAATATTTGTCACACGCTGCAATCGCATTCTCTCTTCTCTCGTCCCGACGAAAGCGCTGGAAGCTAAGTGGAGAGGGATGGGAGGGACAAACAAAAAACGTCACTGGTGCCTCGGGACCTTGAGCGCTTTTTTCTTCGAATGCGCGGCTTTTTCAGTGCGATCGCGCGCGCACGCGTGTATAGTTATATGCTACCTTTGGGTAGCAGAGTTGAGCTGCTGTTTTCCGGGCGCCGCTCACTCGGCTTCTGACGATTTCAGCAACGCTATTGGTTGCGCGCCATCACGTAGTTATGGGTGGTTCAGATGCACTGCGGAGAAGCCAACACTATACGCAGACGACGCCGATGATCCGCAGATTTCGGGCAGCTCAAGCGCGGTTGAAATCTGGTGTTCTCGCGTTCTCACCACGCTCCTTCACGAATCGGTACTGTAGCCATGTTGCCTGTCGGTCGCGATAAATGTGGTAGGAAGGGCATTCTATGTTGAACTGTACTACGTAAAGCCCATGGGGTTAGACGCATCTAGAGCACATAGAGTAACTCTACACGCGTGTAGAGTTACTGTATATGCTACAGTAACTCTACACGCGTGGCCAAGTGACTGCCTCTCGCGGCAACCTCTGTAACAACCGAGCGCGCCATGTTCAAATCAGCCAATGACTGACAGATGGGCTTACTACGAGTGATTTTCGGGCTTATTCCGTGATTTGTCGAGAGAAGAGAAACATATTTTAAGCCGAATTTGATAATTATTTGTGAATTCCTGACCGCGCTATAATATTTGGCTCGCATGTTGTCGGGAGCCTCTACTACCGATTGGCGGCGTTTCTGACCATTCTCAAAAAGTGTTGCAGGTCCCCCTCTAAGAAAAACGCAAATATGAAGTATTCTTTACTCAAGTACGCCCTCTCCTGTATAGGCCTGTAAAGGCCCACATTATTGAATGAATGAATGAATGAATGAACGAATGAATGGACGTTTTCTATGATTTTATTGGCTTTGTTATGTATTGCTTTCATGTGGTTGCGTCTAAGGAAGGGTGGTCGACTGGATCAGTTTCGATCCATTCATTCTTACACGGCACAAAAAGTCGCGCCGACAGCGGTCTTATTTAGGGGGGCTCGAATCTTCGGGACAGTCTAGAGCGATAAGCAAGCGTGTTGAAATGGCGCTAGCACTTCATCTAAACTAAACCAGCGTTCCCCCCTCACCAATATGAGATGCGACTCCACGTTGCACGCCCAAGACAAAATCCCGCCGATGCTCGTGGGCAAATGCGATGTGGTTTAAAAGATGATGTTGCGGGGTCGCGGCTAGTTGTGGCCATCTCTATGCGGGGTGGTGCGAAGTAGAGGACGACGACGTGTTTGGCGTTCAAAAATACACAACGGCTGTGCCATCTTGACTGCTGGACTATTTTTCTATACTCTAAAGTAGTAAATACATTCGCAACAATATAGTGAATTTGGGAACAACTCAAGCGCACCTAAATAAAAAAAACATCAACTGCGTTGCACCAAAATAAAGAAAATAAATAAATAAATAAATAAATAAATAAATAAATAAATAAATAAATAAAGGCATGTGTTCGCGTTGGCTTCCACCGGGCTGACTTTCAGCAAATTCTGTCGCAAAAAAAATGGAAAAAAGACTACCCGAGAGTAACACACGCTGTCAATATAGTCAGATGGCAATCAATACGAGCAATTGAGATTAATTGAGAATATCAAAGAATCGCGTGCCGCAACTCTCGTGCGCGCGAGCGGCCAGGTGTGACGTGTTGGGCCTGGGCATCCATCACGGGACGTGAAGCTCCTAGTCTTTCTTTTTTTAGAGTCGAAGCTTCTCATGCCGTGGGTCGTGCGTCCGCGATGTATGTAGGCGTAGTCGTCGTCGTAGCTGTAGTAAATAGCCACCTCTCGTTTAGTCCTTGGAATTTCCGTTGGATGACTGTAACTCTATATGATGAATTTATAATGAAAACATGTGAGATGGCGGTACTTCTAGTGTTCACTAAATGGACGGACGGGCGGACGAACAGACAAGCAGACGGGTGGACGGACGGACGCGCGGGCAGACAGACAGGTGCATGGACGGACGAACGGACAAACGCACGGACGGACTGACGGAGGCTTCGCTCCACTCATCATCTTCTGACCGTGGATACGCTGTGATTCTTTTAACTGAATCCTGTCCGCGGCAGCTGTGTTAGAGAGGAAAATGCTTGAGGCCCTGTACTTATAAGGATAGGTGCACGTCCAAGAACGGGCCAGGTATAGTCTGGAATTTACGGAGCCCTCCACTATACAGCGTCTCTCATGATCATTTCGTGGCTAAGGAGAGTTTTAGTTTGCTGCGCGCTACGGCCAAGCAACGCGCGAGAGCAAGAGTGCGCATGCGCTGACCCTGAGATGGATGCGCGCGTTTGCGCACGCAGGAGGTGCGCACGCTAGGTCTCGACGATTACCTCGCGCCCGCTACGGCCGTTGCGTACTTTGCGGGCGGCTCTCGCGAGATCTGGAGCTGCCGAGACCAAAACAAAGTGGTCGTGGCAGCGAACGAAGTCCGTGTGAATTTCGATGGATCTGGACCTTAAGTGAGTAACCTGAAGCCAATTGGCGAACATGTGCAGCGGATTGATATCACTGCTAAGGCGGAGCACAACGTTGGACCACCGGACAACGTCGTTTACGAAGCAGGAACCCAATAGTGACGTGATGCACCATTTGTGTATTGCGAAATAAGGCGTGGTGTATGTGATCCATTTGAATTGTGGTGGTTGCTACTTTTGTCTAACGGGAAGATGTCTGAATGATCGCCTGCCAAAGCATTCCAAGTGTTAGCAAGTAAATGTTAGTTCTAGTCACGCATTTAGCGTGCATGTGAATGGACGTCAGTTTTTTACGAAACTTGGGTGACTGTTCTCGCACACGGTGCCCTCATTATTGTGCAAGCAGCTTTCATGGTGCACGCCAAGGAGGACACGTGAGGACGCCGTCGCGAACGGCGCAGGACATTTTTATATTTGGCGTTTAGCAACCCCAGTTTGGTTCTCTTTTTTCTTGTTCTTGTTTTTTTGTCTCGCGACTCTTAGAAAATGTCTGTAGCAAAGAATCAATCTTTTAAATTGGCAGTATGCGATCGTCTTCGCCGTCTCTGTCCCTCATGCTGCTAGTTGACCTATAGTGTCAACACCCCAAACCTCTACTCTGATCCTCGGAGACGATCGGCATGTCTCGTGCGTTGACTTGTGCGTTGCGTCGTAAAATATCGGTTAATTTGTTACTGCCTTTTCCTTCGACACGAAATGGCATGAAGCGACACTGCAAGGCGAGCCGGTTGGCGTGCAACACACGTTTCAGATGTTGTGCATGGTAAACTAATGCTGTAGGAGGCAGCCTTAAACGGATAGCGTACGCAGCGCGCAGCACGTGGCGGACGTAGAGCCTTGCGTGCACTAAACTGAAATTCTCTGATAATAATAACCGACGCCACTGGTCACTTTTCACGTTTGGCCAGGCATGTAAAAAAATTAAAGAAACGGACGTGCCCTCAGAAGCTGCAGGCGAGTGCGTATTCTTCTTTTTTCGGGAGCCGCAGGGAAAACCGCGCGCTCGTGTCCTCGTTAATTGTCGCCGCACGCTTACGGTCATGGAACGCGCTCGATCCGTCGCCGAAGCGCCTGTGATGGACGCAAAGGAGGACTTGCGCACTTACCCAGAGTGAAGTTTTTTTTTTTCCTTATCTTCTGCGCGATCCTGTCCACGCCTTGACAAGGGCGTTCCTCCCGCCTGTCGTCGCCGCGAGAGACTGACGTCTCGTCTGGCCTGCTTCCATTTTTTCGCCGATGCCGGCTCGCTGTATACATCGGCCCTGCTTTGTGACGGACGCGCTTTATTTATTATTACTCATTCATTCTTCTTTTATGTGGCTATATTCTACCCTCCGTATCGCGTTGGGCCTTCTGTGCGCTCTTTCTTCTGATTGTCATCTCTGCTGCTGCTGCTGCTGTTATTTTGTGTTATATTTATCGTGTTATATCCCTTTTCATGGCGTCTATTCTCGTCTCTCGCTCTTTCCTATTCCGTATTTCCGCGCGTACAGTCTGCTCGGTTGTATAGGGTCCATCCTAAGAGACACAGAAAAAAAAGGGAAGGGAAACAAGAGCAGTCGCGCGAACAAACCGCAATACTTGTAATAATTTCTGAGGTTCTAAGTGTCAAAACCTAGATATCATTATTAGACCGTGTCGCAATGGAGGGCTACAGAAATTGGGGGCGCCTAGGGATCGTTAACGTGCACCCTATAGTCTGAGTGCATAATCGCCTCCGTCGAAACGGGACCGCCAGAATTGAACCCGCGTCTCAAATAGCCCCCGTGGTTTGCATCCCGTCAACTTTTTCATCGCAAACACCATACGTGATATTATATTCATGATCACCAAGAATTCCGCTGAAAAATAAACACACTGATACAATCGCAACAAAAGTTACTTATGGACCTATTATTTTAACAGCAGTTAAAAATACAGAGCAATAAAGAGAACAAACGAGGCGCTCACATCGAGCCTTTTCTTTTCCATGGACGCAGTAAATACAGGCAAGGGCGTGAAGGGTCAATACGGGCATAAATTAACTATCACATCGCAAGGATGGCTTCGCTTTGGGGCGCTAAACTTCACAAACGGACCAACGAATAATTGTTAACGAATGTGTATCTGCAAGCATATAATCATCCAATATACAATCTAAAAAAAAGTTATCTGACCTTCTGCGTGCCATTACGTACGCCACGCGTATATGACTGTCTTTAAAGAGACTCGTGAACTCTTTGAATGCTGTTATACTCCTTTTGGAGGGTTTCATGTACCCTTTAAGAAAAAAAGAAATTTTGCGACTCTCTTTTGAAAGTTCTGACTTGCCACGTATGTGCGCGTCAACTCTGTTTGGTGGTCGTTATGCTCTGTTTTGAGATTTGTGTGACCCACAAGAGTTAAATGCTTTCTAAGGAGAGTCATATATTTGGGAAGTCAGGACTCGCAAAAAAAGGGTCGCATGACTTTATCTGAAGAGTACGTGGAAAGTCTGTTAGAACTCGCTGGAAGGGGCCGAAGGACTCTTTTCAGCGAGTGCTTGTTTTTGCGAAGCTCCGAGCAGTCGGAGGTTCTTGGCTTGTGGTGTTTGGGGGGAGCTTAGTTTAGGGCTCCGCTTGCAGCAGCCGCTCTGTGGGCCTGGTCGATCATACTCGGCTGATCATCCGGGTTCTCGCTGGCCAGCGGATGTTCTCAGCACTCCGCTGTGGGTATTGACGCTAAGGCACTAATGGCCCGGCTTGCTGGCCTGTTCTTTTGTTCTTTTTGGAGTTAACTATTTTGTCTACAGTTAAACACTCTCAAGTTAGTCATGTATATGGGCTGGTTGGCCGATGAGGACTGATTCACGATTGTGGTGCCCATTTCATATTTTTGTTATCTAATTTTTTTTTTACTTATACTACACGAAAGACGGTCGCTTCGTCGTCTGATTCATTGCGCCTTTTCGTCCTTCTGTAATACCGCCCCCGCCCCCTTCTTTCTTTATCGTTTCATTTTCCTGTCGTATTTCCCTCGTGGGACGATAGACGGTACCGCGTTTATGCAACCGCACATACGACAAGGAGTCCAGCCCTTGGTTCGGGCCCGGGGCAGCTGCAAATCGCGCGCACGCCGGCTCAGGGAAAACGATTGCCTCGTGGGACAGGCAGATGACGGAGCAATTCACGGAGGGATATATATATATATATATATATATATATATATATATATATATATATATATATATATATATATATATATATATATATATATATATATATATATATATATATATATATATATATATATATTAACTAGCCTTAGTATCCTAGTATACGCGCGCACTTTTTGCACGCTTCATTTAACGAGGAGACAGCTCGTTTTTTCTTCTTCTCTGTTCGTCGTCGTCGGGGTCCCTTTTGTTCCTCGACGTGAACTCCCGCAGTGTATGCGCAGACGGGGCATACAACGGTGGTTGTCACGCTACGTGGCTCGGTTCTGGAGGGCTTAGCGGTATGTGGAGATATGTGTAGAATAGAAGGACGAAGGCAAAGCGCAAGAGAAGCGCGATATATGTATCTGCAATGGGGTGCACGATATTGAATATTATTTTTTCATATATCGGATCCATAAGCCGTCCATTGCTTTACGTCTTTCGACACTGGTCGTTTTTTTTTGTTTTTTTTTTGATGGCTTTAAACGTTGAGGTTGAATCGCCTGCCTCTCCCGATCTGCTGGTGAAACTATGTATATATGGCTGCTGCGGAGCGGCGCTCATTTTGAACTTGATGATGCGTGTCCGATGGATGAGTGCATAAAACATGCGTGACTAGCGCGTCTTTTGCGAATGTATTTTGCGTGCAGTTAGCGGAACGCGGTCACGTTGATGTGATATCCGCTCCGTGTATTCGTATATCCGTTCGTTGTACTGGCGTGGCCGAGCATGTATGAATACCGTCCCCACTCCTCCCCCTGAAAAAAATTTCTGGCTACGCTACTGGTTTCTTGGGTCTTTTCTTGTTCCACTATAAGGGTTTTCGGCTCTGTTATTCCAGTTGTCTGGCTTTTCTACAAGGTTGCAACAGTTGCAGCCTTGTAGAGGACGTTTACCCTGTATAAGAATTTTTCAGGGCACGCGTCTATGTATGACGTGGCAGGCGCGTTGGTTGAGCACAGGCATGAAGTGCGAATGTTTTGTCGCTTCACGTTACGTGTATATAGTGTTATACAGTATAGCTAACAATGGCGTAGCCAGAAATTTTGTTCGGAGGGGGGGGGGGGTCACCATTTTTTATCTATGTTCGTGTGTGCCTTTATGTGGGCGTGTATATATATGGAAACAAATATATAAAAAGTGGTGGGTGGGTGGGGGGAAACCCTTTTTTTCCCATTTTTTTGACCATGCACTGTACAGTGTGCAACATACAATCTGTTTACTGTTTCGAATTTTAGCAATAAAACCGAATCGAAACGGGGAGCAACTGTTTGACACTTAATCATTTCTGAGCGGCGCAGAACAGACAGTACACGAGAAAGAGGGATTACAGCAAAAACGCAGACGTAATGTTTACTGCGCGCTGCCCAAGAATGGATGAGTGTCGATGTTCCTTATCGTGTGGGTCGGCACAATATATCGCACGTGAATGCTATTATCCCCCTCTCTCTTTCCTAAACTGGCAAATCATCGCTTTGGTCGTTCATGCAGGGTCGTTTCATTGTGCTTTGGTTGCATTGTGCGTCCTCTATATGTGTGGCGCAAGCTACAATCGGGGAATCTGGCCTGCTATGTGTAATTGAAGGACATAAAATGAAGCGTAAGGTCGCGGGTTATATCTCGGTCGCATCTCAAATGTGGCAGCGTGCCGCGCAGGTGGTGCAGAAGGAATTGATTTAGAGCCGTTACATTGGATGCCGTGCCTCATACGCTGTATAACGAGATGAAAACAAATTTTGTTGACTAGTGTAAGGAAGATGTAGCAGCGCTAGGGCAAGGGCGCATGAGAGCTATAGAACGTAGTAGACAAAAACGAAGCACGAATAAGAACAGCCGGCCCAGCATACGGGCGTTGCCTGTTTTTTTTTTTTTGCACTAATTAAATACTGCGTACTCAAGGTCAAAGCGAGGTGGGCAATAACAAATATTGAAAAGTAATAAAAAAACAGAATCACTTGTTATGCAGAACACAAGAAGTATCATCGTGACTTGAGGGTAATTTTCCCTCCACCTTACCCAAAATCGAATCGAAAACAGGCGACAAATGCGCGCAAATTACAGACTATTTCTTTTCCCAGCGTGGCTCTGCCGCTCCAGCGATATACCTAGACTCGAAATGTAAAGCCTGTAAAATAGAACCGGCCTCCTTTAGCCACATGCGGTGTCCCAAGATTCAAACAGACTCCCCAGAGCCTCTCTGGGAGTGGTGGCGTACAATACTGCTCAGCTCCTGTTTAGAAGACCAAACCTGGGCTATCCAGCAGGCCAGGGAGGCTATTGAGAGACAAGGTTTTCCATCCTCCATCTGAGTGGTCTGGCCCGGACCAGCAACTAGCCGGATTTTGCAATTAAGTTGTTTCAATCAATTAAAGTATATAACAGCTGTTTCTTGCCGGTACTTAGCTACGGAGCAGAAACGTGGAGACTCACAAAGAGGGTTCAGCTTAAATTGAGGACGACGCAGCGAGCAATGGAAAGAAAAATGGTAGGTGTAACCTTAAGAGACAAAAAGAGAGCAGAGTGGATTAGGGAACAAACGGGGGTTAAGGATATTAGAGTTGACATCAAGAAGAGGCAATGGACATGGGCTGGGCATGTAGCGCGTAGACAGGATAACCGCTGGTCATTAAGGGTAACTAACTGGATTCCCAGAGAAGGCAAGCGGGTTAGGGGGAGACAGAAGGTTAGGTGGGCAGATGAGATTAAGAAGTTTGCGGGTATAAATTGGCAGCAGCAAGCACAGGACCGGGTTAACTGGCGGAACATAGGAGAGGCCTTTGTCCTGCGGTGGACGTATATAGTCAGGCTGATGATGATGATGAATCATTCAAAACAGCAATGAAGAAAAAATAAGCAGCAGCTGCGTACATGTGAAATAGTATATCATTGCACAGTCTCAACGTATGTCTCGTCCTGAATGTTGATTGAGATAGTCATAAAATTGATTGGCGCTTATTAATTTCATCTTGTCGTGGTTATGACGACCGGTGTAACCGCGTACATTTTGTGTCTTCTCGCCAACATGTGCTCGCCCGCAAGCTGCACCCCTTCACTGATTTCAAGCATCGTTGACTTCGTGGTCGCACTGCAAGAAAGGTCACGTGTGTGCCACCGAGGCGTGTCACTGCACTGTCTTCTTCCTCTTCCTCGCACGTCACCTCCCCGGTAAAAGGGGTCGCAGTCACGTCACGGAGGCGCTAACGACGGGCTCACACCTGCTCGTTCGCTCAGCCTGTCCGAGGAAAGTTGTCGCTCGTCTAGCTCGTACCTATCTATGGTGTACAGGCATTTGCGTCTTGCTCGTGCACGGCGTTGTTTCGTTGGGGCTGGAGTGCCTGCGCGCACGGTGTACTGATAGAATCACACTTGTCTATATAGAGAGCAGCGGAGCGGGTGGCGGTTGACGCTATATTGTTGGCCGCAGCTTCCACCTCACGTTAGCCACAAGCTTCCGTTCATGATTGAAATGTAGCACAAGGGCCTACCTGGTATGCGGTTTTACCATGTTTGGGTATCATTGTGGTGTCGTTCTTTGCATATTTCTGCAGGAATACGGAAGCTGCATGCGGCGCTCGAGTGGGTGGGATGATAGCCGCCGTGGTAGCTGAGTGGTAGAGCATTGAACGCATTATGAAGGTCGCAGGCTCAGTTCCTGCTCACGGCAAGTTATCTTTCCACCCACTTTTCTTTGTTCACGTTTACATTACAATTACGTCTAATAACTTCTCCTATACATTCCTAACGAACCTTTAAGTATACACTTCTTTCCCTTATATATATATATATATATATATATATATATATATATATATATATATATATATATATATATATATATATATATATATATAATGGGTATACGTGTGGCACGCTATATATAGACTGCTCATGTGACTGCGGTGCGTGCGTTTTTTCGTATAATAGTTAGTATATTGCATATAGCAGAGCCCACTTCATGAGTATAGAAGCACCAAACACACTTTATAAGAGCTGCACCATCATTGTCTGGCGGCCGAGCGCGCTTAACCACCACCTTCGTGCTCAGCGCGATATAGCGGCGTGCCGCTTTTTTTCTTTGCCATCCTTCCTTGCAAAGGGTAATTTTTGGGCCCGCTGCGCTTCGTGTTCGCCTCCTACTTGGCGAGATGTGAGGTGAATGACTCGCCTAGAGATAACGGCGCGTGAGTGTATATAAAATAAATGAAGAAACAAATGAACGCCAGTGGTACGACTGACAGCGAGCGCGCTCTGTCAGTCGTCTGATTGCCGCACGCGTTGTTTTGGGGGCGAAGCTCCTTAAGGCGTGGGTCTGTCCGTCCTTTGATGTATGAAGTTGTAGTAGCAGTAGTAGTAGTAGTAGTAGTAGTAGTAGTAGTAGTAGTAGTAGTAGTAGTAGGTAGCCACGCGCATACCAGTGGCACATATTCGCCCTCGTGCACATATCCGCATGCCCACATGGTACGAAAAACGTAGCATGGCGTCATTATCACGCTCTTGGCGTTAACAAAGCGCTGACAGCAGAAATGTGGTACACGCTCTCGTTTAGTCCTGGATTGTCCGCTGGATGGCGGTACTTTTATATGATGAATATATGACAAAAAGAAGCGAGATGGCGGTACTTTAATTGTTCACCATATGGACGGACTGACGCACGTATGGACAGACAGACAAGCAGACGGACAGACAGACAAATACACGGACGGACGGACGGACGGACGAATGGACGCACGCACAGACGGACGCATGAACGGGCGCACGTATGGATAGGCTGTGTTGAGAAGCGACGGACCGATCCCGCCGAAGCCACCACTGTTGCGAAAGACGGGGACGCCAACACGGCCTCGAAGGCGCCACTGCTTCCAACTCCGCCGGGAAGGTCACCAGCCGTTTGGTAGCGTATGTTTATCAGCTCGCGACTGCTTCCGCGCAGAGCTGATAAGACGAGCGGACGAGACGACGGTGAGTTAAACAAGGTTTATGTACAGCATATATACAGAGGCGTTACAATTTCGGCACTGGGGCCGACAGAGACTCGAAGAGCCGAGCTCTTCTCTCTAACACATAGTTCAGCCTTTCGCCTAAGACCGCTGACTCACACACATGTCGGCCCTCCGACACGGGGACTCCTCTCCTAGGACCTCCGATCGCGACGCGCCGCAGGGCTTCTTTTATTTACACCGGGTCCAACCAAAACGTCCAATCAGAAGCGCCGCTGGTCGTCCGGGCAGATTCCGCCAATGGGGGTCGCCGCGCCATGCGTCAGACCACCAGGCACGAGAACGCCGGCTCGCTGTCACGTGCGCCGATGACTCAATGCACGTGGGCGAGAGAGGCGCCGCGCGTGTTCACGCCGTTGAGATGTTCGCGTCGGGCAGACGGCGGGCTGGCCTTGACCCAGATTGCCTTTTTTCAGAGGCACGGTCGTTTGACGAGGACTCGCTGGCATAACAGCACCCCCGCCGCCAGACAATGCACCGGAAAGACGAGCTGCTTGCACGGGGCTCGGATGTCAGGTGCGCTCGTTCGCCAGGTCCCTCCAGGTTCGCCTCCAGGGCCATGGGGAGAATACAGCTCCAAACTGTTCCGGGAACACATCCCATTTTTGACGACGGATCCCAGCTCCACTGGCTTGTCGCCACAACTTGCTGACCAGCTTCACTCGTCTCTTCTGACCATCTTCGGGTTCAGCACTTGTCGATGGTTCTGCAACTTGCTAAGAACGGTTCGACAACAGACAACACACGACACAAGCAAGTGCCCTCGGTCACCCGACAGAACACCAGACAAAGTATAGTACAACATATACCTATCTACGTGTCTATCGGAATTTTGTTCCCTCTACATCAAGAGGCACATGTGGGACAAAAGACCCCTAAAATGACAACTCAATTTTTTTTTCACGTACAACAACGTAACGGATTAGAATACCACATAAAGTTGGCCCCTTGAGATCACTCTGAACGAGAGCGCTCAGGCCAGGTCGTGATGAGGTCAAAATTTTGCCCCGAATCGCCAGCCAGAAACCGAAAGGTTGAGAAGGTGCTAACTAAACGCACTGCTCAATGCACCTGCATTAACGTTTACCTTTCCCTTTTTTTTTTCTTTAGCGAACGTCAAAGTTGCGCTGTGGAGCAACATGCTCCACCTCAGTAACCGGCCACTTTTAGGCGACGATACCTATGCGGCACCAAGAGCGGCTCACACTTGCGACGTTGCACAGGGGAACAACGATACGGCTTCCTACGGATTGACTCCTCACCGCTTAGCTCGATATCGTGTTCGATCACCCTCGTGTTTCCGGGACGGTCCGACAACACATACCCAAACTCGGAAACAATCTTTCTCAGGTCCTCTTTCTCAGGTCCTCCTTCACTTAAGCTAGGCGCTAGGTTTATCTGCTCCCGGATTACTTTCGATCCCCCTTCGATCACCTCACTAGAACTCAAATTTTCTGCTTCCTCTTCCTCTGAAGCCTTCAACAGCTGATTTACGACCGCTTGATGTTGAACATTGGGTTTCATCAAGTTGTAAATTTTGTTCTGCCGCCTTCCTACTTGCACCTCATAAGTTGTATCGCAAGGCTTCGATAATACTGTGGCGGGCCCTTCCCAATCAACCTCAAGCTTGTTCCTTTTTGGTGGCTGCAGCCGCATTACCTGATTATCAACTTCAAAAGCGCGCTTCTTCCCCGATTTCTCGTAGTGCTCCTTCGACAGCACTTTTGCCGCGTTTTTCTGGCCTTCCACGAGCGCTTCAATTTGGCTTTCCACTAGCGCTTCAATCGAGAGATCCTCACTCTGCCCTCGAATGAGCGTCTCTCGATCAACTCTCGGCAGCTCGCTCCAACTTTCCGCTACAGGCGAGAGCGTTGCAGCCCTCTCCCTCTGATTCAATGGCGCCATGTCGTCTCCCCCTTCTCCGGAAACCGCGCAACTAGGTTCGGCGACGGGCCGCTCGCGTGACTGCTCACATGACTCATGCGGAAACTTTCCTTTCTAGGGTTCCGTCGACCCGCCGACAAGGTCACTTGAGAGTTCACCGCATGGAACCAGGTCAAGCTTCCGCGAAAGCTTTCGCGCTTGCGATCGCGTGAGGGCCATGCACGCTAAGTTGGGGAAGAACGATTTGCCCTGCTCTTTGAGAAGCTGCTCCGAGTTGTTGGAGAAAAGATAAGGAAAACAATCATTTAGCGCGGCAGACACAGCCGCTTCGGTGCGAAGCTCACCGAACGGGCCTTCAATGACAACCGTGGCGATTGGTAAGCGAACACTCTGCTCCTCGGCGACTTGCCTGATCCACGCGCATTCTCCTGTGAAGTCATCCGGAGACACCAATGAAGGATGGACAACGTCCATGGTTGCCGCTGAGTCTCTAAGTGCTCGGCACGTTTTCTCATTCACCCTAATTTCTTGGAGATACGGCTCCAACAACCGCATGTTTTTTTCTGATTCTCGGATCGTTGCGAAGGCAAACTTTTCCTGACAGTTTCTCGCGATGTGCCCTTCCTTTTTGCAGTTGTAGCAGATTAGCGGCTTCCGTTTGTTTTCCGATTCAAATGCCTGTGTGGTAGAAACCTCACTCGATTTCTCCGCTTCTGTTTGCCCTTCCCCTACACTGTCCTTCGTAAGAGACGGGTCCTTTTTGAAATTACGGTGCGGAACGGGTTTCCGTTGATCAGGTTTCTTTGAAAAGCCCTCTTTTCTCTCACCCTTTTCAACGCGCACTGCCCTGCTATGCAACTTTCGGCGAGTATAATACTCCTCAGCTAACTCCGCTGCCTTATTTAACTGTACTTCCCCAAGTCTGTCCTGCAGCCAAAGTTTGACATCATCCTCGATGCAACGGTAGAATTGCTCCAATGCAACGCATTCCACCACTTTATCGCGGTCGTCATAAACACCTTCGCCCTTGAGCCATTCAATTAAATCGGCTTTAAGACGAAACGCGAAGTCAACGTGTGACTCATTCCCCTTTTCAGCATACCGGAACCTTTGCCTGAAAGCCTCGGGTGACAACTTGTAACGTCTCAAGAGCACTTCCTTAACCTCGTCATAGCTCTCAAACGCTTCCCTCGACAAGCAAGTTATCGCGTCGGACACTTCGCCGGGAAGAAGAGCTAACAGGTTCCGCGCCCAAAGACACCGCTCCAAAGCGTTTCGCTCACAGACGTGTTCAAACTTGACGAGATACTTCGCCATGTCCTCGCCTACTACGAACGGTGGCAGTTGGTCCCGAATTCTAAAACCGCTGACCTGAACTGTTGGAGAAGCTACGCTAGGCGCCTGCGAACACTGTAGGATTGCCAATTCTAATCGTTTCAACTCTAGGCGCTCTTGTCTCTCGGCCTCCTCGCGCTCGCGACGTTCGCGCCTTTCAGCTTCTTCGCGAGCTTCGCGCCTTTCAGCCTCCTCACGCTCGCGAGCTTCTACTTCTCGCCTTTCAGCCTCCTCACGGCGTGCTTTAATATCCACCCAGGCCTCATCGACTTCCTCAGCCGACACTCCCTCATCCTTCATGATCTCAAGGATCGCTTGCTTTCGTTTCGCACGGCCCAAAGTAATGCCGAGTTCCTCACAAATTTCGATGAGTTCCTTCACTTTAAGGTTCTCCATCGTTCACACTAGCCTCTTGCTGTTTCCCCTGTTAAGAATCTACTTGCCGTACCCACTATAAGCCTACTAGCAAGACGCGCAAGCAATTTTTCACACTCCCGTGTTTACCACCTCCGCATTAACTTTGGTTTCAAAGCACTTCAACTTGGCTTGAAACGATCAAAGCTCACTTCAATGCTTCACACAGCCCTTTCTCTAAACTACTACAACCTGAGCTAGAGTAGTCTGGTGAACTGAGGGGAAAACATCAGGCACTCACCGCATCGATGTCGCTGACGCCGGCCGATCCCGCAGCTGCCAACCACTGTTGAGAAGCGACGGACCGATCCCGCCGAAGCCACCACTGTTGCGAAAGACGGGGACGCCAACACGGCCTCGAAGGCGCCACTGCTTCCAACTCCGCCGGGAAGGTCACCAGCCGTTTGGTAGCGTATGTTTATCAGCTCGCGACTGCTTCCGCGCAGAGCTGATAAGACGAGCGGACGAGACGACGGTGAGTTAAACAAGGTTTATGTACAGCATATATACAGAGGCGTTACAATTTCGGCTTTGGGGCCGACAGAGACTCGAAGAGCCGAGCTCTTCTCTCTAACACATAGTTCAGCCTTTCGCCTAAGACCGCTGACTCACACACATGTCGGCCCTCCGACACGGAGACTCCTCTCCTAGGACCTCCGATCGCGACGCGCCGCAGGGCTTCTTTTATTTGCACCGGGTCCAACCAAAATGTCCAATCAGAAGCGCCGCTGGTCGTCCGGGCAGACTCCTCCAATGGGGTCGCCGCGCCATGCGTCAGACCACCAGGCACGAGAACGCCGGCTCGCTGTCACGTGCGCCGATGACTCAATGCACGTGGGCGAGAGAGGCGCCGCGCGTGTTCACGCCGTTGAGATGTTCGCGTCGGGCAGACGGCGGGCTGGCCTTGACCCAGATTGCCTTTTTTCAGAGGCACGGTCGTTTGACGAGGACTCGCTGGCATAACAGCTGACGCCCGGATGGACGAACGCACGGACGGAAGCACGGATGGATTGATGGACGCTTCGCCGCACTCGTCATCATTCATTCTGTGGATATGCTGTGATTTTTTTGTTAGGCTGTCAGCACCAACGTTTATAGTCCGTACTCCGTCCGTGCAGCGCGCGCCATGTTTCGGATCTAGTTCGGTACTTTGTGACGCACCGTCGGCATAATGTTCACGTACTGCACATTGGTATTGATTTACGGATATAAGTGACGAATGAGAGTAGGTGACATTAAGAGATTCGTTTGACTAGTTGGGCTTCGCTTGCGCGGATAGAGGTATATAAAGGTATATATGAAGACCTTCGGTTACATCTATGAATAGATGTCTTTGTTCTGTGCGGAGAAATGAAATATTTTCTACGATAACAAGGGGGTGGCACAGTGGCCCGCTTCGGAGCTAATGGTTCACTTGACCAAGACGACGCCGTTGAGGATGCAGTCTACAGCGAAAGCCGGCAGGTTTTGATGATCTTCGACTGCACCGCCAAGGTGCACTACATAGGCTTCTGTTCAAGAGTACAAGTTGTACGCGCACTTCTGTAAGTTAGCAGTGCATGTGTGGAGCGGCCAAATGGATGCGTTTCGCGCTCTTGTGCTTACATTTATGCACGGCAGGCACTTGGGGTGAAATATGATCAAGTGTCGGGGGGGGGGGGGGGTCCATATAGTGTGTAGATTTCCGTCGAGCATTTGCGTATCGGCTACGTTGTTACGTATGGTACTGAATCCATCAATTGAGACGTTTCTGTCAATATGCGTTTAAACAACAGCGTATACTTAAGTATAGCCAAGGGCGAGATGACGAAAACGAACATTTTCTGTTCTATGTATTACGGAGCTAAAATGGGTTGGAAAGGTTCGTGTAAGTCTATATAGTGACTTAATATTTCTTTTTTTTAATACTCGAACAAAGAACCAATAATTGGATTGCGTTGGTTAAAAAAAAAGAATATTCGTGAATGGTCGGCAAGTTTTAGTAAATACTAGCTAACGCAGAATACGGTTGGCTAATAAGTGTCAGTCAGTAATGGAAAGCTTTTACTTCGTGCGTATATACATGCAGTCACGCCGTCGGAAGCCACTCGGAAGCACTTGCAACAACTATATGTATACGTCGGGATATCGCCTTGATGAGGGCACTGGCTCGATTCTTCCTACTTCTGGCGGGGACATATTGCAAAAAATACTAGTGTTTGTATATTTATAAGTGCTCATTAAAAGCTGTAGGTGTTTATAATAATTATATAGAGGGCCCACCCACTGCGGGCCTCGTGATGATGCCGTAAAGACCGGGAGCGTTGCCAGTGAACTTTTTCGGAGGGTGGGAGGGTGAGGGGGGGGGGGTCAGTTATAATTTGTGTATGTTCATGCATGTGTTTGTACACTCTAAAAAATATCGAGTAAAAAGGGTGTCTTTTTGTCCCACAACAATAATCGTCATCAGGCTTGCGTGCGCTTCCTTTCTTGAAAACTCGGCGCTGGCCACTTTCCTATCGAGAATGCAATGTAACCCTGATAATGGGCATGTCGATAGTCACCGGAATGTACCGGGCGCGGGGCGATAGCGCAAGGATGGGACGCAATATATAGATGACGATTTTTGTTGTGGGACAAAAAGACACCCTTTTTACTCGCTCTTTTTTTAGAGTGTGCGCGTATATGTACGCAAGCAAAATTTTAAAAAAATTGTGGAGGGGGGACGGTGATCCGATCCCGTGGCCTTGGCAGTCAAGCAATATAGCCACTAGACCACCGCGGTGGGTGCTGTTGTCACTCAAGCGAAAGGTTGTTAACAAGATTACGGGTACTAAATTTCAATGCGCGATAATCGAACATGGTTGGCAGTTGCATAAGTTATAGTAACATATGTTCACATCTCTTCTGGCCCAGCCCGGGCGAGCGTGCGCCGAGGTGCAATCGCACGAAGCCTTGCGTGCACACAGGCGTCCTCCGGCGGTGCGTTTTCCTGACACCCACATAAATAGTATACGCGCCACGACGCGCTGTTCCGGGCATTGTGTCCTCTCGTGCCTGCCCGCTCGCTCATCGCTCACCAGTTGTGGTCAGCGGCGGCACTTTCCTCTTATACCGCAGCTCTCGAGTCCCCCTTCCTGCATGTCGAGCGAAGCGTGTCGCTATTATCGTCGTTATGGTCATCAGTCTTGCGGAGCGCAGACGACCGCTCATATCGCGTGGCTCGTCTGCCGCAGCGCCGCTCATCTCTCTCTCTCCTTATCCATTTCTTTGTCTCCTTTCGAGGTGTAATTCGGAGCCTGCTGTGTCTGCGGCAGTGACCGTCGGCCAAGTGGCCAAGTGGCTCGTCGGGGCAGCTCGGCGCCGCAGTCATGGTCGCCGCGTATTCGGACATATCGAGTTTGACAATCCGCTGCTGCTGCTGCTCTGTCTGTCTGTCTGTCTGTCTGTCTGTCTGTCTGTCTGTCTGTCTGTCTGTCTGTCTGTCTCTCTCTCTCTCTCTCTGTGTGTGTGTGTGTGTGTGTGTGTGTGTTTGTCGTTGTGGTTGTGGTTGTGGTTGTAGCGAGCTATAGTGACTATGTGTACAAGTTATTTCCTGTAAGCAAAAAAAAAAAAATCCACACATCCATAACTCTTCACTGTAACCCCTGGAATGATTATTGCGTATCAGTTTACGATTCTGTGAAATTGTTTAATAATCTGAACTCCATTACAAAGTGCATTACTGCGTTGACTACTTATCTTCATTACAAATTGCATATCCTGTGGCCGTTCGGAAGTTTTCCGAATGGAGTCAATGTATCGTCCAGTACTACTTGTTGAATAGGCTTGTTCACTTGAAACTTCTCGGTTCACTTCTATATTGGAAAGCGAAATAGAACAAAGCAATAACGTGTGTACAGACAGGTCCACAATTGTAGTATCTCGTTACGCCTACTATGTTGCAGCGTGAACGAAGGCGGCATGACAGAGAAAGCGTGTGCTTTTGTCTTTTCTATGTCTCACCGTCTCGTTTAACGCCGCAACAGCCGTGTTTAGTATTATGGAAAATTACCTCTAGCAAGACAACTCTTTAGTACCCCGTTCGTTGCGGGCTTGTAACGTGAAGTATGCATGGTCAGCAAGGAATGTGTGCCCTGTAGCTGTTGTCGCGTATTGTCCATTGAGTCGACTGGGTGTGTCTGGGAAGAGTTCACCTTGCGTCAATAGGTCCTATAATATGCTTCGCTATAAAGTTCTAAACGCACATCTACGTGGTCCATGTTACGTTTGAGTGTTATTAGTATACGAATGATGCTGGAGGTTCTTGGCTAGCACAGTCGTTTGCAGGAGCGTTTGCATAGCACTCAGCGCTCTAGATCGATCGATTCGGGGAACTGATGTGCATAGTCATATATATATATATATATATATATATATATATATATATATATATATATATATATATATAGAGAGAGAGAGAGAGAGAGAGAGAGAGAAGAGAGAGAGAGAGAGAGAGAGCTATAGACTGCGTCATCCTAAGAAGGGTGGGCCTGTCAGCTTACAGGAACGCAGTGCAAAACGTAGAGATATGTACAGGGCGGTCGTCTCGATCCACGGACAACTATACCTGTTCCTGTTGCGATCACCAAGTATTGTCGATAGGACCACTCATTTCTCGGCACGTGCCCGCTATTTAGATTGACTCTTCGCTTGAGGAAGCTGAGCGCCGGTCATTAAGGCGTGTTCTCGGTTTGACTGCGACGTTTAGTATGCACGTGCCCCACCGAGGCAGTGGATCGCGAAGGTGCGGCTGCGTTGCGGGTAAGGCGACCGACCCCACACCAGCGGCCTCTTTTGCCGGTCCACTGCATCGTTGCGACGCGCCACGACTCATACGCGGAGACGGCTGCTTGTAAACTAGAAGTATATATTATACCACGTAGCCCCAGCGTGACGTGTAGCGCGACACTTCAACCAATCGACTGTGAAGCGTCGCCTGGGAATGCAGTCTATACGCGGGTGTACACGCCTCCGGATGTTTGTCTCTCGAGTTGCGTGCAGTGCGTCCCTCAAAGCAGGGTCAGAGAGAGAGAGAGAAAGAAGGCGTTCGCATGATCGTTGAAGTGGCGAGGCCGATTTTATCGAACCCGGATATTTCGAATTATCCTCTTATACGGAACGACTATTGAAATGCACGGCACGGCGCTGTGTCACCGTGTCGCGTAATAATATTGTGTTTCATTTCTCGATAACGTATCTGCGATGGCTTCTTTTTCTCACTGGCTTGTGGTGCTGCGCCTTAACGCTTTGTTTTCCGTTACCATTGAATTATAGCCTGATCGTTTTTCTGAATATCTCGACTGTCAGTCAAGCTCGCGTTGGTTGACACATCATTGTTGCCGCTAGCATCTTTGTTGATATGTTGTTGATCATGTTGTTGATAAACACGATGACAGTATGCCTCGTGTTTATCGCGGTCATGTTGAGTTTGGTGGTTCCCTGCCAAAATGTGTGTTTTCACGGGGATGCACCTCGCCGTTTCTTTCTGGGACAGCTTAGTCCCCGGAAACTAAATTTAAACGATAATGAACTTAAGCAAATGTACATATTAGTTGCTAGTGCAGATGGTTCTTAGTGCTGCATTGTGGCTGGCACTTGTGTACATAGTGGGAGAACAAGCAAGCAAGAAAATAGAGACAGGTTCCCGGTACCAGATGTCATCGGTATCTTTTTTCTTCTTCAATAACTTCCTGGGCAATAAAGCCTCAATTGAAAGAAAGGTGTCTGCGCTGGCGTGCGCACAGGGGGGGGGGGGGGTGAGGGCAGGGAAGGTGGCCGCCTCCCCTCTCCTAATAGTGTCTAAGAACGGGGGTCGCAAAGTCAGCCCCGTACATTGACTTAAACGGGAGGGAAGGGGGGTTCTGCGTTGCCCCCCTCCCCCTACTGAATGGAACCCTGTGCACGCCTATCGGTGTTTGGCTAGATGGTACTAATGCATTTGATGAGACGTAATTACTAGCGCGAAAAACACAAGACAGAGCCCTAATCGCAGTAAACATGCATATAATGAAGCCATCAGACAAATTCGCAGACAGGCGTGCAGCCAGATAGGATAATGACGCATGGGCCATCACGAACCATTTTTGTTTTCCAATGTAGCGCTGCCATTTCGGTGTGTGCCACGAATAGTGTGGTTATTTACTCAGCGTTCATCATGAGCGGTTAGAATGCAAAATGCCTCAGAAATCTCTATATGTAACTAACGCTTTTGTCTTTACAGTTTTGCGTTAGTTTTCCGCGCTTTCGTACAAATGTCTCGGCAGATAGCAGGGCCTGCCACGGCACAACGTTACGATGAATCAGAACGCCATTGTTTCGAATTTCATCTCTAATAATGATAGCTATTTGGGTTTTACGTTTCGAAACCACGATATGATTGTGAGGTGTCCCGTATAGGGGTGGAGGACTCCAAAAACTTCGATATCTAGGGGTTCTTTAACGTGCTGCTGAATCTAGGTAAAAGTGCATCCGTGGGCCTCCGTCTAAATGCGGGCCAGTATTCGAACCCGTGACTTCGAGTCAACGGTTGAGTGCCATAACCTCTACAGACCACCGGGGCAGGTTCGCATTCCTTGACTTCCCATCCGGTTGTACAAACTTCGACCCGTAAAAACAGCGCGCCCTCGCAGCTCGCTTAATTATAGAACCGCTGTGCTGCACAGAACTGTTGTTTGCGCGCGACAGAGGTGGAAGTGAATCGTCGCCGCGCCGTCGGCACTGTCGTGACCCCACCGCTGATCACCAGTTGTCGTGATCCCGGGGTGCTGTGGTAGCGTGGTGTAGCTTCGGGTTGAGGAAACGACCGCTTACATGATGGGGATACGAAAAACAAACAAGGTTTATGGCACTATTTACAAATATTTACAGCATGAGGTTAAGAGTTCACAAACCACGAGCGTGGTGGTTAAACCTTTCCTTGGTTCAGAGCGACGTCCTGCACTCTGCGGCGCCGTTATAAGCCCTCTCGGGCTCCTCCTTCTTCAGTGGAACACCAATCACATACACACACAACAGGTGAGGGGTACGAGCATGCACGGCGCACGTGAACAGCCAATTTCGAGTCAAGATCACTGCACTTAAAGGTGGCGCCAGAGAGTCTCTTGCTCGTCGTGTATGTCGCTGGTCGAGGGGTTCCAAGCTTCGGACAGCAGACATCAAACGGTCCGCCAATTTGTCCGCTCAATTAGCAGGGCACTTTGTGGCGGCGGTCGCCGTTTCTACAAAGGAAGACGCTGTCTTTGTTGTCCCCTCTGGAACGGCTTACCGCTTCGTGGCGACGTGACGTCTCATCCGCCGGCTAGCCGGGACAATACCTGGCGGGCATAAGCATTCGGCGAGTCGGCTACTTGTTTGAGGGTTAAAAGAGCGCCGCTCCCCCGTCAGATCTCGACGCTGGTTCCAAGAAAACCTGGGTTCCAGGAGTGGGAACGCGGCCCGGCTACGCTTCACAGCGACAGCATGGCGCCTACCGATGGCGGTCGTAACAGCTTCCCCCTCGCCAGATGAGTCACGGAGGGCAGCGGTCAACACTGCTGCTCGCAGGGACGACGAAAGGGTCCGTAGTTGAATGCCAGAAACTGGCCCTCGCTTGTGGCATGGTCTGAGTAAAGGCCGAATCTTCGACACCGTTTCTGCAACTGGACCACATGCACAAGCAAGCACTCGGCCCCCTTCGAACAAACCAAGCCAAAAGAGGGATGACAAACCAATTTTAATTACTAGCTTTAACAAAAGCTCACTCTCAGAACTCTCAGGACTCACTTGAGCTGAAAAACCAGACGTGCTACCTTACAAATTTACATAATAAGATGCACGACAAAAAAAAAAACTAAAATATCAATTTTGATACACCAAGAGCACTCCAGAATGGTTTAGAAAGAGCGACGGAGCACGCCAGCGTTTCCATTCAATTTGCCCTTTTCCTAATGCCAAAATGATATTTTCGAAGAATCAAGCTCCGCCTCACAAGGCGACTGTTCTTGGATGTCATGGTTTGCAGCCAAGGGGACAATGGCCTGTATCTACTTTAAATTTAGCCCTCCCCTGAGATAACACTGCCACTGATGAATGCTCTACACAATGCAGGCGCACTCCTTTCCTGAAGCGCAGTATGTTATCTCACGAGAGCCCAAACTCTGGCTCAAGTAGAACGCATCATACTCGTTGCCACTGTCGTCGAGACATATAACGGCAGACTCTTTCTTTTTGTCGCTGACTACTTACACGGCCCTGTCCTGCTGAGAGCATCAGTCAGGAACTCGGATTCAGTGAGCGCTAATTTTGTCCGAACGTCCGTCTTTGTTTACGGCCGCCCGTAATTGTCTACCACTGAGACATAAAGTTCACCAGCCTCCCGAAAGCTTAACAAAAGCTTTGACCTAACGGGCTACCTCAACGGTTAGGGAAAGCTTAAATGATCCGTTTATATGATCTCTAGATCAATCATTCTTCAAAGAAGACAACAACAAAAAGTGACAAACACTGCCTTCTAGCAGGTTAGTTTGGTTAGTTACCTGCCTTTGCTAACACCTTTGATTAAAAAACACTGAGTTCTTCTGAGCGCTTTCAATTATTCTCATTCTTACGGCGCTGCGAAATTCATGGCACTACTAACCAAAAGCTTAATCCTTAACAATTTGTCCAATTGCTCATCCTTACGTTATGTTGTAATTCTCTGTGTACAACACAAAAATAATCCTAGGTAAAAATACCTAAAAAGCAATTGCACAGGTTTTATGCCAAAACCGTGCACCAAGCTTCTCAATGCGCGCAACGGCAACTCTACCGTGTCGCGCCAAGGTTAATCGATTAATGAAATCATTCGGTTTATGTTAATATCTTCTTCCTTAAATGCCAATTCACGCCATATCCACATGACAGTGAAGGCATGCGACATAACACTAAACCTATAAACACTAGAAAAATAACACATTTTCTTGGTTTTTACCTTTACGCAAATTTTCGCACAATGATTAAATTAATTCGATGCTGACTTTCAGCCTTTGGCTCGGCGGTTTTCCTTCTGAAAATTTTCCACCGCATCACGTAACTTACATAATTTAAAAGACTTGAATACGCATCTTGACGTACCACTGAGTAACTGTATTTAACACGCCTGTGCAAAAGTTACTCGAACTGACCGTTCCCCCTTTCTCAACTAGATTCTTTTGAATCGCACCCGATGGGGTCGCGATCCCGGCGGTTTTCGAGCACGACAGAGACTACAAAATGCACAAACTCTAAGCAGTGCACTGCCGTCACACCTCAATTTCAACTTCGGCCTATTCCCCGCAGGAATTTGCAAGTGACGCCAGTAGCTGGTGGGGAGCCTGTGCCATTTCCTCTTTGTGTTCACCCCTACGCGGTATTTAGCCACTCTGCCCTTCCGACTTTGAGCCTTCGGGCAAGGCCGCTTTCCCGAAGTTGTCGAACGCAACCACGCTTTCCGTTGGGGTAATGCACCTCGTTTCCCCCCTCTGCACCGGGCTTGCCGCTTGTACCTCTCGGAACGCCACCATGGGCGTTTCCTGGAACGGATTAGCGGCCTACCCTCTCGTCTTTCTTGTGACTGAGTGGGGCTTGTCCTAGGCTTGCGCAGTGACGAATGCCTCCGCTTCTTCCCTTTTCTGCGATGTTTGCAAACCAGCGCGGTATTATCGCTGCACTGCTGAGGCGTGGCGCTCTTGCTCTCATCAGCCACTGCGCTAACCATGCCTAAATTTGACAATGTCGAAAGGTCCCCCTGAGGCACGAAGAAGGTTTCCAGCCTCTTACTGGGCCCATTAGGGCTGCTGGCACCCTCCTCATCCACGCAAGGAGCGTCTTTCGACATCGTCCCCACCTGCGGACCGGCCACGGCCTCGTTCTCTACATCATTTACATGGATGCATTCGAGAATTTGCGGGCCATTTTCTGGCGCGATCACTGTTTCTTGCGCTTCATGACGCGCCTCAATTTCTGGCGCTTTGCGACGCGCCTCGCTTTCAGACTCCGGTGCGAGTCTTTCTTTCTTTTTGCTAATAGAAGTTCCAAATCTTCTGATTAGCTCTGCTTTCACAACTTCGTAGTTGTTCGCGTGCTGCTCACTGAGTCGCGCAACAACATCCGCTGCCTCGCAGGGCAGAACCGTGCGTAGCTTCTGAGACCAGGTGTCTCGCTCACACTTAAGTTGACTACACTTTCGTTCAAAGAGTCTGAGATACAGGCCCATATCCCATGATACCTCATATGGCTGCATGTACCTAGACATCTCGAACTCTGCCTCCTTTTCGAGAAGTACTCCTTGCTGGCGTCCCAGCCTCTTACTCAATTCGTAGTCTTGTTTGAAAAACTTTAGTTTGAGGCTTTCTCTTTCGTCTTCACTCTTTCCTTCCATCTGAGCTGCTCTTAGTTTTCTTTCGATGATGAGGTCCCATTCTTCACTTAGTTCCTCATCATCAGCCCCCAAATCATTAATCGCTTGAATGATTATGGGTTTTCGTGCCAAACCCTTTGTATCGATCCCCAATTCCTCACACAACAGCAACAAGTCTGACTTCTGCAGCTCCCGTAAGTCCATGATCGTACTGAGTGCTCGCTACTTCTTCCAAAAATAACTTCCCGAAACGGCGAAACTGAGTCTTTCGGCAAAGTTAACTACCAGTTCTAAAATTTAACCCTCTTTTAGAACCTGGTTCACTCAAAGGAAAAGCCAAGCACTCACCCATACGTGATCCATGTCTCGAGCCAACTGCTTCTCTTGGGCCGACTGTTGTTGTCACTTGTAGCTTCGAATCCGACCGCTGCCAACCAGTTGTCGCGGCTCGGGGTTCTGCGTCGTATCCCACCGCTGCCACCAGTTGTCGTGATCCCACCGCTGCCACCAGTTGTCGAGATCCCACCGCTGCCACCAGTTGTCGTGACCCCACCGCTGATCACCAGTTGTCGTGATCCCGGGGTGCTGTGGTAGCGTGGTGTAGCTTCGGGTTGAGGAAACGACCGCTTACATGATGGGGATACGAAAAACAAACAAGGTTTATGGCACTATTTACAAATATTTACAGCATGAGGTTAAGAGTTCACAAACCACGAGCGTGGTGGTTAAACCTTTCCTTGGTTCAGAGCGACGTCCTGCACTCTGCGGCGCCGTTATAAGCCCTCTCGGGCTCCTCCTTCTTCAGTGGAACACCAATCACATACACACACAACAGGTGAGGGGTACGAGCATGCACGGCGCACGTGAACAGCCAATTTCGAGTCAAGATCACTGCACTTAAAGGTGGCGCCAGAGAGTCTCTTGCTCGTCGTGTATGTCGCTGGTCGAGGGGTTCCAAGCTTCGGACAGCAGACATCAAACGGTCCGCCAATTTGTCCGCTCAATTAGCAGGGCACTTTGTGGCGGCGGTCGCCGTTTCTACAAAGGAAGACGCTGTCTTTGTTGTCCCCTCTGGAACGGCTTACCGCTTCGTGGCGACGTGACGTCTCATCCGCCGGCTAGCCGGGACAATACCTGGCGGGCATAAGCATTCGGCGAGTCGGCTACTTGTTTGAGGGTTAAAAGAGCGCCGCTCCCCCGTCAGATCTCGACGCTGGTTCCAAGAAAACCTGGGTTCCAGGAGTGGGAACGCGGCCCGGCTACGCTTCACAGCGACAGCATGGCGCCTACCGATGGCGGTCGTAACAGCACCTCCTTTCTTTTCCGCGTGTTTCTCGCGGAGCTAGAATGCGTGTATACGGTGCGTACATATAGCGGGTGACTTTATATGTATATACACCGAACCGTTGTGCATCTGGGCATTGTTCTTTCTCGACCGCAACGACGCGCCTCGCGGCTTCATTGGACTCGACGCCTTTGTTTACAAATTTCGAACCGAGCTCGCCGAGGCCCTTCCTAGTATGTATAGTAATGATGCGACGCTACCGCGCGCATGATCCCCTCCCCTTTTTTTCTTTCTTTTAATTTTTGGCGACTCGCGCGCTCCGTAGAGCGTGGAATGCGGCATCGCAATGTGCGGGCTCATTATCGCCGTATAGCCGAGCCGGTAAGGCGAGAGCTTTCACGTAATGCCCTAATGACGATGATGGCGGAAGTGTCAAATTTTTCAGGGGGATGTGCAGCGGGGGGAATGTCGCGATGGCCGTCTATTTGTGAGGCGATTGAGATCGAACGGAGAATCCGATCTTGCTATATTGCGCTCCGTGTGGGAGTTGTTGGCGAAGGAAGAGGAAGCGCGGCGTGTTGCGCTGCTGGTGACTGGTGTTGAGCCACTGGTTTTGACGCCGTAACCGCGACCACTTTTCTGGAGAAGGGCGAGTCGATTCCTCTTGGCACGCGCTGGGGCGCTTTCACGTTTTTTTTCCTTTTCTGCCCCAGTATAACTATAATATCATTGTCGCCGTCGGCAGCTGTTAGCGGTTGTGTGGTATATACGAAGGCGTTTCAGCTGCTGCTGCTGAAAAACATTTATCTACAGATGTTATTTACAGGGAGGGTGGGAATGGTCCTTAAGGGGCCGCCCCGTACAAACACTAGGTGAGCTCCCTCTTACAGGAGCCCATTGGCGTTGGCCGCGGCCCGGGCACGCTCGACCAGGGCCCGTTGGGCCGTCAGGTCAGAGCAGCCGAGCAGGGCTGCCTCCCAGTCCTCCCGCGAAGGGTTGGGTAGTGGGGTAAGGTTTGGGGTTTTTTAACATGCCCACACCACTACTACCGCCCACACTACTACCGGACGATCCCGGCCTGCGGCAAGTGCGGTGTCGTCGGCCATCGGATGGACACTTGTCCCAACCCACGACCGGATACGTGTGGCCTGTGTGGCGTTTCAGATGCCGAGAGCGTTTCAAGGCCCGTAAGACATGCGCGACTGTTGTCGGAGTTTTTTAGAGTGTAAACGAAATGAAACCGTGGCAAATAGGGAAGGCACTAACCTGGACGTGTCTGTAAGGTTTGCTGGGGAACCAGATATTCGTCGATGACTGCGAGAAGCCTGGGCAACATAGTTTGAAACGGTGGTGTATTCTGGCGTTTGTGATTATCTTTTACTCGTTGTACACAAATTTATTATTATTATTATTATTATTATTATTATTATTATTATTAGTAGTAGTAGTAGTACTAGTAGTAGTAGTAGTAGTAGTAGTACTTCATGACGAAGTGCTGTTTCAATGCTTAATGTCATGACGATACCTATAGCTTGGAGGAGATCGAGGGGCAGCCTTCGCGGGCGTTGTTGCGTCAATGTTGGGGTCATAGATTTATCGTCCTATATTCCCATATGGGGCTCACGTTCGGGTCAGTTTCATCAGCTGAAGGAAACCGAAGGGGCGCTTCGAGACACAATGAAAGTAGAAGGAAAAAGCCAAAGCGAAAAATGAGGGAAGATAAGTTGCCGATTCGACTCGGAAGTTTTCATTTGGGCCTCTTCTTCCTCCCGCGCGAAGCATTACTCTCCGTTGGTCATTGCGACGCTTCCGGTAGGTATCATCCGTCTTTATAACCGCCCCTTGTTTCCTCTTCATGTTTGCTCTTGTTGTTTGTTTGTGTGTGTGTGTGTGTGTGTGAGTGTGTGTGTGTGTGTGTGTGTGTGTTTGTCGTTCTTCTGCTGAATTGATTTATTAGCGTCGCGTTGTTCCGCCCTTTTTTCGCGCACACATGGGGTGCAAGAAAACAAAAGAAAAGTGAGAAATTGGATCTTCCCCTTCCCCCCTTTCTCCTGCACGCACGTACTTAGGTGCGAGGTCACAGTTCAATACATTTACGTGCAGTACGTGCAGTAGAATTGAGGCATGTGCTATTTCAGGTGGCCTCTTTAGAATTAACAGAACATTTGCTAATTTCTGGTGGACTGAGAAGATCGCATTGCAGTATTATATTTTGGGACACTCGTCTGTATTTTTTACGCCGTGTAACACCCTTTTGTCATAATAAAGCTGATTGAATGAATGATTGATTGATTGAGCGTTCTGTGCTGTTTACACCAGTTAGCCAGATTTAATAACGACATCAGGGTCAACAACTGCAAATATATTTGACTCAGAAACGAATCGTACACTTCGAAGCAGTCTAGGGCCGCCAGCAGCTTATATAGAGCCACTAGGAGCTCGCACGACTTCCTGGTATTGCCCGGAGCAGGCTGCTGCCTTGTGCACGTGTTTTCTTTCGGCCTCAATAATGGCGTTGCTGAGCGGAACTAACATTGTTGGCATGAGTTCCGCGGAGCACTTGATTGAGATTTTATCGGGGAAGCTTTCGGACAGCTTCAGTAAACGATGAGGAACGAAGAAGAGACGCGTCTCCCGCGATTCATTTTCTTGTCAATGTCGTTTTGCTCCGGTTCTTTGTGTGCACGAGCCGATTGCTGTTCAATAAGGACCACAGTGTCACACCTTGAAATCCACCCACGTGAAATCCATTTGTAAAATGGTGTTTTTCGTAGGTTCATACCACCCACTGGCCGTAACGCGATAGTGTGATGATTTTTCACTAAAGGACTTGTAAAGTGGGGCCTTCATCATGTCTTTTATCGTATACTTGCGTACTACGCAACCGCAATTCTAGTTCGGGCTTGCGTTAGCTTGTGTCCGGCTTACATAACGCGCCGGGAGAAGCGTACACGAAAGAGCGCGTACATCATCCCACGAGTTGACGTGCCGTACTCAAATCGCGACCACAGGAAAAGGGAGGTCGTCGAAGCTTGCACCAATCAGAACGGCTGCAGTTGGCGCTTATGGCGTTCCATAGCGATCAACCAAAACGTGATAGAATTGAGCAGCATTGCTATATGGTGTCGATAGCTATAGTGCATCTCTGCGCCTAATTGTATAGTCGATGTAGATATTCCATTTTCTTCATCAGTTGCTAGTTTGTACTGATGTTTTATGTACGTCCTTGCTCGCCGAGTCTTGTCAGCTTCGTAGTTTTTTCGCAAAATTCATTGGGAAGCACTTTTGATGGGTTTGCTGCGTACAGTCCCGGATGCACGCAACTATGGGAACTCTTTCCGCGGGGCGCCCGGGCACGTCGTGGCCGCCGTACCCCACCCTCCCTCCCCTCGCGTTTCCCATCCACATCTTTCTGACGCCGCTTCTTTCTGTCCACTCCTATCGTCCACTTCACTATATGCGCGTATATGTATGCCTGCATCCTCAGCTGTGTGTCGAGTTTCCCGTGCTGAGCAAGCAAACAAGCGCGCGTTCTGGGCATTAAGGAATGGACGGGGGAAGCCTGAAGTGCTGACCGTTGGGAAGATATATAAGGAAATCTGGCGGGAATAAAAAGAAGATTTGGGGGCAAAACGGGAAGATAGAAAAAAATATCAGGAGGAGGACAGGAACGGAGGGATGCCCAGGAAATGAGCTGCAGGAAAAGATACCGAAATCCGGGACAGACAGATGGATGACCCGACTCCGTGCGCCGACTGCCGGGAACTGACCCGAGACAAAAGGAGGAACGGGTAGGCGTGCGTGCAGTACCGGGCTCAGCTAAGAGGGGAGGAAAAACGGGACAGGAGCGAACGCGGTACGAATCGGGATGTGTCCGAAGACCAGATAAGGGAAGGAGTATACGAGGACACACGGGCCACGTTGAGGGGATGTGGGTCCTTCTTGGGGCGGATCAGGATGGAAGCTGTACCGTAGAAAGAAGTCGGCGAGAAAGCCGTGGGGGAGGGGAGGTGCAGGAAACCGGTTAATGATGGAACGGGTGAAATACGGTTCTGTCGGGAGCAAGCGCAGCAGCGGACGCGTGTCCCAGAATGATATCGAGGGCGTGGTGTGTGACCGAGATGAGGGAAAAGAGGGAGTCGCACGTGTTTCTTCTTAATTGCATCCGAAGGAAAGAGAAATACGTGGCGTCAGGTTGTGCGTGGGTTGTATACGGCCGTCGTTTCGGTGCTTCTGAGGAGTGTACGCGAAAAGTGCATTGCGACCCGCCTGAAAGTAAAAGCGAAACTATACACATATAGTGCAAGGCCCACGGTTTGTCTCGACGGCAGCCCCTGCAGATTACTCGCAGCATTCGTGAAACTTCGAGGATTTTTTTAAAACTTACGTTAACGCTGTGTACATTTAGTGGCAACCTAGGGCCGCCTGAGAAGGAAGCAAGTTGTTACCAGAGTAAGTGTTTCGTTGCATCGAGTATGGATGAGTTTTATGTTTTACACTGATCCGCTAGAGTCGAGCATTTGTCTAAACGGTGGTTCTTTCGAGCTACCGAGAGTGACAAGTTAGATTATTTTGTGTGTTGAGGCGAACTGCCTTATAATAATTCTGCCTGCGTGCCATTGAAATTCATGTAGTTGCTCAGTAAAGCTTGTGACGTGTACGGCGTCCACGACGACCTTCTTCTTGCTGAAGTGTGCGCACCAAAGTTCAATACGTGGTGGGTTCGTGTATCCCCTGATGTTGAATTGTGCGCTGGGAAGAACTTTTTCTTTCCTTTTATTTAGCGACCCTCTATCAGATCTCATGAGCTTACAATGAAAGGCCAAATAAACTCAATAGTTTACAGCGTAAGCATAGATCAGAATACTCTTTAGAGCAGTGGGAGGCACTTCTCACTAGCTCGGACCCGGAGGTGCAACTAGCACTCCTACCCGTGGCCGACTGGCGGCGCAAGCCAGTGGAACCTTTGACATGGGGCCCCAACCATCTAGCTCCTAAAGCCCTTCCCCCAATAAACGCTTTCTCTGGTCACTTTTGCTGTCCTTTCCGATAAGTTCAGAGTATACAGCGAGAGAGGGAGAGAGATAGTGTGTGTGTGTGTGTGTGTGTGTGTGTAGTGCGTGTGTGCGGGCGTGTGTGGTGTGTGTGTGTGTGTGTGTGCGTGCGTGCGTGCGTGTGTGTGTGTGTGTGTGTGTGTGTGTGTGTGTGTGTGTGTGTGTGTGTGTTTAGATTATTTAGCGGCTCTAATGGCTCACGCCTTTAAAGTGGTCGTTTGCCTTATACATTTCAGTGGGGCCGTTGGGACGAAAGTTTTTGGAACTGATGACGGCTCGGACTCGCAAAGCTAAATTAATGAAAGGTGAAGGAAACAAACTGGGTGGGAAGATAAAGAAACTGGTTGTCGCAAGAGAGTCATTTCGCGAACGCGCTGCAGGCGCCGAATAAAAAAAATAAATAAAGAGGGAAATGAACGATGCGGTGTCGGCGGAAGGGTTGTGGGACCTGGTATGCCTCCACGGAAACGGGCTCTGGCAAATCAGGAGAAATGGACCTTGCGTTGGCGATTGGGGGAAGAGTTTGGAAACGTGGACAGAAAGGAAGGGGGGAGGAGGTATGGGAGTGAGGGAAAAGACCGTCACTGGCCGTTGCTTTGGCTTAGTGATGCGAGAGGGTCAGTGTTGAGAAAGACGCAGCAGACAAATGGATCGACTGCAGAACGGGAGCACGCGGCTGGCGGTGTGGAAGGAGAAGGAACAGCCGAAGGCCCGGCTGCCCAGAGCGGTTCGTCCGCGCAAACCGCGCGCACCATTTGTGGCACGTGTAGATCACTGTGTATATACGGGTGACCCGTCGAGGTATAGGGATGGACCCGGGCAGTATACGCGCATGGTGCCAGAGGTTCTTTCTTGTAGGAGGATCGAAAGCAGAGGCGATAGGGGAGCTGCATGTGCGGAGAAAGATGGAAGACCCGCGCAAGACGAATGGTGGCTCCCGAAGGATATAGATACGGGGGCGGGCATTGATACCGCAGTTTGAATGGTCGTCCCGGTTAAGAAAGAACTGGGTCTCCTCTGCCACGCTAACGGCGCCCGCGGACCCCCGCCTGCGTGAATGCGCCTTTCTTTTGCGGGAGTTGCAGCTATGGAATGGACGTCTTGGTGAATCGGGAGGCGACGTTCTCTATCGTGCTGGTTGGCGTAAACCGGGAAGCCGGGGTTGGGTGCGTGAGGCTCGGATTTAGTGCGGACAGGACGAGAGCTGGTGGAATGCTAAGTGGGAAACGCGCGTGCCGCGGTGCGATGGCCACTAAGGGGCGTCGGCGAAGCGCGAAGGGGAAGATAAGTCACCTGAATCATAGAGTTTCCCACAATACTTACTAGAGGGAACTCTGGCGCTAGTGTCTATGGGAGCTGCAACACACGGCGCTTCAGCGAGCATGGGAATGATGGGTAGTACACACATTTGTCTAATTTCCGTACTTCTGGCCTTATTCTGGCTCCGTGTGTGTTCGTGTGGCTTGAAGCTGTTTTTTTCATGAAAAGATAAATTAGCAAATGTTCACCGTTTGCGCTTTACAACCTTATTCTTTTAGGCTTACCATTTCGAATCAAGTCAATAAGTTGAAAAGGGTTTGTTTATTTCTTTCAAAACAAAACCATAACCGCCAGTAAACGAAGCCGCAAGTACGATTCGCCGCCCGCAAGTACGAAGACTAGGCAAATGTGTGTACTACCCATCATTCCCATGGTCGCTGAACGATCGCAGCGCCAGAGTGCCCTCTAGTTAACTTTAGGAAACTCTATGACCTGAATGGCCAGCACGTTCTGGTTGTGTTACCGACGGGATGTGCCGAAATAGGTCGTCAAAACAGAGACAACTCACTCACAAGCGTTCAGAGTGCACATATTTGGCTTTTGGCGCTCTTTATAGGTATCTTAAGCAGGATAGACTATCTTAGATACGAACGTCTTTGTAAACATAATCATTTTTAACTATTGTCTCTCGCGTGTAAACGTTTATATACATCTTAAACAGGTTTATTACACCCTGTTTCGTACACGTCAAGGTCGAGTGACGGCTTGCGAGACATTTTACATACGTCTGCATCAACAGGGCTAGTCAAGCTGCATTTGTATCGCAGCTTTTTTTTTCCCGCATTCCATACCACTCATTATATCTTTGTTGTGAATACAAAAAAAATCAATGTCAATATGTAGTTGCGGAGTAAAAATAAACTTCAATCTTCAAATAGTCCAATGATTTTGTCACCCGTAATATAATTTCATTTCGTCTTTCATTTTATAATTTCATTTCGACAAACCCACTGCACGGCCCTCGTTGTTCTCGGTCCCTATAAGCGTCTGTTTGCTTCTTTCTCTTTGGTGATTCACTTGCAGCCTGTCGCTGGCGCATTTATGCGCGGGGTGCTCGACTCGCACGAGCGTTTGCTACGACAAAAGTCGAGTGCAAGAAGCGCGCGTGCGCGCACTCACGTGTCTTGCATGACCAAAGTTCATGCAACAGCTTTCCTTAAGCGCCGAATCACTCGTATTTGTAACTTCGGCGAATCACCTCGACCACTGAAGCTCACACCTCTTCATCGAGTCGGCGGATGCATAGAGTTTCCTAAAATTAACTACAGGGGACTCTGGCGCTGCAATCGTTCAACGACCATGGGAATGATGGGTAGTACGCACATTTGCCTAGTCTTCGTACTTGCGGGCGGCGAATCGTACTTGCGACCTCGATCGTTTGTTGCTGTGTTTCGGCTTTGTTTTGAAAGAAAAAGTAAAAGTAAACCATTTTGAACTTCGTGACCTGATTTGGAAAGTTAAGTCTAAAAATATAAGGTGGTGAAGCGCAGCCGCTGAGCATTTGCTGAATTGGGTTTCGTGAGAAAACAGCTTCAAGCCACACGAAAACACGCGGAGCCAGAAGCAGGCCAGAAATACGAAAATCAGACAAATCTGTGTACTACCCATCATTCCCATGCTCGCTGAAGCGCCGTGCGTTGCAGCTCCCATGCACAAACACTAGCGCCAGAGTTCCCTCTAGTGTATATTAGGAAACTCTATGGGCTGATGGACGCCGGCAGACTGCAGCCGTGATTTTCGTACGTTGTATTCGTGATCTATAAAAAACCGTACATATATAGTTGTCGCTTGTCCTGTGCTGTTTTCGTATCTCCCGTATCTATCCCGTTTTACAGTTTACTATTAGGTTTGAACATTTGGTGTAGCTGATCTTGCGTCTTTGACGACCTTGTCTTTACTGTCACGCGAAATAGCTCGTACACGAGTGATGAGAATTTATTTTGCGAATATCTTTAGTCAACAAGTAAAGAAAATGTGGAATCACATAACATTGGTCTGGCTGTGCGCAGTATGCTCAAGGATCCAACTTGGTCCGAGTTATTTATTTATTTATTTGTGAGAATACTTCCATTCTGAGATTTTGGGCAGAAGTGGGTGGTACAAAGAACACAAAAATAGGCAGGAAGTAGGAAGAGTATTTAACTGATTATGCAGCATAATGTGAAAAAAAAAACGACGCGTTGATTCACATAGAAAAAAAATCAGAAATACAGTTCATAATCGCCGTGCCATATACAAAGCAGTATGTTTTAGTAGTTCAGTTAAGCAGTTCAGTATATATATAGGTACCCTTGTCGTATCGTGCGAGTCACTTTATCTTATGCCCTGTCGTCTCTCGGCGTGGTTAGCTTTATAAAATGACAACCTGCCAATTTGACGATTGAACTTCACTTAACGCAAGGCGTCAGTGAACGAAAACCGATATAAGGAGCTTGATTACTTCTAATGCGCGCGCATCACTCGATCTCAAATTTGTTTCTTTACGATATCAACAGAAGCAACGCTCTACATAGGTGGGATGGTTATGAACTGAAGCTCCTGTTTAATGTCTCGGAACACCAACTCTATGTATGTTGTCATATAAGCTAATGCAGCTTAGACATGCGCAGTTAAGAAAAATAAAACAACCTAGATGAATACTTGAGGTTCGCCTTCAAAAGCAGTACGTGATAGCGTAACTGCGCTCCGTGCGCCTCACCTTCTCAATTGATAGCCTGGCTTCCGTTCTGGGAGCTTCAACTTTGCGGCACGGAAACGAATGTCTGTGCACGTAACATTGGTCGTTTCAAACTATACCCTAGAGTGCCTATACTACAAGTAAAGTTGTGCACTGCGCCGTAATTATTCATTTTAGTAAATCATGCGAAGGGCCCACGAAGATGCCGTAAGGCAACACGCGAACCTATGCAGCTGCTCTCGTCACTTTATTAATGCTTTTGCTGCCGATGATGATGCATGAGCGCTTTGTAATGGGTGGGTTTTTGATGCGCCCACTCTATGCGCGATTCACACGTTTTCGACGCCTGTTGCGATTCTGTGCTTCTGCCACGCATTATTACATGTGCTAAGGAGACTCCTCCCACTACGTGACAGTGTTTTTAAACATGAAAGTATTTTCCGCTGACGTATTTCCGTGACGGATATGACGTTGTATATAACAGACTACAAAGAAAAAAAAACTGATATGGAAAGTCTCTGCCGTGGGGCGTCGCATTCGCGCGATCTCCTGAACCGCAGCGCGTGGCGCCTATACGACTATACGCCACAAAACGTACGTTTTCAAGAGAGCTAACGGCAAGCCATTTATATACCCCATACGCCATTTGGTGGTCTTCAGAGCTTCGTTGCGTTTTCGTCATCAGTAGCGAGATGGCGCGAAGAGCGCGCGTTGATCCGGCTCGTCGCGTATCGCGTTATACGGAGAGCGCCGCCTCCACGCAGTGTGGTCTCTCCGGTGCGCTCGCTTATCAGACTCGTAATTCGGTGGAGCACGGAGGTCACTTTACTCGCTGCCGCGGCCGCGTTTACGAAAGGAACACGCTGCTCACACACGAATTAAGCCTTGTGACACTTTGCGCTTGTCCTGTGTATAATTGTGCGTTTGTTTTGTGCGCCTTTCTTTCTGTTTTTGAACAGCGCGCTTTGAGTGTCGAGCTGTGATGGTTGTTAGTCCTCGCTCGTCCTGTGTATTGTTTCGAAGCGGAATTTAGGGCTTCCCGCCACTGGTATTGTTGCTACTTTGGGTAGCCTGGACCGGACCGTGGGGCTATCTGAGTCTTGGGGGAAGACGGACAGCGGAGCCGGAGCTGGTAAAAAAAACGTTTATTTACTAGTATCATATTACATGACAGAAACTACATGACAGAAATGATGCTACATGATTCTATACATGACAGAAATTAAGCATCTCTGAGCGACTCGGCGCTCTCGTTTTATGCCGTGGTTTTCCCAAAATTCCCTGAATAGAAAACAACTGAGGCCAGGACATTAATATGCGCGCCCCCGAAAAGGGAATGTCAAAAACCGCTTCCTTTCCCCAACTCAGGAAAAAGGGAAGAGGCACCACGCCGTTTGTCGCGCGGCGATGGAGAAACACACGCAATACACGGCACGTTTATGTTTGTATACCTATGAAATAGCTAGCGCACGCAGACAAGCACAAAATGAAACGAAAAACACACCGCTGCACTCGCAACTAGTTTTATTTCGCAGAAAGAACATGTTTAATATACAATATGATAGTGTACCAAGTGCTACAATGACGATCAGTGCATCTTTCTTGATTTCTGGGTGATAAACAAGGTAATTTTACGCTCACAGCCGATGACACCAAAACCAGAATTTTCCTGTAACGAGCTCATTAAAGCAATAGCGTTAAAAACTGGCTTTACACCTTCATTTCAGGCAATGATCATCCATATAGATGTCCTTGTCTGGAGCCTGCTTTTCCGTCGACATGCGGACTGCTCTGCCGCCTCTCACCGCAGCACGAAGCATATAATGCAGCGGCCGGTATCCATCAACAGTCGGTGGTTGTAGGGAGTGCTATCTCTGTGATAAATACGGATTTAAGCAGGCAGGCATGGGCTGTATACGTATATGCTATTACAGGGAGACTCGGTGGTGAAGGACCGTCTTTGGGATTAAATGGGGACTAATCCGCGGTGGAAGCCGCGGCATATATACCGTGCTTCGGCCCCTCGTCGCATCAGATGGATTAAGGAAGGGAGCTGTTGTAGCAGCCGTCCCCGCTTCCACCCTTGTTCTATAATGGAAGGCACGTCAATCAGCAGCGCCGCCAGTGGCCAGTATAGAGATTATTTGACGCACTTGTGCATTGCGCAGGGGCCGGGAATCTTAGTGGCTTGAGGCACTCTCCTATCTTTCCGCCTCTCTCCTCTCGCTCCCTGCTCTCGTTATGGGAAGGCGCAGTTGGGGATCGCCAGGGATGAAAGGAAGAGGGATCTGCGGACCTTTCCCTCGTCTTCGTAGAGATGCTTGGGATACATAGTGATATATCCTTTAGATCCCTGCAGGTCCGCATTATTTTCCTTTGGCAGACGTGGATCTCGCAGGCTCTGGACTTGGCTGCGTGGGTCTCGTTGGGTGAAGGGGTTTTCCTCCAGCTTACTACGGGTCTTTTTTTGTTTGTTTCATTTGTGGGCGAGAGGTCATTAGTTCGTCGGCCGTGATACAAACTAGGTTTAGTTTCCCGCGGTGTATACCATATGCGTACACACTATAGCGACGGGATTTCACAACATGCTGTCGCGAAGGCAATGTCTCGCGGAAAGCTTTTTTCTTTTTCAGCTACAGCTGCAGTTCTTTCTTTGGCAGATGCTCTTGTTAGAAGCGCTATTTAACGACTTTTCTTGGGGAGAGAGCCTCGAAGAAGAATAAGAGTCTGAGGAGAAAAAGCTGCATCATCGGTCACTGTGCGCCCCGTGCCCCCAAACCAGGCACTGCGCCGTGCTCGCGACTGGGCTGCAGAAATTAGGTGCATTTCTCTTCTTCTAACCACTACCACCACCACCCCAAACGAGCGAGCCACCGCTTGCGTCCTCCGCGGCAATCGGGGAGCGACATTTGGGCACTTGTTTGCGCGTCAAAGCCGTTTTAGAGAATGGGCCCGTTACAAAAAGCTGCTACAGTTTTGTTGCGAGGCAGGTTTCACGTGACCGTGAAAACTCGTGTTGGGATTGGTTATCCTCGGCTTGCCTGATTGGTCCGTATAAGCTGTTTTCCAATTGGTACAAAACAGTGGTCTTCCGCACGGTCCGCTCATCCGTGGAAGCGGCAAAACCGTATTTAAGCAGCGACTCGTATTTAAGCAGCGACTGCAAGCCGAGGGTTATGCCATCATTTTCCATGTTTTGCATTTGGGACTTAGTGAATTGTGTAAATTTAAGTTGTATTAGGTAAATAAACCCCCAATGAGTGCTCCCCGCAATCACCGTGTCGACTTGTCATCGCTTGCCTGTGCGGAATCGCTCCCATGCACGCTTCTTCGTCCCGACGGTCTTCAGATGTGTCTATAGCGTAAACAACCCCGAAGTTTCGCTACAATGCGATGGCTGGAGGTATTGGCGTCAGCATGCTTCATCTGAATTCTCGACGCTTTCTGAGGTTGTGTTTTGCCTTAATATGATTGACTCAGTTATTTTGGGAAAGGCGGCTCAAGGTTGTGTACGGCTCCATAAAAAGCGAAGTCACTATATATACAGCAGTAACGGCTAAATCAATCGTCCACCCGGCGGAAGGAACCTATATGCAGTCTGCATGTTGTCGTGAGAAACAACAACAACAACAATAATAATAATAATAATAATAATAATAATAATAATAATAATACTTTATTATACACATCCATGAGAAATACTAACAAACGGGCATGTCTGTCTCAGAGGACTTGTGCGACTAGGCCCGGCAGAGTACAGCGATGTATGTGGTTACAAGGTTACTATATATATATATATATATATATATATATATATATATATATATATATATATATATATATATATATATATATATATATATATATATATATATATATATATATATATATATATATATATATATATATATATATATATATATATATATTAATACCGTTGTTTTTCGCGCGTTCCTTTCGCACTCATGGTGTCAAGAAACGCTCGTGGCCTTGTTTCTGTGAGCACGTTACAAAGAGCTCCGGATGTTCTATTGTCGCTTCCCTTCTTGCCCTGTCCCTTCTTTTTTTTTACGATACTTGTTCAAATTATGTTTGTTCACCCGTTATTGGGGTTTTAGTTGTTGATCAGTAAGTTGTCTGCGGCCTGAACTAACGCAGCGGTGAATGTGATTGTGTCACGAATTTTTTTGCAGCGTTGTCCCTGGAACAAATTCCCTCCCATAGCGACCTTCAAAACTAGCGCCCTCTGATTAAAGCTGCAATAAAATGACCTTTTACATGTCATATTTAGTCTTCCTACAGATGTACGTCATGTGCGTTTATACAAGCAGGTATAACAACGCTGCATGTTCAGAGTTTGTTCCTTCGACTTGTGGTTTTGTTTAGAGTGTCCCCTGTGAAATTTCTCACGGTCTAATAGAATGGGTTGCTGGCTGTGCTCGTGCTTTGTCTGAAAGTGAAAGCGCTTTAGCGCGAAAAAACGTGACACGAGAGGCGAAAAGCTGACAGAAAGTGGGGGAGGGTACGCCGCCGGGGAAACGGTGGCACGCTACCTGTCGGAGTAGTTCTACATGAAAACGAAGGGCGCAGATTGCGTCAACCAGACGTCAGTTTGTTTGCGGGAGCGAGAATTTCAATTACGTTGTCGGAATGCGCTGTAGATATTTGGACGATTAGCCTTTGATGTGTGTGCAGGCGTGCTTGTGTATTTCCTCAATTATGTTTGTAATAAAACAGGTTGGTATTGTGAGTGCCCGGTCCCGCATGCATTCTTGATCTCGAGTGCCGTCCTTTTTCGCTCTGATTTTATTTTCTGGCAGTCTTCAGATGCAGATGCAGTCGGTCTGCGGCGTCGGGTTGTGCGGGGACACCCAGGAGCAGTGTCAACAAGTGGCGTGGTTAGGGAGGGTTAAGTGCCCCTATAATGTTCTTCCTTGCCCCCCCCTGGACCACTTTCCTCCTGTCCTCCCTTAAAGTAAACATATCCAATACAGAGCGTAAGCTTTGTGCGCGTGGCACTGAAATAAATTCGGGGAAGAAAGAACGAAACTGCAGGGACAAACAGGACGTCATCGATTTTCTTTCTTAGTAGCGCGCGAAAAGTTTACACTATGTACAACCAGCTGGCCCCTGCCCTGGCTCTTTCAAAACACAGCGCTTAAGTTTGCAGCTTCCCTGGCCCGCTGAAGGAACTGACTGGTCGTATAAACTCCTTAGATTTTTCGACTTAGTCGTGTGTGCACCTTATAGAAATATCCTGGTTCCGCAGAGATCGCCGAAGTGCTCCATTCGAGAGACAGTGACGATAGACGGGGATGGTGCTCTTATACTATAGAAGTGCGTTGTCACGCGCCCCTCGTCTGCTCCTGCTGTAGAGGTGGGGGGGGGGGGGGGGCGTAGAATAGAGGTCACGGCGGCGCGTCATTTATACAGCTTCCATACCGGAGACGGGCGCACGCAGGCACACCGCAACCGCCGCCGCAACGAACCTCACGGTCGTTGTCGTCGCCGCCGGTCGCCGTTCGTCCTAGGCGTCGAACTTAATCCCACTGATATATTACGCGTGCTTCAGGCGGCCGCCGCTGCTGGTGGTGGTGTATACGGTATAAGCCCAGGGGCTTCATGCGGGGCCCCGGCACACAATACAAAGATCTTCAGGGAGGTAGGTGGGGATAGAGGCGAATGGAGAGATCTCAGAAAGACGGGCGGGGCCTCTTTCTTTCTTTCTTTCTTTCTTTCTTTCTTTCTTTCTTTCTTTCTTTCTTTCTTTCTTTCTTTCTTTCTTTCTTTCTTTCTTTCTTTCTTTCTTATTCTCAGCGCTGATCGTGGATATATGCAGCGCAAGCAATTTAGCGGGACGGTTGCCGCTGTGCTCGCTGACCCATCTCGCCGTTTATTGTTGCGGCGACCTAATCTAGGACTCTGAACGATCGAGGTCACACACGTGGTTAGAACGTTTCAGAGGCCGAGGACCGCTACCGGAAGACAATGAACGTAAGGAGAAAATGTGGGGGATTAGCGTGGGGATAGTCTTTGCAATCTCTATCTCTCGTATTTTGTTCCTCTAGTGAGACGTCCCCGCTAAACCACCGGCCGCCAAAGAGAGGGAAGATCCCCTTTTCTCGGTTCACTCTTGGCTATGCGTCTCAACCACATTCTGTACGCAAAAAATCGTGCTCGGGCCGGGAAGAGACGCTACGACCTTTTCCCAATTACCGACGCATTTCATTTAATAGCAAGTGCAAATGGCGTATACGAAGATGCTGCCCGCATACAACAATTCTGCTGCGCAAGTTTATAAAACATGAATAAAACACTCGTGACGTGTGACACAGGATACAAAAACAAAATAACTGCGACAATACAAAGGAAACAGACGATGACATGCACGATGAAGTTATTAGTTAATAAAACCGTGTAATCTCTTCCCGCAAAGCTCGTCTAAGTATAAGAGAGATGAAGTTCGTTTAGCGAAAGGTACATGTTGTCGGGCCCTCGGAGCTGGCTGTTCGAGTTGAGGCTCAAGGTTGCTACCTGGCGTCGCTGTACAATTCGTCTCTTGGGTCGCTGCGGTCGACTTGGGCGCCTGAAAATTCATTTCTTGGGGCATCGAGTGACCAAACTTCCCCAGGGGATCCCTCTCAAGCCGCCCAAAAACAACGTCCAGCTACTCGCGACTGCCTTGACCTCTCCTGTCTTCTCTGTCCCGCGGCCCCTTTCCTAGGGTTCCGACTCCGCCCTTCCGTGACACCAAACCAATTGCCACTATCGGTGCGACATATTTTCTTGTCAGTGGGTGTGTGTCGGCTTCGATGCTCGCTCCCGCGGCCTACACCAGTGGAAAGCCCTCTCTCAAGCAAAGTGGAACAAGTAGAAATGTATACAAACTCCAAATTTAGAGAGAGAGAAACGGGACAGCTGTCGGATGACACGTTAATTATGGGCGACCAGGAGTCCCAACGCTCAGACAAAGCGCGCGGTTCCTAATGGCCGACGCGCGGAGTTTATAGCACTGCGCTGCAAAGCCCCTGCATGCCTGGCTGGCCCCGATTGGTACGTGATTCTCATATCGTGATTTGGCTGACATTTGCGCCAAACTCGGCTCTGATTATAATTTGAACAATAAGGGGACGTTAAAGCTCCTTTTTTGAGTTGAACGCGATATAGAGACATCATGTTCCTAGTGCGTACTTCATACACTTAGTGCATGAAACCTTTTCGAATGTACTATGCACTCACTACGTGAATTTAGGGGAATAGGCGCAGTAGCGTGTGTACTTTTTGTAGTGGTGTACCGGTTTTCAACCGCGTAGCCATTATGATGATCACATATTCCGACGCCCGTTGACCGCTTGTACCACGCATTATTACTGCAATATTTCATGTTGCATTGCGAAGCATGTATGCAGAATTCGTCTGCTTGTGGAGCACGAAAGCTACTTTCACTGCATTTCCAAGCATAGTAAGTTCTTTTCACTGTTCTCCCTAGCAGAAGCGTGGCTGTGTGACGTACAACATCCGCTTAGTGCATGCCACGCAAACGACTCGGGTTGTTTGCGTCCGTTCGGACCCAAACAACCCTGGCTCGGTGCCCGCTCTTCTCGACGGTTTTTTTACCAATTATTTATTTTATTTTCATCGTTCTCGATTTTTCGCTCACGCATAAGATGATTATTTTTCGCTCACAAACAACGGCGCCGGCTTGGGAATTCGCGAAACGAGCTCATTAATGCTATCGCCTTATTAGTGTATCAGCTGTTGGCGATCGAGAATTACTATCCGGATCTTCTCCGATCGTGATCGAGAGTGCCCGTGTGACACAGGTGTGTAAGTGAGGCCTAGTGCGTGTGAAGCGTCCGGGAAACTAGGCCTCCCGCGCCTCTTTTATTTTCCCCTATATAGAGTCACGCTTTCGGATGCGAAACCAGGTGGCGCCGGGGGCCGCGCGTCTTTCCATTCACGTCCATCAGGCGGCGATATGCGCATCCTCTGCACACGGCGCGCACGCGCAGATGCAGGCTCCTTGTATGCTGCGCGTGTTCCCTTTCGCGCGCATTCTCCGGCGTTTATAATCCCGGTCACGCGCGCGTTTTCCCTTTCGCTGGCGGCCCTTTCACTCGACGCAGACAAAAAGAAGAAAAAAAACGGACCGTTAAGAGCGACAGCCCTTTTGAAACCCGCATGTGCGAGTGCGTGCGGACATTTGAATGCGTTTAGCCTATTCGCCCCGTTAAAAGCTGTGCCGCGCTCCGAGGAGTGCAGTGAGACGTGTGCGTTTCGCTAGAGCCGTGCTGCAGACACGCGCAGCTTCGCAAGCGCGCTTGTTATGCTTACTCTAATACGCCTGTACATGTTCTAACGTGTGCGTGCTAACGTAATTGTGATTTCTTTTGTTCAAAATGGGCCAAATACAGAACCGAAACTATAGCTCAAATAAGGCTTTATTGGCACACACACGAACTCTCAACTTCCCTCTGAAACAGTAATACATAGCAGTATATTAGTTATTATCAGCAAATTATTGTTGCTGTTTTAGACGAAAGGTTGTAGTATTATGCATGTGCCAATACAGCATTTTTAGAGGTAGTCTCGGTTTCGGCTTTGAACCATTTCGAAAAAAAAAAAAAATTCTCATATGTGCATGATCCTCAACAGTTGCTCAGAAATTCCCTGCTCCTTGAATAAGTTTTTTTTTCTTAAGCAGCGTAAATTTCGTACAGAATCGACAAAATTTTCAGTTGACTCATAATTGAAAATTCTGTGGAAGCGCACTAAAAAAGGGACGGATAGAAGATGCTGACAAGGAAGCGCTGTCCTTGTCAGCCTTTTCTGTCCGTCCGTTTTTTAGTGCGCTTCAACAAAATTTTCAATTATGAACGCAATCCAACTGACCCAACTTGCCATCTTTCAGTTCGCTGATTGGTGTCATCGTCAGGCGCACAAGTTTCTCTTTGGTTTGCAAGTGCTAAAACTACGGGGACTCGAACATTACTTTGAGGGCTCCCTCATAGGTAGGATTCATTGCCCGTATGAAAAATTCAACGAACCGTTGTGATTGTAGCTTCAAAGGTGTTGCGCTGGGAAGAATTCTGGGACGCGGTTTCGATTCCCAATCAGGGCTGCAACACTTTCTTTTTTTTTTGTTTTTTGGAAGGATGCAAAGGCAAACGTGTACTTATAGATCTAAAGTTCTAGTTGACGAACTTGACCTGGTCTGTAGCAGTCCAAACTCGTGCTATGTGTCTCACAATAATACCGTCGTTTTGACGAGTACAATTTGGGTATTTTATGTACACATGCAGTCACAAGCCGTTCGCGTACGTGTGTATTCACCTCGCTCATTTTCTTGGCTGCGGTCGCATTTTGATTGAGACAAAATGTAGGCGGCCCGGGTGCCCCGCGATGTGAGTGCCCATCAAACAAACATCGGGTGGTTGTAATTTTCGGAGCCCTCCAGTGCGCCCTGCCTTATCATAATAATGTGGTGTCGGCACTTGGAACCCCAGGTATTCTTACTTAGCTCTGAACTCACCACACCTGATGCATGTGCACACCGTCTCCGAGAGCCAGATTGTTCAGTCTGCATGCGTGCCTGTCTGTCTTTTCTTCGTTCATTTCTTGCGGGCTTCTCCAGGGGCCGGCACGTGGGTACCTCCTTTTCTCCAGAGGGGACCCGGTGCAAAGCCGGTTCGTTAGACTCCTCTAATTGGACCCCATTGTCGATGGCGTCTCTTCAAGAACTCGCTCAATGCAGCGCTGCCGGTCTCCGACAGGAGGACGACGGAGAAACGAACGACAAAAGCAGCCTCGTATATGTACAGTGTTCTTGCTTTTGTAAATATACCATGGATTTCGCGTCAACGCTACGCAAATACACGTGTAATCGCTGCTTTCCTGCAATCAGCTCTGGTTTTCAGGACCGCACATTCACTCGGCGCGCGGCTGGATCATATTTTCGACGTATCCGCCCCCGCAACACGAAACCTGCTGTGTGCTGTAAAGGTGATTGCGCCTGCTCTTCTTGTCTCTGTCTTTCTCCCCCCCCCCCCTTTTTTTTTTTCGGTTCTCATGTTGAAAGTTCGTCAGACAGTGCGCGGGCTTTCAACTGCATTGTGTTGCGAAATTAGATCCCGATTCAGAGATGAAGGAACGTGAGTGGGTGTTGTGAATAGACGCTCTAAGGGAATACATGTACCGTGCTCGCATCTGACGATGCACCTGAAGTCTCAGCAACTTGCGCAGATGATTTCTGAGCATGCGGAGTGCTCACTGCATTGAAGCTCACTGCACGCCGAGAGTATTCGCTGCCATGTTTCGAAGAAAGAGACTGCATGAGAGGGGCCAGCCGACGTTGGCGAACGTGAAGGAGGCATTCAGTGATTAAGGTGAAAAAGCTCGTTTCGTGTCAACCAAAACAGAACGAATGAATAGTTTTCGAGCACGCGGAATGTGTGCTCGTGTCTTCGATCGCGCTTCCGGTGTTTCGGGCGGACAAAAAAAAAAAAAGGGTTCACGGGCCATTGTAGTCGTCACGGCGTTGTGTCCAGTATTCGCACGTCCGCTATCTCATATTACCTGGCGAAAGCTCGTTTTATCGTGACTGAGGTTGCCGCTTCGAGCATAAACGCACAGCTTGAGGCACGAGCCGCTGCTGCCGGGGCTGTATAGTTAATTAATATATGCTGACTACTGCCAGTAGCATATATAGTTGAACTGAAGCGTCGTGCACTGAACCTAAATTATAAATGTGAGTAGCGTTTCTGTCGAGTTTATACGTTGTCACGGCTGACATAACAATTACGCATCTGACGCGATTGGTCCAGTAATAATATCTGAGCTTTTTACGAGCTTAAACCGAGACATGGTTGAGGCACATCGTATAGGGAGAGAGCTTCGGAATTTTCGGCCATCTGGTATTTTCCAACGTATACACTAACATCGCACCGTGCTTAGACCTCTACACCATTCCCCCGACATCGAGCTGCGGCCGGCATCGAACCCAGCACCTTCGGGGTCAGCCGCCGAGAAACGTAACCGATAATCACCACCGCGACAGACCGGGGCTGTTCCAAGCATTCCAGTCTCGTATCGTGTCGTGTTGTATCAAAATTAGTACACTAACACTGATTGCACGATGTTGGTGCTTAAATGATTGTCAGCCTACTACAAGGCTTAATCAAATAGCATCGTTCGTAGCTACACCCATGCTGTATGGAGCGACCGTCACACAGCGGTGACGTCGATACGTCGTCTTGGTCACCTCATTTCGTTTTACTGTGTGATCGTATCTATCGTGGTTGCTCGAGGGGGGCACCACCTTGATCTGAAGTGGGGGACGCGTGCAGAAAGATGTTATTGTATGCCGTATACAAAAACAAAGGGCGGGGGGGGGGCGCAGGCCTGGTGTCTATCCCCTAGCTACGCCACTATTATGTACTTGGATTTAGGTGAACAATAAAGAACCCCAGGTGGCCTACACTTCAGGAGTCTTCCGCTGCGGCGGCCCACACAATATCAATTTATAGTTTTGAAGCGTAAAATTCCAACAAGTATTTAATAATTACTATGTATGCGTATGCGAAATTGACCTATATGATTGCGTGCCTGTCAACGGCGCTCGTCGAGGGCAGCAACACAACGTTATAGGACGATGACAGCGCAGCCAGTTTTCTCGAGACCGCGGGGATCGACTGCGAAGCCGCTGATATACGTCCGCGTCCGAACTGCCGACTCTGCGCCGCGGACATTTCGTTCGAGGGTTTAAACTACGTGTACAGCAAAACGAAGAAGTAAAAAAAAAGAGATATAAAGAGCCGCTGTCTCGCGCGCTTGTCTTGACAGATGCGATCGCATCGTGGCGACCGTCGGATTCGAGCAAACGAGCCGGCGTTCTGTTTCTCCGCTCTGCGCGAAGACGGATTGAGACCGATTTACCGCGAAAAGCGATATCGAGGAGACGTCCGGTGAGCTTCGGGCGTATACATTTTCGCAGAAGACGTGAAAGAAGTGATTATCTACATAAAAAAAAAGTTTTAGATGACTCTCGCGTTACCTAACGTGGTCGTATGTACACGCATCTACGCGCAGAAACGACAACAGGAAGTGGGTCATGTAGCACGCGTATACGAATTCGTCTCCCGTTTATCCCGCTGTCGGCAGTGGGTGGGCACTGGTTGTGTTGTTGCTGCGGGCTTCTTCGTATACAATGTGCATCTGAGGAGTGTATCATCCATTGTGTGCGTGTTTGTCTTTGTATACGTCGGTTGCCGCTGCCGTATTTTACTCGTATAAGCTGCGCAGCTTAGCTTTGTCGTTTGTCTTGATACCCACTCCGCGGGCTATACGGCTTAAGTTGCCGTCGCGTTCTGCTTGACGCTCGTGTTTCTTCTCTGGACCCCCGCTCCTTCAAAATGTTGAAACAAACGGTGCAGATACTGCGGGTTTCCGGATGCTTCATGTTTTTCTGATGTTATTTAAGAAATGTGGAGTGAGTTTAGGTCCTCTTAATATTAACTGCGCTTGCCTCCAGCGATAGCGTTTCGTGAAGGAAATGAGAGTAGGTTTATCTTCGTTGCGAGAAAGTAAGAAAAGGAAGAAGCGAAAATTTTCTGAGATGAGCTGTAATGAGAGAATCAGTGACTGTCCCCGAACAAGGCTCCGAAGGGAAATTGTGTTTCGGTCGGGCACGTTCCTTGAACAGGACGAAATTGAGAAACATAGTGAAACGGTCGAGCAGAACTCGCAAGCTTTTACAACCTTTAAGAACACACGATGGTCTTTTGCATAGACTGAACATTTCCGTAAGAATAATGAGAACGACAAGAGGATGAACGCTTCATAACGACATTTTTTTTTTCTTAGATTAGCCGATGCTTGAACATTGAGTTACCAGTCAAAAGCATTTTTCTAATGTCAACATGCGCGGTCGTTCAAGTGCACACAAATGCCGCTAACATAGTTCATGTGTGGCGGATGGCGTCGTTTTAAATCCTGCGCTACATGTCACTCGACGGCGGTTAAACCTCAGTGGGTGTGAAGCACGAGCGCCCGGTGGTTCCCGTTGCGCCATTGTTAGTGTCTGTTAATGAATGACCTCTCGCATGGATTTGAAGCACCGGTGCCAGAGAAGCGCCGATGGGATGAGCTAAAAGTGCCTAGATATTAAAAAAAAAAATTGAGGGAATTTGAGAGCAATCGCGCGGCTGGCGAGGCAGTGGCTCCCTCTGTTGCGTGGCGTAGCTGTCAGCCGTATGTGTTTGAAGCGTTTTTAGTGATTTTTTGTGAATAATTGCAACTATGTTTATGATATTAATGTAAGTAAAGTTATTTCAGACCTCTTTCATTTATTTTGTACCGGTATTGAGCATTGGTAGCCTTGTTTTATAGGCCTTTATTGACTACTTTATTTTCAGCGAGATCACGCCACGCGAGATCTATAGATGAATGACGTGCTGAAGGTGGGAACGGCGTTAGTATCCGGCTTTACGTGCAGTAACGCTTCTCCTCTTTGCCGTAGTGAAACATTACTCCCCCATCAAAAACAATTTGCCGCTCTGGAATTCCAAGTACGAAACAGCAGTCTTCAGGTCCGCTATGTTCATCTTGTGGACGTTATTGCGACGTTACCTGTAACATTTCACCCCTGAATGACCATGGTTAGATGAGGTGTCGTACATTTAAAGTCTGCTAAGGAGATCCGCTTTATGCACCTCTATTGTGAGGTTTATCGTCATTTTACCACAGTCTTCTCCATTTTTCCCAGGCTGCATAGGAGGTAAGGTTCAACGACCTTGTCTTTCTTACTTTTTAATCTCAGCTAACCAAGTTCTGCATTTTTTCGCGCATCGCCGGCCGCACGATACGAGATCGTTAGTCGGTGTGACGAAATTTCGAGCATCTCTCGCCTCTCTATCTTTTAATCCTCGCCATCTCTCTCTTTGTCATCCGAGCAGCTCGTCTCCGCCATCCGGCCGCCTCCGCAACACATGGCGTGTAACCAAAGGAGGGAACGTTTCGACGCTGCATGCAACCGACCACGACTCTCGTATCACTTCGTTTTCGTCACTCCCTCCCCGCTCTTCCTCTTCATCGTGCAAGGCTATCTTTCGTGGTCCGTGTGCATATAATGCGTACGATATGTGCCTTAAAGGAAAGAAACTGGGAGAGAAAGGGGAGGGTCGCAGTAATCTCGCGCCATAGCTTATATAGAGATCACTTACTGCCGCGCTGCGGGCTTGTGCGTCTCTGGTGGCGCGCGTATAAGAGGCTTCGTCGTGTGCATTCTGGCGTTATCTACGGGCCTGTATATACCATACCCTGTAGAATACAGTGCGAGCCCCCCCCCCCCTCTCTCTCTCTCTCTGCGACGACAGCTGCTCACTTCTCCCGAGAGAAAGGGTAAGTATAAGATTATACCACTGCGCGCTCTTGCGACACAAAGCTATGGACTTTTATAAGGTGCTGTTTGTGCTTCCCACGCTGTGCGCGAAGCCCGTTTTCTTTCTCTCTCTCGCAAGTAATCTTGCCTGTCGTCCTTGTTGAGGGAAGCGACGGGAGAGGAGGGCGCGAGACAGTCAGCTCGTATTCCGGCACTAACGGCACTTGACAGCATCCCTCTTAGTCGCTCGGACTCGCGCTCTTCCCGCGTTTCCCATATGCTTTTTGCAGTGTATTCCTGCAAAAAAAGCGTACTTATGTACGCTTTTTTTTATCGTTGCTGTTTCTCGATATCCTCGCCGTAATGTGCTGTCCAGCTTATTCTTTTTCCCAAAAGCTCGCGTGGGCGTACTAAGGGATATATACTGGCCCGACAGGCGCCGTCGAGAGTCTGTAACGTGCGAGTCGCTTTCGCGGCAGTGATTTCGATTTCGCGTGGGTGTTGGGTTCTCACGTTCCTTTCTCTGCGCCATTTTTTTTTGTCGTTCCCTTCCTTTTTTGGTCTTCCTCGTTGCGTCTGATGCAACGCGGCGGAGTGTTTGTCGCGCGCGAAATTCGTTCTGTAGTTGTGTTGGTAAGGCGCGCGTGTGTAGATTAGCAAGTAAAAGAAGAAGCGATACGCGACTTGTTGTAGCGTTGGTGGTAAAGGAGGGGGTGGGGGGGTGAAGGGTGACACTAGAGACGAAGACACAGCGTTGTACTTTCGAGCACGGTGTTGTGGCATCGTTTTGCCACACGCACTGCAAGCTATAGCGCGCTTAGGATCACGTATATTTGAAAGATGTGCGTAAAGTGCAAACGTGGGAGTTTACAGGTATTTTGAGTTTAGGGGTGCACTGTGTATAGCTACAAATAAGCTCTTTGAAGCTCGGTTGATTAGTATTCTTCGACCTCTCGACTGGTCGGTTAGTCACATTGCATTCCTCTGTACGCTGTAACATAATTTTGCCTCTGATGACATCGTTGCTCTCTCGCTGTCGAGCGGTTGGCGCTGTGCACTTGAAGTTGGTGCTTTAGTCGAGTTCAAGATGAACGTGGAGCAGCCATCTTACAAGCTTCGTTTATCAGCGATTCAAAGGAGTTTTTGGCATTTTATTAATGTACAAAGTGCCTACTGATCAAGAGCAGAGTATTTACTACAGAATAGAAAGTTGGGCTAGTTGGATATGCGTGGTATAACTGTCATTCAAGCGCACGAATAAACAGAAAGGAAGCGCTTGTCCTCTTTTCTTTTCTGTTTATTCGTGCGCTCGAACTGACAGAGTATTTACTCACTGCACTTAGCATGCATCTGTACGCAGCAGAATGTAAGGAGGACACACTTTGAAGTGTACGTGCACGTTATTTATCATTTGTGAGAGATTTGGTGTATAAGCATTGAAAAAACAAACAAACAAACAAAAAAGGGCTGGCAGAAAGGGCGTGCTTTTGACAGACCCCTGTGCGTTCTTTCGCTGTTCTCCATGTCAACATATGTCTGCCCCGCATACGATGTGTCACAACCCTTCACCAAGACCGGGAATTCTGCACTTTAACGTTTACGAGATTTGAGCGTGCAGTTGTACGGATGTAGGGCTCGTCCAGATTGAGCCTGTAGTCTCCAAATGGCTGAGAAGTAGATAAAATAAAGAGCAAAGAGTGTCATCACCCAAGGGTATGTTGTCCGCACCTTTTAAAACTGGCATCGATTCCTAGAAAAATAATTATAAGTGATATAAAATACTAACAGTACCAGGTGCTCTGCTTTGCTATATATATATATATATATATGTATAAAGCTTAGATTACTGGCAGCGGGGTGAAGTTCTCTGGTGTCCGTTGCGGAAATAGGCTCAAGGTGCGAACTCGCGCATACTGTGCCTCGTTGTGAAGTGTGTGTATTGAGTCTTCATACGCGCACATGTGGTTTTCTCTTTCAGACATAGCAGCCGCTTTATACATATAGAGCCCTCCTTACGCGCGCCTTTCCTCGTAGCTTTCTCTCTTTATTTCCCTCGCATGACGTCGTTTTTTTTGCGTCCTTCCAGAGGAGCGCATAAAAAAGGCGTTAAAATGGAGGAAAGGGTTTGGTTGTATACAGGAAGGGAGATTGCGTATAGAAGGAGGACGCACGAGAGGGCTCTCTTCAGCTGGGATGATGCTTCTTTTTTTTTTTTTTATGAACGGGGCATAGGAAAAAAAAGAAATCTGGCGGTGAAGTGGGCGCAGAGGAAGAAAGGGGGAAGTAAATGCGCGCTGCCCGGAAGAGGAGATGCACGGTCGTCTTTTTTTTTTTTTTTTTCTCGCAGGGCTCGTGCTAGAAGACGCGGCCCAAGCGCACCTCGCCCGCACCCTTGGCCTCCCTTTCGTCGTATCGCAGCATCCTTATAGTGGTCGCGTCGTTATTCACCTATAGTCTTTCTTTCTTTCTTTCTTTCTTTCTTTCTTTCTTTCTTTCTTTCTTTCTTTCTTTCTTTCTTTCTTTCTTTCTTTCTTTCTTTCTTTCTTTCTTTCTTTCTTTCTTTCTCAAGAGTTTTGTCGTGACAGCGTAAGCATCCCTTTATCCCCACTGTTCATCTTCTTTTGTCTCTCCTACGCGCTCCTGTATATACGGCCCTTCCCGCCCTGTTCTCGCCCGTATATTTCTCTCCGAATCCACGATATGGGACTCCCTTATTTCCTTGTCCGTAGCAGGCTGCTCCCGCAGCCTGTTGTGACTGCGGAGAGCTGATTCGCTTACGCGCGTCTACCTTTGCGCTGTTGCAACGTCAACGGCACGGAGTTTCTTTATAGCTCGATGGTTCCCGCGAGACTATCCGGAGAGGGGGTGCGAGTGTGCGACCGCGCTTCTAGACGGAAGGTATAATATAAGCAGGCCGCGAATGTGCAACGGATGCCACCGTTGGTCGTATGCGTGCATCGACATTCGGTCGCGGTTGGAATCTTCTGGAAGAGGTGGTGTGCTCTTTTTTTGGGCCTCATTTCGTATGCGTGCCCGCGACGCCCCCGTATTGGGAGGGGGCCCTACCTTTTTTTTTTTTTGCTTGTGTGTACTCGCGTTATTCGCTTCTGTTTCTTTCCTGTAGCGTTATTTCTTCTTTGCGTCTCCGTGATTCAGTTTCAAATTATACACCGCCACACCCGCACCTACTCGTCCTATTTTTATTCATTCTTTATAAAGATTGAGTCGTTGCAAATATTTCTTCGGCATAGTTGCTTCAAAATAGGCCAGTCAAGCGAGTACAGGCTTTATTGATTTCATGGCATAGCATTTTATGTGCCGGGTGCAACGTCTATAAAGAGCGTGCCAAACAGTGCGTCAAACTGCATATTGCAAATGAATTTCGCGGAATCCCGCCAGGTGGCGTAAGAGTTACGAAAGGGAAAATTAACAACCAACCGTTTCTAGCGCGAAGCGACAAGGAAATCCAAAAGGCTTTCTGAGAATGGAAAACGTCTGGTTAAAAAAAAAAAATCATCCTAGCCCGCGAATTGAACCCGGGACCAATAGTCTCATAACCCTGTTAACAAGTACTCACGCCGCCAGGCGTGATTCCGTGGAGCTCACTTGCTATAGATTCCGTGCTTCGAGTTGATGGCCGATTCGGCCTCGCACCACCCACTGATATAGCGTTTTGGCTTGCTCAGTCGGTGGAGCGACCGCTCCGCAAAGGCGTTGGTCTCTGGTTCCATCGGCGTTATAGGGCGAATTTTTACTCAGCTGGCTTTTCTTTCTGAAAAAAAAAGTGCGCTGATTTCTGCTCGCTGTCGTGCTGCAAATAATTGATTTGTGGGGTTTAACGTCCCAAAACCACCATATGATTATGAGAGACGCCGTAGTGGAGGGCTCCGGAAATTTTGACCACCTGGGGTTCTTTAACGTGCACCCAAATCTGAGCACACGGGCCTACAACATTTCCGCTTCCATCGGAAATGCAGCTGCCGCAGCCGGGATTTGAACCCGCTACCTGCGGGTCAGCAGCCGAGTACCTTAGCCACTAGACCACCGCGGCGGGGCCGTGCTGCAAATAGAAGGGGGGTCAATTATTCCTCTCAATACCAACTCTCGATAGCGAAGTATTTTTTCAAAACTGTCATCGAAAGGAAATTGAAGAAGCATCACCGTAACTGTATCTTACACTCAGGTCACGCCATCCGCAACTACACGGTGCGTGGAGGAACGGTGTCAATGTTTCTGGACTCTTGCATGTATATTTGTACTGCTATTTTTCGTCTTTCTGTTTTTGTATCTTGACGTTTTTACAGTTTGTTTTCACCCTTATGCAGTTGCCCATGCGGGGACCTTTAACGGTCAGATAAATAAATTAATGATGAGGATGATGGACAGGGAAGCACGAGCGCATAGTGGCAGAGCTGCCAGGAAATTCGAGAATTAACTGGGGCGGAACACGTACCATGACGGTGCATTGAACGACGTTTCGTTGTGATTTAGTGAGTGATCGCATTCGTAGTGTTAGACGTTCTGTGTGCTGTTATGCCGGTCAATATACTGGATGAAGCGTTGCGTTCCTGCTTAAATGGTGATGTTTAGTATGAAAAATGAGTGACGTACGGCATTCGAAAGCTGCTAAAACATTCCCGATCTTTTTGGACTGTTCTCAACGAGAACACTGATCGTTAACCGATACTAACCTCTGAAATTTCGATTCGTCGCTTGATTCTAAACGTGATTTTTTTTTTTTTTAAATTATCGAACCGATAGCGAGTCAGCTATATAGAACGATATTTCGCTTGTAGTTGTGTGCCTCGACGCGTTGTCATTGCGATGTGTTAACGCACACGCGATGCACGCTGCGAGAGAGCATCGTACTGTGAGAACTCTAATGTTGTTAATTTCACCATCACACATTAACTAATAGGAAAGAAAATCGGGTTCGAGTTTTCATTTTCGAATTTCGCGCCGAAATCTCCGTGACGTCGCTGGTTAGAGAATGTATGTACCTTTTCGCTGTTTGTAAGCACAAGTGCTGGGCGACTTCCGGTTTAGTGGGCGGACGTAGCGTAATAAGATTGGTGAGGAATAGACGCCCTGTCCTTTTCAACGACGGTATTTTACCTGCGTCCGGCAAATTATTTCAATTGCACTTTCTTTTCACCTAGAAACAAAGTTAAAAGAGTTGGTGCTTAATTTTGAGCGCCGGCCTTTTTTTTACCAGAAAACGGAAAAAGATCGTTTCCTTACTCTAGCACAACCTAAAACGTAAGCTTTCTTCTATTGTTTTTGAGAGTGATAAGTGAAGCGACCGGAAGTTTCTTGGGTAACAACATGTGCTTCCGCTATTACTGTGTTAAAGCGACCGAAAAGTCGAATTAACCGCAGTTTAGTGCCACTAGCTGGCTGAAAGAAACTTGGTGTGTGATGTCTATGACCCCCTCAGCTTCACTTCATTTTTACCGATTATGCACTATATACGTCATTGTTTGCGCCGTCAGAATGTGTGACGTCACCGCGATGAGTGCGTATACTGCAAGGTGGCGGTGCCACCCACATTTTCGTTTCGTGCTTTTTTCTCGCTTATAACAAGCGTCTTTTCGCCGTAAGCGGGGTGTTTTTGGTATACCGTGAAAGAGTAGCCTATAGTACTAGAAAAATAGTTTTCCTCTTTAGTGTTTTTACTCTGTGTTTCTTTGATACGTTTTTTGTGCATTAAGGACGATCTCAGAATCTTGAGTGTTCTATATAGTGTTTGAACGCCAACGTACCAGATTTCTTGTCTCTTTTATTGTTAGCAGTAAGTTTTTAATAGTGTACTGTTATCTGGTATTTTATGTCACAAAACCACGATATGATTATGAAATGCGACTTAGTTTAGGGCTGCGAAACTTTCGACAATTCGGTGTTCTTTAACGTGCACTGACAATAAATTGTCGTACGGTTTTCTTGTTTTATCATATACAGCGAAATGGTTTGCGGTTATATGCGGAGTATGCTCATTTTTTCTTTGTATTTCGTCTCCTCCTATCTTCAGGCTAGTATACACGTAATTAGGAAATGTCTAACTAAAAGCAACACAGGGATGACACGAGGGTACACAACACGAGCGTATACCTTTACAGTATGAGTTCACTGAGCGAGCTGCAAGAGATGCATTTTTCCTGTTATATCTGTTTATGCGTGTGAGTATCTTGAGACACAGACGCGAACGAAGGCTCCAGCGTTATTCCGTCGTTCAAATGACTTCTCATAATCATATATGCGACGGAGCACATGCCCTATACTACACGTGTATACTGCGCAAACCGCTCCGACACCATCTCCGACGAGAGCGCAAGTATAGCGGGCTGTACTGAACCCGACGACCGGTGGGAGCTCGCGGGGTGCTCCTCCGAGACGACAAACGGGAGGATCCCGCGCTCCGACCTTCCGGTCTCGCGCGCGGGTCTCCTTTGAACACGAGCGCGGCATGTGTTCGCGCCAGCGGCGGCGCTTCGAACTCCAAGGGAGCGCCGACAGCGCGCTCTCTGCCCGATAGCTTCGGCGTCGCCGCTGTGGTATCGTCTGAGGAGAACCGAGGCCCGAGTCAGTGCGTGCGCGCTCGCGGTTCGCTCCGGCTGCTTGCTCTCGACTTCGCCCCTCCGAGACGACAATCACACCACGCCTGTGCTTTCTCTCTCGCGTCGGCGCGTCGTCTTGACGTCGCTGGATCTGAGCCACCGGCGGCGCATCACAGACGAAACCCCGCTGACACGCTTTCTGCTTGCGTGGCAATCCCCGTTCGTGCTTGCGCTTTCGATAATCCCCATCGCTCCCGCGGTCCATTGCCATCGACGTGACTGTCGCGAAAACTATCGCGTTGCGCGTGCGAAGCAGCGAGTGACTGTATACGATTTAGATACGCTCATCACGGACTCCACCTTCGCATTACAACACCTCACTTAACTCAGTTGAAGCGCGCTTAATCGCTTTTGCACGTATCGTTTCTCCCGTGTGGATTCGCCCTTGATCGTGCGAGTGTTTTTTTTTAATTTTTTTTTTCTCCTGCGTGTGCACGTGCACCGACCGGTGGACCTCGGTGCATTGCCGATTGACAGCGTTCTCCTGCAGTGTTCTTAACTTGTTCCATTGTGCTCGCGAGTGTGTACCCCTGCTTGTGCGCGAACGTTAATCCGGTGGCAAGGCCTGGACTGAGTTTCCCGTAATCCTCTGTCCATTGCAGGGGCACCGCGTGCCAGGGAAGTTTCTACCGCCGGTAAGTGTGGTGCCATCGCCCTTTTTTACTAGTATGTTAAAGAAAAAGTGTACCAGCCGTGGAGTCTTTCTGAATGTCTCTTTTCTACGCATGAATAACTAATGCTGCTTTTAAGTTAAGTTGTTTAGCTCATATCCTGATAATTTAAATATAACGTTCAATTTACTTCATTGGTATACTCACTGCAGGCTCCGGGTGTTATGAAATGGGACCAGTATACCCGTAGTTGCGCTGCCATGACTTTTGTTATGTTGCGTTTTATGTTATAAAGCAAACCTTCGTATTAAACTTTGCGTGCGCAAAAAAAAAATTAGGTTGATTATTTTATGCCCGAAGTTACGTAAACTTCTTCACTGTAACCGATGGTTTCGTAATGTGCCCGCATCCTCGGAGCAAGAATTGAATTTCCGATTATTGGCAGACGTTTGGATATTATTTGGCATTTCTCAAGAGCCCGCATGGCGCAAAATTAGGGCTTTCTTTCTCTCGCATCGCCACATTAAATTACTGCGCTTAACGTACCATATGCGACGCAGCTCATTCAAATGGGTGACGTGAAGTTCTGTGATTTTTGTTGGTTCCATGTGTTTACACCTCCCTCCCAGAAAGAAAAAACAAAAACAAAAAAGACAGTCCCTAGATTGTTTAAACCCGTTTCTATACAAAGTCTGCAAACGGTATTTTTGTAAGTGTTAAAGCACACGTCGCCGTGACAAAGGATGGATGAAGCAATCTCTTGATTTAGAACCTTCGTTACTTATTTAAAGCCGAGCGTCTTTGACAACATGCGTGCTTATCGTAATCCTTTTGACTCTTGGAGCTCCAGCGTCGTGCGTCGTATATAAATATGATGCTATATTTAGCGCAAAGTAACACAAGGACCATAAGGGAGGACACAACACGCGAATAGATAGATAGATAGATAGATAGATAGATAGATAGATAGATAGATAGATAGATAGATAGATAGATAGATAGATAGATAGGCATGGACAAGAAGCAAGCAACTGAATAAAATGTGCGGAGATTCTAAAACAGGAGAGAGTGAGAAACAAACAACGAATATAGTCTCGAATTTCGCGGCAGGCGCGCGTCTGACAGGCGTCGTCCGTCGTGTTTCGACGCCCGGCTTACAAGCTGAGTGCGCGCTTGACATTCGGCGTCATGCGGGCGGGCGTTTCGAGAGCTCCGCGGGATTAAATTGTATGGCGCCGTCGATAGACATGTGCGCCTGAAGAGAGGCGGAGGTGGGTGGGTCTCGTGACAGCTGCTGTGTCACCTCTCCCGATGTGCGTATACGTCTGGGCTGCATGAAATTCCCTCCCTCCCATCTCTCTCTCTCTCTCTCTCTCTCTCTCTCTCTCTCTCTCTCTCTCTCTATATATATATATATATATATATATATATATATATATATATATATATATATATATATATATATATATATATATATATATATATATATATATATATATATATATATATATATATATATATATATATATATATATATATATTAATAAGTGTGTGTGTGTGTGTGGAGTTACTGTTATACATGATGAGTTTTTTTTTCAACACGTCAGTTTACGTTGCCATCTTTGCATATGGTCTAGAATTTTGATGAGTATGTCTGGGATCTTCGACATTATGATGCAACTGAAAAGAAAGCAGTCGTGCTTGTTTCTTTATTACGAGCACACTTGTGAAAATCGACTAAAGTGACGTGGCATTCGGCTATTTTGACATCACCGGACTTTTGGTACTAGTATCGTGTGTTTCTTTCCTAATGTGTTTTTTTATTAGCGCCGTGGCCTTTGGTGCATGTCTCACGCTTGGCTCTCTGACTCCACGTTACTAAAAGTATATTCCTGGAATTTTTGTTAAAGGCAGCTTGAAAATGGTTAATCTATTAATGGTAGCCCGCGATGTTTCTCTTCAAGAAAGCTGTCTGCAGCCGCGGATGAGCGAACGTCGTGGTTGAGGGATCGTGGTACTGCAGCGAAGCGACAAAGGTCTATCATAGATGGCGACGTCTTCTCGTCGCGCTGGATGTCGCAACTGGATGTTAGGGAATCTAAAACGTCATCTGCGATTTTAGACAACATTGGTCTTGGTTTAGGTCGTGAAATCAGGTGATCCTCATGACTTCGCAGAAAAAACAACAAAAGCGTACGTGCTTACTTCAAGTTCCAGCTCCTCCCCGTTTTGATTTAAAGCTGATGAATACAGCCCTAACTGTTCATGCGTCCGCATCGGTGGTGTGACGCGCGGTATCGGTACTCTGCTGCTGAACCGGCCGTGCTTAGCGGGTTTGACTTCGGCTGCGTCAGTCGCATATTGACGGAGACAAAATGCTCTAGAGGCCCGTGGGCTTGTACGATGTCAGCGCTCATTAAAGGCCACCAGCTGGTCGAAGTTTCCGGAGCCCTCGCCACGGCGTAAAACACCTGATACTAAACTTCTAAATGTAAATGTATTGCTGTCTTGTACCGAGCTATGGGGTGGCGGGGCTATAGTTAAGCTGTGGACAATGCTCGACGCAGCTTTTTCCCCTGCATTCCTCATTGTAAATAGCGCGCAGCTTTTTCCCCTGCATTCCTCATTGTAAATAGCGCACGGTGTTCCGAACGCATGAACTTACGAGACGATCGAGAAAGCGAATGTCAAAAATCGATATTCATTGCGTTCAGACGTGTAATTACTCATTTGTGTGCACGGGGCGTGGTGCTGGGTTTTTCTCCAAACTGTGCAAGAAGTGTCTGGAGATATCCGTGTATTCTGTATTGAAAGGCTTCCAGGCACATTTGAGCCGCCCGACACAGACACACGCACACACACATACACATGCATACATACATACATACATACATACATACATACATACATACATACATACATACATACATACATACATACATACATACACACACACACACACACACACACACACACACACATATATATATATATATATATATATATATATATAATCGTTACACGAACAGGAAAAGTTTCCGTCTTTAGTCAAATTGATTGCAGACACGCGCGGACACCTGTTGCATAAAACGTCTGGTCTGTGTGCGTTTGGATCCTCGCTTTGCTTTCGCTCTTGGCTTACTTTATCTCACGTCCAATGTGTGATGAGCAGCTGCGCTCGGCTTAAGCGCCAGTTGGAACTTCTTTTTCATCCCTCACGCAGCTGCTGCGTTCTCATTGAGTGGTTTTCTGGCTCGTTTCTCAGTCACTGTTATTACACAGCATAACTTGAGCCATAATGGCGGGGCGTGGGTTGAGGAGGATTATTTCGGATGACGCGTCACACATTCTCGGACGCGCTGTTTGGTGTCACCATTTATTTATGAAAATTAATATTGCAGCCGAAAATATGGATTTAAAATGCGCAGCACCCTAGAGGGACATGTTGCACACGCGGAATTTTCAGTTAAATTTGCATTCGACGCTTGTTATTCAACAACTCGTGACGGTTGTTAAAAAGTATGCGTAAGTGGGCATTCCTCTGTAAAATGTATCTTGCACATCTAACATCTAGAAACTCTAGGAAGCCTGCACTTTATAGTTGCGCTGACAAAAACGTTTTGCGCTAGAGAGAGAGAGATAGACTTTATTAATTTCCGGCAGATTGCTGGGATGGGCTCCCACCTAGGGGCCAACGGAGAGACCGTGTCTCCCGGCAGCTTCCTTGGCCTGCTGGATCGCCCAAAGTTGTTTGTCCAGGCCCGAACTGAGCAGCGCAGTCCGCCAACGCGCCCGAAGGTCTTCATTGGAGGCCGCGATCCCAGAATTTCTGACTAGTGCTGGACATTCCCATAGTATATGGTCGAGAGTGGCTCTGGTGTTACAGTACTGGCATAGATTAGAACTATAGACGTCAGGATATATTTGGTGCATGATGACAGGGTTCGTGTATGTGCGTGTTTGTAGCTGTCGCCACTGAACGGACTGGGCCCGATTTAGCTTGGAGTGAGGCGGAGGGTACTCCCGCCTTCGCAGTCGATAGTGTTGAATTATGTCATTAAATTTAGTGAGCCGATCGTCCCATTCCCACACCGGCGCAGAAAGGTCCGTTTGGGTGGCCGCTTCGTCTGACGTGACTCGGAACGTAAGACCTCAGGCCACGTTGTGCGCCACTTCATTCGGATTGGCCTCCGCGTTACCTAGTGGTGTGTGGGCAGGGAACCACAAGATGTGTACGTATTTGTCCGCCTCGTGAATTTTGCCTGTATTAAGAATCCGCAATGCCTCGGGGGAGATTCTGCCGCTGGCGTAGTTTCTAACGGCTGTCTGCGAGTCGCTGATTACGCATGAGGCGTTAATGTGGGCTATGGCCATAGCGATAGCCACTTCCTCTGCCGTTTCTACGTTCCGTGTTATGATTGACGCGCTGCTTTTGCATTGTTGTGTGTGGTCTACGACAGCAGCCACGAAGTGGTGACGCTCCTGGTAGCGTGCTGCGTCGACAAAGACTGCCTCATGGTTGCACCCAAACATCTTTGACATGGTCCTGGCTCTACTGACACGTCTGCCCTTGTTGTGTTCAGGGTGCATGTTTCTTGGTATGGGTGGTACTGTTAGCTTAGCACGGATAGTGCGTGGTATGTCGTGTTTGTCTCCGTGTTGAGTGTGGTAAGTAATACCGAGATTACATAGAATCTGGCGGCCTGGCTTAGTCTTGGCTAAACGCTCGAATTGGGAGATTTGTTGCGCCTCAATAAGTTCCTCAAGGGTATTGTGTAAACCAAGTTGAAGGAGTAGTTCGGTGCTGGTGTTTTGAGGCAAACCTAGCGCTTGTTTGTAAATTTTCCTAATTAGGCAATTGAGTTTTGACTTTTCCGCGGTGAACCATCGGTGGTACGCCGCTGTATAGGTGATGTGAGTTAGAACAAACGCTTGGATCAAACGGATGATGCTGGCCTCTTTCATGCCTTTGTGTTTATTGGTAATGCGCCTAATGAGGCGCATCGTGTTAGACACTCTGGCTTCAATGTTGCGAACTGTCTCTCCGTTGGTACCCTTACTTTCTATGATCAAACCTAGCACTCTGATTTTGTCCATGGTTGGTATGGCGTGACCATCGCTAGTAGTGAGTTTTATATCAGCGTGTGCCTGCGCTTGGGGATGTTGTTTGGGTGGCCGACCTCTAAGTGTAGGGCGATATAGCAGTAGCTGAGATTTCTCCGCCGAGCAGGATAGTCCAGTTCCTTGTAAATACCGTTCGACTGTGTCAATACCCTCCTGTAATCTCTGTTCAATGGAACCCGTCACTGCCGTCGCACACCCAGAGGGTGATGTCGTCGGCGTAAATGGTGTGATGAAGTCCTTGGATGGTTTGAAGTTTTGAAGGAAGACCAATGAGGGTGAGGTTAAACAACATAGAAGATATCACGGAACCCTGCGGGGTGCCCGCACTTCCTATGGTTATTTCGGACGACCTGAGTGCTCCCACAGTGATCGTGGCCGTTCTGCCCGTAAGAAATGCCCTAATATAGTTGTACGTGCGAAGCCCCAAGTTTAAGGTATTTACCTGATTTAGAATGGTGCTATGCGTGACAGAGTCAAAAGCCTTCTTCAGATCAAGACCAAGTATGGCCTTAGTGGAGCGTCCCGTACTGTCTATGATGTGATGCTTAAGCTGCAACATGGCATCCTGCGTTGAAAGATGCCTGCGGAAGCCAATCATGGTGTGTGGGAAAAAATCATTGTCTTCGAGGTAATTTGTCAGTCTAGCCAGGAAAGCGTGTTCCATCAATTTGCCTATACAAGATGTTAAGGAGATGGGCCTAAGATTGTCAGTATTCAGTGGTTTGCCTGGTTTCGGAATCAGAATCACCTTGGCCGTTTTCCAATGCGGGGACAAGATTCCGGTGTTCCAGCAGTTATTAATATAATCTGTGATATGCGTGATCGACTCATCGTTCAAATTGCGTATCATCTTATTCGTGATGTTATCCGGACCTGGTGCAGATTTGGTGTTAAGTTTTTGTAGGGCGGCACGGATATCCGCTTCGGTGAATTCTTCGTCTAGAGTAGTGTTGATCTGGCCCGTATAATCTGGATGCTGCTGAGTAGGAGCCTGAGAGATATATTTGAGCTCTACCTCCCTAAGAAACTCCTCCTCGGTGCCCTTGTAAGCATGTATTAGTTTGTTGATGGTTTGTTGTTGGGCGGTCTTGCTGTCTTCTGGGTCGAGCAGGAACCGTAAAAAATGCCAAGTTTTACTAAGACTTAGTTGCCTGTCCATCGCATCGCAGGTTTCATCCCAGTGTTGCCGGCTTAGCTGTGTTGCATACATCTCTATCTCTGTGTTGAGGAGTGCTATGCGTTTCCTGAGGTTTCTGTTGTGTTTCTGTGTCTTCCACCTCTTTTGGAACGATCGCTTTGCCTCCCACATGTGGAGGAGCCGGCTATCGATCTCTTCGAGGTGTGCCTCAGGAGGTACGATTCAGATGGCATTATTAATATCCTGTTTAAGCGTGTGTATCCAGTCCTCTATGTCGCTGATGGGTTGGACCTGGTTCTCACGTGATTTGCGGAACTGGGTCCAGTCTACCAACTTTAGCTCTTTTCCCGTGAATTTACGTGGGCCACCTTGAACATGTACCTCGATGATGTAGTGGTCGCCACCCAGGTCCTCTAGGGTATTTTTCCAGGTGGCTGCTGATGTGTTTCTCGTGAACGTCAGATCAGGCGTTGTGTCTTTACTGGAGCTAGTGCCCGCACGTGTGGGTGTGCTAGGGTTGGTGATGAGAGTTAATCCCTCTTGCTGCGAGTCAAACCAGAGGGCCCTACCTTTAGGAAACACATAAGAGTACCCCCAGGCAGTGTGTGGTGCGTTGAAGTCCCCCGCTATTAAGATGGGATTTTGGCCAGCGATGTTGAGGGCGCGTTTAAAGAGTGTGAGAAATCTGTGCTTTTTTGTTTAGGGTTGCTGTATATGTTTAGTATAAAAAGACTTTCCCGTGTCTTGCGTTGCGGAACGAGTTCAATAAATATATTGTCTATATTGGTAATTTCCGTGTCGTGTTGCGTGAACGTAAGGTTTCGTCTAACTAGGGTGGTAAGGACAGTCGTCTCCACGATGGCATGTCCGATCGAGCGGTAGCCTGCCAATTTAGCGAGACAATGTGTCTCCTGCAATAAAATAATATCGGGCTTAACTTTCCCCTTAAGGTATTGGTTAAGATTTGCTTGCTTATTCGCGTAGCTTCTACAATTCCATTGCCAAATTGTGTAGGCGTGATTTCTAGCTATGATGAGATGCAGGGGGTAGGAATGTCGCCGGCTGTATCACACTGAATGCCGACGAGGAAGGTTGCTTTACATTCGCTGTGGGGTCCAGTCCGCTAGGTGGCAGAGGGGTGATTCTAGCCTCCACAGCAATGAGTCGCTGTTGTAGGTGTTCGTTTTGTTGCTGGGTAATTTTAGCTATAGTCTCTACGCGGTCAGTAAGGGCTGAGATCAGTCGGGATGCGTTGCTCATCCACTCATTTAATTCTTTGACTGAATGCTGAACTTCCTTCAGGACTTTATTCTCGGGCGTTACGCGTGCGGGTTTGTATTCATTGGCCTGGGTTTCGGCTCTGCGCTTGGGAGGTGGTGGTGTTGTACCTTCCTCCAATTTTTCACTGGGTGTAACAGCTGAGAGCGGTGGTACTACTGGTGGAGCATGTTTTGTTTTTTTTATAGTGGTGTAACTCCTCCTTGAGGGTCCTGTTTTCCTCTCCTAAAGCTGTCATTTTCTGGTTACAATGTGCTAACATCTGCTTTAGCTGTGCTATTTCAGCCTCTAATTTATCAAGTTTGCCTTGAGAAGCGGCCTCCTCAGACCCCGAGCGCGCTCCCTTGACTACGTCTACCCAGCCCACCTTGAAGGTTGCGCCAGGTCCAGGTGTACGGCTCCGGGATGTTGACTGCGACCGGGAGCGGGGCCGGGAGCGGGGCCGGGGGCGAGACCGCGACCGAGATCTCGACCAGGCTTTCTTTCCGGGCTTCCGGGTAGGAATAGTGTCCCGCTGCTCGAGGCTGTTGTCGACAGGCGTTGGCTTCGTCGGGTATAGTCTTCATATCGTTGTTGTTGTCGCTCCCATCGCCGGCGTTTCACCAGGTACGGCGTCTTGTAACGCGCCCTGCACGCCTTCTCGGCCGTCTGGTGGTCGCCGCCGCATAGTTGACAAGTGGGCTGGCATTGGTGATCTTGCGGGGGGTTGGTCGTACCACAGCCACGGCACACGTGGTCTTTCGGGTTTGGGCATACATCTGCGCGGTGCCCCAGGCGACCGCATTGGTAACACGTCTCTATCTGTTTGCGGTAAAGGGAGCACTTCAACATTGCCCCACCGTATCGAACGTATGTTGGCACGCGAAGACCAGCGAACAGTACGATCACCGTCGTTGTGTTGCTGAGGCGTTTTGCAGCGATGGCTGTAGGGTTCTTTGTTGTAATCACATTAGCTGTGATATCTCGGGCAGTATCTTCCAACGGGATATCACGTATCACGCCTTTCGACGTACCGTCTGGTGCTGCTTCATATGCGCTGGTATCGTACGTCTTGTTGTTGACCACAATGCGAGAGATTTTCTGGTATCTATCAGCATGCGCCTCGATGGGTGTGCTCACAACAATGATATTTTGCTGGAAATTTGGGCATATTGTGTCCTCATCTTGGGCGTCTCTCGGAATTTCAGCGGCGTGGTAAATGCTAGTCGCCAGTCGGGCGGCTCCATGATCGGTGAGTCGAAGGCCGCCTTTAGGTCGGATGATGATCTTGTAGTCACCTCGGGGCAGTGGGGGCATCCGGCTTAATCTTGTTATTTGACTCAGGCATTGCTCACGCCGTTTCCTGCTGTTATTCCCTCGTTGAGAATCCGCACCGGGTTCTAGTGATTGCCCGCGGGTCGACTTCTTTGATCCTACGGTGCTCCATCCTGTACTTTCTTCGAATTCTTCACGAGAAATGGGTTCTCCCTCCACAGTGACCTCCATTTCTTCTCAAAAAGTCGGACGCGTCAAACGCGCCGACCGGCGTTTCTTGGTGCCCGCAGAGCTAGGCCGGCCTAGGCAGCAGCGTCTCTGGCAGCTGCGCTGCCGGTGGCTTGGCAGGCGTTAGGCCTATATCTCTCGCTAGCGTGGTTGACAAAAATGCGTCGGTAAAGGTGTCGAAATTCAAGTCCCCACCTGGAACTTGGTGCCGGGCGGTTCCTGATGACAAGCTGAATACGCGGGTACCAAAGTCTTGTGGGCTTCTAGGTGACTTCCGCTGCAAAACATTCCTGCGCTAGAAATTTATAAATATATAATTTGCGAAGCCAATGAGAAAGCGGACCTACGAAAGAGAATAAACGGAACGCTGTACGCTGCAGTGGCGCCATCGCGTTCGCGTAACGTACGATAATCGCTGTGACGTCACATATTTTGGCGGCACGTGCCGCTCATACCTAAATGAAGCAAATAAATAATGAACAATTAAATAAATAATGCATATACTATACTCGTCGTATACAGCAAGAAGTAAGGGGTCGCGCTTCTATGTATAACCTCGTGGCCGCGCGTTCGATTACGGGTCATCATGTTGATGGGCGCGAAATCAGATCAGAGAACACCTGGCAGTGCGCATGCGCCTAGATTGAATGCATCTAAAAGAACCCAGTGGGGGTCGATATTGTTCCGAAGGTCTCTACGTGCGCCTTAATCCTATCGTTGGGTTGGCATACAAAAACCTCCCCAATTGATGCTGATTTTGATGCTGATTACATTTTTCTCCTTAAGCTTTTTTTTTTTTGGTGTGTGCGTTTCCAATTAGCGTAGGTCGAAAGGCTCCCACTTGATCGTCATTTGTCTTCTACGTCATTGCGTTTAAGTTCGCGAACGCTATTCTTGTGATAACACGTAGCTCATAATCAGAATTGCTTCAGTGTTGTTTTCGAGGTAGTGAGCTGAAAGGGTAATGTAGAGGTCTCGTCCGCCCTGTTTAAGTGCCGCTCGAACAAACGTATACACCTTCAGAGCACCAGGGTTCACGCTCTTCCTCTGCTTTGTGTGAATGCTCCCCGAGCTCAAAATAACACGCTCAGCGTATAGAGTTGAAAACCTTGTATTCCTGCGTATATAGTTTAGCTTGCGAATACCTATTCTTTAAACGTCTCCCTGCCGCTGCGGTATTTCGCGCTCATATCAATCGGGGGGAAGAGGGGGGGCTCTAACCTCTCACGACTCTGGCTGTCGCCCTCCTCGCCCATCCTCGTTTCTCTCTCTCCAATTTAGTCCAACTATCCAACGTATTCCACCGCTTATTGTGCGCAGCTGTGCGGTTCTTCCCGCCGCCTCCCTCCCTTTCGCTGTGCGCGCGAATGCAGAGAGAGTGAGAATTTATGAGAAGGCAGAGAGGTCGGCCTGAGCTAGTTCGCTCTAGCCTGCTACTCTACACAAGGGATAAAGGAAAGGGGAAGGAAAGAGGGATGAAGGGTGATGATGGGGACAAGAAGAGGCGAACGCAGCTTGTATACAAGCTATTCACAGCTGCTCTGAAAGGCCGCATTTGAACTTTGCATTTGCCGACGTATAGTAAAATACTGAGTAGAGCGTGTGTGTCCCCGAAAGCCCGCTACACAGTATAGCCGTGAGCGTCGTTGTTTCGCGTTTTTTTTTTCTTCATTTGCGATATCATAGCATGCCGTCTTAAAGGAAGATTGGAAGCAGCTGACTTTCTTTTGTTTGGCCCCTCAGTCAAGCCAGCTGTTCACTCGTAGAACGTTTACTTGCGCCCTTTATGTCGTTCAGTTGAGGATTTCTTTCTATTTGTTTTAATAAGTATTGGCCATGAAAACATAAATGCAATGAGTTTGTGATTCATCGGTGATTTTTTTCTGTATATCACTGTTGGCTTGATGACGTGTGCGCGAAAGCGAGGAACCAAACACTGTAATTTCCAATAATGAATCAATGCAGACACATAAATTATGTTTGACGACTCAACTTTGTTTAACTTCACTTTTATCAAAAAGAAAGTGGAGGCGAAAAGCTCATCCTTAAATTTCGCGCTTATTTCACCCTATCGCGACGCCGCGCATTTAAATGTGCTTTTTTTGTACTCTCATCACAATTGCTCAAGAGAATTTTCTGAAACTTGCTGTGTTTAATCCCTGGCCTACTCGGGTAACAGTGTATCGTACTCGAATTTAACTAGACATTTTCTCTCAAATTCTGCTACTTAAAGTCAACGCTCGCGTTACAACTGTGGTCGCGTTACAGTAGAGTAAGCACGGCACCTGATTTCTATCCCAAAAGAACATAAGTGCTCCAGCGAATGCCTTCAAAACCTGTGACGTCACGGGTTGATTCAAGAACTGCACTGTAGCACCGCCACCTGCACTTTATAATTGCGCGTGGTCCCGCTTACCAAGCGTGTTCTTGCAGCCAAAGTAGTGCTTTAGGTGTTGCGGAAGGGGTAGCTTATATTGTGACGTGTTGTGACGTGCACGAAGTCAGGAGGTGACGTGTGTATGAGATGAAAATTTTTATTTGGCCGACCTTGTGGCCAAGAAACGGAAAGTCCGTCTTCAGCAAAACGCCCTCTAACGATGATAGCAGTGAATGGAGCGTCGGCCGTGGATTAAACTGACATTCATGAAGTGTGTCGGTATTTTTACATGTGTACCGTGGAAAATTCCAGCGTTATCGCTATAACTCATTGGAAGGTTCTGAGATAATGTCGATGGTTCCTATATAGTCATTCGGCGCGGTTTGCGCAAGGCAGCATGCACTTGCACGAGTAATGAGCCAATAAAATAACAAAAAGACTCCAATGTCGCAATATCCTGTAAAGATCGCCTTTTCTCTTTATAGTGTCCTCCCTGGGATTTTGCTTGGTCCATTGTTGCTTCAGGGACATTTATAATCGAGCGCGTTTATCTTCCTTGCGTAATGGATTCGTCTTACAATTCGCAAGCGCGCTTTCCTGCGTCGCTCATTCACCGAATTATTTGCGGCGCCTTTCGTGCTTCGAGTGGAAAGGAGGTCCAACAGTTGCACGTTTTGGGGATAGCCTATTATGCGTGTTCATATATCGTTGGAGCCGAGTCTTTTTGGCGTCAGAGCGCAAGCAATCTGCGCCTGAACGCGCTGTTTCGCAGACGGGACAAGCCGCCCTTAGTTTCGTTTTTCGAGGTAAACAGCGCGAAAAACAGAGAAGTAGGAAGACACAGGACCAGCGCTACTTCTGTGTCTTTGTTTTTCGCGCTGTTTACCTTGAAAAATGAATCGTTACCACCTTGCCAAATTCTCAATACTACTCGCCCTTAGTTTGTCTAACTGCATTCTAGGGAAGCTGGCTGACGGTCGGATTGGAGGCTAGCTAGGGGTCCGTCTGACACGGTGCTGCCCTACCGCGGATATTTCACTCATTTCACCCGTCTCTCTCGATACGGTTGCGGATTTGGGTTTCGCCGACGCGTCCTCTCTGACGTGGGTTGCCGAGACGTGAAAGTTACGTCGAACCAGGAATTCGTTTGGTAGCGTGGAGTCTCTCCGGTTGGCGGAAAAGATGCTGGAAAGTTGTGGAAAATGAAAATAGATTTGCTGGCACTTTGTTCAACTATTTACAACGTTACATGGTTAGATTTAAGCGGTCAACGAGCGTGGTGGATAGACAGACCTTAGCCCGTGTTCCAGAGCGACGTCTTGCACTTTGCATCGTTGTTTTAAGTGCTCAGTCGGGCTCTTCGTTCTTGATCGAAAACGAAAACAAAAACAATCACACGCATGACACCACCCACCATGGCACCCACCAATAACACATGGTCGCCGATGTGTCGTTGCACTCGCTGACGCAATGTTCCTCTGATCAGTTCCTCTAAAAATATTGGGGGGGGGGGGGAGATCTACCACGGGACAAGTTGGCAGACGATTAGCTTACTGCCGTCTTTTCTGAGAAGGGCAGCAAAGGATTAGTGACTTAACTGCTTTTGTCCCAGCCTACTAGTTCAGTCGTCTGCGCAGCCTCCCCAAACAAGCCATTGTGGATGAAACGACAGCATGGGCGTTAGCTCGCGGTCCGTCGAAATTTGCCACATTCTTATCCCTTTGTGGCTCTTCCCGCCGCTGGACGCTTGATTCGGAGAAAGGCACAGGAGTTTCAAGCTGTGGGAACGCACGGCGTCTATATGCTTCTCATGGACAGCAAGTCTTCAACGACCGACAGTCATATTAAAGAGACCGACAACTGACTCTTTCGGACCCATTTTTTTTTCCGGCCTGAAGAAAAGCTTACCCTTCGTAGTTTTTGTATAGCGGCTGTAGTTAAAAAGCACGTGGTAATTTTATAAGCAGTGTATATCAATCTCAAAGGCTCTGAACACGAATGGCCCTTTTAATCTAGCAACGCTGAGAATTGACAGCGATGCCGGTAACCTTTCTGGCGACTTGTGCATGCTGTGGTTGTTCTGCTTTCGCATGAGTTCCTGTAACTATGCTTAACCACGTTTATTCCGAGCTTTACAACTACTTTTGAAAATAACAAGCCGTTATACAATGAGACGATGTGACTTAATACAGCGTCTCTGTATATATTTGTACCACATTGCGTGCGCCCGCGCCCGAGGTTGTCGCACCTGTGGTGTGAATGGCTTGTACCGTCGTCGTTGCTCCCTCGACACACGAGCCAAGCCAAGTCACCGAAAACATCATTGCTCTTATGCGCGCCCGTGCCCACTATAGCAGTACGCGTCATTTATGAGACAAAGTGTAAATAGAACAATCACGTTGCTCTACAATCTTAGCGACCCGGAAACTGCGTGCATGGTTTGATAAGCACGCAGAAAATTTGTACAAGACGCACCGACGAGCATGGAATGTCTTCGTCATGCGAAGGTAGCGCCACTTTAAGGTGTACTACTAACGCAGACCTTTATGAGCATTTTTATGGATTGCTATCTTTTACCATAAATCACCAAACAGTATTTAAATATGAACATTAAAATTGTTGACCGCGTAGACTTGCTTACGGTCACATGACAGGGCACGTCGGATAAATGAAGTTTCTGCCACCAGGTGGCTCCACAGGCTACTTTCGCGATTTTCAATGAAATAAAAATATAACTCCTCTTTTCACGAGCAAAAGAACGTTGGTTTGAGTCACTATGAGGGATACTCTCTACATCTGTGCTGTCATCTCATGTTCTGGGCAGTTGTCAGTCCCTTTAATACACACTTCGGCGTATAAGATTCATGTTACCCTATCTTATGAATCAAGGTCTCTTTGTTGCAAATGCGAATGTATGCGTGGATCCTCATTTGGATATGGTAAAGCTGATGAGGGGCACCTTTTCTTCTGCGGCAGATTGTTTACTGTATATATAGAAACAATGCCTTACGTATACGGGCATTCGGTCGGATGACGCTGGCATGAGTGGAGAAAAATTGATTGTTGCTATCCCGCAATCTGGCGCCGCTGTGACAATACTAATGGATGGAAGAACAGAGAGCGTGTCTATGCCGGCGTGTAATTCGCGACCATATAGTGTCTCAGGTTGAATTGACCGTAATGGACGAGGTCAGTGTATACGCACGAGGGACCGCGATTACGTTAAATTTGTTGGGCTTTTTTTTGTGTGTGTGCATCCTTCCAGTGTAGGCCTCGCTTGTTTGGGCGGGCTGAACAATCCGAACTTTGACATTAACATTGTTTTCCCCATTGTTGGAGATGTCGTAAAAGTTTGCGTGAAAGCCTAGTGTGACTACTGCAAAAAAAAAAAAAAAAAAAGAACGCGGGGGAAGGGGAGAAAGAGTGGGATGAGGGCAAACGAAGAAGGTGAGGCACTTTGGCTTGCGCGTGTTTACGTATTCATTCATTTTTGCTTATTTATTTACCACAAAAGTGTCAGGGGTGACCGCTTCTCAGGACACGTATACAAGTGTAAATCATATCGTTAGCAGCTTAACCAGAAACGTCGCTTATGTGCCAATTAATATACTATTATAAGCAAGTATTCGTTCCTTTCTATCGAAGAGCATATATAGAAGGGCGAAACAAAACAAAGTTTGTATACTTGCTCATGACAAGTTCAGACCTGCCCGACATGTTCACAGCTCTTATCTGTAGCGTTTTTGCAAAACTTGAAAATAATACTCATTTGCGAAACGCTCTGTTAATCGTTGCCGGGTTCTGTATAATCGAACGTTGTTATAACCGCATCACTTATCTCTACGTGCCGAACTTGGCGGCTTCATTCAGAAGGGTTAAGTGGAACGATTTCGCCTGCCGTCTGTGTTAATAACCTACAGAGTCCGCACGGTCTGAAATGTTGCTCTAAGCTATTCTACAAAAACTGCACTGTTTACATAAAAGTGCAGAACGGTCAGGACGAGTGAAGAGACAAGCTGAACAGCTCTTCCTGCCTAAAGGAGAGTCTCGTGTTTGTGACTCGTAAAGCGTGACTCGTAAAAGTCGTAAGAGGATTCAAAGCGTGTGGTAAAACTCGCCAGAGAAGTGAGAAGTTCGCGATGCTTGTTTTGTCTGTTTGGGCGAACTTTTGCCAGTCGGCGTGGAAGAACGTTCAAGACAGAGTTCTTCTCAAACCTCTATCGTTTTGTTTGTTTGTTTCGTTTTTTTTTTTTTTTGCAGTTGCGAGAATGCGCCGGTAATTCGCCGAAACGCAAAATGGTGCTCTCCGCGGACCAGCGTCAAAGCAGCTGCTCGCGTTTCTTTTCACAAGGGCGCTGATTTGCATCGCGTCATAAACTTGAGTGAGCAAACTTTATTTAACCAGCGGACTGAGGCGTGGGCCGTAAGCCGCGCCAGGGGTGGGGGAGAGACCCTGTCTCTCAGCCGCCTCCTTGTGCATTTTTATTATACTTATTCCAGGGCCAGAGTGTCTGGCCGCCGCTTCTTTCGGCCGGCTCGGCTGTCTTTACTTTTCATTTTGGCGCGTTACATGTTTGAATGTTGGAAGACGTGGATTTTTTTTTTTTGCCTTTTTGTCCTCGTCCATAGTTTGTTCAGCGGTCGGTCGGAAATGTCCATTGAGTTGGGAAGTATGTGAGCGACAACGGGGGCACTGTGTCGGTTGCCGCTCCATCTCGTGACACCCAAAACTAGGCCAGTAGCTTGTTCGTTCCTAAAAAAGAGGCATCGTGATGTCAAAAGCAAGGTTCAATACGTTAATTATTTTGAGACATTCGTTTGACCGATATGAACGAAATTTCTTTCGTTTAAGAGGGCTACAAGTTTAATTTGTTGGAGTGACGCTCTGTACGCATTTAATAATTTTAATTTCTTTCGAGGTATCGGTTTCACGGACTGGTGTACCGGCTATATATCTTGAATTTCGTGCGAAATTCGTACCGGTGCAGTAGTCAGTTCAGCCAAAGCCGTGATTGCGGAATAAAGGCAGCACGCACGCCGTTTTCCGGTCGTTATGTGATCGCACATGCGATCCCGTAGTGTGGCGGGGAGCACTAGGACCACCACCACCGACAAGTTTTCGAATGACCTTCTTTAGCCCTTGAAAGGTATACTCGTAACAATCTCACTCTCACTGGCGAGCTCTTGAACCTCAGTCACAACGACACGGGAACCTCTGATGTTCGCGCTGTCGCAAGCCGATGCACATCGTCTGGCCCTGCTCCTCGCTTTTTTAATCTTCTGTACTTTTTTATTCGTTTCTGGACCCTCGCGAACTCTATATAAACGTCCTGTTTCGAGACGACGTCCGGGAATCGCTCGGTGTGCTGCAGCTTTTAGCCACCACCACAATTGGCAAATGGGACTTTTGCACCCGTCGCGCCACACGTCTCCTCAACAGCTTCAACGGATTGACGGACGACAATCGGCACCCGAGATTGCGGTGCACGTCGTCGTCTTTCCTGTGTGGCACGTCTGCCCTATTGCGGACTGTGATGTATGTGTCCATCTCCGTGACGACCCTATACTCGGAGGTGCCACTCGTGTCGAGTTTGGTATACGTTGAAGACCGTCTATTTACTCGTGTCACATATCAATGTTGGCTGTCACTGGCTAGCTGTTATCTATAGCGTTGCAAGGCTTAATATGAGTCATTTTTTTAGTATTTTGCTAGCTAATGTTGTGCATCTCTTGTCTTAACAGCACCAAACATTCTCTTGGTCCAGTATTGCAACAGTAATAGAGCTATACCCACCAGTTTCCTCTTTCCATATTTCGTGCTTGTTTCCAGTTATTGTATATTTTTTGCTTTTTAGTATTGTAGGAATGCGACGTACAGGGGCGACGAAAAAAAAAAAAAAGAGGAAATGCGAACAGCTCGCCGCGTCAGTCAGTCCTCCGCTGTTCGAATGTTTTCATCGCGCTCTTATGTTAGTGGCAATAAATATACACTGGAGGCGTCCTTAGATGTATCGTGGGCGGCTCCTGGGTCTCTCTCTCTCTTTTCCACGAGCCAGGTTACAACTGCATGAAAGAAAATGCTCACAGCCAGGCGCGTAGCCAGAATTTTTTTTGTTAAGGAGGGGGCACCTCTTTGATTTCGGAAGGAACACCTCCTTGAAGGGGTCATTTTTCGCTCTGTGTACCATGACGAAAAAAAAAACTTCGGAAATGGGGGGGGGGGGGGGGTACAGGCCTGGTTTGCCACCCCTGGCTACGTCCTTGCTCATAGTTAAACGCGCGCATATGCTGCATCTCTCGATTTCGGTGAGCTTGGCTGTTGCCTATTTCCTCCTCTTCTTGTTCTGTTATCGAACTACTCACGTGCCATACCTTTCACGAATCGCTAAGTGCCAAGGGATGAGATCTAGGAAGCGGAGTTATAGTTGAAACTTTGTTTCCATAACAAGCTTTCGCAAATCTGCGAATTGGTGGGGCGAACCATGCGGCTATTTTGCTTGATTTGGAGTACAGTCTTCGTCCTTCTATCCATCCATGCGTTCGTTCGCTTTCTTTCTTTCTTTCTTTCTTTCTTTCTTTCTTTCTTTCTTTCTTTCTTTCTTTCTTTCTTTCTTTCTTTCTTTCTTTCTTTCTTTCTTTCTTTCTTTCTTTCTTTCTTTCTTTCTTTCTTTCGTGCTTGTCTGAATGCTTTATAGCTTCGGTTAATATCGCGACCGCCCAAGCTCTCGTGTTTTGTGGTGTGAGTTAACCCACGTGCTTGTTGAACGTGAAGCTCGAAAAAACTCGCTCACCGCATTGCCCGCCTTTGTTTCGTTTTCCTTTTATACGTACGTTCCATCTAGTCCTGTAAGTATACATGCCGGTTGGCCCCTTGCATACCTATACAGAAGGTGAACGTTAAGGGGCGCTATATAGTGCACACCACGAGGAACACCGTGGGTATGGCGTCCCTCGAATATTGCGTTCGATGGAGGTCGACGCGCTTGCATACGCGCGAGCGCCCTCTGACGCTGAGCGCCAGGCGTGCATAGTTCGCATTCTTATTCTGCCGTCGGCGTGGACTTTTCTGTATCGCCATCGCAGCTGCACGGTGGGGCGTATAGTGCGGGGCTTACATGCGCGCTTGCCGACGACGATTCTTCACGTCCGGGATGGCTATACTTTGCTGTCGAGTGCACGTCGCGAGGGAACGGCCGCAACGCTATTGGCGGGAAAGAATAAGGCCCTTTCAGGAGGGGAGCTTTCCCAATTTGTTTGGGTATATCGCCGCTCTCTTTTTCGCTGCGTTCTTGTTCTTGTGGTATTGTTGTTGTTGTTGTTGTTGTTTACTTCTTCTTTCGACGAGTGCACTTTTTTTAGCTCTCGCGTTGTTTCAGAATAGGCGTTTCCTTGGTGTGAATGCGTTCTCGTTGCGGAGGCCTGCTTTGTATACGCATACCGAGGGGTCTTTGCGTTTTCGAGTAAAACGTTGAGTATATGGCGGCCTGCTTGTAAATGGCAATGTCTTCTGACTGTGATATGTACGTATACGTGCACAGGGAGCCTCTCGTTCTCTTAGTCAGCCGCAAAAAAATTGGCGTACCCTTGTCCCGCGAGAACGTAATTTTAATTTGTCTAAGACACAGTAATGTCCTAATTTAACAGATCGCCCACGCGATCTGTTACATGCCCGGCGTTGCTGTTTTGTTGACGCTGCACGGTACTCAAACGGAAAAGCATTCGTCGCAGTCACAGTTGATCGAGATAACATTCCTTGACGGTCCGGACCACAATGGCCGAGGTTGCCGAACAGGTCGCAATGTATAGCCGTGGCCCTGCTTGACGATGGGAGTGACTCGAGATCGGCAGTGTGAGCATTCGCTATAGAGGCACCTCTCGGAATCAACCTTGACGATCCTGCGAAATGAGGAAATACAGCAACACACAATCGTCTGGTTCCCCGCTCACATGCTACAGATTCGTCTAACCTCAACGAGTCGGCCCACACAGCTGTGCGAGGAGTTGTCGACCGCGTAGCTACTGAATGGCGCGGCGATGAAGTTCTGGACAAAAAAAAAAAAAAAAGATGACGTACAATGAACTTACTGAGAATTTTTATCTGGGGAGTGTAAGGGTTGGGAAGGAAGAAGGAACGTCGCTGATGGCATCCCACCGCTGCCACCAGTTGTAAAAGATGACGAAGGAGGAAGTTGCCGGTGATAGCATCCGGATGGAGGAACTGAACGCTGACAAGAGGATACGAGAAACATAACAGAGGTTTATGGGATTATTTACACATATTTACAGAAAAGAAGGGATTGTGGTTTCACAAACCACGAGCGTGGTGGTTGAATACTACATAGTTCAGAGCCAGGTTCAGAGAGCGCAATGTCCAGCACTCTCCGCGTCGTTTTATGCCCTGTCGGGCTCCTCCTCTCAGAGTAGAACACCAATCACGCACACACAGGTGAGGGAGGCGAGCATACAAGGTCCACGTGAACACTGCACGGTGGTGGCGCCAGCAGGGCTGGTCCTCGTCGTGGGTGTGCCGTTAGACGAGCGTTCCCACGATCCTGGCCGCATACTTCAAAGGGCCCACTGCACAGCTCGCCCAATTAGCGGGGCGATCTGCGTGCGCTGTCCGTCGCGGTCTCTTTCAGAAAGACGCGGTCTTTGTTGGCCTCTCTCGAACGGCTAATGGCGTCTTGGCGACACGACGTCTTGGTCCTCCGGCTAGCACGTACAGTGCCTGACGAGCATAGGCAGTCGGCCGGTCGGCTTGGTGATTGGGGATCAAAAGGGAGCACCGCTCCTCTGTCAGCTCCGGCGCCGGCCACGACAGCTTTGCCGTCGCCCGATGAGTCGCCGAGTCCATTAGTCACCGCTTCTGCTTGAAGCGACGACAAAAGGTCCGCTTTTGAAGGACGTGAACTCGCCTCTGCCCGCCGCCTGGTCTGGAATAATCACTCAAATACTTGACAGCGTCGGTAAGACTGGGCGCCGAAGGGATTGAGAGATGAATCCCCAGGCCAAACCTAACAGGAGGCGAAAGTATCCGCCAACGCACAGTAAACTGAACAGACCTCAGACTCTTGCATGTCGGGGCATATCCCAGTCTCGCACTGTTGCACAAAATTTATCCAGGAATTTAACGTCGAACACATGCATGCTTTGTTCGTACTTAGCGCAAATGTAGGAGCTAAGTACGAGTTTTTAGCGGGCGCACAAATTGAAGGACGGGACTGCTTTTTTTTTCTTGTTTCCATTAAATTGCATTAGCTCTTCTGTGTCGCGTTTCTCTAGCCACTCCCCCCCCCCCCCGGCAAAATAAAAGATTGTACGCATATTGATTGCAGAATGTTATACCGATATCCCTAGCATAAGATTTTTGCCCGTACTCGCATCTCAACAGGATAAGCGTAGTTGTACCATGTGGACAGTGTGGGCGAGAGAAGGGCAGGGTTGCTCGCTCGCCCCATAAACTGCCGCGAGGCCGCTGCAGTCTTTACGGCTGTGTTTTTCGCGTTCTCCGAGAGAGAGAGCGTCATTTCTCACCCGATCGCGTTGTATCGCGCCAGCGCCGATCGGTGTTTCTTCGCTGCGCGATCGTATCGGGGCACGCACTGTATACACCCGTGAATTACAGATTATGTGCGTACTCTTTGTTTAAGCTGAGGCCGGGGATGTATACAGTGTTGTACAAAGAACGGAAAAGAAGGTGATGATGGTGGAGAAAGTTCCAGAAACGTGTCGAAGAGAGAAAAAAGAAGAAAAAAAGAAAGAGAACAAGAGTTAGCTCAGTGACGCCGCTTTAGAACAGTGGAGGGTGAGCAGTAAAGGTTTCTAAGATTTGAGGAAAGAAAAAGGGAAAGAGTCTTTCGCCCTTGCGCATTTGTTTCATGCATGGTGTAAGTTACAGGCGGACCGGCTACGCGCGCTTTTTGCGGAGCGATCAAAGCCGAAAGGGGTGGCGAAGGATATATTTCATCGGCTTCGTATACGTGCCTGTGGACGGCTCAGGTCGGCGGCCACGCACGCGTGCTTTTGTAACGGCCGCGCGTATACGCATACGCGCTCGCCGATCAGCGGCAGGGGAGCCGAAAGAGCGATGCATATATACGGGAGGGCTGCTCTCCTTCGAGCACGTGTTGGACGCGCTTTTGTTTTCCAGCGTGCCGACGTTTTGGGAAAAGTGTACGCCTTCCGTGTAACGCGAAGGTCGTTGTCTTGTGTATGCATGCAGGCGCGCCTTCTGAATTGAAGCTGTTGCTTACTCGTCCGCAGTCTCTGTATGAATGAAGATTTAATGCGGTCGGGGGCGATGACGGATTGCGGTGCTCGCTGGGTGTCGGGCTCCACGCTGCTGCGAATGTGGAATGTCGCCACAGTGCCGACGTTACGGAAAGATTGGTTAGGGCGCCGGAGTAGTTCGTGAGTTCCGTGCAGTATACAGCGACAGACGTGACGTGAGTATAAACTTTAATGTGGGAGCGGGTAAAAAGGGCGTCTTCTTGATCGGCAACAGTAATCATCTATCGCACGTGCCTTTTCTTGCATTGTCGCCACGCACGTGGCATGGCATTGTTGATAGGCGAGCGCTGTGTTTTCGACGAAAGAAATGCAAAAAAAAAAAGCTGATTGATTGATATGTGGGGTATAACGTCCCAAAACCATCGTCGAGGACACGTGAAATTTTGACCACCTGGGGTATTTTATAACGTACACCCAATCTGAGCACATGGGCCTACAACATTTTCGCCTCCATCGAAAAAAATGTAGCCGCCGCAGCCTGGATTCCATCCCGTGACCTGCTGGTCAGCAGCCTAGTACCTTAGCCACTAGACCACCGTGGTTGGGGGATTCAAGAAAACTAGACGAGGATTATCGTTGCGGGACAAAAAGACTTTTTTTATTACACGATATCTATTTTCTTGTTTTTTAATGTAGAATCCTGGCCGTTCTCGATTCACGTCATCAAGACGGGGACAGATTATACATGGGTGCGCTGCGCTGTAGTGCTGTCGCGAATCGCCACGATTAATTAGTTGAAAATGCGAAAGGTCGTCCCTTAAATCTCGGAACACATGAAATATACCGCGCGATAGTTCATCGAGCATTGTACGCTTGATTGCTTGTTTAAGACTACAATTTTATGTCTCATGTGACCACAGCATAGGTGCTTGCACTGGGGTTGGCCTCTGCGTCGGCGGCGGGCCTTTCGGCTGGTGTTTTATCTTTAGCCGGCCGCTATTTTCGATGTTGTGTTTATCGCGTCGCGTGGAGGTTCCGTCTGCTTATCGAGCATCAAATCGCCGCTTAGAGGCGCTGCTCCTCATGAGAGAAAATTTAGAGATAGTGAATGGGAGAGAGAGATGGCGCCCCAGTGTCTTGTTTTTGATGCCTCAGGGGTGCGCTCTTATATATATATATATATATATATATATATATATATATATATATATATATATATATATATATATATATATATATATATATATATATATATATATATATATATATATATATATATAATGGTGCAGGTTGCGCCCGTTTCATCAGATGCTGGGTGTTGTCTGAGTGCACGCTATTCGAGGTGTGGCGGGTGCGTTTATCCGCACTTCGCGAGGCGGTGTGTACTTCCTGTATACTTTTACCGGTTTCTGTCGTGCACACGCTCGTCGTCCCTACCACTCTTTGGATGCGATTGTCTGTCGTTACAAGAGTCTAGGCTTGCTGCTGGGAACAAGGCGAGGCGATCATCGAATGGCAGAACGACGCTTTGACACTCAACTTCGGCTGGTTTGTGATGGGCAGGTTAGGCGTGAGAACATGATTTCTGCAAGAGGACGGGGTAATGTAGCTAGCAGGAAATTAATGAATGAAACATTCATTACATGCTGCAACAGCTTACGGGAAGTTCACTTCTTGAGGTACTCTTTCTGATAGCCCCCCCCCCCCCCTTTTCTTTGAAGAATACACATTAAACAACTTCAGAGGTTGGAGGGAGGGGGTGTTTTGGACGTATGGGCCCTCTCCCCCCTGCCTATCCACTTGTGGTAGTGGCCGTTCCCTTAACATCGGGTCATGGCATCCGATCGGGTGACACGGGTAGGTGACTGAACGAATTGAGTACATAGATTACTTGTCGGGAGTTCAATCGCATGGTTGCCCACCACTCGGACAGCCGCTTTTTGGAGACCACCAAAGCGTGTGTGTCTACAATGCTGCGGCTGTTAACACCGTGGTTCTCGCCATTCTCTTATATCTCTTGGATACAGAGCGTCTGTGGCCCTTTTGCGTCTTCCATCGGAGCAGTGTGGAGTAGTGTCCCTGTACATGCTACCCTCATGAACACCGCGCCGTATTTGTTTTTTGCGCTCGCGATAAGTGGCTTCACTGCACATCCGTTGAACATAACGACGGACCTATGCGCGACTCTGCTCCCGTATTTTTACCTATGGCATATGGGCGCTGCTGTATTGGGTGGTGAAGTCGATGTTTTCTTGTTTTTTTATGTTGCGATGCGAAATAATAATTCCGCGAAACATCATATGCACTGACTCAACCGATTTCATGCGTATGCGTCTACCGTATACAACACTGTTCGTTTGGTTGTTAAACATGGAAAACACAAAGGTTAACAGCCCAACATGGCGGCGCTGAGCCCCCTCCGTAAAGTAGCCGATACGGAGCACATGCTTTAACTCTAGTTCGGAGTGAATGGTAGCGCTGCCTCTGAACCTAACGAGAATATTAGTGTGTTTCGGTGAAGTACTGTTCAACGATCTGTGAGCGAACGTTTTGTAAATGAGTGCCCTCAATGACAACACCACATTTGAATGTTGTGGAGTAACGGTTTATATCTTGAACATCTCTTCGTCCCATGCTGGAATCGCTAAGAAGCCTTTGCCGTCTTGTTTAGTCGAGAGGTGATTCTATGTATATATATAGTCACACTGCACTTATAGACACTCTGTGTAGTCGGGGCCAGTGCGTGGACACAGTGGCAAGTGTTTGCTCAGTGAATTTGCATAGTCGATCACTCATGAAGCGCGACGAGGTTCCCGCGTTTTGGTGGGCAAGAAGACCAACCCTCCGAGAACTGCATGTTAAAAATGTCTATGGGAGTAGCGTTGGTGAGTGTTACTTTTCTGATTAGCTTCCGAAGCATGATTACGGCGCCGAATGTGTCTAGCGAGTGGCGTTTAGATTTCGGTCAGCGTCAGGAATACGTGCGAAGCGGGATTTGCGTACAGTGATTTGGGCGTGCGCTGATTTCATTAGTTGAAAGCAGTGCACCTTTGTTATAGTTGGCGACTGAAACGCTTCAATAATTAATAATGGAAACAGTTCATTACTTCGGATGATCGAATAGCGGAGTGGAGCAGTGTACCTAAAAAGGCGATATATGTGGACGGTGAAGCAGTGCCAATACGTCGTTTTTTGTTTTTTTTTTTCACGATGAACTTCGACGACCGACTGTCAAGGGTAAATGAGTAGTTTGCGAAAGAGAGAGAACTCGTATGAAATCAAGCCTTGCGTGTGTTGCATATCTTGGGCATTAAAATAAGCCCGTGAAACGTCCATCCAATGCAGCTCCTTATTCAAACTGCCGACTGTGTACACCAGCGGAGGCGTAGCTGGATACTCGGGGAGTCTTCTGCGAACGCTCTTCACACTGTAGCAAGTAATCGTATACCCTCCAGTGACCACTCGGCCACGCGCCAGCTGTCGAGAAACCGTTATAACCTCGTGCATCTCGATCATCTAGACTGTGGCGATTCGCCTGGCATGTTGCCGAACCCACATGGGCTGCTGCAGCTGCTATCGCATACATATATGTGTGCGCACTCAGTCCACTTTCGTCGGCATATTTCGCGCGTGTTCTCGTTGTTACATATATATTTTTTTGTTGTTGCGTCCGGTCAAAAACGCCATACACACCTCGCTAAAGTGCGGCCGCGCCCGTGCGCTTACTATGCGCTTTCGGAGGACCGCCGTCGCCCCTGTGGGCTTTCTGGGTTTTTGTGCGTGCGGACCGACCGAGAGCGGCTGCAGCGACGCTTGGCTGCGCGGTTTCGCCTTCTCGTTACACGCACCGCTGACCAAGTTGCGTGGTCCAACTGGACTCGGGGCCCTCGACCGAAGCTCAGCTCGCGGGGCCCCCGGGCGCACTTCAACGAGCCGGCGCTGCGGCTTTGAGGAAGGGCGTCGCGTGGAGACACCACGGCACGCCGCAGTGACGCGACGCGCCTCTTGCCGGTGCAGTTCGGTGCAGCTCTAGAGCATGACGGCTCGTGCTGCGTTGAGTGCACGGAGAAGGGTTTCGTCCGCATATGTTTTCCATCGCTATTGCGAACAATTCGAGGTCGGCATACCTCGTTGCTTCAAGAGCGGATGCAAATGCCTTCGGCACTGTAATCGTCGGATTCCTCGCCAAAACTTCGTTATGAATTCATGTTGTCTACCTTGTGTGGTTCATCCTCTTCTCCCTGTAACTTCCTGAGTGTGGTAGTGAATGAATGAATGAGTGAATGAATAAACCATCAGCGAATCAACTTTTGAGAGAGCGGGAATGAGAGAAAGACTGCTATGAAAGGGGACATATTGTTCGCATTGTAGGAATTCAAAGCGTGCACTAGCTACCTCGCGCGTTCGTTTTCTTTTTTTTAGCGCGCTGACCACTGTATTTATAGACGCGTAACGACATCTGTCGCACCGATGCACGCAATTTCGGCGCGCAGATGATTCTGCCCGTGCTGATCGACTGGTGCATATATCTATCTCTAGGAGCTATAGTAATTGGATTCATCTCTCGCATCGCTTTGGCCCTCAACGAACGGAGCGCTCCGTGCATATATATATACCTCCTCGGTTCTGCGCCGTGGACGCTTTGTTTCCTCTTATAGCTCGGCATAACGAGGCTTCTTATGCCTGTTCAACTATACCGGGTGTTCAAAATTAAGCTTTATGATTTTTTTAAAATTAGGCGCTCGAAGGCACGTGAGAACCACTTGTGCAAATAAGTTAAGCGGCCAGGGGGACAGAAAGTTAGATGATAATTATCGCTGTCAGCAGCCCAATTAACTAAAATTTAATAATTAACTTTTTACTGGCTGCGGTAAGTTGGCATGTTTATATTGAAAAAATGTAGGCAGTGGTGTTTGTACACAGTTTCAGTTGGAAGATTTTTTCTAGCACGCCTGTGTTCCGAGATATCCGGCTCCAAAGTTTAATTGTCTTTCGCACGATTACGCATGCAAGAGGGTGAGGGTCCGCGCAAAGCTCCTCCCTAAAGTGACGCATCTGTTGCGTGTGGTGTTTAGTGTGTGAAGAGGGTGGAAGCGTAGGCATAGGTGATAGCAATTACCCTTGCCCTCTTCGGCCGGCGAAATCAAAATGTGACAGCGCGGTGCGCCATGAGCCTTACGCATGATCCTGATGAACGCGATAACAGGAGACCATTTTTCGCGACGTTTTTTCGTGACTTTAGATCACACTGAGACATCTTCTTGTGAACGCGTTAGCAGGACCGTCCTGCACTAGGGTGCCTCCGGTTAGAGCACAGCGTCTCTGCATTGAAGGTCTACCAAGGAAATCCACGTGGAGTCCTTTCGAGCTAATATGGCTGCTTCTGGCGTGAGGTATTCTACCAAAGTAAAAGTAGACGTGGTGCTTGCAATGGCTGAAATGAATGGCAACGCTTCGTTAGCAATGGAGCTTTACGCGTCTCGCCACCCACACCGTCCCCTTCCAACAAGGCCCACTTTCACAAACCTGTTTCGACGCTTCTGCACAACAGGCTCTGTCCACCTTCCGAGACGGACCAGGAAGGCAATCGTCGATGAAGACTTTGAAATCGACGTTGTCGCGTGCGTAACCTCGATGCCAGAGCTCAGCATCCGACAGATTGCCGATCAGTGCGGTCGCAGCATCGGAACAGTCACAAATGTTTTAAGAAAGCACAAGTTCCATCCATATCACGTTTACCTTCATCAGGACCTAAATGAGGCGGACTTTGAAAGGCGAGTTGACTTCTGCAATTGGGGCCTCATCAAAACTGATCAAGAAAATGACTTTTTGCACAGAATAATTTGGACTGATGAAGCTCGGTTTTGCCGAAATGGAAGTGTTAATCTTCACAACGCCCATTATTGGGCACAAGAAAACCCACACTGGCTGAGGCAGCACAAGCATCAAGTTCGCTGGAGTGTGAATGTGTGGTGCGGCATACTCGGGGACAGGATCATCGGACCTCACTTTTTTGAGGACAACTTGAACGGAAAGATGTACACAGAAGAAATATTAGGTGTTGTCATTGATGATCTTGTCTGCAGTCTTTCCCTGAATGACCTGCGCCAAGTATGGTTTCAGCACGATGGAGCACCACCACATTTTTCTACCAGGGCGAAGAACTGGTTGGACAGACGTTTTCCACAACAGTGGATTGGGCGCGCAGGAGCGATGTTTTGGCCACCAAGATCACCTGACCTTTCTCCGCTCGACTTTTTCCTTTGGGGCTACGTTAAAGATCGAGTTTACGTAACAGAGCCCAGCGATGTTAATGACATGAAGGACAGGATAACATCTGCCTGTGCGAGTATTCCTGCAGAAGTACTGCGCCGAGTCATCGAGTCGACGCGACAGCGGTTCATGCTTTGCGTTGCTGCCGAAGGCAGGCATTTTGAACACTTTTTGGGGCATTGACGTCTTGAGAGGTGAAGAGTTTCGATGAGATTTGTGCATGACCGAAATATGCTTATGTAGCAGCAGGAAATATGCGTTAGCAAGGATAAAACTGTTTCAGTTATTATTGGTGGAGTTGTTGCTCTTGTTTCAATAAAAGTTACAGTACTCGGACATCAGCAGTCACGCTATTCGCGTAGCCCAGGCAACGACCACGCATGCTTCTCTAGTGATTATTACGCACGCGCACTGGCATCCAGATTCTCCGCTCGCACCATTATCTCGGCATGGTATCTGCCACTATCGTTAGAGGCTCTGCAGTTGCGTGTTACGACACTGGTTGCAAGCGTTCTTCGATTTTTGATTTCGACGGCCGAAGAGGGCAAGGGTAATTGCTATCACCTATGCCTACGCTTCCACCCTCTTCACACACTAAACACCACACGCAACAGATGCGTCACTTTAGGGAGGAGCTTTGCGCGGACCCTCACCCTCTTGCATGCGTAATCGTGCGAAAGACAATTAAACTTTGGAGCCGGATATCTCGGAACACAGGCGTGCTAGAAAAAATCTTCCAACTGAAACTGTGTACAAACACCACTGCCTACATTTTTTCAATATAAACATGCCAACTTACCGCAGCCAGTAAAAAGTTAATTATTAAATTTTAGTTAATTGGGCTGCTGACAGCGATAATTATCATCTAACTTTCTGTCCCCCTGACCGCTTAACTTATTTGCACAAGTGGTTCTCACGTGCCTTCGAGCGCCTAATTTTAAAAAAATCATAAAGCTTAATTTTGAACACCCGGTATAAGGGGCCGAATGTACAACAGAAGCGCATATAAGCGATATGCAGCGTGATCGGAAGAAATCGACTCTACACGCTCCGTCGACTTTGGCGCTTGTCTCTTGTTCATTTTACGTGCATGCTCGACTGCTTCTGCACGCGTTCGCTTATGCAACGTGTCGTGCTTATAAAGCGCGCGCGAGGAAATGATCACTACGAAACGAGTTCCGCCGACTCGCCCGAGGAGGCAAAACGGCTCGATATGTTTACGATTCGTCTTTCCTTCCCGTTGCTACCTGATCCGTTCGAGTGTAACGAAAGTGTCGATTGAACTTTTCGCGCCATGCCGAACCGTGCGTGCAGTTTCACTTATAAAGCGTACGGCTCGTGCTGTTTTTTTATTTTTCGTTTTTTTTTCGGAACTCGATTACCTTTTTCTGTGGCTTTCGCGTTCTTCTTTCATCCTTTTGACTTTTGACGGATATTCGATTCGCGGTGCAGGTTCGAGAATTTTTAATCTCGTCGTCAGGGAGGGAGCATCGTGGAGTGTTTTCGCTTATATAGGCACGCAGATTAAAAGTACGAAGCGGCTGTCTTATTTTAGGTATTTCAAAGTTGTTTTTGTCTTTTCTCTTTATTATAAAGTCTGCGAACGCATATACGGTGCGATCGCAATATTCGATGCCAGAAGTATACGCGCCGATGTATACTGCGATATAATATACTGCACCGTGTGTTTGGTGTTGTTGCTGCCTTTGGTATTGAGCGTAGACGTTAAAAAAAAGCATGTCACTGTATTGCGCGTGAACGTGCTTTTCTTTTTTTTTTTTTTTTTTTTGCCCTGTAGCAGTGTGTGTGCTGCTTTTGACTGTCAAGGCAGGGCAATCTTTTGCATTCGGCCGTTGTTGTCGTATAATGGAATGCGTGTTGTAACGGCTTATTATAGGGTTTTCTTTTCTTTTTTTTTACACGCGTAAAAGCAGGACTGTCTTCATCTCGTCTCGTTTCATATGCAGCCGTTGTCTGGTCAGGTTCGTCGTCTCGCCCCTGTCACGCGCTGCGTGGTCGGATGGCATCGCATGCCTGCAATAGCTTGTTCTGCGCAAGCGTGCACATAGATCGTTCCTGTTAACACTTTTGAATGGAACTATAATAAATTTTGATGTTTTACGCGATATGACCATGCTTCAAAACGTCCATCTCTTGCAGGCAACGTTAGACGACACTTTTTAGTCAACCGTTATCTAACATTAACCTGTGGTGGCAGTGCGCAAGAATAAGTAAATACGATATACTTCATTTCGGTCACAAGTTATTGTGGACAGCAACATTATGAGGCGAGAAAGATATGCAGCTGCGGAGGGGCAGGCTCCTTGAGCGAGAATAACGGAAGTTCGTGGTTGTGCACGTGTCCTCGGTGGCAGCCATTTCATAACTATATGCTTCTTGCCAATCAAAGCGTAAGACAGTCTAGGTGGTTCCTGGCACTCTCGTTCATTTCTAGTTGGGCAAATTAAAAAAAAAATGCACGCACAGGAGAAGGCTGAGCTGATTGAATCTGATCCTGACTGAGTTACGTGCCTTATATATACGGCGTATTCATATACGTTTTTGACTTGGGCTGCTAACGTTGAATTGGAGCTCCTTCCCATACTTTTCTTCTGTGAACTGTGACATTTTCCACACACCTCTATGTTTGTTAGCTTAGTGGCACAGTGCATATTGAATTATACATAAACACATATGTACATATGTACAGTAAGTATGTGTTGGGCCAGGTGCTTCATAACTTTACATACTGCGAACAAGTTTAAACAGCGTGAATAAAGGTCACAGTTTGGGCACAAGGCCGAAGCACTGAATGCGATAGTAAGACATCAGACTGTTATGCGAAGTAAGGATAGGAGAATCAGGAACCATATGAAATGTAGTGAACACCGCCGATTGTGCTTGAATTGACAGTGATTCAGTAACCACAATATCTAAACAGGTGTCATCGTGAATAGTTGACTGCGTTATACGTCCGACAGGAGGCGAAGTCCAAGTTCGGCATCGAGAAACACGACAAGGCACTGGGTTTTACGTCGAAGTTTTCAGTGACTATCGCCGGCACATCCTGTATACATACATAGGCACACCGCACGGAAGTTGTGCAGCAAGAAGTTCGTGACGTCAGTCTGCAAGGTTCCTGGTGAGACGTACACTGTTGCAACGACGAAGCTGTGCGATGTTTTAACGGCGCAAACGTAACCACAACTAATCTGGGGTGGCGAGTTGAGGTTGTCCGTGTAAAGTGATAGTGGCCTTGTGCATTTCGATAGGAACCGAATTCACAGGCGCGATGGGACTAGCAACTTCCCGAATAGTCCGAAATTGTGGCAAGCAATTTTTCCTGTTGCTTCAGAGTGAAAGTGGAGCCAGAGGAGTTTTAGAATACCCCTTTGATGCAACTGTACGTCCTTCAGTGAACCGAGCCCCACTATCGTGATCACGCCATCGGACAAGGCAGTGCTTAGGGAAATGACGTATTTTTTGTCCAAGCAAAGTACATGCTTTGTTCACGGCTATTCCTTTTAAGTCCATTGACAGTAAACCGCTGGTAAATGGTGTATATACATAGCTCACCGTTAGTGTGATAGTATATGAGCGGCGTGACCTAGTTAGATAATGCACCGCGCTGAGAAGCAAGTGGTGACTGGATCGAATCACCAGTGGGTGTCTTGGATTTTTTCCTCTGACTCATTTTTCTTTGTGCATTTGAGAAATGTAGACATACCCATACATATCCGGGACATGACGGTGACGGCAAAAATCAGCTGAGAGTGTCCATACAATTGCTATCGCAATAATACAGCCCGTTAGAACACAGAAACACGCTTCGCCTGGTGCGTGTTTCTGTGTTCATATGTGTTACGATCTTCGCGCAGTTCGAACTTGTTTGCAGTATATTTGTATGGGACCAGGAAGACGTCTCATTTTAAGATTGGAAGCAAACAAGCAGGCTGCCCGCCACGGGCGTGCTGCGCGTCACCACCACAAGGTGGATGCACAACTTCCTTCATCGACGCGCACTGACGCAATGGCGGCCGATTCCTTCGATTTAGAGGGCGTGCCCCCAGGGTCAAGGCACGCGTGCAGCGCCCCCCGTTTTCCCGCGCGTTTGCATGCATGCAGGCAGGCACGAGAGGCTCGTTGTGCGCTAATGAGATTTTGGAAAAGCAGAGCGCAAACACCGCCGCGGAGGTGTTTCACAGCTCGGGTCGACTGGCGGTCCCTTGTCGCCCGTCGTGGTCGTCGCCTCACCGTTCTCCTCGGGGCTCGATTAGGGCGGCCGTTTGTGTCCAGTCACCGGTGGCGTCGGCAGCCGCCCCTCTCGATGAAACGAGGGGGGTCGCATAAGTGTAAAGGCGTATTCGCCGACGATATTAAAGCGTAGCGATTTATTGCTCGTCGCTGCGGAACACCCGCCCCCACTTGCTCTTTTATCTCTCGGATTAGGGAACACTGTGGAAGGTATGTATTTATTTATTTATGCAGTCATACCTTATAGATGTCTCGTGGCAGTGCGTAAATGTGGGCTAACGCAGAAAGCAGTAGAGCAAGTAAAGAATAGCAAACAATTTTATATAACATTAGCACGCGCACCCCCCTCCACACACACACACACACACACACACGCAGACGCACGCACGCACGCACGCGCGCGCGCGCGCGCGCACACACACACACACACACACACACACACACACACACACACACACACACACACACACACACACACACATACACACACACACACACACACACACACACACACACACACACACACACACACACACACACACACACACACACACACACACACACACACGCAGACGCACGCACGCACGCACGCGCGCGCGCGCACACACACACACACACACACACACACACACACACACACACACACACACACACACACACACACACACACACACACACACACACATACACACACACACACACACGTGCGCACACAGAATAAAAAATACTTTAACACACCTGCTAACGGCACAACGCGACTGAGCCGCCGTGTGTACAAAACGTTCATGAAACACTCAATGTATCTCTCTCTCTCTCTCTCTTTCTACACACACACACACACACACACACATATATATATATATATATATATATATATATATATATATATATATATATATATATATATATATATATATATATATGACGCATTCACAAGGTGATTCTAAGAGAAGCCGACGAAGAGGAAGTGCGCGTGCATTAAAATAAACGCATGGCATCTGGACCACGACGTGTCTCCATTTTGTAGCGTCACACATATATATATCGGTTCTTAGCTTTGAGGCTTAGTTATATTAATCTCGCATCGTTGATTATTTTGTTCTCTCCAGCTCTTTACGGCTTCGCGTCGCCTAAATTGTTCGTTCATCTGCCCCGCCGCGGCGGTCTAGTGGCTAAGGTACTCGGCTACTGACCCGCAGGTCGCGGGTTCGAATCCCGGCTGCGGCGGCTGCATTTCCGATGGAGGCGGAAATGTTGTAGGCCCGTGTGCTTAGATTTGGGTGCACGTTAAAGAACCCCAGGTGGTCGAAATTTCCGGAGCCCTCCACTACGGCGTCTCTCATAATCATATGGAGGTTTTGGAACGTTAAACCCCACATATCAATCAATCAATCATTGTTCGTTCATCTCGTCTGTTTGCCCTCGTGGTAATTTCTCTTACCGTACTTTTTGAAAGCCAGCTCCCATTGTAACCTGACCCGTCTCGGAATCACTTATAAGCACAAAGCACTTACTTCACGCACCTTACCGAACGGAAGGCAACTAATTCTCCATCAGCTGTGACAGCCGTGAATCCTTTTTCCGTTGCTATATAGGCGCGTACGGCGGCGCGCTGGGCTCTGCATGTCGACGGGTTTGAGCTTCTCGGTTCGTGGCGCAGCCGTGGGGCGCAGGGAAGGCTAATCAGTGTTCTCGCACGCGGGTCGCATTAGCCGCGCGCTGAAAGCCAACGCGCCACAGTCCCGATAGCTGAACGCGGCATCAGCAAACAAACGAAGTAAATGAATTATATTCAAATGAGGTGTGTTTCGGTTTTTGTGCGGCATTGGTGGTGTCTAAGCTGTAGCGTCTTTTTCCTTTGAAGACCTTTCACAGCGCTATGTAGAGTCGCGCGAGAGATTAGCTACATGAGCGGGTGGCGGAACACAACGTTTCTCGCGGAATATGAGCGGTGAGCCAACGGTGTCGTTAGCGCATGTACACGGGACATCTCGACTCTATTTTATTCGCTTTATTGGGAAGCTACTTGGCGCTTTCGAAGCCATGCGAAGTGGTGAATCTGCAAAAACTTCGAGTACCAGCGTTGCCATTGTAGTTCGCAACACGGCGCTGCAGCGTCGTTTGTATAAAACTTGCTTTAGGTCGTTTGCGCCAGTGCTACGTAACGCTGCACGTTATTTCGAGCAGGAATGGTCACGTTGCACTTTGTCGAGCATTCGGCTTTGTAATGTATGCGTGCGAAAAGCGTGTTATAGCATGTTTTCAATTCTACACCGTCTATGGAATTCGCTCGGCTGTATACACATGAGTGCGCGGCACTTGTTCTGCACCTTCCCGTGAGTTTGAGTACGGTGTTTTTGGTCGTGTTAGAAATGTAACACTATAAGGCCGCACAGCTTTATGATATTCGGATCGCGGAAACCATGATACAAACTTCCAGCATTAGCAAGCGTGGGCGCTATATCGAACGAGCGTCACACATCACCTTCTTCTTGCATAAATGTCCTGACGTTCTCTAGAGTTCCATAGACAACTATCGCGGTCGTTGGCTTTGTTAGAATGCGATGTCACTGATGTGGGCTGATATTGTTGGCATCACTTTCTAGGATGTCAACACCGTGGCCTCAGCACCACAAGAAAGTTTCCTTTCTCATCGAACACGCGCCTAAGCGTAAGAGTTCTGTTTGAAAGTTTGTTTCGAGGGGATATGTGCAACTGTTTTTCCAGGTTTTTCATGGCGGCACAAAAGCGGTGTATACCTATACCCTTTAAACGGACGGACTTTGGCTTATACGGAACCCTGGATCGTCTCACCTGAATATATAGGGGGTAGCGAGTGCGATTTCTCTCCCTCTTCCTGGCATGTTTTGTTGAGTAGGTTGTTCATTCTTGCTGAGTATAAACTGGAAATGCGTGTGCTTACTTTATTTACCTCTAGATACTGTTCTCATATTCGGCACAATTGTCGAAACATGTGAAATGCAGAACGTATGCAGTGAACCAAAACATTGGGCATGTGGTGCGGTATCCCTCCAATCGTTCCAATATTCCTGAAGCGGAATTTCATGGCGATTGCGAGCATCGAGCTCAGTGTCTGTTTAGTTTCGAAAAGTAAAAAAAGAAGTATTTCTTTGGGGTTCAATAAAACTTCGATGCTCTGCACGATGCCTCCACCACATGACACGAATGTGAGGCGGCGAAGTGTCACTTCTGTCATTGTCGTGCGCTTCGCGTTGCGAAGTCAATCTGTGGGGAGATACCAACTTATCGTAACTTAACCCGGCTATATCTACGCGGGAATCTCTACTCTTTACGGCACATCTTCTTCGTAGTCTTCGTCGTTGTCATCATCATCATCATCATCATCATCATCATCATCATCATCATACCAGCCTGGCTACGCCCACTGCAGAACAATGACCTCTCCCATGTTCCGCCAGCAAACTCATTTCTGCGATTGTTGCTGCCGCTTTATACCCGCGAACTTCCTAATATCGTCTGGCCACCTACCACTCTGCCTTTTTCCCTCTACGGCTTGCCTTCTCTTGGAATCCAGTCTGTGATCCTTAATGACCAGCGGTTATCTTGCCTTCGCGCTACGTGTCCTGCCAATTTCTTCTTGTTGATTTAGACTACGAAGTCCTTAACACCTGTTTGTTCGCTGATACACTCTGCTGTCATCTTTTCCCTTAGCGTTAAGCCTATCATGGTCTTTTCAATTGCCGGCTGCGTCGTCCTCATCATAAGTTGAAAATTCTTTGTAATCCTCCAGGTTTATTCTCCGTAGGTAAGTATCGGTGAGATGCAGCTGTTGTATATGTTCCTCTTGAGGGATATATAGTGGCAATCTACTAGTCACGCTTTCAAAATGCTTGCCGAATGGGCTCCACCCCATTCTTATTCTTCTAGTTAGTTCAATCTCGTGGGGCATCCATATACGATGAGTTAAAAGCTGACCGGCAGGGCCTGCCAAGTTGCAGCTGCAAATGGGGACTGGATTGTGTGCTACGTACGCTGCCTGAAGATAACTGAATGATCGTGTTTTCAACTGCGTCTTCAGTGAGCTATTGCACCGAATAGCGGTCAGCGACACTTCGCGAGCGTTCTGTAGCTCGACGGCTAATGCTTCCGATTACTATGCGGTGTTCGTTCGAACGTGAGCTCTGCGTGCACACAGCGAGCACGCCAGTGGGTAATATGGTCGGACTCGATTTGTCGCGATTCGTCGGCAGCGTCTGAATTTGGCAGGCGTGCTGCAGTCTAATGATTGCAGATAGCGGCCGATATTCTGGAAAGAAAGAACTCACCGTATTCTCTCACTGATAACCCATGGGGCCGAAGTTTTTAGGAAAGGAAACTGTGGGTAATGTGGTAGAAAGGAGAGGGAGAGGGGAAACGAGAGTAGAAAAGGTTGAAATGTGACAGCTGGAGGTTGAGAGAGAGAGAGAGCGTGTCTAGGGGTTATGGTGATTGACTGCTCACCCGCAGGTCGCGGTATTGAATCCTCACCGTGGTGGCCGCATTCTCGATGGAGGCGAAAACGCTTGCAGGCCCGCGTGGTTAGACTTAAGTGCACGTGAAAGAACCCTGGGTGGTCGAAATGTCGGGAGCCCTCCACTACGGCGTCCATCCTAATCATGTCGTGGTTTTGGGACGTTAAACCCCAAGAAAAAAAATGAGAGGCAGAGCTTATTATGCAGTAGGGATAAAACATTCACAAGGTTTAGAGGTTAGCAGAGAATAGAATGTTAGGATATTTTCGAGGGATATGTTCTGTTGACGTAGAGCGTAGCGAAGCTGTTAAAGCATTGTTTTTTTTTATTGTACTAGTTTCTTCTTGTCTGGTCGGCTCGGACGGTGTGTTTGTAATCGCAATCGGAGAGCAGCCAACATTACAACTTCGTTTAAGTTGCCACGTTTTGTAGCGCCCTCGAACAGGTGTAACTAATTTTCATGGTGCCCTTAGAGAAAGTAATCCGCATATATTCTTCTTTAGTTCGCGTTTCATCGACTCCGCATTGGAGTTTAGCGAAGAATAATTAAATGGCTACAGGGAGTAATCTGTAGCCCTGCTCGCATGAGAGATCCGGTGCTGCAGTGTACTACGAGGCTGTCGCTGATTAATAATCACTAAGTGCCGCGAGGAACCATCTACCCGTAGTACTTGTGGAGGCCGGCCGAACTACGCAACTTCGCTGTTTTATATTAATTGGTCACATCGAACTTCGTGCACGTGCGAGGGATTCTTCAATTGCGGTAACGTCAGTATAAATAAAGTAGGAAGGAAGAAAAAAAAACAGTGCCTTAGTTTGCCAAAGCCTGCTGTATTCATTGGCATTAACGAAACATTCCTGACTGATTTTGGCCGTTAGGGTGGTTAAAGGATATTGATGGTAACTAAGGTACTGCCCATGCATCTTTTTTTTGCATTTCCTAGTCAATGAATATTTCTTCTCGAACCACAAAACTTTCATTCTGAAATGAAAAAAAAGGAGCAAAAAAAGTAGTTTTTGCGTTTCGGTTGTAGTTTCAGGCTGCACGCCGCCATAATTTTGATTTTTTTCAGAACTGCGGTGTTTAGGTAGTGCTGGATAGAGGGAATTTCGTTTACAGTTCGGTTAATATAGTTAGTGTGATCATAACTTGAATAAAATGTTTGCTTAACTTTACCTCGGGCTGGCTTGGCGAGCAGCGTGTCAATTTAGCCGGCTACATGAGTCTAGCGGAACTCGCGCTGAGCAATTAAGAGGCTGCGCAACTTTCTTTTCCGCGTGTAATTTATGAAGAGAATATCGCTCTGCGTGTGGAGTGCGAAAGCGTGTCGCAAGCGTGTACTTACTTGTAAAAGCGAGCTGCTGTGTTGGGCCTCGCTAATATGACGCTTGCAAATAGGAGCCGACCCTTGGTCACCGCGGCTTTTCGTTATACAGAACGAGCTCTCGGAACCACCACCACCGTGAACAAGCTATACCATTTGTTTCGGACGTTTGGCTTCTCAGGAACCCGGATTGGCTCGGTGTGGCTTGCGGGCCGGCCACCGCCGCCGTTATGTCTCGCCAGCGCTGGTTAGACGGAACAGCGCCGCAGTGCGCCCATAGTGGGAACCATCAATTCTGGCGGCTCTGCGGTGCAATAAGTTTAGCCTGTTTCGTTCTGCTGTTTCGAAGGGCCGCGGAACGGCCGAAACGAGACTTCTCGTCGGAGAGAACAAATCTCAACTTGTTTTGCGTTGCACCGAGGAGTAACAAACGATGCGTCCGCCGGGAAACGAGCCGGAGTTGAGAGAGGATGGGGAGCCGAAACTGTATACCTTATTTACACTTCACACGTGGCGTGGGCGCTCTCGCTCGCAACGCGCCGCCTGCCGGCGTGCTCTCGAACTAGAAGAAAGAAGTGAGTGAAAGTCCGAGTCTGGGCTTTCTTAGCTGTCTCGTGTGTATGTTGTGCCCGTTTCACTGTCAGTGGCAGGTCATTTTTACCATTTTTGTACTCCAAGTCCATAGGTCGAAAAAAAGAAAGAAATAAAGATGATCTAGCTGACACAGACTCACATAAACGCATTCTGGGCTTATTGCTCGCTCTGAGTCATGCTCTCCAAACGTTTTCTCAACCGGATTCACTGGAACTCGGATTCGCTAAAATTTTTCTCAAGTGGTCTCGGTCGGACTTCCTCTGCGAAAAATTTTACTTTCGAGGACTCACCCAGGCTGATCAACGTACCTCCTGTTGAAAGTAGAGCCTTTTTCAAAGAGGACAGAGGAGACAAAAAAAGACGCGACTGTCTTTACCTCAGAGTATGCGATTACTCACCAACCCTATTCCAACCCCATTTTGCAACGTTATTGCCTATTGAACTGAGTGAGTGATTCTTGGTCTATTGAGTCAGAGTGGGTGGACTCGTGAGTGAGTCTCTTGGGTTTATGCTCAGGACCGTTGGGTATCTATTACCAAGTTGGTTGACATAGCGCGCAGGATCGTGGCCCACTTTCTTGAAATTGGCATTGTTCTTGGGACATCACCGACATAGATACGAAAAGGGGTTCTATTCAGTGCTGATTCGCTGGATGTAGAAGCTAATTAAGGAAGACGCTCGATCGGCAAATTGGCATTCCAACCTCGAACTTTGACATTCGTGGCGAAATATATTTCGCTGGAGCCTTCAAAGGCTGCGATTACGCGAAGAAGCTCCTGCTCCTCGATTTACGTCGGAGCTACTTTGCCCCTGAACACACGTGTCGAGCAGTGCAGCATTGATCGCCGAAGGCGGTTACGAAGGGGCGAATACTCGGTGAAGCGCTTGATGGCTGTATTCTCTGCGCGAGCGATCTATGACTATGGCCCCGCCGTGGTGGTCTAGTGGCTAAGGTACTCGGCTGCTGACCCGTAGGTTGCGGGTTTGAATCCCGGGTGCGGCGGCTGCATTTCCGATGGAGACGAAAATGCTGTAGTCCCGTGTGCTCAGATTTGGGTGCACGTTAAGGAACCCTAGGTGGTAGAAATTTCCGGAGCCCTCCATTACGGCCTCTCTTATTATTACATGGCAATTTCGGGACGTTAAACCGCACATATTAATGTATCTGTGACTGTGGTTGTACAAGCGACATCGCGCTGAAAAGGCACGTGGTCCCATCAAAAATTGATATGTGGGGTTTAACGTCCCAAAACCACCATTTGATTATGAGCCGATCAAAAACGGCTAGGCGTGCAATTTTGATATTCTCAAAATGTTTATTGCAGTGCTGTGACGCTGCATGCATCATGCGTATGCTTTGTTAATTATGCGGCTTTTGCTGTCGGCAACGGATGGAGGCGCCGTCTTTAAACTAAGACTAAATGTAGCGATGACTAGCAGGTGTCCTGGCGTGTTACATTATATCAGACTCACTTGGTGGATACCTAAGTGATGGCAGCATAGGCAAAAACAAAAGCTACCTTTTTTTTCCTGTTCATATTGCAATGGAGAAGCTTTACTTATTTTAAAATCGCAGCTGATGTAGATCTGCTGTGCACATGTTATTTTCTTTCATATTTGCAGCTGGATTGTCGCGCTTGATGGATTGGTGGGACATTCGCGTACAGTCTATCTGAATAAAGCGCTTGATTAAGGAGAACTAGATGACGACCAATCATAATTTACCCAGTGGTGAGGAAACTGATTAACCCAATCGCTATAATCTTGTGCGTATATAGCGCACGATATTTTTTTCTGAATTTTCATGTGTAATTCATCAGTATAGTCCGTACAGCGCGTACTTTCGGCTTAGGTTATGAAGACGGATTGCGAATGAAACGCGCTTATGTAAGAATATCCGACTTCTCTCGATGTAATGCGAAACGTGCTCGAATTTAATGCCTCGAAGATATGAAAATATGCGTAATAAAACTGGAGGTGGAAAAGCTTGTTTTCTTCCGTATCAAATTTGTCACGATGTTCGCTATTCATTGCTGCTCTGCACCTTTTTCTTTTTGTTTCTTCGAGGTATGCAGTCTTGCCACCTGACACGTCATCTCTCGGCTCGGATGTCGCAAGTTCTTTTTTAGCGCTCGGGCGTCATTTTGTCACGCATTTTTGTTAGCTTTTTGCTTAACCCTTGATAGGTTGACAGTTATACGTGGAAGCGAGCTTGTTAATGTTAGCGCGGGCGTACTTTAGCGGGAATTAACAATGAATTCACTTGTACAGTTTGCCCATAGAATGATGATAAAAGTACATGTTTTAAGGGACAGCTGTAGCGGAGTTCTATCGTTATTTTCAATTGATCAGTCAATCAATCAGTCAATCAAATAGTCAATCAATTTTTAACATTTATTTCGCGAAGCAGACAGAGACGCCTCGGATAAAAAGCGGCCGTTTGACAGGTTGACGGGCGCGCATTCCTTAGTACAAACGTTTACAGCAGCACTCAAAGTTACAGATTATATAATTGATGCACATAGATTGTGAAAGGATCTATCGTTTAATCAACAAGGCAACGGACATGGTATTTTCTTTGTGTCCTTCGTTAGTGATAGCAATTGTAAACATCTTCCATGAAGCGGCCTCTATACGTGATATATGCATCCATGGTGCGCTTGTCGATCGCAATCTTTCCGCGACTGTTCGACTAGCTTTAATATGCAGTGTACACCTATTACCTTTTCGATCTTCCCCAGGTGATCGAAATTTCCGGAGCCCTCCACTACGGCGTCTCTCATAATGATATGGTGGTTTTGGCTCGTTAAACCCCACTTATCAATCAAATCAATCAACCTTTTCGATCTCGCTCGACTCGAACAGTACTCGGCCGCGTCGTATGTGTATACCTGTCTACGACTGATGATGTCACCCCCGAGAGAGCGGCGTTGCATCACTATAGGGGAGACGGGATGACTAAAATAGTAAGTATGTCCCTCGGCAAGTCAACGTTCTTTTTTTTTTTTAATCGTCACTCGGTATTTTCTACCCACTTCAGCCATAATTCCTCATAGTCGTCAGCTACTGCATGAACAATGGGCACGAAATTCCTTGAAAGTGTTTAGCGGACACCACGCTTCTCAGAAGAATGACGAAAAACAGCATAGCGAATGCCGGCCTACTACGGAAAAGTTTATTATTAATATACTAGTGGGTACCAAGCAAGTGTGCTTGCAGTAGTTACCCAATGGGTGTTTTGAAAAGGCTCTGAAAGGCCGCTCTTCTAGCTTTCGTTGTCACTGTTCTGCGCCTTCTGCGCAGGCCTGGCGTTTTTTTTTTTTTTTTTTCACATTCGCTTATTGCGCAACCGTCAATCGCGCCTCTCAAAGGTCCCCCACATCAAGCGTGAACGCTTTAACCTTTCCGAAATCCGCGTAAATAGGCAAATTATTTCTTCGATGTGAGCGAACGTCTTGAGTTTTTTTTTTTTTTTTTTTTACCCCTTGAGCTGTTTCTGTGGGTTGCGGACCACATCTCTCGTCGGGGGCCTACTGTATTGACAGCCATTGGGCGGGCCCTGTTTTTCTTCCTCTGCCTCTTCTCCGACGTATCCGTCCGTCCGAAATAATCGAAGAAAGATCGCTGAGCCTGGCTTCCTCGGTGGCCTCTAGACCGAGCGACGCCTCGCTGACAATGACGGCGTTGCTAACACGCTCCGCCCCCCCCCCCTCCAGAACTACGCCCGCTTTTCTCTCTCTATATACATTCTATAAACGCAGTCTCTATTCTGTTCATCTCTATATAGTGTTTCTATCTTACTTGCCCCCTCTCAACGAGCCGCTTCCCTTTCTGGGGCACAACTACGAATCGGACTTGCTGTGTCTTGTTATCTCCTTTCCCCAACCGCCGCTGCTCTATCTGGAACACTTGAGGGACGAAAGGAAGAGAGTGCTTTTCTGGCGACGTCCGAATCACCATCATCGACTCCCTCTCGTTTGGCAGGTCTATCTTTGTCTTGTTCTTCTTATACTAGTCGTCGTCTCTTTCTTCTCCCTCCCTGGAACGCGTGCTCCGAACTTTCCCCATTGACCGTCCCACTTATGTTGGACCATTCGGGAAGCCGTCGGTGCCTCCTCTGGCGTTGTTGCGGCAGCAGCGCTATATCGGCCGTCTCTTTGTTTAGTATATATAGAGTCATTTGCGCGTGGGGCGGCGGTGCATTAACGGCCGTCGATACTCGAATAGGAACGGCCGTCCACGAAAGTTTCGTTATTTGCTTTGTCGAAAAAATCGTGTTAAGGGGAGGCGGGTGTTTCTTCTTTAAATGCTGTTTCGAACGTTTTGAAAAAAAAAAGGATGAATAAAGAAACGATGAAAATAATATGGGGCGTAGCACATTTTTCGAGTCGCTAATGCGATGTTGCAAATGAAGTATGAGACCGTGGCAGGAAATTCAGCGCGATGGATTAGCATCGGCAAATGTAATCGTTTCTCCTTAGTGACATTTGGAGCGCCTCCATTTGAGCTTTCTCTCCACTGCGTGCATGGACCGGTCTTCATAAGCTGTACCGACTTCGTCGAAGTCCAGCTCAGCATTGACAGCTTCTTGCTCATTTTTCGTGTTATACGCTATATACTGACCTTGTATAGGAAACGGGTGTGCCCTATTTAGCAGTGATACTCTACGAAAACAAGAAAATTGCTTAAAAGTCGAGAAATGCGCCTTGCGACTTCCACCGAGGAAAAGGCAATGGGATAATGGGTCAACAGCGTGGCGTTTCTCGTCGAGTACGTCGGAATGTTTAAATGGTATTCGTGCTTACCTGGCTTCGAAGACATTCCCAGCGGTATATTGCTTTATGGCAGTCCCCGGAAGCCACCTCACCTACATTGTTTTGGGGTTGCTTTCGAACCTCCATTTCATCAGCTCGGCCCTTCCCACTACGTAACATCCCACCGTTGGGGCCATTTAGGTACAACAAACCAGCCTGCTTGTATCTGGCCGCTTAAGCGGTCAATTCTACAAACGGGACAGAAACGCTGACCGAAAAACGGAGACGTGGATGGACGAATCGTCGAAGCCCGACGCTGCCGCCGTGACTATAAGACCCTCCCTTGTTCTCCCCCACCGTTGATCAATAACTGTTATGGCTACACGACTGATACATTCGAGCCGCTTTCCGTTAGAACCAAGCGTCGTTTGCACATAGGGACTGGTACCACGGTACCGGATCATTAGGCATCTGCATGAGCCTCCTTTACAGCCCCCTTCGCAGCTGCTTTCCATTTTTCGCTCGCTGAGTGGCTTCCTAATGTGCTCACGTTTACACGCTTCATCTGTGCTCCTCTTCGACGTTCTCGTAGCAGTTGAGAAGAAAAAACGTGATGGGCCGCTGCGTTTTTTTGTTACCTCCCGATGGGCTTCGCCCATCGCTCGGAGCTCGTTACACCGACTTCTTTTTCCTGCCTCGTTTTAGGTTTCTCTCCTCTGGAGTCACTCGCTGGTAGTCACTGCAGTTTTATGCGTGGGCGCACGAGAGGGCTTAGCGATGGAAGCCACTCTCGCTTCGTGTAAATCCCGTCATTGTAAGAAGTTTCTTTAGTGCACTTTGTAAACCGTATTCCCCTCCACCGCCTCCTCCTTTTTGCTGCTAGCTGGCGCAGTTTGGCGCTGCGGGTTCATTCAGCTGTCGACCTGTCAGACTGCGCCACGAAAATGTTACGATCCCGTACGATGTTCTTCGTGTATCTGCGTGCATGGTGCAATCGCATTATCCTCTACTAAGCTACTTTGTCGAGATGTGATCTTTTAGGTTCCATACTGTGTGTGGTATACTATTACATGAAAGATACTTACAAGTGGAATTGAAGCGCGATTTCAACCGAAGTAAATGGCGTATGTCCGTTCATCTCGTAAACTGCGTCGGCCTTGTGCGATAAGAGAGGGGGTAGGAGTATACGTTAAGTGCGTGGTATGGCCCATTCGTGCATGCGCGTCTCTGTATGCTTAATTATGACCCGTTAACGCGACTGCTCGACTGTGCGGCAGTTCACAGTTTCGGCCCACGCCGCTCGCTCCGATCTGAATTTAACCTGGATACCTGCATGCTGTCTGGGCAGCTAGGAATAAATGACAAAATGAAGTTAGTCTTATATGCTCACGCTAAACAGTGTGATAAGGGTGTTTTGTCTTTATTGACGTCAGCAACACGGTATTCGTAACGACAGGACAGGCCACATCAACGAGCACGTCCGAAGACGTTGTGTAAGCTCGGCTAGGGCCGACGCCGTTGCTGGCTGCACCGAGGTCCTGCTGTGGAACTATACTTTGTTATATTCACCACGCACTCACGAGTGGTAACATGTGCGAAATGTGATAGAATTCGAGTTCTCGAAAGAGTGCCTTTTTTCGTGTCACGTTTAGAAAATGTTTTCGTCAAGCCGACCTCCTCCGGAGGCCACTTCACATCTTTTTCGTTTCTTAGGTGTGCATTGATTTTCGGGACACAAGCCGCACGTGCTCGCCTGTGGAAAGCGTTCCCCGATCTGTGGTTTAACATTTTTATGTCGTTGTATGTAACTACGTTCTACGTACCCTCGGCGGCTACGAATTACACTGCCTGTCCATCGCGCAGTGTCGGCGAGGGTCTGTGTCTCCTGTAGCCTTTTCTCTGTATCGCTTCTTGTGAGAATCCACCGTCCTCCTCAACATTGTCACGTGACGTTCCCTCGTATAGCCATCCGTTACCTCTTTCGCACCTTCTTCCTTCCTCGCACGTCTCTGTGTGTACAGAACTGTTGTTTTCCTCCGGGCTCTACGAGAGTGTCTTTGTCCTTTCACCCCATTGTCGCCTGGTGCGGGATGATTTCATTTGCAGTGTTCCTTCCGCGCCGCTCTCGCCACATTCAGGCGCCACGGACATCACTGCCTGCCTGTTACGCGACCTGGCTACCCCAAGCGCTTGCTTTTGCGGCGCCGACGGAAGACGCTGTGTTCGTATATATCAGTACTCTCTTGCGTTTTCTTCCGTATAATAGCCCCGCGGCCACGACCACGTCTTCGCGATCTCGCCGTCCTCCGGTTTGGTCGTTGACGCTGCTGCTGTTGCGGCGTTTCCTGCATCCGAGCCATTTGCCTTCCCCGCGTCTCTCGCACTACTCCCCCTCGAGATTTGATTTGCTTACGTCGGGCGTCCGTGGCAGCTTGCCGGCTGCTTTGCTTCTACCAGTCGGCGCCGCGCCGCTGAACGTTATAGCGTGGTGTTTCCATCTCGTGTCGCGCTGCTTTCGTCGGTTTTCTCATTACATCTTCGCCACGCTTATTATTTTCTCGGCGTGCGCTGATTGCGGAGAGCGCATGAATTTTATGCGCGTTTGGTTCGCCTCGGGGCTATGCCTAGGGCCTATTGCCGCTTTTTTTGATGGTGGCGGTAGGTCGTGTCCCTTGAGGAATGGGGCCTTGGCTCTGCCTAATTTATCTGTGTCGTTTTTTTTTTTCGTCTGGCGTTGTACATAATTTTTTCTCGGTCGTTGCTGGTAAATTGTGTAGGTAGGCGTCCAAAAAACGAGATGCACATGCGTTTGCTCGGCGGAGTTTGTTGATATATATTCTCGCTGTCTCCTTAGAAGAGTCATCGGTATTTCTATTGTTAGATTCCGAGCCCGCGTATACCAAACGCCTTGACAGCCTTGGAATGCAGTTTGAGTGCTCGTTGCATGCTTGATCGTGTTTGTGCGTATTTTTCATTATTACAACGCCGAAATTTTGGCTACGAAAAAGAGGTTGTGACATCTCCATTTTACCTTAAATATTTTTGGAATAAGCTGCGGAACGACAGCGTTGTTCAACAACTGCAGCGTAACGTCAAAGTGTTGATCTCCGCAGTGGTAACCATATATTGTTTTGCTAGTTTTAATGGCAAACTGTCTTACTTGCGTTTCTTAATCTAAAGTTTAATCATGGTTTGACTGTATTGCCCATTTAGGCTGGAGTCTATGCGGGCTTCAAAATAAACTGATTCTCTACTCTAGCGAGGTACCGTGGACTTGATTATACGGCGTGTATTCAGTTCTGCGGCGTCGGCACTCGATAGATTGTGACTAAATTCACTGCGCTATTGTCTTGGCGCAGAGCCGAACCTCGATGCGTTAATGGAAAACCATTCGTGCTTTCGTCGAGCTTTCGATCGAAGAGCATTTTACCTTTTTACAGTACTTGTCACTGAAGCTAGGGACTGTCTATTGATGTATACTTGAGAATCATGTAAACTCAATCGAAATGACGCAACATCATACCTCTTGTTTTGGCCAAATCATTAGCGCGTGCTCAAACTGATATCGACAAAAGTTTTGGAAATGTATGTGCTATATACGGCTTTATGTCCAATTTCGATCTCGTATATATGAGCACTAACAAGCGCACTGACCTAAATTTTCCTTCTCGCCCCGTAGCTCACTCGGCACCGCAGTGACAACGGTCCTCGCTTTGGCCGATTGTGCGGTTCCCAAACGAGCACGTATCTATGACAGGCCGTGCGCACGAAAGCGCACGATTTCGATTGTCGTTGCTGCGTTTTCTTTTTGTTCCTTATATGGTATATACTATATACGTGCCATAGTTCGTTACTCGTCGTTCTTGTGCCAGCGTCGCCTCCTGTCTGCGTGGGCTGCTGTTCGCTTCGTCGGTTTATTGTTATACGACGAAGCTCTTCCGTTCGGTATACCACGGCTGGGACGTCCCGGAGGCAAGCACACAACGCACTCTGGGGAGCGGGACTCCCGAGTCGGTGCTTGCCCTCTCCTTGCATACCCGTCATCACCGGCTGCGCAGAGGTGGGCGTGACGTTGTCACGGGTGTTTGTTTGCTCGATTGTTTTTTTTTTTATTCTGGCATATGACGCGGGGGCAACAATCGCTAATGGTGGTGCAGCGATAGGGTGGGTCTGCCCCCTTTGTGCGGTACCTTCTCACTGCGATCATGTTGCGTGCAGGAGAGTGCCATGGTAGCCAGCGATAGATATTGTAAGCTAGTTAACGTATTTAATTACGCACTAAACAATTTGAAGATATCGTAGGTACATAAATGGGACATGGTTGATCTACTAGATGATGAGTCTTACATTTAAAGATCGTATTTAATCTTGATGGGGGTAAATAAAACTATATATACGACTTTTATGGGCGTGCAAACATAATCAGCGCTGCAACAGACGATAGGAAAACTGCATGAAATGAGGCTTTAGTAGCCGTCGCTGTCCAACAATCTACATGAGATACTCCTTTGTTTCTGCGCTCTGTAGGGTGCGTGGCCAGAATGAATATGTAGTTTTTATTTATGGTTTCTGTAATCGGATTTCTATAGCTTGAACTTGCTGCCGTGTACAATATTTTGTTGCAGCATCAAGTTTGTGGGCCCGATGGACAGCCCAGAGCTGTGCTTCAAGGTCAGAGTTGCCTAGAGAGCTCGGTCCCACTCTTCTTAGTGGTCCTGGTCTCCGGTGTTAGGGGGCGACCCCCCGCGGCAGAGGGACAAGGTTTTTGTCTCGACGTGGGAGTGTCCCGCTTCGCGCTAAACACACGCACCCGAGGACCATAATAAAGTTATTCATCCATCCGTTCATTAAGTTTGTTTTACCCGTGGGCGAACTGTAACCGTTGGGGGTACAAGATTAGATACTATTAAATATTGCGCAGTTCTTGGACGTCCCGTGGTGTACACTTGTGTAAGGGAAGAGGTGCTGATGAAAGCGAATCGTTTCCTAAGGTAGAGCTGTATTTAGTGATTAAGTAAGGTCTACTGAAAGGTGTGGATGGATGTTGATGGGGTGTAGGTGTAGCTGGGTAAGCACAACGCAGGGTGTAATTTGTAATGCTGGCGTGGCAGACGACCTATATGTGGCTATAGCGGACTTGCCTAGTCCACATGGGAAGCGCCCCTTATCAATTATCATATTAATACAAGTTGAACGCACCCCCCGGCCCTTCCTCATAAAAAAAAAACAAAGCGAAGAAAATGCACTTGATACATTTTTTCCCTTTAGAGGCGGAAGTTTCGCCTACAAGCCTCGCTTTCAATTTTATAAGCTCTCTATTATAGCTGGTGCGTATCATCTCGATGATGAGTGGTCGTGTGAGGCCCGCGACGCGGTGTTATTAGTTTATGCGTTCTTATCAGTGGAGGTTCGGACGTGAGATAAGGGGACGTCGCGGCACTGTAGCAGTGTCGGACGTGGCCTCATGCGCGCTGGCGGGACTGCAAAAGCGGAGTTGACTGATGGCGGTCACCATTCATCATATATGAGCGCACGGCGCGTACGTGCTCAGTGCGTGTGCTGATAGGGGAAAGTCACGTGTACACACGCACTCCAGCTCAGTCTGCATGCGGCCGTTCTGCGCGAAGACCTGCTGAATGGCGTGCTTGGCATTTGAGTGTGGCTCGTGTACATATCCGTGACCTAAACGAAAGTATTGTTCCAGTATTGCACAAGTTGTGAGTTGGCTTATGTTTGGAAATAACTCTAGATCGTGGTTGTGGAGGTGTGTTGCTGGTCAAATTCGATCTAAAGTAGAACATCTGTGAGAAACATTGTCGGGGCGCCCAGCATGAGGACGGCACAAAAGGCGTTTCCGTCTTGGGGGTGCGTGCGCACTTTTCACTTCACGTGCAGGTCAGCAGGGAGGCGGAAGAATCGCTTTTTCGCCTTAAGTATATCTATAGACTTTACGTACCAGGATTTTCACCGCTCGCAGTGAGTAGTCGTAGTCGGTGAGCGGCTGGGGGTCAGATGTAACGAAAAACGGCGATGACGTCAGACCTGACCTTCTCGCATGCCTGCATTCAATGTTCGTTCACACTGACTGTTTGTGGCACGGGCAAACGTTTATCTTACGTACCATTTTTTTTGCGTTTGAAATTTTAAACGGAATTCATGATTTTGAGATCCCTCGACGCGGTGGTCTAGTAGGTAAGGTACTCTTAGAAGTACTTGCCCCGCCACAGTGGTCTAGTGGCTAAGGTACCCGGCTGCTGACACGCATGTCACGGGATCGAATCCCGGCTGTGGCGGCTGCATTTCTGATGGAGGCGGAAATGTTGTAGGCCCGTGTGCTCAGATTTGGGTGCACGTTAATGAACCCCAGGTAATCGAAACTTCCGGAGGCCTCCACTACGGCGTCTCTCATAATCAAATGGTGGTTTTGGGACGTTAAACCCCACAAATCAATCAATCTTAGAAGTACTTGTTGTTGGGCTAGTTGGTTCGTCATACTAAGGAGTAATTCTAGACGCCTAAAGCACCACAGGAAGAAATAATCACAGAGAAAGAGCGTCATACTCGCAACTGATTTATTTGCAGGAGAAACGCAGGGAATATATGGCTGCACACGCATGTGCAGAGCACACTACTTCACCTAGTCACATGACCACAGACATAAACTGAGTACGTTCAACCGGCATATCTAATCAAGCAACGAAGCGCAAAAATCAAACTCAGACTTGCGCAAGACGACTGACGTGTCACTTATACGCAAGTCACCTTTTTTCTTTATCTAGAACGCTTCCATTATTTCATGGGCCAGAGCATTTGGGCTTTTGGCGAGGACAGAAACGCTTGAAAACCTCGCCTCACAAGAACAGGAACGGCATTGCGCAGGCAAATGTGCTCCATAACGCTCTTTCTCTGTGATTGTTTCTTCCTGTGGTGCTTTAGGCGTCTAGAGTTACCCCTCAGGATAAGGTACTCGGCTGCTGAACCGCAGGTCATGGTATCGAGTCCTGGCTGCGGCGGCTGCATTGAGGCGGAAATGCTGCAGGCCCGTGTGCTAAGATTTGGGTGCACGGTAATGATGAATCCCAGGTGGTCGAAATTTCGGCGGCCCTCCACTACGGCGTCTCTCATAATCATATGGTGGGACGTTAGACCCCACATATCAATCTTTTTTGCGATACTCGTGCTTTTCAGTGATTCATGTAAGCAAAAGACGTCTAAGGTATTCGTAGAGAAAGAAACTCAGGGATAATGTTGATAAAACAGCACTTGTTACATATGCGGAGAAATTCGTAATGCAGAAGAGGCAATGCGATTGTGCCGGCCACCACTCACTTTCAAATGGAACGCTGAGAAGTATCATCATCGCCATGATCGAGTGGACGCAAACCTTCGACTGGACTGGAAGAACGTTTCAGAATGGGCATCTTCACCCCGCTCCCGTGAGCAGGATGTATATGCGGTGCTTACATGTAGTAAACGCGAGCGAGCAACGACGATGTCCAGTGATATATATATATATATATATATATATATATATATATATATATATATATATATATATATATATATATATATATATATATATATATATATATATATATATTTCTTGCGGGCTCCTCCAGAGAGATGGTCGCACTTAACAACGCTTCCTAGTATGAGAAGCCAAAAGAGCTTTGCACCATGAATTCTGGACCTTAATCTATATTTCACAACTTTCTCGACGTTTCCTCCGGGGGGCTTTTTCGTTTTATTTTCTAAAACATGAAAAGAACCACTATATGAGACCCGGGTGCTGAAAAGAGCTCTTCTGGAAAGAAGTGACACGCCATGAGCATGCAGAGGCGGGCTCGTATACTGATGAAGCGCCGGTGTAGTTGTAAAAGGCCCCGCTTCTGTGTGGACTCATTGCTTTCGTTCGCGCCTTTGTTTTTTCTGTGCCGGGTAATCATTTTTTTTTACGCCGTTGTTCCCTGGTGATGCGCACTCTCCACTGATTTCTGTATCCTCATGGGTGTCCGCCGTATTATTCCCTTGCGGCTGCTGTGCGTGAGAAAAAGAGGAAAATGAACAAAAGAAGGAAACGGCGACACTTGCCTGAAAATGTAACCGGTGGCGTCCTCCCGCTCTATACACTACCAGTTGCTTTACGACCGTTTAAACGCTCCGAACGTGCCTTCCCACCTTTATTGTTGCGCTGTGTCGAGCTCTCCGGACGTGCATCTTGTTTCCCCAGTCTTTATACGGACATGCTCTGCGTTGGAGCGTCATCTTACGGCAGAAGTATGGGTAGTTTCGTGCTTATCGAAGCGTCGTATGCTTTCTGGTTGTTTTACAGAACTCGTGGGGTGTGTTTTGTATATAGGCGTGAGCGCGTATGTATATCAATGGGGCTTTGGCTCCATTGTATAGGTAAATCTATATATACTGTATAGGCTTTGTATACATTGCATAGGCTTTGTATAGGTAAATCTCTAACGAGTGTTTTTCACTTTGCTGTGCGAGCGCCTGCCGAATCGTTGTGGGCTTCAGCAGGTATGCAGAAACGTGTTACGGGCACCAGGCACGATTCCGCTGCAAAGCCGCGTGACCGTACTCGCTATACGGGGAGCGTATACTTTGTTTTTCGCGCGTGAAGCAGCACTTTTTTGTGTCTTCTTGCAAGCACTTTCTGAGATGAAAGGCGCGCAGGTGACGACATATTTCAGGAATATGTCTTCCTTGTCACTGTCGTCGTCTTCGCTCTCTTCATCTCGGTATACACAAGAGGCGTGTGCCCAATTTTCCACCCCAATGCATATAAACACGGGAAAGCAGCTTCTTTGTGGGGTGGGTGGTCTATTTTGTCAAACAGCTGGACATCTAACGGTGCAAACGCAGGGGCAGAAAGGAAAAAAAAAACACAATAAAAGTGTCTCGACGTTCTTTTCTTGATTCCACGCTCGTTCGGTTTGAAACTCCGCTGTTTGATGAGGCATGCGGAAGACATCGTCCTTTATAGGAAACACTCACGGCACCCCACTTTAGTACGCATAACGAATGTGATGCGATACGATCGAGGAGCTTTAAGGTTTAACAGAGTTTGGTGGCTTCAACGATGTAGGCATCGGAGTGGGCCAACCGTTTCGAGGTTTCTGCACAGTTTTCATTTGTTAAAGCCGCCACGGTGGTCTGGGGAATACTCCGATCTATACTAATCCGTAGGTCGCGGGATCGAATTCAGGCCGTAGTGGCTAAATTTTTGATGGAGGCGAAAATACCCGAGGTTCGTTTACTTAGATTTAGGTGCATGGTGAAGTCCTCCAGGTGGACAGAATTTCTGGAGGCCTCCTCTATGGCGGCTTTCATAATAATGTGGTGGTTTTGGGACGCCAAGCTTAAACAATCATTACTATAACCTTTTTTTGTTAAAGAAGTGTAACGTTAAAGCACTGTAGTCTTAAGTAGGGTGGACAGCCCTCGAAAGCGGCACCCTTTCCTTTATAACGAGAAATAAACGGTATACCTTAAGAGACAAGAAGAGAGCAGAGTGGATTAGGGAACAAACGGGGGTTAAGGATATCATAGCTGAAATCAAGAAGAAGAAATGGACATGGGCAGGGCATGTAGCGCGTAGACAGGATAACCGCTGGTCATTAAGGGTAACTGACTGGATTCCCAGAGAAGGGAAGCGGGTTAGGGGGAGACAGAAGGTTAGGTGGGCAGATGAGATTAAGAAGTTTGCGGGTATAAATTGGCAGCAGCAAGCACAGGACCGGGTTAACTGGCGGAACATGGGAGAGGCCTTTGTCCTGCAGTGGACGTAGTCAGGCTGATGATGATGATGATGATGAAACGGTATACGTGCTTCCTTTGTAAAGAAAGGCGGCTTTCCCTCGACACCTGTGCGCCTCGCCGCGAAGGCGAAGCAGCAGCTTGCCTCGTCGTCTTGTCCCGTTCTCTCTCTCTCTCTCTCTCCCTTCTTCAACGCGTGCTCTGCCCGCCCGGGCATCGATCTGCTTGTTGAGCCCACGTCCGCCGTGAAAGGGGGTTCCCGACTCGGGCGTGTCCATCGTTCCCTTCGCGCCTTCCTCTTTTTGCCCGCGCAACGCTCTCTTATTTGACATAACCTTCGTCCTTCTGTGTGTTTCTGCGAGTATTCGCGCAGCTGCCGTCGCGCTCTCATCCTTGCCGTGCCTTGCGTGTCAATCCTTATTTTTTTTTAATACGCTCAATAGGTTCGATTTCGTTTTTTTTTCTGTTTTCCCCCACTTAGCTGTGGTTCTTTGTTAAGCTTGAAAGTGAAGTTGTGTGTCACTTGCCGGACATGTCCGGAGAAAATGAAGTGCCCGAGAAGCGTGTTTCAGCGCCATGGAGGCCCCGCTACTCTGCGAACACCAGATGGTCGGAATTTCTGGAGCCCTGCATTACGGCGTCTTTCATAATCATATCGTGGCTATTGCTCGTGAAACCCTAGATATTATTATTATTATTATTATTATTATTATTATTATTATTATTATTATTATTATTATTATTATTATTATTAAACGTGTCAGTCTCGTTGATGGCGCCCTGCAGGCCAGGGGTGCAGCAAACTCAGCTGCCACTGGCATTGATGTCGCTTACAAAAATCGCCTGTGGCAGTTCGAGGAATTCTACGCGTCCTTCACCAATACAACAGGGTAGAGGCACTTGCTTGAATAAGGAATATGACGTTGCGTATTTGGCTGAAGTCCTTGCTGTGGAATGACTCATAGCTATATTGTGGCGCACATGCACGAAGACAAAGAAGCGTATACGGTGAACGCACTTGTCGCCCGGAGCGAGAAAGGAAGAAGAGGATCAGGAGGATCTTTAACCAGTCGGCCGCTTCTGAGCTGCCCCTCACGACCTAATAAACGGCCCCTTACAACGTCTACCAACCTCTTTCAAACGTAACAGAGTGGTGGAGGTGCTGGGTAAGCGCTTCAACTACGGAACGATCGCTGCCACGGCTTCGACGAAGCCGTCGACTTGCCGGTCTCCCACCATCTGCCGTGAGTGACTTCGACATGCCCGAAGAAGCAGGCGTTTCCAGGACGGCACTGTCTGGTCCGCTTCCGTACTACCGAGTTCTACCGCCCTTCGGAGGAAAAGCAGAAGATGTCGACGCCTGGCTCACCAAGTACAAACGTGTGGGCAAGTCCAACCGTTGGGATGCAGCCGCTATGCTATCCAACGTAGTGTTCTCCCTGACCGACACCGCTCTGGTATGGTACGAGAACCACGAGGACGCACTCACGACGTGGATCTTTTTGTTGAAGAGCTCAGGGCGTGTTTCGGCGACTCGGTTGCTAGAAAGAAGCGGGCTGAGCAAACACTGTCGCAACGGGCACAGCTACCAGGTGAGACATGCACCACTTACATAGAAGAAGTGTTAAGGCTGTGCAAGGTGGTCTGTGCTACCATGTCGGAAGAGTACCAAGTGGGGCATCTGCTCAAAGGGATAGCTGAGGACGTGTATAATTTTCTAATTGGAAAAGAAAGCCTCAGTTCTGTGTCCGACGTCATTCAGCATTGCCGAACGTTTGAAACACTCAAGATGCGTCGAATTGCGCCCAAGCTTGGTCGGCTGGCTAACGTTACAACTGTTGCCAGTGTGGACACGAATTCTGGCCTCGACCTTTTTTCTACCATTCGACAGATTGTTCGTGAGGAACTGTCCCACCGAGAAATGTCGTGTTCGACAGCTGACCATCGCGAGTTGTGTCTGCCACGTGAGGCTATGGATGTGCCTCCTTTGACCCCATGGCAACCGACGATGAGCGCGGCAACTGTGGAGTACAGCCCAGCCGCACAGTCAAGGATGACAACCAGACTTCCCAAGTCACGGTATGACCGACGCTCTCAGCGCATGCCTCCTCGACACCCGACGTCTCGGTACGACGTACCGACCAGTACATCCGTCACACAAGAGCAAATGATGACGCTCTATTCATCGACGAGCGACCGACGTTTCGACCTCGGCCGGTGTGCTACTCCTGCGGTGTGCCAGGCCACATATCGCGATTTTGCAACCGTCGGGTGACTCCTCGGTATCACCAACCATCTGACTTTTCACGACCCTTCGGACAGCCTCATGGTGTCCGGCGGCCGACTGGTTAAAGATCCTCCTGATCCTCTTCTTCCTTTCTCGCTCTCGGCGACAAGTGCGTTCACCGTATACGCTTCTTTGTCTTCGTGCATGTGCGCAACAATATTGCTGTTTTGGCACGTCAGACCCGTGATTCTTATTTTTTTTAATCCAATGCAGTAAGCCGCTAATAGTTTTGTTAGTCACTGAAAAGGGCCTCTTATTATATTTCACAAGTAATGTAAACACTTTAGAGCGAGTCATTTCATTAATTGAAATGATGCTATCTAACGGGCGTCATGGTTCCACGTATGTAAAAAAAGAACATTTAATGTGATGAGCTGCTAGGAGTTAGATGGCAGCCGCTCACACGCTGTGAAAATGGTGTCTTATGGAGACTTGTACGTATGTGATTGGACGCGTGGCAAATTTCGAAACGCAATATAGTTGGGCTGACAGATTGTTCTGGCGGCGAATAATTTTAGCCTGGACGGCGCGCGCGTGCAGTCGGTCTGCGGATCTAATTGAATTTATTTTTAAACACCCATTGCTTACAGACCAAGTGTTAACACTGTATTAAGCTCTCAAGTCGACGGTGACATTCCGAGGCCCCTTTTTAGTTCATAGGCTCTCTCGTGCGTTCCACGAAACCTTCAGATGGTGCGTGAAGGTCGACGTATTTTTCCAGTACAAGACGCACGACCTGGAAATATAGTACAGCTGCGTTGGCTTTCTTCTTCAACTGATTATTTTAGCAGCCATTCTGTTCTTGATCGAGTATTTCGTGTCCGGGATCCGTAGTAACGTTTGTGGGCATCGTGAACGGTTACGTGCCACACACATTGGGTAAATTTCGCTGGTCATCACTGGACCACTAAAAATAAAGGTTTACAGTTAGTCCAACAAATGGCGTGCTCCTCAGGGCTTATACAGAAGAGTGTTCAGTAAAAATGCCCGATAATTCGGCTAAAGGCGTGCTGACACGTCCTGTATCTCGGAATGTTTGTATTGTTTCGGCTTGAGTTACCTCTATAGCGAGAGGCGCCTCATTGGCTCCCACTTCCCACTTCATCACCTCCTCTCTCTTCTCCGTGCCGTGTTCGTTACCTTGCGGAGTCGCCGACTGCGCATACTTTGTTCGGGGCAAGTGCAGTATACTTGAACGTTTCGAATGAACCTTGTCTGCATACAGTTCGAGATTTTGCTGACAGCGTTGACGGATGCATTTCGTGATCCTGCGCCCGACGGCACAGCTATTTATAGGCTTGCGGTCTCCCTCACCTTTACCGTCTGTATAGCCGCCTAGTGGACAAGCTTCGCCTTTGCCTAAAGACTTACAGTAACTGTGTTCATTGTGCACTTTTTTTTAAACTCCCATAATCATGCACGGGTATACATGTATGCGCGCTCCTTTAACGATAAAACACATGATTGTTTGTGCCGTAATCCCACGCTCTTCGTATAAGTTATCATCCGTCTCAAACGTGGCTTCCGCGATTTCTGCCTGACTTCTGTCGCACTGTAGCCGGCAACCAGTATTCGTTCGCCCGCTTCGTTTATTCATTTGGCTAAATAGAGGTAGTGATTTGGGCTTAGAACAGGCTCTGATATTTGCACCTTGTCAGGAAGTACGGTGCAGTGAGCGCGCTTTTTTAAAGCGGCATTTGATTGATTGTTATGTGGGGTTTAACGTCCCAAAACCACTATATGATTATAAGAGACGCGGTAGTGGAGGGCTCCGGAAATTTAGACCACCTGGGGTTCTTTAACGTGTGCCCAAATCTGAGCACGCGGGCCTACAACATTTCCGCCTCCATCGGAAATGCAGCCGCCGCTGCCGGGATTCGAATCCGCGCCCTGCGGGTCAGCAGCCGAGTACCTTAGCCACTAGACCACCGCGACGGGGCTTGTAGCGGTTTTTAAATATCTCTTTAAAGTCTAGAGCGTGCTTCTGTTTCGTCTTTGCTGGACATCAAGCTTGACTCTCCGGCACGGGAAGGCGGAGGAGGGAGACGACGCCATCCTTCGAGCTTGATCCCCATCTCTTTCTCGCTGCTTTCCCCCCGCTCGTGATGAAAATAGGCGCTTCGGCTTTGTTGTTGTTTAGCGCCTTGGCGTTCTTGGCGCTTGAAAAGCGTGTCGCCTGTTTGTTTGCACGGCCTGGATTTATACAAGCGCTCGCTATGCCATCGCCGGTAGAGGTATAGCTAGGCGCCATTCCAGCGAAGCGCCTCAAGGTGCTGTCGCAGTCGAAGAGCGTGCAAGCAGACCGGCCGTCTCTACCTAAGCGCAGGTTCAAGCGAATAGCAAACCCGAGTGTCTGGCGTCGTCGAATGCGTTTTTAAGCTTTTCCCATTATATTGAATTGTGATGGTGGACTGATTACAGCGATATGGTTAGCGGCGACAAGATACCTTTATGTCAGCTCTAGACCAAACATTGCATATGAATAACGTTTTAGAAAATGTGCTCCAAATATTTTAAACAGGAGAAGATGGATGGGATAATAGTTATTGGGGTTGCTTCTGCTGTAAAAGTATGCATTAGAAAGTGGCTCGAGCTAGTCGACAAAATGTGTAGTTATGCAAATGAGAGTAATTTTCCTTTTGCAGATAGTTGATTCTGGTGCAGAAGCTAAAGCCCGTCATCGGAAAAGTGAATCTGTAGTCTTTTGAGGACATCTTAAAGGTTGGCTCTTAAAATTCCTAATGTATCATATTAAGTTGTTTTATGTTAAAGAATGTAAAGTCAACCTGCTCTGTACTAAAACCGCATCTGTCATAGGCTAAGCAGATGCCTACAAGCGAAGTAACAGCTTGCGCAATAAGCAGTTATTGCTGTTACACGGTTCGAATGAATACGGGTGGAGTTTGGTGCAGATGTCGGTCAAATCGCGATTTGGAAGCTAGTTCGAATGCGCATATCGCGATCGTCTGGAAACCAATAGGGCCTGATCAATATTAAATGTGACAGTGTACCAGCTCCGCAGCCGCACTCTTTACAGCTATCAAGAGTGATTGAAATTGTTAAACTTGTAGCGGAGGAACTTCACTTGTGAGCAGAATGTCCTTATTTTCCCGCGGTTTATTTTTGTTTTTTCTTTTTCTACTTTTCCGACACCGATACTTTGACCATCTCTTACTTATTTCTATCACGAGCGTCCGTTGTCGTCCCTAAAACCCGAGGCTCCACGTAGGCTCGTGCCCAAACCTGGGCGGATATGTGCACCTTCAGTCTTAACATGCTATATACGTCGTTTCCTCATCTGCCCTGCAACATCTGTATTGTTGTTCTTTACTGAATCTCGCTTTACAACTATAGGGCGTTCTAAAGCAACCTGACTCTGCTTTAAACAGTAAAGCGCTTCCCCTCGAATCATCGTAAAAATCTCCTTCCTTATTACGTGTTTGCTCTTTCTGTAGTTACTCAGAGCCGGTGTCTATACTGCGCCCAGTGGTGGCGAAAAAAAAAATAGTAGTATACAGCTCCTATAGCGCCGCGAGTGTCGCGTTCGAATCGCTAAGCATTGCACGCACTTCCCGGGTCCTAGAATGGAGCGAAGTGCTTCCGGTCTCCCGTGGCCAAGCCGGGGGTTCCTATGTCGTGTTTTGTTTTAAATCTTGCCACGCGGCGCACATTGTACCCGCCTCCTGCAGCAGCGTTGCTGCGTCCTGCGAATTCTTTCGGGAGCTCTTGGCCTAAAAGCAGCTCGACGTCCAGCGCGCGGCCTCTTACGCTCCCTATAGGCGAAAAGGGGGTTCCGTATGTAGGGAGGTAGGGCTACTATGCCTTTTGGCGGCTGCGTGGCGTTTTATTGGCTTCATCGATCATTGAGTGAGTTCCCGTCCGCGCCAGAGCTCTTTCCTTTTATCCCCCGCTGGCCACTCGCAGGTATGTGCCCCTCTCAAAGCGCAACTTGTATACGTCCGGGTGTTCGGTAAGGCGTATAGGTGGAGACGGGAAAGAAGGGACGTCCTTTTGCAAACTTGAAAGCGGGAAGACGAGCGCACGAAGCCGTTCGCTTCTCTCAAGCGAATTTTCTGCCATTCACCGGGTATGCCTTCGCTCGTGACCAGTCTGTAGAGTAACGATTAGTCGGATTGTTTTCCTTACAAGCGATGTTCTCAGAGCTTTTGTTGAATGCTGGCCCTGTGCGCCTGTGTAATGTGTAGGCGTTCTCCGATATAAAAAAGAAATGCACATGTGTGGAACAGAAACTGGAAAGAAAAGCTTCCAGCATTTGCCGGCGTTTTGTTCATAATCATAAACTTTTCCTGACTACGCCACCGATGTGCGGTGAAAGGTATAGCAAATGTCTTTGCGTGGAATAAACAAATCGCCCATGCTTTTTCCCTCCGCGCGGGTCAACCCCCTCATTTCTAAAGCGCAGTGCGCTGCTGTTACTTCTCGGTTAATGAAAGCGTTATCGCTACACTGTACTATTTTTATCAAATGAAACCCGAACAGCGGCCAGCCTTTGAGATGGTATAGGGCGCGCCGTCCACATATATAACCGTGGACAGGCACAAATATATGCGCAGAACTAGCGAATAGTTTGCGCGCGCCTGTCAATCGTATTAAGTGGACGGCCTGCACCTATACCGTGGCGAAGGCTCGCCGATGTTCGGGTTTCATTTGACGCTGATAGTTCATGGAGTTGGCGCAGGTATCGTCCATCCATCCTTCATCCATCCATGCGTTCGTTCATCCAGCCTTATGTCTTACAGTCATAGTAAGGCATCACGGAATATTGTCACGGCGTCGTGACGTCGATGAAGAAAGCAGACGGTACGTTGAAGATTAAACTGTTCATTTGGGCGAACCTGTGCCCGGTAAATGAAAAGTCGGCTTACAGTATAGCAGTCTTCTTGCACTGATAGCGGCGAACGGAGCGTCGATCAACTGACAAGCGTCGAAGCCTGTCGGCATTTATACACTTGCCATCGAATATTCTAGTGTTATCGCTAGCGGCGACGCTATAGGTTCCGTAATAATCTGTCATTTTCACAAAGTGGGCGTAATCTTAACAAAATAGTCAACCGGTATTCCGAAGCTTCCCGAACGGTGCACTGTAGGCGTGGCTTGCGCTTAGAATTACAGACAGTGAAACGGCGCGATAAGAAAACTTGATGACGGAACGTGGCAATTTATACGAGAGAAATATATATATATATATATATATATATATATATATATATATATATATATATATATATATATATATATATATATATATATATATATATATATATATATATATATAACGTAAGAAGGTAGCGATGGTTAGGAGTTAGTAGTAGAGGCAGAGAAGAAAGAAGTGAGATAGAATAAACATGGCGTATGAGTCAGGCCACGTCGCCCATTCTTCATAGCGTCACACCTATATATATATATATATATATATATATATATATATATATATATATATATATATATATATATATATATATATATATATATATATATATATATATATATATATATATATATATAGAGAGAGAGAGAGAGAGAGAGAGAGAGAGAGAGAGAGAGAGAGACTGCGTGATGTCAGTATTTTGCAAGAATTGTCGTTGGAAGCTTTGACAACGAAGCACATTTAACTCGAAACACGGATCTGGTTTGCCTGTCAGCCTTCTTTGATTCCGCGCCTTCCATTGAACGTAACAGAGCGTCCATGCGAGAACGGCGTCGCTGTGTACCTGTGCCCAAGAGATTCGTCGAATGCGCGCAATAGAGGCGGCGCTTCAAAAGGAGCGCGCGTGAATGGTCGTCGCAGCTGCTTCCGCGACCATGCATGAGAGGCTCGCTCTTCCCCGCTCGGCGTTTTTGCATAATACCGACCGCTTCGTGAAGTCTTCGAGTTGCTCGCGCATCGCGGTTTTCGGTGGTATGCAAATCGAAAGCATGCGCGTTTTCGTTCCCCCGAAGTCGTCGGACGGATCCCCTTTGCCGTGCGTTGTTTCCCCGCCACTTTACAGTGCCGATACCTTGGTGACGGAAGAAAGCTTAGAACGTTCTTTCTTTTTTTATTTCTATCTATCTATCTATCTATCTATCTATCTATCTATCTATCTATCTATCTATCTATCTATCTATCTATCTATCTATCTATCTATCTATCTATCTATCTATCTATCTATCTATCTATCTATCTATCTATCTGTCTGTCTATCTGTCTGTCTGTCTGTCTGTCTGTCTGTCTGTCTGTCTGTCTGTCTGTCTGTCTGTCTGTCATCTTTCTTTTCTTCTTTCTCTCTTTGTTTCTTTCCTTCTTTGTTTCTTTCCTTCTTTTGTTCTTCCTTCCTTTCTTTCTTTCCTTTTTTCTTTTTTTCTTTCTTTTTTCCTTCCTGCTTTCTTTTTCCTTCTTTCCTTCTTTCGTTTTTTTTCCTTGCTTTCTTTGCCATCATAGACGTATATAAGGTATAGCTGAACCCCCACCCCAGCTCACACTCCGTGAAAAAAATTCTGGCTACGCCCCTGGTGCTGTGCATATCACATACAGTCGAATTTAGTACTCTGAAAACGAGCTTGCCCGTGACATCTATAGATATGTATGCTAAGAATGTAGAGCGAACGACGTATTTATAGGTACTATATATATATCGCTACGCACGAAATGGATTACCGTCTGTTCGATTTCACTGCAAATTAATCACCAAGTGATAGGGTCGGCCATTTATCTATTTTTTTTGTTTTTGATTTCTAGTTTCTTCATCGTTGCTGTCTATAACCAGATGTTTTTTTTCTCCATTTGATTTTGTTTTCTATAATTGTCTCGAATTTTCTCATTTCACTTCTTGTAATGTTTGTTTTTGTGTTCCGATTCAAGTTTTGTCCCCCGTGGACATCGCAATGACGCTAATTTTCGGGTTGGAAATCGTCAACAAAGACAGCAATAGCAAAACAAAAAGAACAAGAATACCTCTAGAAAGCAATGATGCCTTCACAAAAACAAAAGGAAGGGAGCGTTTTAGAGCCTAGTTTTGGTGCAAAGGCTGTACAGCACCCGCGGCGCGTGAGTGTGGGCGCATAAAAATAACCTGTACGGTTTCTTTTCCCGATGCGTCGGATGGGCCGCCGTGGTCTGAATTCGGAAGGAGGCGAGAACATCGATCCTTTTCCATTCTGCTTAGCGTGCGCGTTCTATAGCCCGAGTTGCGGCCGTCCCTCGCGCAAAGATGCGAACTCGACCAGACTGCCCGAACATCGCGCTGATTGATTGATTGATGATTGATATGTGGGGTTTAACGTCCCAAAACCACTATACGATTATGAGAGACGCCGTAGTGGAGGGCTCCGGAAATTTAGACCACCTGGGGTTCTTTAATGTGCACCCAAATCTGAGCACACGGGAACATCGCGCTCGGGTTGTACATCTCGAGGGAGGTCGATGTTTCGTTCTCCTGCAAGTCGCCACGATTCGATGGCTTCCCGAAATAATGTTCGAGATCCTGAGAAGTCTCAGCTTCGAGGAATGAGGAGGTATAATGCTATTCCTATTGTAGTCGCGTGCGTGCGTGACTACGTGTTTCACTATTACGGGAAGAGTCGAAATAATAATTAATACCAGTGCAGATTTATACGGCGGGTTAAAATAAGGCGATGTTTCTCGGCATACCGCAGTATTAGTTTTCAGGTAAGAAGAATCATGTGCCGAATCCGCTGATCGGCCTCTCAGCAGTGCCTTCGAAGACTGCAAATGTTAGTGCGTGAGTTTCCTGGCGCATTGTGTGTCGGCACTGGGCTTAGTTTTCACGTGTGAGAAAAGCCTAAGTGACACAACCAAAACAAACAAAAGCAGAAGTCTTGCAAGAGGCTTGCATGGGGTATGCGAAAATACATATTAGAAGCCTCAGTATAGCTGGATTCATTGCGTGCGGTCTATTGGGAAGTGAACGCCCTTATGTTTCATTGTCACGCACGTGTTAGACGAGCTTGCAGATGTTGGACAATCGTATGGATGTTTCTGATATTGTTGTAAGGCATAATTGATCCAGTATTTAGTGTGTAGACCACCATCAAGTAAGCCACTGCTTAATGCCGCTTCCTTTTAAATGCGAATGTATTTCTTAGTCGGGCTATGTCAGGGATCCGATGTTGTCCTCTGCGTCCGCGCGCCGAGTGCTGTTATCTCTCCGCTCTCAGTCCCTCTCCTATAGCAACAGCTCAACACTACCTAGAGGAAATTCTCGGTGCCGTTGAACAGCTTTTGTGTTTTTTCCATGAAGTGTTTTGCAAGATGTTTCGTTTCATTAAGTGTTTGCATTATATTTTTTTTTATTTTACATAAAGTGTTTTATTCTATCGTTTCATAAAGTGTTCGTAAACGTTTTTGTTGCTTATTGGTATTTCGTATGATGTGAAAATATATTTGCTCTGTTTGCATTAAGTTATGTACATGCTGATGCTTTATTGTTTTACATGCATCAAAACCATTTGTATGCATGCCGAATGCCCAAAGGAATAAGAGCCTCTGTCATGTCACATGGCCTTTAGCTCTTGCTCCTCTTTCTGTAAAACGAAAGAAATAATAACTGAAAAAAAGCAAGAAAGCTGTGGGCCCGCGCGCTTATCCTCGCCCCTAGCGACCGGAGCATGTGGTGAGAGAGAGTGTAGGTGATGGTAGGCGCGGTTCTTAGCCGCTCCTTCTCTCGCCGATCGCTGTCTCTCCTCCCTTCGCCTCACTCTCCCGTCTGCTCGCGCCTCGCTCTCGACCGTTCGCTGGCTGGGCTTCTCTCAAGAACACCGGGAAATGTGTGCTCGAGACGCCGCTGTCAAACGCCAACGCCGAGCCGAGAACGCTGGCTCTCCACTCTCCCGTCCGCTCGCTCCTCACTCTCGACCGTTCGCTGGCTGGGCGCCTCTCAAGGCGATGGCAGAAGTAGATGAAGGCGAATGTCTGACGGCAACGGTACGCTCTCTCGGCACAAGAAATTCATTGGCATTTCCTCATGATTCCCTTCGGGGAGGTGGGGGCATTTCCCCCCCAGTAGCGTGTGTATGATTTGCGTGCCGCTATGTCTCCAGGCGTTCGGCCACCGCTTCCAGGAATCGACGTTATGCGAATGCACTTCAGTAAAAATACCCCATATAATATATTTAACAGTGCGCTGACGTAGTAAAAACTATCTTATAATAACAACTAGTGAAATGGCTTGTTTGTGCTGCTGGATTCAAAGTTATAAAAGACTAACTCTACTTGGATGAAATTAGGGTGCCTTTGTTTTAAATTAGCAGCATCGCATCACAGTCGGTTCTTTGCTCGTCTAACATACCTCGCGTATTAAAGAATGTCCTTCGCTTTGCTGAACGCAAGACCTAAGCACCGCGTGAGCGAGCGGCTTTGAACTTCCGTGTTTGTGCCGCCGGTCTTCCGGACACACGCTCAACAGCTTGCTGGCTTCTCGTGGTACCAGGTCCTTTGTTCTGTCGGATCTCTAGTGGCTCGTGCCGCTTTCTCGAAACGAGAAGGCCGTGCAGTCGTGTGAGGGCGCTCCACGAATGCATGTATGTATACGTATATATATATATACAGACACGCACATACCTGTTGCCCCGCGAGTCGCGATGCCTTAGCCGCTATGAAGCGCGCGCCCTAATGTACTGGCCCGGAAGTGTCAACTCCGCTTTGCGCCACGCCGCTTTATGAAAGGCACGATTGCATACACTGGCCGCTGGGGTGTGTAATTTGCAGCGAAGTTCAGATCGCGCCGGCTTCTCGGAGGCCGCTCGCCAGGCGTTGGTCGCGAAAAGAGGCGCGAATGCTTTATTTAGCTGGTTTCTCGCGAAGTCCTTCGCTGTTTTGGTGGGCTCGATTGTAGTTGTGTGCACTGCTGGTGATGAAGCGTTTGCGAATGAGCGGCGCGTCATAGTGTAGATATATTATACGCTTTGTAGGCTTCGGACGTTTTAGTGCGCACTGAGATGACGTATATGTTTCTTTTTTTCTTTATCTCACTGGAGGTTCTTGAGCTTTAGGTATCTTTCTGTGGTTTTATTTCGACTTGTCTGGGAATACATAGTCCATTAGAGATCTTACATGATGCATTTTAGACTCTCACTTAGAGTGAGCCGGGATGACAAATTCATGAACTGACAAGAACTTCAAAGTCATGCTTCCACGGTTCTTTTTGCAACCGTATATCAAAGGCTATACAGCACCAAGAGCTTGTTTGTTTTTGGAAAGCGCAAGTGACTATTGATTGAAATCCGTACCTTCCGTGTTGTGTTTACCAGAGAAGCCCTAATTGAATGGTGCGAACTTGATATGTTGCCTAATATGCTGGCGGGGCTGTTCTAGCCCGTGAACCAAAACCGTTCCTGGAGAGCAGCTCAGCTATTAGTGCATGGCATTCGGTGCCATCGAACAAATATAGCGACGTCGTTTCGCAAGTTTTTCTGAGCCAATTTTCTAGCGGACTCTGCAAGCCATCAAGAGTATACTTTCTCGATGGCATTCTCGTATAGAGTGCGGTGGAGCGTGCGGAAGTAAAACGTAATGAGGCACAGCGCGGGAACACATAATTCCCTGCAACGTGACGAAACAGCGGGTCGTTGTGGTGTAGATGTGTCCTAAAGAACCTGTAGGATTTGTCTTTGTTAATATATGGGTCGCAACTTCTATTACTTCTTAAACTTTCAGCCTCCATTGTGCAGCATGTAATAAGCGAAACTTTATATGAGTAGCAACTCGTTATGTCTGTGCGTTTGTGTGTGCTCGGTGAAAGATCTCGTGGGAGTGAGCTGAACTTAACGGCAGAAAGGTGCAAAAAACCGGCCACGGCATTTTATGGGTGTCAGCCACGCTTGCCTGTCTCGCGATTTCGCGTGTACGCCGCCTCAGTGGCTTCTGTGTCTCAGAGAGCGACGTAATTACGCTGCGCAAAAAAAAAAAAAGACGCACTCGCGTCATCGTTGCGACGGCTAAAACCAACTCGCACTGGGCGCGCGGTCTTCTTAGTGGACTTAGAGAATTGCGGGCTGCGCCATAATTTGCGCTACTCGTGAGTTGCCTTAAATAGGTGTCACGGGGTGAAACCGCAGCGCGCCTCGGGTAATTGTGTGCAGCGCGTTTCATGGGGAAAACCCGAACGATGTGAACGTTGAAATTTTGGCACGTTCCGTTATACCACCCGTTTGCACATGCAAACTCTGAGGGACGCAGAAACGCGCGACATGCGTTCGACCGCCGTGTGCAGTCGAATCTGTATGTTTAGTTCGCTTTGGGGTCATTAGTGGCACCATCTTAAGTTACTGTCATGCCAAATATAGCCTTTAACTAGAAAAATGACAGTGCTATAAACCAGAGAGACAAGTTGATGGCTGTAAATGCCGTAGCCGTCAGACACAATGCAATAGATAAATTTACGGCATCGCGTACTGTGGTCGCCGTGGCCTTCATGTTTTGGTACTACACGGCGAAGCTGCTTTCGTAACGTCATGACCAATATATCTGTAGGCGGAAGGTTATCCCGGCGATTCAGTTTCTTATTTAGGAAAGCAGCGCATGGACATCAGGACAACGAGACGTAGTAGACTGTAGACACCACGGGCGCTGTGTCTATACCCTATTTGTTTGCGCTGCCATTTATAAGTAGGTATCATGCACCAAATAGTCCATTCTTGCTTGCTTTTTCTTTGCCCGGCGTAGAATACTTGTTTTCTTCGTACGCGGTGGCGCATGTGGCTGGGAATGTAACTTCACAGTACGTTTCGGATACTGGGCTTTTGAGAAAGGCGTTTGCTATTTCTTGAAGTGTCTTCATATGCGGATCATAATCCGCCTTCGTGGGATTCGCTGGGATGCGTCTTTTGTCAACCTGTTTGGCCGCGGCAAAGGACCAAGTATAATAGCAACGAAGAAACTCAAACAATGAAAATTTACTGTCCGACTGACGAAAAACAAAGTATTGTTGTCAAGTAAAGAACAATAGAATATACTATAAGGAAGATGTAGATGCGCGACTCTCCCTTCTGCACCCGATTCAAACTGAATGCTACAGAATGCGTCAGCGCGGTGCCCCTTATTTCTCTGTTTTTCAGTGGACCTTTGAGTTGAGTTCACGTGGAAACGGAAGCACGAAAACATGTCTAAGTATTTTGACGAAAGCGTAATGAGCTCTATTATATCTATATATTCGGGGAGCTCTTCCTGTAAAAGCTACACGAAGAAAACTGACCTTTTTCTTCGTGTATACGTCACGCTCGTCCTATTTGTATGAACAGGAATGCTTATGCTTGGAACCTTCGTTTGAACTTGAAGCTCGTTCAATTTAGACTTATAGAATTCGTGAGTGTGTGTGGTGCTAAGACGATGTCGTGACAAAAAAAGAAGTGCGAACGGAGTTATATTCTTCCTTATCGAGGCCTGCAGAATACGGTCTACATTTCAGACAGTTCCACGCGTATAGTATAGCTCGCAGATAAACTCTTGGAGGGCTGCCAGCACCGACGTGTGCTCTATTCTTTCAACGTAACTCGATTTGAATGGAGACTTTCTACGCGTGCTGCAGCGCCGCCGCTATTCTCGATCCCCGCCTAAGTGACATTTATTGCCGAGTTTTCAGCCCTGATTTAGTCTCTGTACGCGTACCTTCCAAAGCCTCGCGGACACGAGTTTTCGTCGTTCCTTCTCGCGGGCTCCTCGTACTGATAACACACACACATACACTCTAAGCCAAAACGGAGCAACAGGGGTATAGGGGTTGCTCCTTTCAGGGAGCAATTGCATTGCCACTCCCATTACTCTCCTAAAAGGAGTAACTGCAGAGGGAGGAACCGTTGCTCTCCTTTCAGTTCCTCCTTCGGGGGATGAACAGTTACTCCCTCCAGTTCCTCCCTGCAGACCAACAGTTACTCCCACCAGTTGCTCCCTGCCGACCAACCATTACTCCCACCAGTTGCTCTTCTAAGAGCAACAGTTACTCTTCACCGTTCCTCCCACGTGTTCGCAGTTACTCTCTGAAAACCAACTGCACATGCTTCCAGTTACTCATTCGGGGAAATGAGTATTTATCTCGAGTATGCTTGTCACACGCTTAACACATGGCGAGAGCTCCTTGGAAGAGCACTGCTTGGGTGCTTCTAACACAAAAAGTGGACAATATTGAAAGGAAAATAAATGCTTTATTGTTCTTTTTATGAGGCGACGTGTGACCACACGTAAAAGTAGACTTCGCCACACCACAGCCAGCACTAAACAAACACCATAATACATCAAAGGTTTTCTGCGTCATCCGTGGAAAAACAATCTTGAATTTCTAGCATAGGGCAGTCTTTGTCATCATTGGTGAGAGAAGGGCAGCTTCTCCAATTCTGAAGAATTCAAGTTTCGCAGCTGGTGTTTCCATCAGGCTAGCGCAGCAGAACGTCACCGCAGGCATATGTGAAGCATCTCATTGCTGCAAGAAAAAAAATAGAAGTGTGAGGTTAAACATGCCAGAATCAATTCATAACAATGAGTCACACACACTGCAGCAGCGCTTACATTCTAGGATGTCTACTGCAAAACGAAATGTGAAAAAAAAGGAAGGTTCGGCCAAACGTTACTTGGCAAGCCATATAAATGCTGATGTGGTAGACGCTCTTCACATGATGTCTCAGACAGCAATACTCTGGAAGAAAATGTGCAGCACCTCAACAAGGCATATTTGTAGCAGTTAAAGATACCCTTAGGTTCAGTTAACTTGTTTCCTATACACAGCTTAGTGACATTTCTATGAGCCCATTCACCAATGGGCATTCTAAATGAGGTCATGTGTGTGGCAAATAACACGTACTGTCCGCTCATGTTAAAATGCTTATTTAGCTCGTGCACATAGTTGCTCTCGATTCTACTGTTCTATCATACGCTGCTGCGTCTTGAATTGTGCAATACCTGTAGGCACAAGCCAAGCATGCGAAGCCTGCTTGAAAGCAACCATTTGCAGAGGCTACATGATAATCTTCAGTATATTTCTTTGTACTTGACGCAAACGGCTGGACAAAACTATAGACAAATAAATGTCGACCGTGCTACCTTCAAAAAATGCTTTAAATTTAGAAAACTAGGGTGCATTTGTTCACTCGGTTGACGAGTCACAGCCACGAGATATGTAAACGAAGCAATATATCTTAAGGCATGCACAGATATTCTGATTCTTTGTTTGACAGTGTCACAGATAGCTTGCCAATACATATATATTTGAGAGCAACAAGATGTGAAGCTTTTATTAGTCCAACGTCTTGTTGGTTCACAGCCAAACAGGTTACTGCTTGTTAGACAAATTGGAATAAGCACACCATGGTTTCCAAAAAAAAAAAATCATTATTAGAAGTTAGCTCCCGGTGTGAATGTCTGCCTCTTTATTTTGTACTGCCTTCTACATGTGCCACAAATACATTTGTTGAGGATGTGCTACCAGTCAAGCCAAGATCGCATACTTGGTCAATGTGATGGAAATACAAACATTAGAAACACTGCCACCTCTAGTAAGAGCATAACACTTCAGTATCTTGGACTAGCAAAGAGGTGCACAAGAAAGTTAAGCCCACTCTTGCGGAACTTTGAACGCGAATATTTCAGAGTGGGGGAGGTCAACATGCTGTGGCACTTTTAAACCCACGAAACATCTGCAGAAAACAGGGTAAAGGCAAGTCAAGAAACGCTGTTATGAAGGCCTGCGCATGGACAGCTTTGTGAATCTAGGCCCAAGTGTTATGCTTTGTGCAAGCCGAAATCCATGTAAATAGGGAAAGCATACTTTTAGGAGTACCAGCGTAAACAAATCTTGGCAGTTGGCTTTTTAGTACAAACAGCAATCCCTGCAATGAAAACATAAACTTTTTATCTTAACGGTAACAGTGTGAGCACACACACGGGCCAGCGGAGCCATGTCGAATTGTCAGTGCCAGTGTAACCATGTGGCATAATGAACTATTCTCTGGCCAACACATGCACAGTTTGCCCCTAAAAAGCGATGCTTTCATATACGTAGTACAAAAAGTCTGCACTTACCAAAATTCACTTGCTTTCTGTACTTTAGCATCGTTGGGAGCATCTTTATCTGCAGTATTACCAAACTTTGTGTCATATCCCTGAAAAAAAAGTAAAAGACATGCGTCAAATATTGTTTCATTTGGTAGCAGTGAAGTCAGGTTAAGAACAGCCAAGTGGGAATCAGCCTAATTATGTGCATGCGGCAAATCCCAAACGGCGTTATTGAGGTTGTCGAAATTTTCGTCGATTGGTATTAACGTCGATATGTGACTTCAACGGCATGCCAAGTTTTCACAGCGCATAAAGATTTCATGATGCAGAATAATGACAGCGCTAACGAGAACATACAGCATTTATGATTGTCTTTTACAATATTCAGTTTTGCTAAGGTTTTGCATCACTAAAGAAATCTGAAAATTTGGGTCATTCCTCCTCCAATTGTTTTGTCAATATGTAAACTGCTCGCTTGATGGTGCGCTTATAAAATAGTACGTTCAGCGCAGAGGTGAAGCAAGTGACGCAGTGATGTGGGCAGATTTTTTTTTTTTTTTTTTAGGCGTGCGGGGAGGGGGGGGGGGGGGTCCGCTTATCTGAATAGGCCGGGCAAGCGAATATGGTCGTCAATTTGGGCTCCCTACGCCCGGCCTAAAAAAATTCTGTGCGCAACCACCTGGCTATGCCAGTGAAGTGATGCGACAATGATTTGTTCACTTACTGATTTACATACACTTTACATCTCTAAAAAATGCGGCCCAAGGCCCCAACACTCAGCCGTTAACATTACATAAAGCCAATGGTAGAAAAGTGCCAGTATGAATGCAGCTACAACCCCGCCCCAATGTTTTTTCAAGCGAGGTAGTGTTGCGGAAATGAACTTTTAACTGCAAAAGTACACTGGCACTGCAGTGGTGACAGGGGAAGCAAGAGGGTATGCAGGCGGTAATAGAGGTAATTTAGTCCGATTAGGCTAGCAATGGATACGGTGAATAAGAGCAAATCATTTCTCTTTCAATAGCGCAACCACTCAACAATGTATTGTAAGAGCATTAAATGTTGCTGGAAATGCCACTCACCTGCACGCTGATGCATGCACAGTCCTTTGTCCGACGAGCGAACAGGCTTGCAGATAGCTGAATACGTGTTTACGATGTGTTTGTTCCACCCAGCAGCAAAATCCACAACTACTTCGCGCTCAATAAAGATAAATATACACTAACCTTCATCACGAATAAGTAGAAACGCAAATCTGCGACACACACACACGATCAAAACATCGCTCACAAGCTAGCACGTCCATGTGCTCGCCAACCACAGACCATATGAAAATGAGTAAGTAGTGCGAACGCGAACCTAGTTGCGCCGAAAAAAAAAACGTCGAGCAGTGGCAGCACAGGCGTCAGCGCAAAAATTTCAGTGTGTTCTCCTAATACAATTATAAAAAAAAACTGAGGTACATTAAAACTCATAAATAAATATAAAAAGTTGAGTGTAATTTTTATTTAGTGCTAGTCAACATAAACACCGAATAAAAATTACTTTGTAACTTACATCGTTTGCTACGCTAGCGCCACACTTGTCGTGCGGGCGCAGATGGCGCAGATTTGTCATTCTGCCCTCAAACTACACGGTGAAGCGTGCTACTAAGTGTATGGCTGATGAGAAGCGCGTCTGGGTCAACTTTTTTTTTTTTTCTTCTCCGATATAACTGGGCGGGGGGGGGGGGGGGGGGGCTCCTTATGCACGTGTTTCGGTGCTTGATCGACTTTGACGCCCTTACTTCGCGGACGAACGGCGTGTCTAGGCTTTTTTTATCGTTGTTTTGCACGTGTTTCGGCGTTCGGTCCGCTTTGACGTGCCAACTCTCCATTCTGCTGCTGCGTGTGTTAGGTATTTGCCGTACTGTATTCTCAGGCCTTCTGTGTTCAGCCAGCGCTGCTATCTTATTATCTACGGATGCTAAAATAAATCACTGTTTTGGTTTGGTGAAGTTTGGCACACAGAACCAACAATAATCTGGCCCATGAATATCAATGTGGGCGGCATGCATATTTGTGTGCGGTGTCCTGCCGGGGAGTAACCGTTGCGTGACGAGAGCATTTACAGCGGTTCCTCCTTCCGTTGCTCCCTTACAAACTTTAGATGAATACAGTTGCTCCCCCATTCTCGAACAAGTCGGCCATCTTGTTCCGCTTGGTCTTTTCGGAGAGTAACAGTCGGTCTGAAGGAGTAAAAACAGCCGTTGCTCCCATTGTGGCCATTTTTGGCTTAGAGTGTATGATAACACACACGCCTCAATCGAGTTATGTCGCCGCTCGTGTTCGCGATGCGCCGAATAATAGGGCGAGTTTCGTTTTCTTGTGAAAGTGAATCGAGCAGTGTGTGCGCGCGTGCTTCGCGTCACGTGTGTATACGAGCTGGAATGCCCGCCGATTCATTCGTTGAGGTCGTGATGAATGCGCTTCCATCTGGCGTGTCGAGTGTGATGTGCGTTTGTGGGTGGGAGTGGAGGACGGAGGAAGAGAGGCGTCGGGCTCACAGAGACTCTTGGCACGGCTTTAGTAACTCGAAACACTCGCGAGGTTGTTCTGGTCGTTGTGGGCTTGGATGAATTATGATGGTACACACTAAACCAATTCTGACCCTTAAGGGTGTAAATGAGCTTGTCGCCAGACGAACACCCTTTGCTCCCTATTGGGTGTTCAAAAAAGGGTGCTGAGAAAGGGTGCAGAGCTCAGCACCCTTAAGGAAAGGGTGCAGAGCAAAAAACTTGAAGGGTGTAATGAGTGCACCCTTTAAAAAAAGGTGCTGTGATGTCATAACACCCTTTCAAATGGGTGCTGGAAGGGTGCTCCACATCGACGTACCAGTGGGCCAAATCTAGGATTGACACTGGAGATGGCTAAAAATGCAGATTGCTGTATACTCTGTAGACCATGCTGAGTGACAGACCACATACAGTTTGTTAGTACTTGAACACATGTACTAAGTCGTCCATTCCACCCTGAACACGTGCACCATGCACGCGGCCGGCCCTCCATAGAGTGCCTTCCGCAGGCGCTTATGAAACTAGCACTGAAACACAGTGACAGCTCTAGGTGGGGCTTTTGCATCATCATCTTTTAAAACACAGTGTCTCTGCAGTGAAGCTACTGGTAAGTTGGCTCCAGTGTTTTGCTTTCTCTATGTGTAGGCAAATGGAGAATCCGGCAGTGTTATCGAGAAGTGCTGCAATTGTGCCTTACCCTGTCCAGGTGCTGTTCCTCATGTTTTCGTTTTCGGCTGCTCTGGATAGAACAAGCTGCACTTCTAAAGAACAGTGTCGAATTTTAGATAAGCTGGTACTGTTGCAAGAGCAAAGTTAGCTTCACCACAAAGGAAGTGTGATTTGGCGAAGCCGTTGTTCTCCAGCAGTCAACAAAGTGGAGGCCCACTTACAGCTGTCTGTACGTTTGTGTACTAGTTACCAAAGTGCCCTCGAGAAGCGCTCGGCAGAGTGCCGGATGCATGGTGCAATGTTCAAGGTGGAAGTAGACAATATGTAAATATATACCTTAAAGCAAGCTATATTGAATAAATATGTGTGTTTTAATAATCATGAAATTGATCCCAGAGTGCGTATATGGCCTGTGCTACCCATTTTTGGTCAAGAATGAATGTAATCTATTCAAGGCCCCTTGCTGCACACATGCATGCGCAATTTATGGATGCTTGGTCATCATACAGACATGCATGCTTGCAAATTAAAAATTCACAAGTTTCGAATACTGGTGATTATTTCAAATGCCATATACTCACTTTGAAAGACACAAAGATAATATGCACTAAATACAGAACCTTACCCTATTGCGCTCTTTTAAATTATGTGTAGCAGACATGAGCTTTTATGCATGTGAGAATGCAAGATATTAGGCCCCAACAAAAATTTATGACAAATAAATTAACATGATGCCAATAGTCACTATTTTATTGTACATAGCATACAACTGAAAAAGATTGACAATAGTAAACATGAGCTATGACCTTCTGCATCGATTGTAATGGTGAGATCTTTGTGAGTGAGAATCAATCTTCTGTTTTTTCAAATCTTTTTTCTTACGAGTAGACATCTTTTTTGTGACGAGACTTCTTTTTTAACTTTTAACATTCTGACTTCCCTCCTTGCATAGTAGGTAACAAATAAATTATTTAGAACAACCAAATATAAGTTAGAGGCACCAGCAGTCCAAAGGCGCTTATTGAGGGTGTTGCCAGTGCCCACAAAATTGAAAAAGAAAATAGATAGGAGAGTAGGTGTGTGGTAAAACATGTGGGCTTATATAACATGCTTTGGTCATCATGCTAAAAGCCTTGACTACAAACTTGCTCAAGGCCTATTTACAGCTCTCCTTTTATATATGTGTGTGTGTTTCTAAACTTATGTGTTACAAAATCACAAATATTGACAAAGTAATGCAAGTGGTGTTGGATTAATATAATGTGATCATTCAAACACTTGCACAATCCATCTTCAGCTGCCCAGGCGACTTTGGTTCCTTTTACAAAAGTGTGGTCAGGGCGCTCCTTCTCTACAGCACATCCGCACCCGGAAGCCTAAAATAAAGACAGAAGTAATCACTAAAAGTTTCACAAGACAGACTGTCCAAGATACAATATGCGTTGTCATGCTGGAGTGTTCTTAGTTCAATGTGAGTAGAAGTCAGCATCGAAATTCGCTTTGTTTTCAACGGAAAAGATGCTTGTTGGAGGTCCCCCAGGGAAAAAAACTGTGTAAAAAACTTGACAGTACCTGTGGGCCTACAGAGGGTAGCACGTACAACAGATTTCACATAAAAAACAAACAGCCTAGTAGAAAGGAAATTTATACACAAGAAACATCTGAGCAATTATTCAGCATGATGCACACGTGAAACATGAGTTAGGTTTGAGTAAAAAAGCTATTTATCAAGTGATTGCGCACATCCGATTTGAACAAATCGAATAAGGCACTGAAGTTAATTAGGGTTTTTAAAGAATTGTAAAGTGCCAATAAGCAATATTCTAGTCTAGCTCTACAATAGTGTGTCATGTATGTAGTACTAGTATTTGCCTGTTAGGTATGCTGTAGTCATGAACATATTCAGTTTTCCTAATACCTTAAACTTATTATGTTGTAGTCCAGCTGTTCATGTTCAATAAATAATTGTTTATGGTAGCATTTAGGTTACAAAATTGATGCTAAAAATTTGGCAGACCCCACATACTTTGGGAATCGATGTTATGCGAAACACGCATAACATGTATTTTAATTTTTTTATTGAGCGATCTTATGAAGTGGAGCTCAATATAAGTACAAATTCTCGCACACACATACGTTAAACAGCCGCATATGTTTCATTTGTTATGGGGAGATGTCACACCTTTGACAACATTAGCAGTTATTTGCTGTTTCTTAACGATGCCAAAAGAAACAGAAACACACTAGAAGTGGTAGGCTGGTATGAAGCACTGGTGTTTGCGCTGGCACTCGCGACAATGGTAGCCCTCAACACTGCTACACAAATACTTCACAGGATGGTGCCTGACTACAATTGACTTTGACTCGACCTCACGGCTTTATCATAGGAGTGCACATGTAATAGTTATAAAATTTGATAGCCAGTACTGCAACGGCAGTTGATGTTACACAAACATTTGAGACTATTTGGAAAGTATAACCGAGGCCGGGCATGGCTCTGTGGTAGAATACTTAATTACCAAGCAGAATACTAGGTTTGGATTCCTGCTAGGACACTTGACTTTATTCTTTGCATTCATTTGGTCAATGCTGCCTATGTCAGCTTTTTAACATGATAGGGTTGAAGAGCTCGTGTCGCAGAAAACCCGCCGCCGACGTCTGCCCCGTTGGTTGTGAGCGAAAAATCGTCTGTGCATCTGTCACTGAAAAATCAAGTTACCTAGTTTCCAGAAACTCAAAAATCCTACTTATGACCTAATGGAGGCGCGCTAATTGCTGCAAAACAAAACCCCCAAGTTGACTACTAGACACTCAACACAGGGCTTAACACACGGAAGTCTATTGACATCGGCCAAAAATTAACGTTAGATGTACAGCGCTATTCCATTTCCCCATTTCATGAACTACACAATGCCATGATAATTGTACCCTGGTATTTTTGGTGGGCTATATCGCACAAAAAATGCAAGGATTATGTCAAAAGAATGGCATCAAATTTTACCGGCATGTCATCGAAATAGAGACACAGGCTACTAGTCTTATTTATAATGCTAAGAGTATTTAAGGTAAAGGCATTGAAGATAGCTGGTGGCCTTTTTCACTATCTAGGTATCAATTTTTCACTATCTAGGTATCAAAATTCTGCCATGTCAGTCATAGCTTACTGACATTGCAAGCTCAAGAAAAGTGTGGCTCTGAAGGCATCAACACAGCGTTTTGCCAGATCTTTTAAGAAGGCAGTCTTTGAAATTGCTAATGTTTCCAATTTTTTTTTTTGCTATATATTTCGTGCTTTGCATCCAAATGTACCTCCATCCAACTCGTTTTTTTTGCATTCGTGCTCTCACTAACTGCTCACCTTGTCTTGCAAGTGTTCGTTCACATAAATAGGACTACTTGATCTAAAAGGAAAGGCCACTGTAGACAGACGTAAGTTTTTTGTCTTATCCAGAACATTTCATTTGTAACATCGTTCATAATGCACTACTATTTTTTTTCAAACTAGGCTTGTTTGTTCCTACTCTGTCTGCAGTGTCAATATCATCACGAGTAATGGTTTTTCCATCATCGCCCGAAAATTTCGGACAGCGTCAAAAGAAAACCCTCATCTGAGACGCCTTTGATGTCGGATAGTTCAACCTTCAATACAGTGTAAATTCTTCAATTTTCATCTGAAGTTGCTTATTTTCACCTGGAAGTTTTTTGTGCCCGTTTCAAGGTGCGACAGGCTTTTCATGCAAAGCCTTTATTTCTAAAGAGAGCGCGTTAACACTGTCACCACCTTCATTCCACACTTCTTGAAGGACCAAAGTTCAGTATGAATTTTGTGCTTGAAATCCTCTGTTTACCATGACAAACAATTCACAGGAAACATTAGTACTCTTGCTTGGCAGGAGTGCATGCAGTAATACTAACACAATTAAAGCAGGAAATAAGTGTCTCACCTGTGCAATAATGATTTTGGCAAGCACTGTGAAGACCACACACACTGCTGCCAAACCGAGGAGAATATGAAGAGCACTTCATATAAGTAGGCAGCGTCCAGTACCTTGGTGAGGCACAGCGCATAAGCAGGTTGAACAGAGCTGATGCTTGAAAGAATGGTTCAGAGTTCGCTGGTGCTTGGGCTCCTTGACCTTGTCAGGAAATTTCCTTGAGCAGCCTCACTCAAATGAAATGACAGACCGTGCCGAAGAATTTCTGCACCAGTGCAAAAAAATTATTTTAGTGAGGTTTGTCTAGACTGCATGCGCTGCTTGCCGAATTGCAGTGAATGGCTAGAAACGCATTTCCAACATATATTTAGTGGCACGCAACTGAGAAATACAAAAAGGGCATGCTGCAGTATAAATACAACGAAAAACATGCTGCTACAGAGCTTTTCATGTCGATGTCATACATGTGAATTTTCATTCACCTTTATAGCTCACTCATGCACGAAGATGAAGTTAGAACTTTTAGATGAAGACACCCCCTTTTAGCTGTATCGACTGCACGTAATTAAGAGATAAACATGCGTGAGTAATCCTGCTGCCTGCAATCGATAAATTCTTTTCTTGAGGCTGACCAAATATATGGACGAGTGCATCCATAGAGGCACATTTGCATTTCTGTAGTTATGATACCCATGTGATGTGTTTCTTAAGTAAATGCCATGCAATATGCACCATATGAATATTTTATTCCGTAAAATTGCAATACCACTACATATACATGTCCGTATGCACATATGCATCCACTGCAGATAAAGCATAAAATTAAAGCAATACTGACACATGAATTTTTTACGAAGGTAGTGGAGGGCTCCAGAAATTTCGACCACCTGGGGTTCTTTAACGTGCACACAAATCTGAGAACACAGGCCTACAGCATTTTCACCTATATCGAAAAAGCAGCCAGCAAGGCCGGATTATCATCCTGCGACCTTCGGGTTAGAAACCGAGTACCTTAGCGACCAGACCTTTCCGACAGGACTTCAATCTCTCTGTTCCCCCGTGTAGGGTGATAGACCATTTTTGCTGGTCTGGCTAACCTCCCTGCCTTTCCTTCTCTACCATTTATTCTCATGAGTTCAACGAATAAAGCTTCCTTCAAACGGCTAACATTCGGACGTTTATAATTTGCCTGAAATTGAGTTCACTAAATGAATATTGTGTGCTGCTTCATAGTGATCATTGATCTAAATTGTTTTGATTGGCTAAAAAGGCACTACTCCTCACTTCTAATCAAACAGCACAAGCTGTCTAATCACCATAGGGGAGGAAAAGTGGAAACGCTAAGACAAAACATCAATCTTGAACCCCATGCCATCACAATGAAGCAGGCAAGCTTCTGCAATATTGACCGGCAACCAGGATCTCAGACACTGCAGATAGCTACATAACGTAATGGTTTCCCAACATGACGTAAAGGCAGCAGAATCACATATTGCCTAACCTGCTTCATTATGATAACGATGAGACAATAACGTTATTGGCCTCTGTATGCTAATGACAATTTACCTTGCATATCATGTGACATTAACATTCAATATGACGTCATGAATCTTGCATCCTACCATGTGGTCTAAGTACCAACAAGGTGGTTTTAGTGACGTTGGTGCAAGGCAGTAAACAACAATCCAACAATCACTTGGTGAACATTATTTTTGATATTATTCAATTGGTCTGATGCGTACATTTTCAAAAAAGGGCAGTTTAGATTTGCTCATTCTTAGATAAATACAATGTCTAAGTTTGCATGTCAGCAGCAACATATGCACGCATACTGTGATGTATAACCTTATTGTGTTTTGAGCAATAAATTAGGCATTCATACACTGCACATATCACAGGTCACTTGTAAATCTGCAGCGAGGTCATAAAGAATTTATGATATCAGATAAAGCATTACACTTGTATTCGAAAGTGTCATTGGAAGCTTTGGTATAACTTAGTTTTAGAATGTTTGTAGACGTATAGGTATTCGGCGAAGTTTTAACTCTAAAGCGGGCTGCAGCGCCCACAATTCTTTTACAAACCAGAAGAATGCAATGATATGTGAGCAGGGGGGAACAAGCAGTACCACCAAAATTGCACTCGAACGAGTGAACTACTGCTCAACCTAGCGCTTGCACAGCTAAGGTACGGCTATTCGGCCACTCATAGAGAAAATGTATTGACCCAGGCGTAATTGCACGCTTTGAGAACCGCACCTACAGCACGCTGTGTCAAGTTTACGCACACCTAATTAAGCTGAATATCATGGTAATTTAATATTATACGTGCCCGGTGGATGCAAACACATTTGGTCACACAGGAAAACACATCTACTTTATAGTAGTCACACACATTTAATGATCATGTAGCTGTTGAAAAGAGGACGAGTAACATATAAAACTTTCTTCATATACTTCTTTGGCACAGAAAACGAACAAGTCCGCGTAAATACCAACGCAGACACCACGTTATTCTTCTCCATTCTTCTAAATTAAATACGGAAAGATCTAATTCAACGCGAATCACCGTAATACTCCAACGCACGCGACACACAGACGACGCTTACGGCTTCCATGCGCCGTCCTCGAACGGCGTCCGACGGCATTGCAAAAATATAGTGATTCATAGCGTGAAGAGCATCGCCCGCCGACTCACAGCATCACAGCGCACATTGCTTTAACCTCCTTCCCCACAGAAAAAATTCATCCGCGCGTAACGTCCCTGAGCTTAGACTTGAGCCTAATGAAATCAGACACGCCAGCAGGCTCGCTACGTTAATAAAAACTCACTTATCGTCTACCAGCTAGAAAAACCTTAGTTCACAACGTTATTATACTATAGCGCTTTCGGTGTTAACCGCGGGAGGAGCATAACAGCCTGGTTCGGGCACGCCGCGGCCTGGCCGGAGAAGCAAAAAACAAAGCGTCGACAGCAGAAACATCCACCTACCTTTTCAGTTTGGCGAGCGCTCGACGGTACAAAGCAGCCGGTCCTCTCTTGAGTATAGTGCATCTTCGTAACAAGCAGCACCGACAGAACACGAAAGACAGCGCAAGCACACTTTGAACAACATAAAAAATCGACTTTAAACGCTCGGCACACGGCCGTTGCGGCCTCCGGGAAGATACCGCCATTTCTGTCCTGCTGACGCCACCGATCCGCATTTGCGCACATAACTTTTTATATGATAAGTAAATAGATTGTTTCTGCTTAAATTTTAAGTAACAAATAGTGAAGGTAGAAGATACGCTAGTGCGTATTGCATAGAATATTTTTTACCTTTGAAAATGACAAAATCACATTACGCGTAATTGCGCGAAATTTGAAATGTGAAAGAGCGCGCGGAATTTGAAACGTTTGTTTGCTTGTGTATTTCTTATACCGATACCTTGTTAACATCTGTACATTGGTTGAGTGGTTAAGCTGGCTGTGAAAAACAGTGTCAAAGCGGTTGTATATTAGTACAAAGTACAGGCAGCAAGCAAAATTTGTCATATCAAAATAAGCGTATTAGTTGGCAAACAATATTTTAGCTGTCTTTAGTGAATTTTCTTTAGGAAAATTTTTTAGTCAAGGCTCATTTTAACTTGCTTTGAAGAATATTTCTATGAAAAAAATCAAGAAAACGTTTCTTCAATGTTATAATATCAGAACGTCAAAGTCCGTAGCCTGCCATAAAAATTGGTAACACGTGTCAACTGATACATTGTAAGGTTAACAAATATTTGTACAACACAAAAACTGTTTTATCTACCACGGTCTTGTTGGTTTGTATTTCTTTGCATCAACAAATGTATGATTTATATATACTGTCATGGACGAAGCTTTGTTTTCAGTGTTAGGCGCAAACGAGGCTATGTGTAAGTCACAATCCTGTTGTAGCTCTACAAGCTGCGTACTCCGCCATTGGCTAGTGAGCTTGTAGCGCATGGCTTGGTCAGCGCCGGCCGTGAGGCGACGAGAAAGAGGCAGAAAGAATGCAAGAACCAGTGCAGAACTTACGTTCAGCCGGGCACTATCGCTCTTCAGATATCAGTTACTGCGGTGGGGCTATTAATGAGACCATGGTGTCTAACCACTAGACATCTAAAAGCTGTTGGTTATGCTCTATGACCACGTTACTCACAAAGCTTTGTCAGCGACTGTGCACCCTAATGGGTGCTCATCAGCACCCATTAGTTGTTGCACCCTTTTTGCACCCTAGTTTCCACCCTTTTGATGTGTTCACCCTTTAGGTTCCGCTTGTAGGGTGCTGAGACGCGAATAGGGTGCTCAAAGGGTGGGCTTAGGGTGTCGGCACCCTTTTTGCACCCTTAAGGGTCAGAATCGGTTTACTGTGTAGAACGACGAAATATGATGGTGTGAACTTTTGGTGTTTTTACTTTTTTTCGTTTCTTTTCATTCATAGCTTGCGCATACATCAGCGGTGTGTGGTTAGGAAAGTGGCGCTGCCGTGCTGTCACCCTCCAAGTGAGGCAGAAAATCGTTTCTCTCCAACGAAACGCCGCCTTTTGTATAATGGCGTTGTCGAATAGCGTGAGAACAAACAGGGGGCTGCGAATCTGAGACCGGCTTTTCGCTATACCTCTCAATGCGTTTCTTGCTACGCCCGTTGCGCCACTGACTTATGTGACTAATGCGTTCTCAAGCTGGATGGAGCCCACAAAGGACAGTCTGACGGCTATGATGTTTCTCTTGCAAACCATACTTGCTATGCATCAGTCTATTGCGTGTCGCGGCGCGTCGTTGAGTTGGTGCCTGCCCTTATCGGGCGTTGAGAGCTGCAAGCGTGGAGGTGATACCGCGCTGCTCTGGCTGCTGATAAGCGCGGGGTCCCGGGTTCGACTCTTGGCTGCAGTTATGCGGAAGCAAAACGCAACATTCCTGTGGTTATAGTGTTTAAAAACACGCGTGTAAATTACCTCGCGCTATTGATGTTGTTACGGAGCACTTTGCTATAAGTCTTCGGTAGCCCTAATTGCGTGTTTCAATCAATCAATCAATCAATCAATCAATCAATCAATCAATCAATCTATTAATGAGTGAACATTTGTAAATTCACTTCCATGCCATTAGGTTGCACCCAAGGGCCAGAGAGCCGATAGGCGCGTCGGTGTTCGTATACACTTTGACGTTTTTTCCGAGCTAGGCTTAGTGTTGCCTCCGAGGCGGAAATAAGTTTTCGCTGGCCTATAGTGAGGCATCCTGATTGGTCGGGTCGCCGTTGTTCTGCGTTCGCGTGCGCCTTATGGACGCAATCGGCCAAATGAACATTGTGTGCCTTTCCCAATTCCGTGCCCGTGAATGAGTTTGGGGGGGACAACGCCTTTTCCTCGTCTCTCCACTGCGAGTGCGTGCAGTGCCGGCAGTAACGGCTTTACCGTTTTCGCTTGCTTCCATTGTGTCCGTAATTCGGGAGTGAGGACTCTTTTCTACACAATAGCTATATGGCGCAGAACGACGCGCGCTCGCCTCTACTATATCCACGAACGTGCGTGTTTACGCGATTTTATTTCCTTCTTTCGGGTGCCTTTCATTACTGCCGAAAGTAAGACTGGCGTATTAACGATATATACTGTTCCCATTTCTTTCGCGCCGAACGGGCGCCGTGACGCGCTCCTTTAATTGTTTTTTTGTTTTTGTTTTGTGGAAGTTTGTATACCGTGAAAGTTTTTTCACGTACGCACCTTTTTTTTATAGTATGTTGCCCGCATACACACGTTCCCCGCATACACACGTTCCCCGCCTACACACGGAGAAAGAGATAAACTTGATGGGTGCATTAAGGTGTGCGGAAATCCGGGGCAGTTCTTATAAGCTCTCCACCGAGCCCTTCTACTCGCTCTCTTCCTCTCATTATCGGCCCAATACGCGACCTGTCGTCGCGTATTGGGCCGATATGCTTATTATACGCAGCGTTGCCGTAGTTTTGCCTGCACTACGTGCGCGTACTGAAGTGCAGTACACGTGGTGGGCCGACCATGTCCCCTCGCTTCGATTCTGCTCTGCCACGCTCTCTCAGAATTTATTCTTCTTTTCACGACCGTATTCGCCTGAATTCGCGCGTTTATTTTTGTATGCTCTATTAAGGCGAAATCTCTAGATGCTTCGCAAAGGCGCAAACTTACCGTCGGCCTCAGCGCGACTCAACGAGTCATGCAAATAATCACGTGATGACGGCACCATATCACACCGTCAAGATGTCACAGGTACCGAAATTGGTGACGCCACTATTATGTCGTTATGACGTCACACAACGTGACGTGATGCTGTTCGTCACACGATAGCGTGTATTTTTCAAAGGTTGGCCGATCGTGAAGGCCGTGCGAAACCTGGACGAGGTGCAGGAAGCTTACAGTGCCTGCAATGCGTACAATAATTATAATGCTACAAAGCTACAAGCTTGCACTGCTTACAATGAGGCAATGCATGATCCCGTTAGGTTCCAGAAAGTATTCGAAAGGGGGCCGGGTGAGGATCAATACAGCGACTAAATTGGAAAGAAAGAAAAAAAGAAGATGGTTTCCGCCTTCGTGTCTTCTTGAGCGATTGCGCGACGGTTTCTGCCAGCTTTATTTACTTGTTTATTTTTTGCTCGTTCGGTGCGTGGTCTGTGTCTCCATCGCGCGCGCTCTCTGTCAAAACCCCCACGCACCGTGTCCCGCGGATGATGTAACGGTCACGTTCCTCATTCACGCGCTCCTCGCTTCGTGTTCTCGCGTTTCGTTTTTTCTTTCTATCCCTTTCTTTAGTATCTTGGGAGTATAGGATGGCCGGGTCTCTGTGTAGACCGCGGCTTCTCGAAGTCTGACAGCGCCTGACGGATCGCCTCGCGTGTCGCAAATCACGGGCGCGGCCGTTCATCCGCTCGGTCGTGTCACGAGACTCGACTGCTTTCATCGCGCTCTTCGCGGAGGCTGTTTATGAGGTGGGGGGAAGAAGAGAGTCGCTTTTCTTCCAAACTGTGACGGTTGTTTTTTGTTTTCACTCTTCTTTTCTTCGTCTAATACCCGGAATGTCGTTTCTTCGGTATGAACGTGTAAGTCGTGCGAACGAGGCTTGCCTCTTTTGGGGGAATTGAGTAATACGTGGCTCGTTTTTCGTGAGACAGCGCGTCAGCGTGGCCCGTAATAAGAGATCTAAAGGCTTGAATGGTGCTTGTGTAGGAAAATCTTAGGTCCAAAGATTTTTGTGCAGGTTCAGTACAATTCAATCCCACTTTAGTACGGAGATATAGAGAGATAAAAGGGATTGTGTGTTACGAGCAAGCAAACTTACGCGGTAGCATAGGGATCCGCAAACTGCACCGCTTTCATGATGAACGTCGTCTGCGTGATACGCACATAACATGAGATGTGATAACCATACAAACGCTAGTATTCTGATCTTTTTACCGTGTCTGCATCGCTTTGTACGCTCACACGCATCTGATCTTCTCGCGCACGCACAAAAAAGTGCTAAAAACTAAGATAAAAAAAGAAAATAACACTGTTGGAAAATTTGTCGCTTGCTGCAGTTTGTGGTCACCCTGAACATGGTCACCGAGGCATCGGAAAGGAACAATGAAGCAGCAATAGCGAGTTTCAGTACTGCATACGCAAGAACGCCGCGAAGTTATGCGCTAACGCGCGCTCTAGGCGGAACGCAGTGTTCTTACGGACACCACGTACGCCGCACTAAATCTGCCTACTATTGAAGTAGGTAGTGTTGAGGCACGAAAGATATTTTATTGGTCAAGAGCAGTGTCGTGTTTCATCGGGGTTGGAAACCGCCGCCGAAAGAAGACTACGGGAGCAGTACTGAACGTGGTTTGTTCCATGCAAGCGCGCAGTGGACAGCGGCTGCGCGGCCACATGTCTGGGTTTATATAATCAACAGTCGCGATAGTCGAGCCGCTGCTATTGATCTATGGACGATAATTAACATAACAAGCAGCGTGCAGGTGTAAGAGCTGCGCCGTTTTCGCCAGACAGCTCTGCTTTTTTGTCGTTTCTTTTTGTCTCTATTCGCGTGGTTATCTGTTAAGGTTTTTATACCTGCTGCGTGTGGAGACAACTTAATCCACGTATTCGCTTTTCGCACAGGTATGTGGCGTGAACAAAATACGCCTTCTGTCAAACCAGCGAAGCTTGTAATGGTCTCTGAACCGTGGTGCACTTTTTTTTTTTCGGTTGAAGCTAAAGCCTGCAGTTTACACATAAAGGGTCTTTTTAAAATCTTTGGTTAATGTCAAGACATATGCGGATGCTTAACTTAGCTGCATATATTCTTTCTTTCTTTCTTTCTTTCTTTCTTTCTTTCTTTCTTTCTTTCTTTCTTTCTTTCTTTCTTTCTTTCTTTCTTTCTTTCTTTCTTGTGCGATGCAACAGAAGGTCGCGTTTATCCCTTCTCAAGCTCTTCTGACGTGAGGGTTTTCTCGAAAAAAGAAATGTCTCCCTGCTGAGAGTGCTAACCTACCGCAGCTGCATTTATTTGCTCTCGAGGAACTCTCGGCAAAAAGTGCGAACCCGGAGTGGAGCGACGCATTTTCTCGCACGATGCATCTTGAATGAGGCAGTCACTGTGGAACCCCTTTACGGCGTCTTTTCCCTCGTGCGACATTTTATTTGGCGTTGTTGAACTGAAGTGAGAAAAAAAAAGCAAACGAAAAAAAAAAAACGTGAAAAGGGATTTTCGCTCGCGACTTGATGGGAAAAAATAACTGCCATGTGTGGCCGCTCCGTAAGAACGTTCGGTGCGCGCGCTCCTTAAATGGTATTTGCGCGAGGGAGTATAGCACTCTCATTGTGGTGTAGTGCGCCCCGTGGTATCCCTATGGTTGGTGAGATTGCACCGATTTTGGATGTAGAAATTGCTTTTTTTTTCTAAACTGCTTTCCGAGATGTAAAAAGATAGCGCTCTTGCTTTCGGGAATGACACTTCATGCGTTATATCGCGTGAAATTTACTTTCTCTTATCATTCTAAAGCCTGGACGTACCGTGCTCGCCCTTCGGGTGCTTCTCGCACCTTAATAACCGTTTCGTTAGACGGCCCCTTAAAGCTATGTGGCTCATAGAAAGGGCCCCGTGTGAAAAACGAGAATGTACGGGATCTCTCTTCCTATCTCTCGTTCTTCGCGTGTGTTTGAGAAAGGGAGAAAAGGTAAATAAAAGAGCAAGGAAAAAGAAAATGGGGAATGCTGATTTGTTAGGCCACGTGTCGGAATTGAAGATACGAAAGCCGTGCGCCTTCACGTTTGCACAAGCCGTATAGAAACAATGGCGACGCGGAGTGAATTGCCACGTCCGCAAATAGTGATTATACACGCGAAAATATCGAGTGACTCTGTTGGTGTTAAGAGATTTTCGCTAGCATTGTTATTATTTGTTTTCAATGCGTAGCGAGTAAGCTACATTCTTGCTTTTCATTCCTCTAGCACGGGAGCTTATGCTTTGCCACAGTGACACTCATTGTGTGGCGAAGCCAGCTTTTCAGCCCACGTGGTACTGGCGCAGTCGCAGTCTTAAGCATCAAGCAAGTTTTTTAATGGTAAGGTTAGACTGCTTATTTTGCCTGTTCGCTGGGTTGCGATATTGCAATGGTAGCAGCACTTCTCGTTTCCCAAGAAACATTCGGTCACTGCAATTATCATGCTCAATACAGAAGCAGAAAGCTTGTTTTTTATGTTGTACTAGAGTAAGGAAAAACATTTTTTTTTTATCCTTTCCAAGTGAAAGAAAAGGAAGACGCTTAATGCTAAATACCGACTTTTGTAATGCTGTGCTTACTTTCAGAGAAAATATATTGGAATTATTCGGTATGTCGCAGGCAGGAAAGCGTTAAAAAATGAGTGGGCTACTCGCCAAGGCTTTTGTTCCCCGCCAGTGCTATTTTGTTGTGCCGGCATACAAAACAGTAAGCCGTACAGTACCTGTGTTTCTAAACAGCGAAATGGTCTATTATATAGACGCTGCGTTGTATCTGTACTTCGAGGCTTCAGGTGGTCACGAAAAAAAAAAAAAGAAACATGGAAGTAAGAGAACAAGGGGACATACACCTGTGGTAGGTCGGCGCGCACGAGGCATAGTGACCTCTTTTCTCTCTCTCTCTCTCTCTCTCTCTCTCTCTCTCTCTCTCTCTCTTTACGATTGCACCGTGCTGTTAGTAAGTGCGCTGCGAGACTAGGAACTTGAGCGAAAGCATGCTCGATTAGCGTGCACCATCGCGGTGATCGCTACTACGTAGGATGCCATACAATTGATTGATATGTGGGGTTTAACGTCCGAAAACCACCATATGATTATGAGAGACGCCGTAGTGGAGGGCTCCGGAAATTTCGACCACCTGGGGTTCTTTAACGTGCACCCAAATCTGAGCACACGGTCCTACAACATTTCCGTCTACATCGGAAATGCAGCCGCCGCCGCAGCCAGGATTTGATTTCGCGACCTGCGGGTCAGCAGCCGAGTACCTTAGCCACTAGACCACCGCGGCGGGGCTAGGATGCCATACAAGTCCGGTATAACGGACGGGACCACTTGTGTTCCCAAAGAAGAACGTTATTGCGAAAAAAAAAGAAATAAACTTTCGCTTCCTTTTTTTTGGGGGGGGGGGGGGGGGGACGATACGTTCAAACAATAGGTAAATAGTACTGCACGATTGTTCGCGCGAGCTTGATCTCGCAAGCGATCGTATCACAAGCGTAAAGAGCGGAAACGAGGTTTTCTGTGTGGTAATTGAATCGTCTTTCTACTTCTTCGTATTTCTGGCTCGCGTCCATTTCTGACTACATCGATTTTTTTTGTTTTTTTCTAGTGACGTCTTTGAACTAATGTTCTCGTCGCTTGTGAAGAGAGAGAGAGAGAGAGAGAGAGAGAGAGAGAGAGAGAGAGAGAGGCGAAGAGTGTTCGGGGGGTGTTGTGCCTCGTCCCTGTGTTCCAGCAGTGGTCGGTGCATGCCGTGGACGCCTCTGCCCGCCGCTTCAGCGCAGCGTCGGTTACCGAACGCCGCGTTCGCGTTTCCCAGCGTCTCCCCTTCTTGACACGCTTGTGCGTGCGATCGTTCGCGCCTTGACCGGCGTGTCTAGTGTATCGTATAATGTGCTGTGTCTCGCGTGGCTAGCAGGGAGCCTGTCCTGGGCCCTTGCGCCAATGCTGCTTCTTTTCGCGGGTGCAGTGTTTCCTCGACGTCGCCAGCGGGCGCGCCTGTGCCGCTGCTTCCACACCGAATTGATACCCCCCCCCCCTCCCCCACCGCCCCGCTATCTAACTATAGCGTTCCAACTCCTCCCCTATTCCGCCAGCACCACCCGCCAATCTCGTTCCTTTTTCTGCTGCTTGTTTTATCGGCCAACTTGCTGCCTCTGCAGCGCGGAGAGACAACATGCGTGCCAGGTGTGAGCTGTTGAGCGCCGAAGCCCCGGAGCGGATAGCAAGGATCGAATGCACATCCCCCCTCCCCCCCTCCCATTCACCGTATACTCCTGTGTTGGGCATATTGCGCTTTATACGCAATAGGCGTAACTTGAGAACTTGTTTCGCTTGTGAGCAGCGTGAGAAGGTAAATTAGCGAAGGAATAAAGGCTGTCATAAAAAGAAAGAAAAATAATTTGGACTACAATGACTCGGAGGCTCATTCGCCTAAATTTATCGTGCTTTCGAAAACGGAGGTCCCTGTTTATACGATTCTATGAAAAGAATAAAGTGCGGTACTTTACTCAATGTACAGGTGTATGTTAGGGAGATTCAGGTGTTAGTGCTGCACTCGCCTCAATGAATGTTGTAACAAGCAAAAGTAAATGTATGTTTTGTCTCCGTGTCCTACAATATCGAATGCAACTAGGATAGCATGATGTGCGAGAGGCGGGAGTTATGCTGAGATACTTTTCTCTTCATATCGCTAAGTTGAATATCACTACCCCCCCCCCCTCCAGACGATCGAATTAATCCGGATATTCACGGTGTGCCGTCGCTATAAACCTATGTAGCAGTTTCAAAGCGCATCATGCTGAGATACTTTTCTCTTGATATCCCCATTTTAAATATCACTACCCCCCGCCCCCCTCCAGATGATCGAATTAATCCGGATATTCACGGTGTGCTGTCCCTCTAAACCTATGAAGCAGTTTCAAAGCGCCACAATTAATTTGAAGAGGGCTGGCTTCTTTGTACAAACGTGCATCGCGTTAATGGCGCCTATCGGGTGAGATCGAGCGTGGAAACCGTCTTAAAGAATTCGCGTAATGCCACGGGCGCTGGACGTTAAGATGATGAGAAGCGCTTCCTGAACACCGTTTGATACTAACGGCCGCTGCTCTCTATCTAGGCTTTGCTAAGCGTGCTACAGCTGCCGACACGTTAAGGCGATATGAGAGAAGGAGATGAAACATTGGCTAAATGATGAGAGGATGATGGCTTCGGAATTGCAGATACCAGCCCTGCTGCGAGCAACGATTGCTCGGGCGGCGTGCTGCCTGTAGGAGGTGCAGAGTGGGGGCTGCTGTAGCGTATATAGGTGGGGTCGTGTCTGATTCTATACGGCGGCAATCGCTCCGAACGCATGAGAAGCGCATTTTCGAGGAAGGGAGTGGTCGTGTTGCCCGTTCGATTAAGGGTCCTGCCTCACAGTCAAGCGGGAAGAGACGGCGGGTGAGAAAGAGGTGTCCTTAAAGCAGAAGAGACGACGAAAGATGCAACAGGCGTGCTGTTTATTTTTTTTTTCGTGATAGTTGGGCCAATGATCGCCAGCGACATTAATTAACCGTGCTCATTAAGCCAAAGGTGTCATCCATTCCCTAGTCTCTTCCTTTCCTGTGGCACAGTCTTCCTCGGCAGCCTCTCTTGTCGTGGTCTAACCACTGCACTTGACCCTCTCCAGCTCCCTCGATTAGTATGCTTGCAATAAGTACCTTGTGCTATTTGTATTTATATGCGTCTGTGTTACCATCTCTCGTTGCTCGAGATGTCGTGCTTATGACGTGGCGCAATACATAGGGGCTCCTGCAGCGTTGTTAGGGGTCGCAGCGTTTGGTCTATTTTTGGTGGCCACGCTACGGACACCTTCCTTTGTGTTCATGCTTCGACGGTTTTAGAGAGTACCCTATCGGCGCACGGTCTAGATGACACCGACGTTACATTTGGGGGCTGCAGGGACGCTGCTTTGTACTTTGGACGCGACTAAGAACAGCAGTGTGTGCGGCGGAGATCAAAGCCGGGGATCCTCAATCACCGTCTCTCTCCAGAGGGAACCATCGTTGCTCCATTGCTAAACCTTTCTCAAGAGCAAAAGCAGTATGGCCCTTCTTCAGGCAAAGGCAGTAAAACAAACCTAAATGAAACAGAATCTTCGACGGTATTGAAGTCAGGCCTAATTCGAGGAATTTCTCTTTTGTAAGTGTGATTTCGTGTTATAGCCGGCTTCGCTAATGATGTGTCCCACTTGGTGACTCACTGAAACGTGCTCTTACAAAGCTTGTTCAGCGTGAGACGTTTTTGTGAACGCGGACCTTCTGGCGCGGAACGAGAGAGGAAGCGCAAGTGCATGGCAGTAAGAGAAACGAAATTTCTATGCAATCAAAGGTGGCGTTAGTGTTTAATTAGGCGATGATGGAATAAACTGAGCAGTTGAAAGTGCAATCGCTGTTGTTTCAGTGTGCAAGTTGTCGCGCTTGAGTTAGTTTAATGGCGCAGCTGGTTAGTGAATCTTCTACGAACAAGCCGATAACCTACCGTGGTAGCCAAGTAGCACGGGTGGTGCGGTGCTAAATTTGAGCGCTTGTATTGGATTCCCGACCATGGTGGTTGCGTTCTTTTTTCTTCTTCTTCTTCTTACTTCATACGCGATGTTCAATTCTGTGCTGTCTGACAATGTACTCGTAATCTTATAAGTGTTAATAAGTATTAATGTGGGCTATATTAGAAATCGTGGAATATTTTCAAAGTGCTTTGAGTTAGCATAAATTCTATTGCTATGCATAAAAACGACCCTAAGAACCGCATTCACAGAATAGAAATGCAGGAACCTCACTGGGCTGAAGGATACAGCGTCATAGATATTGTACCACTTAGCTGTATCGAAGGATGAATCTCGTGGAACGCCGAGGGCAAGGAATGCTTTAATTTACTCTTGCGCGATTCATTAAACGCGTGTCCCTTACATGTCCGAAGGATCATTCGAAGCGGTATCGGTTCTCATTTCCAGCTGGGAGTATTAGAAGCTGAACTTGAGTGAAACTGAAGGGCAGGCTTTTTTTTTACTGATACGGGTGTGCGCCTCGTTAATTTGCCAGTAAGAAGGGGCATACGCACGCTGTCTTATTGTGATCGCGTTTCTTGCTCGGCAGCGTCTCTCCGGTGAAATCTCTCTTTAAAGGAGAGTTCGCTATGTAGTATGGATGGCAGTTGTTCTTTTCAAAATAAATAAATATATGTATCTAATGAAAAGGCTCGTCTTTGTGCGCCACTATGCCACTCAGCGACGCTGACAAAGAACGTCCGGGAGTAATAAGGTGTGTGGCCTCCGGGGTTCAGGTCTCCACTGGAGCTGTGCGTGTGGTTTGAAGTATCTCTGTTCTCGTTCTTTCGGTCGCTCTTTTTTTTTTTTTAAGTGCAGCTTCGCGCTCTTTATTTTTTCTTGAGCCTTCATCTATTTTTTCTTGAGTCTTCAGCATTATCAGCAAGATAGTGCAATGAGCGCGCGGCGGCTCTCATGTCTCACGCGTACTTTGGCCCACAGAGAGAAGGGGAGTGGACGATCTTTCGCGCGTCCTTATATTCCGGTTGTGTGGATCATACGTCTTGGCTTGCGTTGGGCTTGCACTGGAGTGATTCTGTTGTATTTACGGGGCGCACGAATGTCTCTGCAATCGCTGCGCAGTCTCCGTTTGCGAAAAGGGTGCGCTTTTCAGACACAGTGAAGTAACAACTGAGACGCTTATTCGCGTTCATCTGTACCTGTGAGTACGTTTCGTGCGTCATTTGTGCGTGAGAAACGCGGAGCACGTTTCGATTTGCTTGCCATTCTGCGCGCGACCTTCCAATTTGTTGCTATCGCGTTCATTGCTTCACCTTAGCGGCAAAACTGTGACCTTTTTTTTTCTTTTGTGAAGGTTGGAAGCCTCTAAACCCTAGATGCAATGCTTGTAAACATGACAGCTTAAATGCCCGACTATGATACTTGCCTTTCCCGGCTACATAGCAGCAATAATATCCGGGGTTTTTGTGCCAATGCCAGGATGCCACTATGAGAGACGCCGTAGTGGAGGTCGCCGGAAATTTGAACCATGTGCTGTTCTTCAACGTGCACTCACGTCGGACAGTACACGGGCTTCTAGCGGTTTGCCTGCTTCGAAGTGCAACAATCACGATACAATCCGCGACCTTCTGGTCAGCAGCCGAGCACCGTATTGCCGCCAAGACGTACTCGCGAAACTCGAGTAAATCGAGTTTCGCTTCGTTAGAGTACAAGCAGCAGTAAGAGAGGCTGATGTGTCGTTTCACGAAGTTTACGCTCATCGACAGCCTTGCTAAGAGCATTAATGCAACTATTTATGATGTTTTTTTTTTACAACTGCATGCACTCTCTTTCCCAGAAATAACTCCGTTTCTAACACGCACTCTTGTTACAAGGGGGCCACAAGAGAACCATTTCATCTTTTTTTTTTTGTAAAGTCTTCTTGCCCCATTGCTGGATGCCTGTTCAGTAAGGTCAGGTGCGATCTCCGTTGTCGCGATTTAAAGATTGTAGCGTTTCTATGTCGACCAAGAGAATCTCGATTTTTGTCCGCCGTGATGGGTCAGCTGTCGCGTGTCCTCGGCTGCTGACCCAAGGGCCGCGGGCTCAATTCCGATCCCGGCGGTCGCACTTCGATGGATGCGAAACGGTAGAGGCCCGTGCACTGTGCTACGTCAGGGTGCACGTCGAAGAACAGCAGATGGCCGAAATTTTGGGAGTGTGCTCCACTAAGTCTCTTGTGCATGAACATATCGTAGTTGCGAGACGTAAACTCAAGTTTAATAATAATAATAATAATAATAATAATAATAATAATAATAATAATAATAATAATAATAATAATAATAATAATAATAATAATAATAATAACGTTATTATTATTATTATTATTATTATTATTATTATTATTATTATTATTATTATTATTATTATTATTATTATTATTATTATTATTATTATTATTATCGTAATTTATCGCTTCCGTGGTGCTATAGACGCCGTTTGCGCGCAGAGAGGTATTCGATTGTTTCGCTCGCACCTGGGCATTTCTTTCGCCAAGTCCAGAGTGGTCTGGAAACAAGCACTCACCGGGCTGTTGAGATATCGAACGACGGCGCGCATCAGCGCTGAACGCCCCCAAGTGTCGAAATCCTCTTTCGCAAGCACTAGCGAGCTAAAAGCGTGCAGGCGAAAATTCCCGTCATCCCGGGGGCGACCGGTGAAACAGGGTCGCGTGAAACATAATTTAGGCGCCTTACGTACGTTTTCTTTCGCGTTTCGCTCATAGCTCCCTTCACTGTGTATAGATTATTGCAGCGCTGCTAAGCGTAGGCTGTTTTAGCCAAATATTATTCTACAGGTGGGCAGAAAACATACAAGGTGACTGATCCTCCATTGCCGTGTTTTGGTGACCCTGTGTGGTGCTTGATGCTTATTGAATGCGTGAAGTTGTGGGCCCAGGACCCCTTAATGCGCCTATTTTATTTCAGTTGTCTTGTAATAATGCGCGTTGTTCTGGTAGTCTCTTCATATTTAGGGGCATGAGACCGGGCTCATAATAGTGGCGCGAAGACGATGACCATCTGTGCTGGCAGTGCTTCATTCAGGTCATTCCTGTCGTTCGTTATCATTTTTTTTTTGCTAGATTCTACCCACTAAATATGCTAACGAACATCTGTATTCCTTGTTCAACGTCCGCCTTGATGAGTTCATGGTTTGTCGCTCCGGCGCTTAATCATCGTGAATGAGCGGCCGTGAACAGGTGTGATGAAGCATAATAAAGTGAACGAAAGAACTGAATCCATAAGTCATCAGAGTATCATTAACATAGAACAGAAAAATATGATTATTTGGCTCGGGGGGGGGGGGGGGAAGGAGGGGATGTGGGACGGAGGTGCACTCAGGGTGTTTCATATGCGCCAGGGACTGAAAAGTACGTTTGAAAAATCGCCTGTCACTCAGGATGAGTGACTGATGCACCCTTTTCCGAACACTCGGGCGTAGGCGGCATGTTGTCACAGCCTTCCCAACACTGCACAGAATAAGTGACAGAGCTATAGAGTATAGTTTCCATCTGTCGGCCGCGCTGCGGTCAACCGTGTTACGCCAGCATTCGGGAAAAAAAAAAAAAAACAAATAGCCCGGCGGGTCTCCTCTCCGGATTCTTTTCTTTTTCTTTTTTGCCGCGCATCGCGCACTCGATACGAGATTGCAAACAGATGACGCCATCGTTTCCGCACGCCGCAGCGCCTATAAACGCGGTCGTCGAGCTTCTTCCTCGTCTCTGGACCAACGCCAGCAGCATCAACGGGTCGTCTTGGGCGGGCAAAGAGTTTTGTCTTTCCGCGATGCGGGCGTCGGGAAGTCCATCCTCGGAGATCCGCGTGGAAACGATCTGTTCACGCAGACGTATATACACATGTGCAGGCGAACTGGCCCGCCCGGTGGACCGGGATTTCGTAAGCGCGCCACTTTAAAGCGGCTCGGTTTACGACTGTACGCGCACGACGCGGTCCTTTTGGGGGATTCTATAGGCCGGTCATCCGAGTGGACATCGTTGACCTAGTCGCCGTTGATGGATGGACGTCGATTGGGTTTACTCGGATATTTTCCCTGGCCTTGCCCCTCGCCCTGGTACACTCCCCGTCCACCATACAGCTGCAGCAGAGTTCTTTTTCCTTGGGATGTTTTTGTCTGTTTTTGTGTGTGTTTGTGTGAGTTTGAGCGAATATCTTCTGACACGTCCGTTGCTATAGGTTCATCGCAGACTCCAAGACAAAAAATGAAAGAATGCCTTTTACTCTACTTGTTGAGTTTTCACTTGTTATATAACCGCAAAGATACTCGTTAACTCACTTTCGGGGATAATTAAACCCTCTTCAAGGATCCGTGAAAGGGTTTGAATGTGTATCTTTGGAGAGCGACGTGCGTCTTTGTAGATGGGTCTTGTCAGCTCAGGTATTAAGAAAAAAATAAGTGCGCGCATGCGCATTAAGCCGCAGCGTGTGAACACGAGCCACTTTCGCACTTGCATACCATTGTTAGCATGTGTTTTGGGTGCGACTTCGTCCGCCCTGGTTATCGAACAATTCTGGTAATATTACGTTTCACTGTGTCTTCCGCTTTACTATTCCTTGAGTAGAGTCTCTGACCAGTAAGCTTTCGGTTGCACCTAACGAAGATAAGTTGCATAAAAATTTCCAGTCCCTTTAGTATGTGGTAGCGCGCGGGCATATTCCGTGTTGTGCTCAGGAACGTAGCGTGGTGTGTCCAGGAACCTAAGGTGGTGTGCCCAGGAATTTAACCATTAATTTAACCGTTAGGTAGTGCCGTCGTGGAAAAAAAAATTGTTTCTCGCTTCTTTGTGCAACTACACTGAACTGTGCGAGGTATGTGCGTGAGGAGAAGCTGGTTTACGGGGAACGCGAGAGCCACGCGGAGAAGACAACTTTATCCCTAACCACACGTATGCGTTACAGCACGTCGACGTGATGCGTGTGCATTCGGTGTCGCACCCGCTCCCTACAGAGGAAGAGAACGCGCACCTTCGCCCAACCGCGCGCCCTTTCCCTTCATAGGGAGAGGGCGCGGCGTCGAGTCTAAACGCCACGCACTGGCGCATTCTAACGCGTACATGTGGTCAGGGCTCTAGGGCAAGCGTGACAGTTGTGCGTGATTTCCACACACTTTAGGGCTTCTATATTGCAGAATTTGAACTACGCGCTCCTTTGACTTGCGCTTGCGATTTTTTTTTCGCTGCCCCAAGTTGGCATACCGCCGTCACTCATTCGATCGCGCAGCATTGTTCCTCCCGCCTCACCTTTTACGTCTGATTATGGACACTGTTTGTCTGTTCTGCCTGCTTGGGATTCTAATGAGGGCATCGTGTTTTTCTCGTCTTTTTCCAGCTCCTGAGCAGCTTGTATTCAAAGCATATTTAGCTGCCGGTCTGCGTGCGTGTGTTTGTGTGTGGGAAACCCTGGCTTTCCGAGGGCCCTTTTTCGCGTTGATCGTGAGCTCTGAATAGGTCGCGCACGCACGCACGCACGCACGCACGCACGCACGCACGCACGCACACACGCACGCACGCACACACACACACACACACACACACACACACACACACACGCGTATATATATATATATATATATATATATATATATATATATATATATATATATATATATATATATATATATATATATATATATATATATATATATATATATATATATATATAATAAGAAACCCGTGCTGGTGCACCGGCCATAGTAGGTTGTTTATTTGCGATCCCGCCTTTAGTAGAGGTTATTCATCCTCTTACATTTTTTTGTTTACATCTTTGTCTTGACTCCATGCTTTAACCAATTTGTTGACGGACGGTTTCTTTAGCTTCTCCCTCTAAATAGCGTATGTTTGCTCCTTCACTCTATAGCGAGGTGAATATGCGGCCATTGACCGAGGAGTTCACATGGTGCCCTTACGGTTAAGAACGGGATGGAAGGGAGGGAGATGCTTTAGTCTGCGTTTAGTTGAGGGCCGTCGGACGTTGGTATTTGTAATATGGGGGCGTATAGGTCGCTATAAGAGCATGGAGGTAGGGGGCGGGGTAAGTGATGGAGGAGGAATGGCCTTCAGATGCTTAAGTTTGCTTCCTAGCCGTAGGTGGCGACGACTGGGAGAAAGCCCCTGCAGTGAGGTCGATGGCAACCAGCTGCTTACAGGGGAGCCGCCTCTTGCCAAGCTGACGCTGCTGAACGGACTTCAACTGTGTGCGTGCATGCGTGCGTGTGTATACAGCCCCGCCAGGTCCTTCACCTCTCGCAGACTTTAGTAGTGTGCTCGAACTGTGTCTGTTTTGTTTCTTTAGTAACTATAGTTTTAACCGTCGATCTCGCCTGAGCGACGTCAGTAAAACGTGGTGGCCCGAGTGTTGGGTTTGATCGCCGTGTTATTTATAGCACATGTCAGGGCAGAGGCTGGAGTGAAGTGGCACCACGTAATGCGTTATATGTGCCCGATTTTTGTGTCATGTACCCTCTTTTCTTTTTCTCTGGTGAGGAAACGGTTTTTCTAATGTTTCGGACGGCAGACACGATTCAGAGAAAGAAAGAGGGAGAGCTCTAACGAAGAGCAGATAACTCTTGTGGCATATATGAAAAATAGCCTCAAGGGGAGGAGGACAGAAAAAAAAAAGACGTGCTCTCACTTTACCACATGCACACAACGCAATTGTTATACAATTTCACAGCTCGAAGAGAACGCTTTCCCCAAAAGCGCCCAAATAACGTGACGCGCTTTGCGTGACGTTTGATGGTCTAAACCGTCGCTATTGTGTGCGACAGGTTCGCCGCGGAACGCCTAGGTTAATGAAATAAAAAAAACGTTTATTACAGAAAAAAAAAGAAATAAGGGTTAGGAACAGGTGGTTGGGGCTCCTTGTCCAGGGCTCTACTGCCCTCAGCTGCCTGCCGCGCCTGGTCCTGGAGCGCCAGAAGGTCTCCTGGAGCGCCAGGAGACCTTCCTCGCTGGCGAGCAAGGTCTCCCATGCACTCCTCCGTCTTGAATATTCGCGCCGGAATCTTATGCGTATTAATTTTGGCTGGCATTAACTAACGTTCCCATGTAATGTGGACAAGTGTTGGCTGTCTTCCACATCACGGGCAAGAACCCGCGTATGCGGTTGGGTGCATCGCATGTTTTAAACGCAAGCGCGGATATGTATTTGTCTGCAGGCGGCTCCACTCACGTGCTTCTTTTACACTCAGCTGAGAATGGGGCGGCAAGTATCGGCGTCGTTGTCGACGCTGGTGTGATAAAATATCTCGAGCAGTGTGGAGAGCCTGGACTAGCAGACGGGTATCTGGACGAGGGACAGTCGCGGTCATTCCAGCGACGCAGGCGGTTTCCGCGACGGCTTCTGCCGTGTATTCGGAGTTCGTCTTGGCTGAAGCACATGCGAATATAATCGGGCCGCGTACCAAAGCAAGCCTAGAGGTCAAGGTCCGTGCTTTGATTTCACGGCCGTCGCCGACGTACAAATGGCGCACGATCTCACTCTCGAGCCACTGGCGCGCCATATCGCGCAGCCTTCTTATAGTTCCAAGATAATAGCTGACAACCAGGCGCGTTCGTGACAAAAGCGACGCGCTCTCGCGAAATCCCAGGGTGAGCGTGGGGCCTCAAGCAGATAAACATAGTGGGCTGTGGGCTACATTGAAAATAATACTGCTGAAAAAAAAAACAAAACAAGAAGACGTGCATTCATTCGGCTAAAGCCATAGCGTTGTATAGCGTCTAAATATTTCGCAAATGAAAAGAAATACATGACTTTTCTCTTTGTTTTTAAGGGATGAAAATGAGTTTTTGCTTAGTAACGTAACATGTATCAATAAACAGAATCCTAGCCGTGGCGGTGTTCCATCATTCTTAAATCGCTCTAGCCCTTGCGCCACGCCATGCTCCACCGGCAAGCCGCAGTTTATTATTTTTTTTGAGACTGCCTAGGGAGGATATTCGCGCAGATTGCCGGTATTAATCTCTGGGCACCGCTCTGTACTAAGACGGCAAGGAGGGGCAGGAGGAGAGAAAGATGCTCGATTCTGCTTAGTGCTGCTTATTTCTACTTTTCATTATTCATTGTTACTTCTTTCAACTCCACTCCCCCCCCCCCCCCACCCCTTCAGCGTTTAGATCGAGTTCACTCGAGTTTACTCGTTTACTCAAGTAAACTCGAGTTTACTCGAGTAAAGGCTACACCGAGTTTTGCTTTAAACTGTTCTTGCAGCGCCCGCGTAGACCCCCGTTTCAACCGGGTCAACGGCGTACGCACCTCTGCTACTTCGCATCCCATTATGGTTCCCTTTTGGGAGATGGCGTAAGTTCGCCTTCTCTAATCTCTAAAGCTTTCTTTTCTTCTCTTCTCTTTTCTTTCTTTCTTTCTTTCTTTTCTTCTTTCTTTCTTTCTTTCTTTCTTTATCCAGCGTATGCTGGTTCCCTTGAAAATATTTATTAGATGCAAAGCAGCTTATGGTCAAACTCAATCTAGTGTGCTTGGCCTCCCTTACTGCGCTTGCACAGCAGCTGGTTCAAGCTAGCACTGCCAGAACGCGCTAACGCTTCTTCAACACGTCGGGGCCTGTGTAAGGAGCTGGGTAAGACTTCTTGCACCTTCTGAGCAATCATGTGATGGCGTCAGAGAAAAAAAAATTCCGTAAACGCGCGATGAACCAACACGTTGTATACTAGTCAGAACGTGCTGGCACTGTTGTGCCAGCGAGTCCCCGTCAAACGTCCGTGCCTCGGAAAAAGGCAATCTGGGTCAAGGCCAGCCCGCAGTCCCCCTGACGCGAACATCTCAACGGCGTGAACACGCGCGGCGCCTCTCTCGCCCACGTGCATTGAGTCAGCGGCGCACGTGACAGCGAGCCGGCGTTCTCGTGTCTGGTGGTCTGACGCATGGCGCGGCAACCCCATTGGAAGAATCTGTCCTGACGACCAGCGGCGCTTCTGATTGGACATTTTGGTTGGACCCGGTGTAAATAAAAGAAGCCCTGCGGCGTGTCGCGATCGGCAGTCCTACGAGAGAGGAGTCCCCATGTCGGAGAGCCGACATGTGTGTGAGTCAGCGGTCTTAGGCGAAAGGCTGATCTATGTGTTAGAGAGAAGAGCTCGGCTCTTCGAGTCTCTGTCGGCCCCAGTGCCGAAATTGTAACGCCTCTGTATATATGCTGTACATAAACCTTGTTTAACTCACCGTCGTCTCGTCCGCTCGTCTTATCAGCTCTGCGCAGAAGCAGTCGCGAGCTGATAAACATACGCTACCAAACGGCTGGTGACCTTCCCGGCGGAGTTGGAAGCAGTGGCGCCTTTGGGGCCGTGTTGGCGTCGCCGTCTTTCGCAACAGTGGTGGCTTCGGTGGGATCGGCCCGGCTTTCGCAACAGTGGTTGGCAGCTGCGGGATCGGCCGGCGTCAGCGACATCGATGCGGTGAGTGCCTGATGTTTTCCCCTCAGTTCACCAGACTACTCTAGCTCAGGTTGTAGTAGTTTAGAGAAGGGCTGTGTGAAGCATTAGAGTGAGCTTTGATCGTTTCAAGCAAAGTCGAAGTGCTTTGAAACCAAAGTTAATGCGGAGGGGGTAAACACGGGAGAGTGAAAAGGTGCTTGCGCGTCTTGCTAGTTGACTTATAGTAGGTACGGCAAGTAAATTGTTAACAGGGGCAAACAGCAAGAGGCTAGTGTGAACGATGGAGAACCTTAAAGTGAAGGAACTCATCGAAATTTGTGAGGAACTCGGCATTACTTTGGGCCGTGCGAAACGAAAGCAAGCGATCCTTGAGATCATGAAGGATGAGGGAGTGTCGGCTGAGGAAGTCGATGAGGCCTGGGTGGATATTAAAGCACGCCGCGAGGAGGCTGAAAGGCGAGAAGTAGAAGCTCGCGAACGTCAAGAAGCTGAGAGGCGAGAAGTTCGCGAATGTGAAGAAGCTGAAAGGCGCGAACGTCGCGAGCGCGAGGAGGCCGAGAGACAAGAGCGCCTAGAGATGAAACGACTAGAATTGGCAATCCTACAGTGTTCGCAGGCGCCTAGCGTAGCTTCTCCGACGATTCAGGTCAGCGGTTTTAGAATTCGTGACCAACTGCCACCGTTCGTAGTAGGCGAGGACATGGCGAAGTATCTCGTCAAGTTTGAACACGTCTGTGAGCGAAACGCTTTGGAGCGGTCTCTTTGGGCGCAGAACCTGTTAGCTCTTCTTCCCGGCGAAGTATCCGACGCATTAACTTGCTTGTCTAGGGAAGCGTTTGAGAGCTATGACGAGGTTAAGGAAGTGCTCTTGAGACGTTATAAGTTGTCACCCGAGGCTTTCAGGCAAAGGTTCCGGTATGCTGAAAAGGGGAATGAGTCACACGTTGACTTCGCGTTTCGTCTTAAAGCCGATTTAATTGAATGGCTCAAGGGCGAAGGTGTTTATGACAACCGCGATAAAGTGGTGGAATGCGTTGCATTGGAGCAATTCTACCGCTGCATCGAGGATAATGTCAGACTTTGGCTGCAGGACAGACTTGGGGAAGTACAGTTAAATAAGGCAGCTGAGTTAGCTGAGGAGTATTATACTCGCCGAAAGTTGCATAGCAGGGCAGTGCGCGTTGAAAAGAATGAGAGAAAAGAGGGCTTTTCAAAGAAACCTGATCAATGGAGACCCGCTCCGCACCGTAATTTCAAGAAGGACCCGTCTCTTACGAAGGACAGTGTAGGGGAAGGGCAAACAGAAGCGGAGAAATCGAGTGAGGTTTCTACCACACAAGCATTTGAATCGGAAAACAAACGGAAGCCGCTAATCTGCTACAACTGCAAAAAGGAAGGACACATTGCGAGAAACTGTCAGGAAAAATTTGCCTTCGCAACAATCCGAGAATCAGAAAAAAACATGCGGTTGTTGGAGCCGTATCTCCAAGAAATTAGGGTCAATGAGAAAACGTGCCGAGCACTTAGAGACTCAGCGGCAACCATGGACGTTGTCCATCCTTCATTGGTGTCTCCGGATGACTTCACAGGAGAATGCGCGTGGATCAGGCAAGTCGCCGAGGTGCAGAGTGTTCGCTTACCAATCGCCACGGTTGTCATTGAAGGCCCGTTCGGTAAGCTTCGCACCGAAGCAGCTGTGTCTGCCGCGCTAAATGATCGTTTTCCATATCTTTTCTCCAACAACTCAGAGCAGCTTCTCAAAGAGCAGGGCAAATCGTTCTTCCCCAACTTAGCGTGCATGGCCCTCACGCGATCGCAAGCGCGGAAGTTATCGCGGCAGCTTGATCTGGTTCAATGCGGTGAACTCTCAAGTGACCTTGTCGGCGGGTCGACGGAACCCCAGAAGGGAAATTTTCCGCATGAGTCATGTGAGCAGTCACGCGAGCGGCCCGTCGCGGAAGCGGCCGGCGCAGTATGCGTGGGGGGAGACGACATGGCGCCATTGAGTCAGAGCGAGAGGGTTGCAACGCTCTCGCCTGTAGCGGAAAGTTGGAGCGAGCTGCCGAGAGTTGATCGAGAGACGCTCATTCGGGAGCAGCGTGAGGATCTCTCGATTGAAGCGCTAGTGGAAAGCCAGGTTGAAACGCTAGTGGAAAGCCAGATTGAAGCGCTAGTGGAAAGCCAAATTGAAGCGCTAGTGGAAAGCCAGAAAAACGCGGCAAAAGTGCTGTCGAAGGAGCACTACGAGGAATCGGTGAAGAAGAGTGCTTATGAAGTTGATAATCAGGTAATGCTGCTGCAGCCGTCCAAGAGGAACAAGCTCGAGGTTGATTGGGAAGGGCCCGCCAAAGTATTATCGAAGCCTTGCGATACAAATTATGAGGTGCAAGTAGGAAGGCGGCAGAACAAAATTTACAACTTGATGAAACCCAATGTTCAACATCAAGCGGTCGTAAATCTGTTGTTGAATGCTTCAGTGGAAGAGGAAGCAGAAAATTTGAGTTCTAGTGAGGTAATTGAAGGGGGATCGAAAGTAATCCGGGAGCAGATAAACCTAGAGCCTAGCTTAAGTGAAGGAGGACCTGAGAAAGAGGACCTGAGAAAGATTGGTTCCGAGTTTGAAGACGTGTTTTCGGACCGCCCCGGAAACATGAGGGTGATCGAACACGATATCGAGCTAAGCGGTGAGGAGTCAATCCGTAGCAAGCCGTATCGTTGTTCCCCTGTGCAACGTCGAAAGTGTGAGCCGCTCTTGGTGCCGCATAGGTATCGTCGCCTAAAAGTGGCCGGTTACTGAAGTGGAGCATGTTGCTCCACAGCGCAACTTTGACGTTCGCTAAAAAAAAAAAAAGGAAAGGTAAACGCTAATGCAGGTGCATTGAGCAGTGCGTTCCAGCTAGTAACTTCTCAACCTTTCGGTTTCTCGCTGGCGATTCGGGGCAAAATTATGACCTCATCACGACCTGGCCTGAGCGCTCTCGTTCAGAGTGAACTCAAGGGGCCAACTTTGTGGTATTTTAATTCGTTACGTTGTTGTACGTGGGAAAAAAAATTGAGTTGTCATTTTAAGGGTCTTTTGTCCCACATGTGCCTCTTGATGTAGAGGGAACAAAATTCCGGTAAACACGTAGATAGGTATATGTTGTACTATACTCTGTCTGGTGTTCTGTCGGGTGACCGAGGGCACTTGCTTGTGTCGTGTGTTGTCTGTTGTCGAACCGTTCTTGGCAAGTTGCAGAACCATCGACAAGTGCTGAAACCGAAGATGGTCAGAAGAGACGAGTGAAGCTGGTCAGCAAGTTGTGGCGACAAGCCAGTGGAGCTGGGATCCGTCGTCAAAAATGGGATGTGTTCCCGGAACAGTCTGGAGCTGTATTCTCCCCATGGCCCTGGAGGCGAACCTGGAGGGACCTGGCGAACGAGCGCACCTGACATCCGAGCCCCGTGGAAGCAGCTCGTCTTTCCGGTGCATTGTCTGGCGGCGGGGGTGCTGTTGTGCCAGCGAGTCCCCGTCAAACGTCCGTGCCTCGGAAAAAGGCAATCTGGGTCAAGGCCAGCCCGCAGTCCCCCTGACGCGAACATCTCAACGGCGTGAACACGCGCGGCGCCTCTCTCGCCCACGTGCATTGAGTCAGCGGCGCACGTGACAGCGAGCCGGCGTTCTCGTGTCTGGTGGTCTGACGCATGGCGCGGCAACCCCATTGGAAGAATCTGTCCTGACGACCAGCGGCGCTTCTGATTGGACATTTTGGTTGGACCCGGTGTAAATAAAAGAAGCCCTGCGGCGTGTCGCGATCGGCAGTCCTACGAGAGAGGAGTCCCCATGTCGGAGAGCCGACATGTGTGTGAGTCAGCGGTCTTAGGCGAAAGGCTGATCTATGTGTTAGAGAGAAGAGCTCGGCTCTTCGAGTCTCTGTCGGCCCCAGTGCCGAAATTGTAACGCCTCTGTATATATGCTGTACATAAACCTTGTTTAACTCACCGTCGTCTCGTCCGCTCGTCTTATCAGCTCTGCGCAGAAGCAGTCGCGAGCTGATAAACATACGCTACCAAACGGCTGGTGACCTTCCCGGTGGAGTTGGAAGCAGTGGCGCCTTCGGGGCCGTGTTGGCGTCGCCGTCTTTCGCAACAGTGGTGGCTTCGGTGGGATCGGCCCGGCTTTCGCAACAGCACGTGCTAACGCGCTGAGAACTGTTTAAGTGGCTGTGTAAGAGGCTGTGGCCTCTCCCCCTTACACTGGTGGTGGTAGTGGTTAGAATGAAGAGGAAAAAGGCACCTAATTTCTGTCTGCCTTCGGGCGACACGGCGCAGTGCCTTATAGGGGTGGGGGGAAGGAGGGATAAAAAGAATAGAAGGAAAATAGAAGGAGAAGAAGACAGCCAAGCGAGAGAAAAAGAAGGAGATAGGAAAGTGGGGATCCGGTCGAAGCAGTCCAAGGGCGGGGTGCCACAATGCGAGAGCTGCACGGCGTCAGGAGCCCGCGGAGGGCGAACCAGTCGGCGGGAGCTACGCTGATGTCGGAGATCGCGAAGGCACAACCGTCCAGCTTGAAATCCTGCGAGCGAATCCCCCCTTACACTCTCTCAGCAATCACGTGATGGCGTCGGGGAACGGGATTCTGCATATGAGCGATGAACGCACTTGATCCCGCATGGCGTGGCGACGAACCCGCGTGGCGTGCGCCAAAAAGTTTTGGACGAGTAACAGAAACTACAGTGAATTCATGATGTGTCCGTTTGCAAGGAAACCAGGCAAGGTGCCCGTGATGAACGGAACATTAAGGTGACCCATGCGCTTCTTTGCATGCTGCTCGTGGTTGCCTTTAGTTGGTGATGGTGTAATTTTGAGATGCGAAGCAGCTATTTGACTAGGCTGTGTAACGCTGTCCTTCTGTCCGCACCGTGCTCCCCTGGCCACAGGTGTTGGGGGCGGTGCTAAGTAGGTCACGTCTTCCCTCGCGGTGCGCGCACATTGACGTCTCTCTCTTCCTAGCTTGTCGCATGCTCTCCGCGTGTGATCTCTCTCGCTTCACCCTCTCCACCGCTCGCAACGTTCGAGCGCACATCGAGTAGAAACACTCTTTCGGCTCGTTTATCCGCCATGAAACTTACGCGAAACCCGATTCGCCTCCCGTGTCTTTGCGTTTCAAAGAAACGTTTACTCGTGTAAAGGCTACACCGATTTTCGCTTTAAACTGTTCTTCCAGCACCCGCGTGGACGCCCGTTTCAGCCTGGTCAGTGGCGTGTGCTCTGCTGCTACTTCGCATCCCATTATAAGTTCCTTTGGGGAGATGGTCCATACTTTTTGGTAGACCGTTCTGCTCTTTTCTTTTTCGACAACGAAGTTTGTAACAGCAGAAGCGTTGGCCGTTGCAGATCCTGGGGGACCCGTCGTTCGCGTTTTGTAGCCGAGCTGCGAGAGCGACGCCTGACGAAAAAGAGGGCGCGGAGAAAGTTGAAGGAAAGCCCAGTCTATCCTGTTGAGCCTGGTGGAGAATAGGTAACAAGGTAGAGAGAGTGAGTTTGCGTAGATAGGTGAAGCAGGTAGAGTGGAGAGGAGGAAAGAGCAGCAACGTGATTGGCTGTGCCGGTGAAAGGAAAGACGACGGACGGGAAAAGGGAGAGCGCCGGGGCACTTTGCTTTGAAATGCGCGCGAAATCTCGGCGGTGTGCATGCAGGGCTCCTTGGTCGCAGACTTCTCTTGACGTTGATGTCGGTGGCGGCGTTCAACGCCGAGCGGAATGATTCCAGAAATGGTTTCATGCGTCTGCGCTTTATGGCTCTGGCCTGAAAGAGCAGTTTCTTTTAAGAACGTGGGCGTGTGCGAATGACAAGATTTGATTCAGAGAAAGAGAGAGAAAGAAAAGGAAGAGAGACGGACATTTTATCATTTACTACTCGCGAGAGACAGGGCTTTCCTCTTTTTTTTTTTCTTCAAAAGTTCGAGCTTGATGTACGTATGTGTGTACAGTGTGTAAGCGTATGCGTGCGTTTCGCTTTTCTACGTAATTGGAAGGGCGTGTTGTATTACGGCCTTACCCGGCCGCCGCTCTGTCTCCGTCGTCACATTCTTCCTTTTTCCTTCTTCGCCTCTCGCGTTTTCTGATGGGTGCGCGAATCCCTTTATCATATTTATGCCGCTCGGGTGGTTTGAGAAATCGCCATTCATCACTCGCCAGTGGAGCTACGGGGAGTCTGCCGAGCGAGCAGCCTTATTCGCCGCCGCCAACTGGCCCAGCACGGCTGGGACGCAGTGGCTTCCAGTTTCATCATATCTGCGGTGGTCGAATTCACCGGCTGTGGTGCGTTTTGTTCAGTTATCGGATATACATATAAAGCTGAAAAAAAAAACAATGTGAAAAAACTGGTACCGAATGATTCAGTGGTAATTGGAAGGAATCGCTCGCCCGTTGGCGTCGGGGCTGAACACGGTGAGCGTGTGCACCGAAAGATTTCTCGCTCTGTGACCCTTGATTGATTTATTTGTGGGGTTTAACGTCCCAAAACCACCATATGATTGCGAGAGACGCCGTAGTGGAGGGCTCCGGAAATTTTGACCACCTGGGGTGCTTTAGCGTGCACCCAAATCTGAGTACACGGGCCTACAACATTTTCGCCTCCATCGGAAATGCAGCCGCCGCAGCCGGGAATCGAACCCGCGACCTGCGGGTCAGCAGCCGATTACCTTAGCCACTAGACCACCGCGGCGGGGCGCTCTGTGACCCTTAGAATGGCGTTATGTGAATGAGCCTGATGTCCGTTCATATATTTTTTAAAGCTTGTAGTCTGACAATGGGAAAGCGGTGAATCGAGGAAAGGGTGTGCGACGTCATCTTTCATCGTGCCGAATTGGACAGCCATGCCCGCGAACGACGGTAGGTCAATTACCTACTTGATGCAACAGTGCTAAGAGAGTGTTAATTAAAGGGCTTGTTTGCATTTAATGAGAACAGACAACAATGTCAGGGAAAGTGTAGGGGATGTTATGAGAAGTAATTGTAATGTGAATGGGAAGAAAGATAAGTGGACGAAAACATAACTTGCCACGGGCAGGATCCGAATCCGTGACCTTCCAGCAAGGCGTCCGATGCTCCACCACTGAGCTACGCTGACGTAGAGTATATATGTGAATTGAAACGTAGGAGGCCATAAATTAGCACTTTATTTCATTTATAGCGAGGGTCTCCTTTTGGCGGACTTGGTGCCTTGAGGTGGTATACGGGGGATAATTGGTCAGCTGCCATCTCGTAATACGATCAGGTACTATAAGAAAAAGTGGTTCACACTCGCCATACTGGTAACATATGACGCTGACTTACGCTCCCACGTATAAATACACATACGTACCCCATAAGCTGGATGGGGGAGGGGGACCGCCAATGAGTACTTATGGTGAAATGGTCATTTACTATAACACGTGCAAATAATTGGCGCAGTGTGCTTGAATGGGCTGGTCGTGGCGTCGTCCTGTCCATAGCGCTGTCCTGCTCCTTTTCGCCAATGCGAATAGTTGTTTCCGTGAAGCGTCCCCGCAAGTCAGTCAGCGCTGCTCGTTCCCAAAGACGGGGCTTGCAAACATCCGATTGATATGTGGGGTTTAACGTCCCAAAACCACTATATGATTATGAGAGACGCCGTAGTGGAGGACTCCGGAAATTTAGACCACCTGGGGTTCTTCAACGTGCACCCAAATCTGAGCACACGGGCCTACAACAGTTCCGCCTCCATCGGAAATCCAGCCGCCGCAGCCGGGATTTGAACCCGCGCCCTGCGGGTCAGCAGCCGAGTATCTTAGCCACTAGACCACCGCGGCGGGGCTTCCCAACAGGGATGCAAGAAATAAGTCGGGACACCGCAGATGGCGACAAACAACCGCTGAGGCGCACAGCGTGGGAAGAAAAAGAAGGCGCGAAAACTTATCTGCGCATGCCTACGTACAAGGGAAACCTGTATCGATCCGGTTCAATAAAACTTGCTGAGCCAGTGGACTAGTTTGTTCACGCTTGGTGGGTGGTTTGCGCTCTCGAAACACAAAGCCACGTCCCTGTCGGCCGGGTCCTTGCGTGCGCAACCACAGTTACCTAACAAATTTATTACTCCCGCACTTGTGCGGATCCACACGACAGATAACTGCGGATGCATTTGTTTTTCTTCTTCGTGCAGGTTATATGCCAGTATTGTTATCTATATTCCAAGCCCCAATAGCTTGTCTCTTAGAACGAATACTTACCATCCAGCTGAGCCTTCTGTTATTCTAAGCGCTGCTCGCCTCGTTCTCCTCGATGCCGAGATCCCCGCAAAGCGCCATCGCGTGTCGACAAGTGTGGAGCTGCGTGCGCGGCAGCAACGGCTCCATTATCTTGTAGGGCGGCCGCGCCCATTTCGACGGACTCCTCTCGCCGCCTGCATCAACCGCGGCGATCGAGGGGATCCACCCCTTCCTCCTCTCTCCATGCGGCCCCTTCATGCGACCATGAAGTGCCGCGGTCCGTTATTTGTGCCGTGGTCCGTTATTTTAACGCGAGGGCGTTGGAGAGCTCGTGCCGCAGAAATCCCGCCGTCGGTGTCGGTCCAGTTGGTTGTGAGCGAAAAATCGTCCGTGAGAAAAAAAAAGCAAGTTACAGAGATCGCCACGAGACGCCGCTACTTGCCCACGCGTGCGCGCGTGATCACACTGAAGAAATCGCGCATTCGAAGGAAAAAAAAAAAAAAAAAGGTGCTCAAAGTCGCGAGGCGCTGGTAACGTAGTTTCTTTGCCCCTGCCACCCCTCCCTGCTTACATTCGAGCGCTTTCGTCGGGACGAGAGAAGAGATAATGCAATCGCAGCATGCGACAAACTTTTGCAACTCCACTCGCACTGGACGGATTCTTTAAATTTTTGCGTCGTTAAATTCGTGAGGTAATAAGTTCTTTTAGTGAATCCATTCCATGGTTACTTGAAAAAAGTGTTTCAGGGCCCCTTGAACGCATTGTTTTCGACAGGTGTCACGACGAAAACAATCTTATTCGGCGATTTGTAGGCGCATTCGGAAGGCCTCAAACTACGTCGAAAAGGGCCGGGATAGTGCAGCCATCGCCGCTAAAAACACACAGGAACTTTCAAACAGTTCCAAGAATGGACAACTATGTCCATCTAGCGGAAAACTTATCATGCCTTTCCAGAGGCGTTTATCAAGAAAACAGCGAACGCTAGATGGGGTTCTGCTATCTGTGAGGCATTGTGAGACTCTTTATGACCTCCGAGATGGCGATCGCGCGGCGTGTGTCTTGAAGGCCACGTGACTCTTGGTTTAGATCAAAAACCTGTATGTACCATTCGTGCGCGCGCGCTGGTACAATCTACTGTGTGCGTGTGTGTGTGCGTGTTTGTGTGCGTGCGGGTGTATGTAACAAAACATAATAATAAGTATGCACTTAGTGGTTGAAGGGCGCACTAAGTGCCGGATTTCGCTATCGCGTTCAATTCTTAAAGGCAAAGCTTAAAGGTCTCCAATTCTTTTTATTTTTTGCGGTGCGTTGCCTACCATAGTCCGTCATCTTCGGTCGCGAAATGTGGGCACTAAGGAGGCCTCGTGCATGTGTAGACTGTTTTACGGAGGGGTTTCAGTGCCGCCATGTTGCGCTGTTAACCGTTGTGTTTTGCATATTTAACAACTAAATGGATAGCGTTACGGTAGACTCATACACATGGAAAATGTCGAGTTGATCCATACCATGTTTCCTGGTCTTACTAATTCAAATCGCAATATGCAAAAATAACTACACATAACAGCCCAAAATTGCGGCGCCCATATAGCTTAGGTAAAATAGTATATATTGCAGCGGGCACATCCCGCCGCTGTTCCTTAGTGTGGCGGAGACATGAAACACCCGTTCTCGAGATTCGGGGACATCTGTACGTGGCGCCGTCTTTCAGTGGCAGCAACTGCGTCCTCTTATAACTGAATGAGAAATAGGCGAAGAAAATCGTATATCTTAAGATGAGGTTGTTATCAAAAATGACTCCGGACCTATAGAGCAGGGGCCTACTGAAACATTTGGGTAAAATTGCAGTGTCGCATTCCGATGCTTTAACTGGCAGTCTTCTTATCTGTCCTCCTAATGACGTGACCTGTGAAGGTTATTTTTTTTCTTTCGCTTAACGTCTGCTAGGAGATCTGCTACTCCTGTTTGAATCTTGATCCACTCTAACATGCTGATACGCTTGTAAGTTTTCGTTTTGTTGCAGGCTGACTGGTTCTTTACATTCTTCTCGAGTTTTTTTTTTTTAAGTACTGTCCAGGTTTCTGCCGGCACATGTTAGAACTGGCTAAATATTTTTTGTACTTTTCGCGCTGTAGTGACAGTCATAAGTTGACGTTCATCAAATGACAGTGCCTATCGCTTGCGCACAAGCAAATCATACTTCTTTGGTACTCGTCCGTTACACGGGTAGGCACTCCTGTTAGTATTGGGCCTATACATGGAAATACGTTTCCACGGATTTAACAGGCCCTGTTGTCTATCGCCGACTGACGCTCCGTCGCTGGACCTCGTACTAATATTTGGCAGAACATGCATTTCTGGCGAGGGTCGCACACGGAGAAATTCGGGTGTCGCGGTGATGTCACTTCACGATATACATTAACATTGTTGAGCCTACCGACTTCGTCCGTCTTGTAGCCATCGATTTTTTTTTTTCAATCGATGTTCTTCTTGGAGGACGCAGTGAAGTTAAAATATTTAACTGCGTGTGTTTCACTATATACCGTCGCTGTCACGCTGAACCTCGCTCGGATAGCTGCTTCCTGCTTTCACGTTTAAACGCTTCAATTGTAATGGTGGTTCACCTTGCGCGACTCTATTAGCCTCTACACTGAAGCACACGCGGAAACGCGAGATCCGTTCTTCACGTGCCGATTCTTTAAACGAACTCGTTTTAATTTTGTTCAATTCTTGGGTCTTCTTTAAAATGCAGCCCTTCGGCGCTCTCTAACTGTATAGCGTGAAAAGCGCGCACGCTTCTTTTCCGACCACAATGCAATTTCATAACGACAGCTCCTGTATAGCTTCGTTTGTGTAAAATGCAGCCGGAGAGACGCAAAAAAGAGATAGCTAAACACGAGGAGGTGTATGGGTAATAAAAGGCACGCAGCCAATAATGGATGGCCCTCGTTGGCAAGCTCGACAAAGCCTGGCGTGCAACACGAGCGCACTTGTCCCCAGTTTGCCGGATTATTAAAAAGTCTGTGACAGGGCGCCGGGAAAGCTTTGTTATTTTTTCTATTGTTCGCCGCTGCCGCAGGCATAATATGACCCATCGTCATGCGGTCCTTTCCCAACCCCCCTCACTTTCTTTGTGGTTTTGGTTGTTCTTGTTAGCCACTCAGAAGCTTCATGCTGACGTATAGGCACGAATTGAGACCTTCTCCTACACCTACCCCCCCCCCCCTTTTTTTTTTTCGTTGTTGCATTAAATGTTGCAGTTATTGTTGTTTCTGGTGATGTTGTTTGCCTCACTCTGAAGCTTCATATTTTCACGGATGCATACGGCGACCTGCCCGGGCCAATAACTTGAGACAGATGTGCGCGTCTGGGCCACAGTAAAGACGCATTCGTTGTCCGTGAGATGCAGCTCCTAAAATAACAGTTAAGTTCTAAGTAATTACAGTATACAGTTCAAGCTACGCGGCAAATTAGACGTCACTTCTTATTAAACGTCCCTTCCTTTTTTGTTTCACGTAGCTTAACAACGATTTGTAAGTTGAAAAACAGGATCGACTTAGCGTTTGATGTTACTATATTGATAGTGTTGGTCTTTGCAAAAGTACGTCGCCTTGAATGAGTGACAGCAGCATGAAAAGTAATGACTGACGAATGATAAGGTATACTTCGACGTAATTATATCCGTATACATAGCGGACGAAAATATGTTGAGTCTGCGAGCCTGACCTGATCAGAAGAGCTTTCTGTGTTTTGACTACATAGATCAGCCTGGCTCTGGCGTTATTCGGCGAGAAGTCTGATAGGGCTCTGATTTCATGGTTATAGCTTTGCGCAGCGCGAATGCACGATGTGCACACGTGAGCGTTGACGATGTCCGAACTTGTTGCTACATCTTGAATTCAGTGCCCCGCGTCGCTTCGATCTTTAACCTCCTCCTTCCCTTCCTCCTCCTCCTCCTCCTCCTCCTCCTCCTCCTCCTCCTCCTCCTCCTCCTCCTCCTCCTCCTCATTCTTGTTGTTGTTGTTGTTGTTGTTGTTGTTGTTCTTCTTCTTCTTCTTCTTGTTCTTCTTCTTCTTTGGCTGGTAATATCTCCGCTCGCCGTGTTTCCTTTCCGATAGACAAACATTTACGTCCGAATTGGCTGTTTCTTGTTGACGTTTCATTGATGAATCAAGTACGTGATAATAATAATAATAATAATAATAATAATAATAATAATAATAATAATAATAATAATAATAATAAATAGTACAGACTTGATGCTAGTGCATGTGATGCTGGTGTAATTGCCGTGCTAGTTGACATTTTGCACCTTCTTTGGGGATTGATTCCTCCGTTTTGGTAGGGGCCGGGACAACCGCTATTGCCCGAAACAGAGCTTCCGAAATGAAGAGAGGTTTCGCGACTTTTCCGCTACCGGGATGGTGCGTGCGCCATGGCCTTGTTCCGTATCGAAAGACATTTCGTAGTGTATTATGGCTGTGTATTTATTCTTGGTTTTGCCCATTGTTACATTAGCAATCGTACATCCTTTCACGCACACCTTTCCCCTATGTTTTTTTTTCTTTTTACTCGAGAACTGACCAACCATGTGCACGTTAAAGAACCCCTGGTGGTATAAGCTTACCCGCGAGGAAAGGGAAGTTCGGTATAATGTGAGACGTTGGGGAGGACGTAGCTACGTATACACACGTGCCATGGTACGAGTTAATAAACATGCTCTTTGAGATGAGATACAAAATTAATGCTTTCTTAATTTATATTGCCTTGGAAAGACAGGTCGTGCACATTCAGGTTCGCGCAGCGCTTTGCCTAGCTCGACTTGGAACTTTGTATTTTCGGAGTAGTCAGGCATCACTCTTGCTTGAGGTCGGCCACTATTGTGGAGAAAGGAGGGCACAAAAAGGTGCCCAATTCGAAGCTTTGTTTGTTCGTTGGTACCGTTTTTACGGCACTTCGAGGTCCTTGATGTTAGCTTGTCGAAGGGTATACTGGCCAGTAGCTTGGCACGACTGTTGCGACCCCAATTAATCACTTCTAGCCGAGTGCGGTAGTCTGTTCACGACAGGCAGAACCCCTATATGCGCCTCGACCCAGGAAGCTAGCAGTATTGTCTTTGGAGGTGGGTTACCGTCGCATTTTTCTATTGGGTTACTTTTACGCAGTTGCAATGTCATCAGGTTCGTCGTGTATTTCGTACGTCTGGGCAAATTTTTGACATGGGATTAGTGCTGGGAAAACAATCTGCTTGGATTTACGTCCAGTGGCATGTTTCCCTGTTAGGTCTGCATGTGGGGCCGCGCATGTTCGGTGGTTTTCTCTATAATAAGCGGTAATTTCGTTGTACGTGGTGGTCCCTTCTTGAGGGTGGTCCAGGGTTGGGTGGTCCACCTCCTGGTTGGTAAACCTCGGGCTGCGGTATTTCCTGTTGGCCTCCGGCGTTCGGCGCCGAACTTTATTTGACACCGTGAGAAGCTTGGTGTTCGACATATTTTCGAACCAAAAAGAATCAAGTTTTTGGCAGGTGTTTACATACTCGTGCCAAATCATTCAATGACGCCGCATGCGGAAACGGGGTCAGGAACATTTTCTCTGACAATCGCTGCCGCTTCCACAAGGTACATCCCTAGTGTATATTTATTTATTCATTCGCATTACCTTACAGGTTCCCGTAGGGACATAGAGTAAGGGGGGCGAGAAAAGAAAACACAAAATATAACAGAAGCTACAGAGTACAAAAACATTACAATGTGGTAATATGAAGTGTAGAGGAGGGGCATGCAAAAACAATGTGGTATCTAATACAAAGTTGAATAAATACAAAGTTGAAGTCCGAACACATACGCTTTTGTGTATATAGCAGAAGTTCAACACATGAAATCATGAAGCTCGAGTGACGTCACAAAATACATCGTGATTTGTGAGTGTTACGGGTCTACAGAATATACAAAGTGTAGTGTCCTTTGCTAGCTTTCATATACGCAGCTTGTCGCTAACGTAGTGGGTAGGACTTTTTTTCATTTTATCTGTTAAGCAGTTGGTTTGGCTTGTATAAACCACACATTAGACCGATAAGTACTGTGTACACTCGTGTAATGGCTGCATTCATGTAACAGCCGCACCCTGAACATTGTCGAAAAATCCCCCCCCCCCCTAGCATGCTTCAAAATTGTCCGTGTATTGATCTCATGTTGTTTGTAAAGCAGCATCACCCGCCGCGTAGTAACTCTAATTAAAAAGATTCCGCGCCCTTCCCCTCCAGTGCCTGTCCAATCCTCCTCGTACGCGTAGTGACGTAACCCTGCCCGTGGGCAAATTTACCTGGTACCGACTTCATCGATTGGTTCACTGCTTTACGAAACCGCATTTTCATCTGTGGGGTGACGTGGTTTTCGGCCGCGTATTCACTGCGCTTTTTTTACTGCGTCGCTAGGGGGGCTTGTAGCGCCGCGGTTAAGAAGCGAGATAAACGGTAAAGCCCCTCTATCTTTCACGTAGAGCGGCTTTACGCTGACACTATAGGGGCACGTGGAGCAAGCCTTGTTCGGTCGTTGGCTGTTTGCCGTTGACGTAGTCGCTGAAGTCATGCTAGGTTGCCGAAGTGGACGTAGTCATGACAGCGGGCTACACTGTAAACCAAATTACACCCATATAGGTGTTTTATAGTGTCTATAACTCACACCCCAACACCCCACGAAATGGGTGTATCAAGCAGGGCTACACCCATATCGTGGGGCGGATTTCCGAATTTACACCCTATGGCACAAACATTTTATCGGGTGGAAAGACAAATGTACACCCAAGTGGCCTTAAGGGTGTGAGGGTGTAAAAGCGAATGTACCCAAGTAATCTTAAGGGTGTAAGGGTGTAATATTGCTATGACACCCTAACACCCTTAAAAAACAAAAGTAGTGTAAAGGTGTAATTGCTCAAACAGCAAAAAGGGTGTAGGGGTGTTCATGCTGAATAATGCCCCAACACCCATGCAAAAAATACCATAATTCAAAAGTTACCCCTTTCCAGTAAGCCCCCGTGGAAGCACGTGAAAGCTTACCCTTTAGCTAGACCTTTCATGTGCAGATGTCCTATTGTAGTGGCTCCTGCCACAGTGTGGTAATCCTGGCCTTAGCACAGCTTTTATGGTGCATATATGAAGCACGGCGTATAACACGTAATCCTAGCTTAATGCAAAGGCATCACTCAAAATGAGCTGTCACACATAACACAACGTTCACAAAGTCATGCCATTGTGCAAAATGAAATCAAGCTTTATTTTATTAGGCACAGAGAACATACAGGATTCAGAGACAAATTGTACCTTAATCAAAAGCCTTTTTCAATTGTGCAAAGCAGAATGCCATTTGCTACAAAAGAAGACCGGAAATCAGACGTCAATGGTACGGCATGGAGCTCTAACGACCAATGCATGCATATCAAAGTACAACAAAAGAGCCTTCATTTGCACTTAAAAATGAAGAACTAATTTTAACATGCTTCAATGCAGCACAAAAGCACAGAGCAGTGAAGCATACAAACAGCAGGAATATTAGTGCAATGCAGCATGCCTTGTTTCTCCAATATACTGAAATAATATATCAATGCACACTACAATTACCACAATGATACGCCACAGTTTGCATGTGTTGTGGCATGCCTTATGCATATTATGCAAGGCTAGTGGTATTCTAATGAATGTAATGACAAAACAGTCTTAAAATCGCATTTTCATTTCACAATAACCCCTGTGTGTTCAGACATTCAGAATACTGGGAAAACAATAATACAGGAGTGAAAACAATAGGCAAAATTACAATAGCTTAACAGTGTCACTAGATACTAACCACGCAGAATAATTGATTTAAAGATGTAAAATATCAAGCACATCACATAATATGTCCCCCTGAAACAATGCAACATCAAAGAACATAAAATGGGCACACAAAAGCAGGGTGAAAGAGTAACCACTTATAGCTAGCAGAGGTGGAGCAGCCAAGCTATCACCTGGAACAATATTTTGGAGCATCATATCTTGTTTTTCTAGGGAGAAAATCTAAATTTGGAGCAGGTTTCAGGAAAAACAAACACAGCATTTTTGAGCTTGAAATTTCAAATTTACAGCATTGATTAATATGTACGTCCCCAAACCACCATATGGTTATGAGAAACGTCGTAGTGGAGGGCTCCGTAAATTTTAAACACCTGGGGTTCTTTAACGTGCACCCAAATCTGAGCGAACGGGCCTAATGCGTTTCTGCCTCCATCGGAGGTGCACACACCGCAGCCATGATTCGATCCCACGACCTGGGGGTCAGCAGCCGAGTACCATAGCCCCTAGACCACCGCGGTGGGGCTCCAAATTTACAGTAGTACAACAAATTATACTGAATCACACACACAAAAAAGTATATGTAGAAATTATTTGACATACGCTAATTCATTCAAAATACACGAGAGTGCAGCTATTTCAACAAAAGCACTCTTGAACTATCCCACAGTGCAAACAATGCTATCCTCCTTATATACCAATGCTCCTCGACTCAAATCTCATCCTTCACTTGTACTAGCTGAGCACAGCGCCACCGCTTGTCTAAAAATGACGCTGCGTTTCTTGAGAATCGCAGCAGATTATCCCTGATATTGAGTGATTTGCTCTGCCCAGAGACTGCGCTGGAATCAATTTTCTCAAGTCAAGGTGAAGCATTTAGTGAAGGGACGTTCTAAAATACGGGTGTAAAACTCGCAGTAGCATTTGGTGAGCTTGTCCAACTGTTTGACAGGCGACCCAGAAATTCCAGATATTCGTAGAGGAGCTCAAGGGGGTGGCGAAAAGAAAAAAAGTGGCATACAATTTTCTTTATCGTCGCTTAAGGCTGCAAAAACCTCATAAATCACTCTGAAAGACGGCCAGCACTTATACTAGTACTCGTTATTGAATGGCATCTGCATGGCAGAGTAATATAGGGACAAAAATATTTTGTGTTCTGTAAATCAAAAAGCACTTTTTCGCAGAGCGAAAGCGTATTCTGGCAAAAGCGCCTTAAAAAGCGTTATGGACGTCATAGAAAGGGGGGGGGGGTAGAACCTTCTTTTAAACCGTTCTACTCTTTTCTTTTGCTGTGAGGTTAGAATATAGTCAATTAAAAGTTATAATTACGGTTGGCACATCTGTATTAGATTGGATGATGATGACCCCGCCTCAATGGTTTTGTCGCCAAAGTACTCAGCTGCATTTTTCATGCAGGCGGAAATGCTGTAGGCCCATTTCCTTAGATTTGGGTGCACAAGAACCCCAGGCGGCCGAAATTTCTGGAGCCCTCCCCTAAAGCGTCTCATAATCAAATGGTGGCTTTAGGACATTAAACTGCACACATCAATCAATTCGATGGTGTTGCGCAAACTTAAGTTGAATAATGGATCTTATGTTTCTTGATAAAATTAACAATACTGAGAAATAATTGAGGCTGGTTGGGCATTTCATAATGGTTTTGTCCAAAATTAGGAAATTGTATCCAATTGACACAATTGGTACGGCTGCTGTTCCCTTGAACATGCAAATATGAATACGAAAATATCATGTAATATTTTGCTACAGACATTAAACATGTGCTGTGAATAGACATGAATGCCTGAATTGAATAGTCAATTTCACGTCAAAACCACGACCGCACAAAGAAAACACATGAACAGGACGGGTGCTCACTAGCAGCTGTTTGTACCTTATATTCATAATATACTATATATTCATACGTACAACCTTAAAAAGGTGGCGAGCCGGCATGAAGTAATGATTGTGTTCGTGCCCCTAACAAACTAGCAAAATTGCGCCGGTGCATCGCTGAAAATCATGCTGAGCAGCTGAAAGGCTGTAAAAAAAAGCATGCGTGGCCATTCACGAAGTCTGCCACTGAAGTGGTTTACAAAATACCCCTATCGTGCAGAAAGACACATGTTAGCCAGACGACGAGGCGCTGCGTCAATAATCGAGCGAGGGAACACGCCCTTACGGCAAAGAATAACGACGGTGCCCGTTCAAGAGCACATGTCACTTCATGTGGATTCACCCCAAGAGCCATTTTGATGGGCTTTCACAAAAGAAAAGGGGTATCAATTACGTTAGCAAAACTTCACTCATCATGTATGAGCTGGAAGCACGGTATCTAGCGATCATGTGTCCTATAGCGTGATTAGGTAAGGGACGGCCCGAGTAGGTTGCACAAGCGTTGACAAAAAGTGGGTTTATATCAGCCTATTTCCTCAAGAAATCAAAAAGTTGCAAATAAGTGCCCAATCCGTTTATGTGTTTTCTTCGTTTGTGTGGTCGTCATTTTGGCGCAAAATTGACTATTATTTAATGCAAACATGCACCAACTATCCCAACAGCAAGTTCTACTACATATTGATGCTACTGCTGCACATGTAAACAACAATAGCACGTGAAATTAGTTCCCTTAGAACTGTGATAAAAGCGGCACTATACAGTGCCTCAGAGGAGGCACTTTCAGTATATTTTTGGTAAATAAAGGGCTTAATAAGCATAGGACCTTTTTCTGTGTTCATGACACACTGTTAGGGTGATTTCATGCTAAACGCCCAGCCGTTTTGGCGACCATCTCAAATGCATTCGAAAAATATTGTGCTGATTAACTCTATTGAAAGCAGTGAAACGGTAGGATATTTCGGAGAGAAAAAATGTTTGGTCGCAAGGTTGCCGTCGGAACTTTCGGGGATGTCGTTTATGTGTGTGAAAAAATTTATTTTAAAAGTACGTTCTATACCAAACTTGGTCTACATGTTGAGTAAAGGTTCTTGTGTAAGGTGTTTGAAGCTCAGTGATATTATTGCAACTATACTGGCACATAAGCTTCTAAGAATTTATCCAAAATGTGCTATGTTTGCAATTTCTTTATTGCAATACTGCAGTTTGTATGAATATCTGTGTAGTGAATACCTACTCCCCGCAAGGTATATTTTGAGAAAAAAATATTTGAGACTTATCAAGCTGGTAAACTTTATGAGAAAAAATCATAAATTGTACAAAATCGTAATTTTTGATCATATTCAGATGGGATTTACGCCATGTGGTGGCTTAACTAAAAATTACCTTTATACATAAATTGAAAGCAAATAAACACTTCTTTTCATATACTATCATTGAATTTTTTGTTTTAAGGAAGAAAATATTTTTTTAGCATTCCCATTGGTGCCTATCTTCCCATTTCGTCATACGACAGCTGCCACCTTGAAATTTCCTATTTTCATCAATGGGAAAGTTCAGAACTTATTTTCTTCCTTAAAACAAAAAAATGTAATGATAACAATTGGCACATGAAAATACCTTTTTTTCCCTTTCGATTCAGGTTTGAAGGCCACATTTATTTGGACCACTCCACAGTGCAAATCGGGTCTCAATATAAACGAAAATGACGATTCTGCGAAACTCGTAATTTTTTCTCGTAATGTTTAGCAGCTTAAGAAGTCTCATAATATTATTTCCTGAAAATATACCTTTTGTGTAGTTAGTATTCATTAGTCAGACATTCATAACACATGTTGGCTAAGTTCTTGTAGGCGTAGTAGACGAAGAAAGTGCTTAACAGCGCAAATGACAAGAAAGAAAAGATGAGACGAGAACAGAGCCCTGAACAAACAACCAAAGCTTATTGCAAACCAACTGCAATATACAGAAAACAGAATCTGCACATAACCACGCATTATAAGCAGAATTGCACATACATGCACCATACGGCCTACCTTATCGACAACCGGTCATATAAGGGGACCCCAGATAACTAACTTCACAGCAGTTAAAAAAATTGAGGGTGCGCTAAGACAGGAAGCGCCAAGTTCTTGAATATAGAAAGCTTCACTAATCTCGTGCTCGCGCCGATTTTTATATCCCCCGTAATCAAACACTTGTCAAGAATTGGCTGTCAACAAGACTTATTACAATGGTCTACACCAAGTGGCTGGGAAGGAAACCTTTTAGAGAGTTAGCGTGCTCTCTCAACCGATCATTCATGCATCGCCCTGTTTGGCCGATGTCCACAGGTAAATAATATCTTGTAGAGAATAGCTAAAACACATTCAACATGGTGCATAGCGTGTTTCTTAGAGCATGCTTCTTTCTCAGGTCCTTCGCTGTTGACCCTGCGACATAGGCCAGCGAGCTAGTCGCGTGCGCACAACGCAACTCTTACACCTATTTTTTCAGTGACCTTCTTTAGCCCATGGAAAAATTCCTGTACGTAGGGAATAACAGCCTTGCTAGAATGAGGCTTGTTGAGTTAGCTCTTGATTTGTGTCTCATCAGGTAATCTTAGTGACGTTAGGAGAGTCTCGGCAATAGAAGTTAGCAGGGGATTAGAAAAGCCTGCTTGTTGAAGGCAGTGAACTTAGAACGAGAAACTGCACTCTATCTGGCGGTGACAAGAGTCAGTTAGAATTGCATTTAGGCAGACAAAAGCGCTGCTTTGCTTGACAAGCTTAGAATTAGTAGACGTAAAAAGAACGCTTTTCCTTGAGAAAGGTTCGTACCGCCAATATACATGGTCAACCAAAAAACCATTTCCAAGTCAAGGCATCGTAACTTGTCGACATGAATCGAACTCCGACTTTAATTCCAGTTGCATCATTTCACGCCAAAAAATGTCAAATATCTCACCGGTGCAGATGTGTGCAATGGCTCAAGTTTAGCACCGGTTCTTTGTGACTTTTACTCGCGCGGTATGAAAGAAGTCTCATGGCTAACTTTGATCACACGAGTACAGTTAAAGTGTTCGACTACGTTGACGACTTTTTAGAGTTTTACCGCATCCATCAATCTGACCCTCGGCGAACCACCGATGAGATATTTGACCTTTTCGGGTGTGAAATGAAGAAACTAGAAATAACGTCGGAGTTTATTTCTGACGACAAGCTACGATGTCTAGAATTAGAAATGCTTTTTTTTTTGTTCATCATGTATGTTGGCGGTACGAGTCATTCTCAAGAAAGAACCTCCTTTTTACGTCCGCCCATTCTAAGCTGGTCAAGTGAAGCATCGCTTTTTCCTGCCTAAAGGCAATTTTAACTGGCTCTTGTCACCGCCAGATAGAGTGCAGTTTCTCGCTCCAAGTTCACTGCCTTCAACAAGGAGGCTTTTTTAATCCCGAGCTAACTTCCATTGCCGAGACTCTCCTAATGTCACTAAGAGTGGTTGATAAGAGACAAAGCAACAGCTAACTCAACAAGCCTCATTCTAGCAAGGCTGTTATTCCCTACATACACGAAGTTTCCCAAATGCTAAAGAAGGTCACTGGCAAAATAGGTGTAAGAGTTGTGTTCTGCGCACGCGATAAACTCGCTGGGCTATGTCACAGGGTCAACAGCGGAGGACCTAAGAAAGAAGAATGCACTGAGAAACACGCTACGTGCCATCTTGAATGTGTTTTAGCGATTCTCTACAAGATATTTTTTTACTTTTGGGCATGGTTACATTGGCCAAACAGGGCGATGCATGAATGATCGGTGGAGGGGGTACTCCAACTCTCTAAAAGGTTTCCTTCCCAGCCACTTGGCAGACCATTGTAATAAGTCTTGTTGTCAGCCAATTCTCGACAAGTGTTTGATCACGGGGGATATAAAAATCGGCGCGAGCACGAGATTAGTAAAGCTTTCTATATTCAACAAATTGGTGCTTCCTGTGTTTGTGTACCCTCAATTTTTCTTAACTGCTGTGAAGTTAGTTATCTTGGGTCCATTTACATGACCGGTTGTTGATAAGGTAGGCTGTATGGTGCATGTATGTGCGATTCTGCTTATTGTGCGTGGTTATGCGCAGATTCTGTTTTCTATATATTGCAGTTGGTTTGCAATAAACTTTGATTGTTTGTTCAGGGCTCTGTTCTCGTTTCTTTTTTCCCTTCTTGTCCTTTGCGCTGTTAAGCACTTTCTTTGTCTACCATACAGCACCAACCAGTCGTATCAAGCACATTGTTAGTCTTGGAGGTGCATGTGCCAGTGAAATTGCACTAATATTACTGCGCTTCAAACACTTTACACCTGAACTTGTACTTAACATGTAGACAAATTTTGGTATCGAAGCAATGAGCAGTACTTTTAAACTACCTTCCCACAAACCACACTGAAACGATATTCCAGTAAGTTCAGAAGGCAACTACGTGACCGAAAATTTTTTTTCTTATGAAATTATTTTACTGTTTCACTGTTTTCAATACAGTAAATCATCACAATTTTTTTTAATACATTTGAGATGGTCGCTACAATAGCTGGGATGTTTGGCGTGGATTGACCCATTAGTGGATCAACCTTTTAAGCTGGCGACATGTAGGCCATCTCCAGTTTTTCATACAACTGTAACATTATGCATTGTACACAGTTTTCTACACGCACTGCTGTTGATCTGATGGCAAACTGATACTTATATTGAAAATATAAATAGGTATATAGGACACATAGCTTGAGATGAAGCCTTTCCCATCAGAGGAATGTTCCTAAAATGTACAAGATATTTGGTGCGCCCTATGAGTAGCGTCCACCACTGCTGCAACCCTTTAAGTGAGGTCGTGAGCCCGGAACAGCTGCTTTCAGGTTGTGATGAAGAGTGCACTGCATTGTCAGCACCCAGTCCATCGTAGAAGACGTAGTGTGCTTTCCTTTCAACATTCTGCATGTAAGAGATACACAACATTCAACTAAGCATTTAAAAAATACTGGGAACAATCAGAACCTCACTATGATGTGTCATATAATAAAAAGCTCCAGCTTCTCCGCTTTCAGCTTTACCACTATTCACTTTTACGTTTACAAGCATCTGTGCATATTAGTGTACGAATGCAAGTGCCATGTTTGAGTATAGTTTTTTCACCACCGTGGTGGTGGTGAAAAAGTGCTTCTCTCTTTAATCATGCACCTACCAAGAAGCTTGAAATATACTCGGAAGCTCAAATTTCAGCGTTTATACCAAGTTTTCTTGCTAAGCTAGAATACCCTAACCAATAGGCCACTACAATGGTTGATACAAAAAATTATATAAACCCATTCAGACAGAAAAGTAGCAATATTTATCATTTACTTCGAAGGATCATTGTGTAGACATGTACACATCACAGATGTACAATCTACTGTGTGAAAATAGTGTAAAACATCGAGCAAGCCCCAATATGGAAGGATCAACAGCACTTACAATATGACAACTGCTTCTGGAAAAACAGCACTGTGTATTTGTGGAAGCTCACCTCCAAATTGCTTCTCCAGTTACATAAATTTGGTGTACTCGATAATTTCATGTCTTTCACAGGTTGCTTATTGGTCAACAAAATGATTACTTTAGGCCAAGAGTAAAACTGACTACTCTCAATAATAAATAAGACGTGCTAACCCTATTCTTCGAGTGCATGCATAAGCAGCTCATTCACAGTTGAATTTTTTTTATTCATAAAAACAGCCATGCAACAGATAATGTATCACAAGTAAGTTAAATATATGCTCAATAAGCTCTGAACTGTTGGACCATAAATATGTGTAATTTAAAAAATGCACGACATATTGGAGAAGCAGCTAACAGGAATATATGCACGGAGGGTTTAATAGTTGGATCAGTGTCCTTACATTCGTAAGGATGAAACCTGCACAGACAAAATGCATGAAACAGACAAGAGCTGTTAGGTCTGCCTGCTTTTATTTACAGCCACCTGTGTCGCCATCCTCATTTTATTTTCGCGAGCGTGTTCTTTAGTGGCTAACTATGCCTACACCATTATCATCTGTGCTGTATCAGTCTAACTGAAAGTTTTGTGTGCGTGTTTGTTGGTACACTATGGCTAAGCTTTCATATGTAACCACATCGCAAAACCCTACACGAAAATATACAGAAATATTCTATTCTACAATATTCTATGTGCCGCAGTACAATGGTGCAAAAATGCGAAAAGATGTGTGCAATTGACTGTGGCTGTTCAATCCCTTATTAAAGCAGATCAATAGTTCTATATCCTGATTATTTACGATATACTAGTATAAATATAAACAAACCTAGCAAGGCATAAAAAGCGCGAATCACTGATTAAACAAGGTACATATAAATTCTTTGGTTAGCTGCACGATTTTTAACAAAACACGTCACGCCGCTGCAAAGCGCAGGCATCAAAGGGGTACTGATACAAAGTTTAAGTATTTTTCAATTGTTGCTTTAAATAGCGTATTTACTCGCATTAAAAACGCACCCCTATCTTCAGTCATTGAAATCTGGATTTTTTTTTCTCCCGCGTAATAAACGCGCCCCATTTGTCCACTGCAGTCCCGCTAACTGACAACTGGCGCCTCTTTTACCGTTGATCTGCTTCGTTTTTATTATTATTATCATTATTATTATGCCATTTCTTTCGCCCACCTCGGCTCGCTCAGCCCCCCCCCCCCCTTTGTTTTCTCACCCGCTGCCGAATGCCGTAAGGTTTATCTGCGCGGGGCACATCCCCCCGTTTTCTTTAACCATGCCCCAAAGCGAGGTTCACGAACACTGCGACTGTTGAGACATCGCAGCTGATAAGCACACAGCGAGCGAAGGTCACGAAGCTACCGACGCCATGAGACGGTCGCTTCCTGCAATTACGAGTATCGCGGGCAAATCGGGAGTTGGCAGGCAGGCACGCACTTCTGCACTTCGTTGTGCGCATACACGAAAGCTTACCTTTTCAGCAATAGCACGAAATCCAAAAGCGTTCTCCATGTAGCTCCCAGCGTACAGTCCGTTGATTGCTTGATCGGAAACTCTCTGCTTGCGGCGGGCACAAGCTTCAACGAAAGCCGTTGACAGAGGACACACACTCCGCCGCACCGAAGTTGTTCTGTACTAGCCGACACGCCACAGATTGCAGTGATACGTACTGTACCTACTGTAAGCACAAGTTAAACTGTGCAAGCCGTATAAGTACGCGTCCCTGACAAAGCAAGTGAATAGTAAAATAATAAACCACCGTCAGCCTGCAGCAAACCAGCACACGACATGTTACCACCCAATTCAAAGTCTGCCTGTTGACGATGGCGATGCACAGTTGCCCCCGAAACCTCAAAACCGAAACCGAAACCGAAACACATAGCAGTACCGTTTTATGATATAATTTCCAAGCTATGTCAAGCCTCCAAGATATAGTGTAATATTTCATGCTTGATAACATATTTCTTTGCTAGCAGAGCTTCAAAGTCTTTTTTTTTTGCCACTGCCGTGTGCAGGTGGCGAATGGGTAGCCTTCGTAATGTACATTTTTTTTTTCCCGGGTGAGGCGTTATTGCGGCGTTGTTTCGACATTTCGGAGTCAAAATTTGTTACTTGCGGAACATAGATATAAATAAAAAGTTAGGGAAGGGTCGCAAGGAGGTTGTTCCATATTTGACACATCTTCCACTCCTTTTATGTTCGTTTGAGGAGATATTTTTTAATTCAAAATGGGGCAAATCTAGAACCGAAACAAGCTCAACTAACGCTGCCTTGACATATACATACTATCAACGTTCTTCTAGAACAGTAATATTTATAAATAATGTTTTAATATTACTGTTTTAGAGGAAACGTGAACGTATGTATGAGCCAATTGAGTGTCATTTGAGCTACTTTCGGGTCAGGATTTGGCCCATTTCGCAAAAAAAAAAAAGAAAGCTTGCGATTCAGATCCGCACGTATGCAACTACAGGCAAAAATTTACATACAAATTGCGCCAGGCCCCCTTTTTCCCTCTTTCTGTTCCCTTGCACGCATAAATCCTAGCAACACCCCTGCTGTGCTATTAGCTTCTTTTAAATAACACTCTGCCAATCAGCAAGAACCGGGCGCTTTGCTTTTTTTACCGACAAAGTATGTAGGGCGTTTGCTTTTATTTCAAGTCTTAAATTTTGTGTGAGCATACCAATGTGCGATTATCAGTGCATTGTAACGTGACAGTAACAACTGTCAATTACAATGCTGCAATTAGTCAACTACTCTCCATCTTTGTGGCACGGGTACATTGCGCTAGTGTTGTCTACGATCGTTCTCGTGTATATTATACGACGCGCAAGCGTGCATTTCAAGTAACTATAAAAAGAGCACTAAGTGCCCACAGAGTGGTGCGACCCATTGGAAGAGTTCAGCCGTGCTTAGCGTATGTGCGCCAAGATTGTCCTGCGGCGCAGCATGCGTGCACAGCAGCTGCATCAGAGTAAGCTTAGCCTGTTAATTGCAAACATGCCTAGTTCCGTGGCAATGCGAATACTACAAACATTCAATTTGAACTGACCCATGTTCATAGATCTAGATACAACTCACTGAATAAATCAGGGACTCGTGTATTGATGCGAAATATTTCAGTGTGAGGAAATATATGGACCCCCATTGTGAAAAATTGTCCCCGTATCTCCATGTTTCTGCAAATGTCGTCAAAAGAAGATAGTCTTGCGTGTGGAGAGAGTGAACAGGACATTTATTTGGTGTTCTGCGCAAGAAAGTCGGTGAGTGGTATTCTGTAGGCACTGCGTTTGAGTGCCTCGAGCGTACAGCTAAGGCGAAAAAGAACATCAAATCATGTCGCACGTGAGACATGAGCACCATCTGGCAGTCTTCCTAGAAAACAAAGTGTGTGGCTTTGATAGGGGTGTGCCCGCCCATCTCAGAGGTGATAAGGTGTAGAACGGAAGGCGACGGGTAGATTCCACCATCTTAGCAAAGCGTTGGAAACACTCCCTGTTCCGTGCAAGCATTGCATGGTCAGCGCAGCGTGATAAGCGCTACGGCCCTTAATATTACTAATGTATGCTTTTTATAGTAAAAGACGCACATGCAGAATATATACGTGTTGTTATGGTGCCACAGACATGCGCAATCATGGCTTTTTAATTGACGATTGCACAAGCATGAACGCTCAATCTTGAACAACACTGGTGGGCGCTGCAGATGAGGTCGGCCATTTCAAGTACCACATGCCGTATAGAGTGGACAAACCGACAAATGCACAGACAGACAGACAGGCAGGCAGACCAAAATTTTTGCGTTGAAGGTCCCCAAAAAAGACTATCGTCTTTAATAAATCAGGACCTCTGGTACAAAAAACTTAGTGTGATTTCAAATGAGAAAGCGCGCACGATAGCCTGTCGAAAACCGTGTGTAATCGTTTCATGTTATGTTTAAGTGCAACATAATCTCTTTTACTGATGTCTCTGTGAGAATTAGGGAAGAATGGACATAAACGGCAGCAAAATATTTTTAGTAGGAATCCCAAAAAGTTAACCCATAAATTAAGTCATTGAACATGTGAGGAATCTTCTGAATATAATAAATAGGGGGTGGTTCAATAAATATAATACATAGCACGATATATTTTGGTGAATGAATTATGGGAAATGAAAACGAATGCCGCCACATCGATCTTTTCACCAGACTTTTGGCATGCGGTTTGATTGCGTCGGTTGAGATGTGATATGTATTGATGCTCTAAACTATATACATATATGATAGGTGTAACGTTCAAGGAAACACCCTTGGGTGTAATTTGCTAACATATACCTATAATACACCTAAAAATGAGAAATGGGCGTACAAAAGGTGGAATTTCAGAACTTACACCCATGCGGATAAGTTTGGCAGAAATAATAGGTGTAAGATGGGTGATTTATTCAAAAATCCACCCTTAAGGGTGTGAAATGATTTGCAGTGTACGTCTACCCTTCATGGTTGCCCAGAAGAATGGGAAGGTTGATCTAGGAACCGATACCAGCCGATACGAGGTCTTCTACGATGTAACTTCCTTGTTACTTCACTGGCAAAACATTTGCGGCAGCATGTTCACGTCGGTGAAGTGCGCAGTTATCGCTTTATCTTACATTTGCGATTGCGGGGATTGTTTATTGGCCCTTTAAGATGGCTAAAGAAACCTTTGAGGTCACGGTAATTTTCAACCAATTTGATAGAATGTAGGACGACCTCATGTCGTTTGGTACAGAAACGAGTTTGAGGATGAGACGGGTACAGACGAGGAGGAGGAGGGCAAGGTTAAGTTATAACGGCTTATTGATGAGTCGGTCGCACATACAGACTGTACTGTTCTCGCGCAGTTCGGGTATGCATGTTCTTGGACGTTACGATACGTTGGAATATTCTCTTCCCGAAGCAAAGTTGCAAACAACGCTGTTGGCGCTTGATCTACTCGAAATTCTGGTGTGCGCTGATCGAGCTGCAGGTCTAAGCATTTTTTGTGGATGCAAAGGAAGCGCCTAACGTTAAATAGCAATGTGAAAAAGTCGCCGAAAATCTCTTCTGCTGCGCATTGAATTAATGAAAAAGACAAGAAAGAGAAAGGGAGGCTTTAAAGGGAGCGCAACTGCACAAGCACGCACATGCACGCTTGCCAGTCGTGATGGGTCCAGCATCTTTCGTAGTGAGTGGGCTGCGACGACTCGGTGGGGGAAGCCGCGGGAAGATTTAATGAGTGTCCATTCCAGATAGCGGGGCCCTGCAGGAATGCGCCGAACCTCGGTGGAGTTCTCTGAGTGCTCCTGTGAAGCTGGGAAGAGGGGACCAGCGTTTATAGAACCTAAACAAGTTCTATAAATGACGGCGGGGACGGCGGGAAGCGAGTACAGGAAGAAGAGCAGAAAGAAGTCCGAAGAAAAGAGACGTGGAAGAGGTGGAGAAGGCATGTCACGCTCGTTATCCAAATAGAGGGAATTTGTAGAGTGCCAAAAAAAAAAAAAACTAAGGAAAAAGTGGTCGGACGCTGCGAGCATGTGTGTGTGTGTGTGCAGCGCCTTTTTCTCCTCGTTATTCCTTTCTGTCTGTCTCCAGTTCGCTCTCTCTTTTCCTGTTCTTATCTTTATTTTTGATATACCTACTTGTGAGTGTGTGACCCGAAGATCTTGGCGCCTTTTTCCTTCCACACTGATATTGCTTTATCTTGTTATATCGACAGTTTCTCTAATTAGGTGTTCTCGTATACCATGTGCTTCCTTTTGCTGTATGTCTTTGTGTGAGTGTGAGTGTGTGTGTGTGTGTGTGTGTGTGTGTGTGTGTGTGTGTGTGTGTGTGTGTGTGTGTGTGTGTGTGTGTCAGAGAGAGAAATAGATGAGAAGGATAGAGCGCGTGTAAAATGCGCATTCTCCTTCGCGAGTAATTCTTCTTGCGTTACTTCTCTTGTTCTGCTAATTTAATATGTTAGGAAGAACGAGTTGTCTAGCCGCACACAACCACCCTTCGTGTATCCTGCCTGCTTGGCGTGCTTCACTCGCGTCGCCCGATTCATATCTGAAAATCGCCGCGTGGCTGGTTATAATTGGCTGACTGTGCGGTTCTTTCTCAATTAGTTTTGAGGTGCTCACAAAGTGGATTTTCATGTACGTGCACACGGCGCGTCGCGGGGTCGCCTCGTGTTGCGTGGTCCGACGTGAATAACGTGCGGCTTAGCTTGTTACATGCACCGGCCACCTTTTTTTTTTGTCTCGAAATTATTTTTTAACATTCTATTTACTTTCTTTTGCTTGCAGTGTACAGGTGGAACTGCCGAGCCACCTCCGAGCCCGCGACGAGGTGAGTGCCTGCCGACTTTATTGCCTTTTACTTCGCGACACGTTTCAACACTGTCGACGTTTTCTTCGACGGCCTTACTTCTCTCGGTCTTGTGCAACCAGTGTGCGGAGGCGCTAGAAAACCTTTAAGAGCCGAGCTGTCTCGCACATTTTGTGATTACGGTAATACAGGACTACAAAAAAGCGGAACATAGTAAAACAACAACAACAGCGGACTACATCTGCACAGAGGCATCTGTAACTCGCTATTTTCGTTCCCAGACGAATTGAAGTGTAACGGGCAGCTCTAGAATGGCTTTTACTATACGCGACGACACGGTGGAGGAACGCCATTTCTGTGGCCCCCCAGTGGGTATGTGTGTTTATGGGGGGGGGGGGGGGGGGGGAAAGAGTTCCACCGCATGTTCGGTGCAGTGACAATGAATTCACTGCGACGTGTCGTCAAGGGAGCCGTCTCATTGCGTGGATCACTATAACTATAGCTCACGCGCATTTTTAAACCGTTCTAAAAGCGGATAGCGTGTATTAGCCAACACATTACTACTAGCATTCGCCAATGCTAAAATTTTACGAGTTGAGAGGCTATTTTTCGCACATACTACAGACGTTCTTTTTATATAGTTTAGGGAAAATTTCGACGCATATTGTTTTGATTATAGAAAGCTGAAATTTCTGGCCTTGTATCTCTCGAGGTTTCTTTCTTTTTTTTAAATTTAAGCGGAAACCATTTTTTTATGCTGATCAAGAGGGACCGTGTAAAGTCCAGACTTTACGGCAATGTTAGGGTTGTTATTAATAAAATCAACGAGTCACATATCATTGTTATCGGAACCGCGTAGTGTCCGCGTGCTCAGATTTGGGTGCACGTTAAAGAACCCCAGGTGGTCGAAATTTCCGGAGCCCTCTTCTACGGCGTCTCTCATAATCATATGGTGGTTTTGGGACGTTAAACCCCCACAAAATCAATCATCATCAAGCCGCGTAGTGTACGCGGTATACGAAGATTAAGTTCGTATGGTATTGTGAACCAATACTTTTTTTTTTGTACTGACTGTCATTTTTGTGGATCTGCTTACGTATGCTCTTTTCGTGTTTGGTCGTGTACGTATAATTGCTCTTCTATTGCAAGCAGCAACACTGCTTAGCAGCTATGGCCTTCTCCATTCACGCTGGCTACGCTCGCGTGCCTTCGAGATGCTACACAGCCTCGCGGTTGCTGCCGCGCATGGCAACGTGAAAGCGACACGTGGTTTCAGTCGCCTTTGGCGGCGGTGGCGACGCGTTATCGCACGCCAGCCGAGAACACGCGCGCCCCCCCCCCCCCCCCCCCCCCCCCCACACACACACACACACACACACACACACACACACACACACACACACACACACACACACACACACACACACACACACACGCCGTCGCGCACTCATCCGCGGCGCCATCAGTAATTTAAGAAGGACGCTTTTAATTATCGCCACCGCCATCCAGGCCGCCTAATTACACCGTGGTTCCTACGTGCGTGCGACTAAGACACGTGTTATTACCGCGACCGGCGTTTGCTCGTCCACTGTTACACTTATTCGCGCGCCTTGCTGCGCTGTGCATTACCCGGAATCGAGGTAAGTCGGGGACGGTCGGAGAGACGTGCGTCCTTTGAACGAAGGGATGAACTTTTGCGCTTATAATATGGCCTTATTCGATTATAAAGCGCGACATCGCGGAGCGTGACCCCCCCTTGTGATTACTCATGCCTTCCCGAGTCGTCTGTGGAGGGTGCGTATGAGTGTGCGCTGGTCCAACGGTCGTCAGTGAAGACTTGGCATTGACGCCGCGGTTGGTAGTTTCACATGTCGCCGCCGACTATACGCCCCGTTCAGTCGTCCAACGTCGAGGGTTGTATTAGTAAAAGCGACAAACGATAAGAGAGCAAGATAACTTAGATTTAAGCGTGTGTTAAGCAAACCCAGCTTATCGAAGAAATTCGGGCCGCTCCGCTCGGTTGACACAGATGAAACAGCAACTATGGTGGCGTGCAGTAAATAGGGTTGAACGAGCTTTGAAGAAAACGGGCATGGAAGGTTGAACGAGCTTTGAAGGAAACGGGCATGACATGTAATGGAGCGAGTTAAATGTAGTATACAAGATGAAGCTGGTGAATAAAGTGGGAGGAATGGTGGAAGTGGTGGCTGTATTGGCGAGTAATGGCTGTATCAGTGAGTATAGGGGGAGTAATAGAGAAAGAGTGTGACATATCCCTAGCGCACATATACCACAGCGATCTACAATGCATACGACGGGCCCCGGACACGACAGCCTCGACCAACAACAGCTTCGCCGTTTGAAAAAATATGTCAGATACTGAGAGAGTTCTTCACTTTGCTGCATCCCCGGATAAACCACAGCACAATTTCGGGATGTGAGAAGTCCGCGGTTGATTTTAAGTAAACTGTAATAGGTCATAGAGAAGAACTAACCTTATGCCGGTTAGTACCTGTTAACTTTCTGCTAAGCTCAGTTATCACATAGTGGTACATTGCACTCGTATATTATATCCGCACGCTTCTACCTCGGCCTCTCATTAGAATAGTTACTTTTGGTAATACAGTGTAAACCAGTTTGCACCCCTAAGAGTGCTTTCTCGGGCTTGTGACTAACACCGTATACGATAAGACAGTCATGCCAAGAAAAGTATTAGAAGATGTTATCACATTAATATTACAATTACTTCTAATAGCATCCCCTATAATTTCTTTAGCATCATTGTCTGTTGAATCTCATTAGTGGTTTGTGTAACATCTGTATGGCCTGTACATCCATGTAGGGATGACAAGCCAGAACCTAATAGGAAGGCACGGCAGACTATACGCTTTAAAGCTAACTCTTCTATGCTATCCAGTGTTTCTTTTTTTTTGTGCGCACCCTTTCTTTCCATTTCTCTCCCACTTCGCAAAATATTCAGTTCATGCCAGTTATACCGCACCCTCCTTCTTCCAGCAATATGTCAGTAACTACATTTTTTGCTGCCAGAAATTATATAGGCTGTCGCTGTCGTGGTCATTGCGAACCCATTTACAGCCCACGCCTCGCAACGCCCACCATCTTTTATTCTTTATGTTTTTACCTCCTCAGGTTCTTTCCAATTTGGCTGTCACGTTGACGCCCAATAAACTGTCGTTTTGGGATCCAGTTAGACAACTCTTCCAGTTTTTACGACGTCTCGTATCTTCATAACCGACCATCGCTAACGCGCTGCCTTTGTGGGCGATCTAATATGATGTCCGGTAATAATGTTTAACTATAAGAAGTCATTCAGTTCGAGGCCTCGGAGAGCGGGAACTAGAGGTGGCAGTTTTCGGCCGATGACTCGAACTCGCAGGCGGCGCGGAAACATCAAATGAAGCCGTTAGGACGCCGTTAGGTGGATAATAATACGGTCCCAATGGGACTACACGTTTGAAAGGCCTTTGACGTTTTGTTTTTCTCGCGGTATACTCTCCAACTCGGCTGTCGTGTCGGGTGCCTAATAAGTGTCTGCGTCAAATCTAATTAGACAGCTCGCCTCGTTTACGGCGCGTCTCGTAGATCAGCCGCGATTCCTTTCAGGATGATGGCTCCGTGTAGTTTTTATTAAGTCTGTCAGCGTCGCGCCTCGCTTTCCCGGTGACGTCAATCGGCTTATTAGCCCGGTATTGGCCGTATATATATCCACACGCGTTGCACCCCTTCCCGTGCGACGGATTCTGTAATTGAGTTAATTAACTCCTTGGCGACGGGATGTCGTCCTCCCTTCCGGCGACGCATCGTTCGTAATGCTGTCGCTAATGTCCCCGTGAACCTTTTTACGTGATTGTAGCGGGAAAAGTTTCGTGTTTCCCGTGTGCCCACTCGGCTGCCTGTCTTCTAGGGTTATATGACTTCATACATTGGATTGCCCACGCTGAGGTATCGATGGGGGATCGATGATTAAGGAGAGGGGGAAAGAGATCGAATGCCGCTCTAACGTGTTTACGACCGCAAAAGTGGATACGAGTGTCTCGTTTGTAAAATGAGCAGTGTGGTCGAAGAAGATACCTGTCAGGCTTGCGTCAATATTTAGACCACTAGGGGCTGTCGAAATGGAAATGCCGACAAGGGCACGTTTGACAGATCATCTAGCCAGGTCTTCATAATGTATCGACGACCATTCTGTACAGCTCATGTACCTTATATGTCTAGGATAATATCTACTATCGCAACGACGCTGATACAAATTGTATATTGTACATATTGCACATACACTTGTTGTACATAATGTGGACAAGTTCTTATAGAGAATGCATATTGTATGTTTACTATTATGGGTTGTTAAGTACTATTTACCTGTGAAAGCTATGTGTGCGTATACTCGGCGATGGCATGAAACGCAAGTTGAAGAAATTTCCGGTGCTCTCCGCCACGGCATGCTTCGTAATCTTATCGTGGTTCTAGCGCGTAAAATCCTACAAGTTGTTAGGTGTACGTGAATTCTTTGGTTAGGTTTGTTGCGTGCATTCAACTAACGCACGTAACAAATGACAGTTCGACGTTACAACATGTTTGTTTAGTAATTTACACTTAATTAGTGTTGCTAGCCAGTGTTTAGGCTGCACGGTATATAGAGGCGCATCGTTTTTGGTCTGTTTCGTCTATGCGATGGTGGTCTATATATAGAACAGGCGCTGGCGCTGTCTTGCGGCCTGCAGAACGACTTCATAACCCCTCCCTTCACTCTCCTAGTCACTTCCCATCTCGAAAGCGAAATTCTCATCTCGACTGCAAAAAAGCAGATATGAGCAATCATGATTGCTCTTCCCATTTAAATTAACGTGATTTCTATTGCAGTTTTGTGCATCATTGTCAATTTGCAAAATCTTTTTTCTTGTCCCTGTCTGCTAACCCGCCGCCACCTCTTCTCCAGAATAGCCTTGATTCTGGCCCCCGCCACGCTGGGCTCATGCGGTCTCGTCCCTCCTCGTCAAGAGGTCATTGTAGAACACAGTTGGCTATTTACATTTCATCATACTTCTGCCAATTGAGCGTGAAGTTGCAAAATGATTTTTAAAAATTGTGTACCAATCGTGCGTGGACATCGCCAAATGCGTAGTCATCTTATCTTTCCCAGTGAGGCACGTTGTGACTCCTCAGGATGATTATTCGGCGGTTCCGCGGCTATACCCAATCTTGTCGCTTCGAAATCACCTCCCTGTGCAAGTAACAATCTTAATATTTTTAAATGTCCCGTTATGGCGTCCATAATAAGGCGATGAAAATTGTATTTAAAAAAAATGAAGAAGATTCAGGCGAACGAGAAGATGATGCCGGAAAAAAAGGCCCCAAGGCAATGTTCGTTGCCAGTGCTCTCAACACTCGGTACTCTTTTTCTTGTTTTTGTTTTATTTTTCTTCGTTACGCCTCAAGTGCCACTGCGTGCGCACTATACGTCCCACTTTCACGTCACTCAGCGCTCTCGTCGCTGATTTATTTTTGCGTGCGTCTATATAGCTGCGCCTCAGTGGTGTGGTGTCCCGACTGTATCGTTCCTTTTGGTATATCCAGATGCGACAGAGCGGTAGCTTTTTTTTGCAGAAATCTCCTTCGATTCTTTCCTCGGGCCTCTTTGTTTCGTAATTCCCAGCGCCGGGTTTCTTTTTTCGTATCTCGGCAAATGATAGCGGCATCGCGTTACAGCTCTTTCTTCGCCTAGTTACGCCATAGCTGCGCGTGGCGCACTGGCGTACATCATTTTTCTTTTATCTTAGTGCCTGCTTGCCGAGTCTGGGATGCTTTGTGCGTGCGTTTTCTGGGCCAGGGCTTGGTTGTCTCTCTCTGCTTTATGCTATTTGTGATCTCTCTCTCTCTGACACACCCGCTCGTGCAGGCGCGGGCGCCAAAGAACGGTTGAATTTGCCTGCTTCAGGATTATTTTCCCCTACTTTTGTACTCGCGTACCACCCTCGCGGTTGCCTGAGCTTGCTGTTTCTTTATCCTCTTTCGAGAGTATACACGTATATCCTTAGTGCACCCCGTGCCGTGCTTTCTGCATCGCAATTTTCATACCTTTATTCAATCCCTTCGTCTGTCTCAGTCAGTTCGTTTGTGCGTATGCGTACCTTGGTGAAAATTTCTTCATCCTGGTTTCCTATGCCTGTCTGCCTGCGTTTAGTTCGCGTATTTTTAGATTGCTTGTGTCGTTTTAGTCGGGTTTCTGTCTGCTCTATTTCCTGGGGTGTTCTATTTTTAGAGTATAATACCGTTTGACGAAATGGCTGTGAGACAAAATCGCCTTTTGTTGCTTGTGTGTGTGTGTGTGTGTGTGTGTTCAGCGCGAAATTAGAGATGCACGCTTTTTATAGACAAAAGTCCACACATACACGCGCGCGCCGCTGTGCGACCGTTGGCATTTACGGAAACTGTTGGCCTTAAAGTGTAGAAAACAGATCTTTAGACCACCGCCCCTTGCATTTTTTCTCAACTTTGTGCCTAGTTCTCGTCGTCGGCGCATGTGTGCGATAAAGAAGCTAACGAAAAAAAAATTCAACAGGTCCCACATACCTGGGACGTTATCCGAAGCATGTGGAGGGAAAGTCACCGTGTTGCAATTTTTTTAAGTGACACGTCATGAAGTGACGCTAAATATATGTACAAATGTTGCACGTACAAACATATGTTGAATAGTTGCAAATGTTTATATAGCCAATTGTTTGCATTTGCGCAATGATGCAAACTGGAACATGCGCATTAGCAACACCAGAAGCTGATATGAAGCGCCGATGCTCGCGAGGATGCTAGCCTTGGATACTGCTACATAAATCAACATCAGCACATGACAACTAACCACAATCGACGTTAAACAGACGTGACGCCTGTGTCAAAGGAGTACATATGCAATGTTTATAAAATTGGGTAGGCAGCACTGCAGCCACTATTGACGTTTCACGAAGATTAGCGTCTATTTGAAAAGTAGCCCCCTAGACCTGGCGTGGCTCTGTGGTAGAATGCTAGATTGTCACGCAGAATTCTTGGGTTCGATTCCTGCTGGAACCCTGAGATTTATTGTTTGCATTCGTCTGGTCAACACTGCGGGTGTCAAGTTTTTCCCACAGGTTACAATTGCCCGTGTTTGTTCTCGTTGTTCCTGGGTTGATACTAAGCGTCAATCACCTGTGGCACATACCAACATACCAGCGGCACATACCCGCCCGTGGGCTCGTGCCACTTTCTGGCGGGAAGTGTTTGACGACGTACGCGACGGGATCGTGACATTATTCATGTCTTGACTAGCGCGTCATATTCGTCAAACCATCTTACCCTCCCGTGCTAATTTTGGTTCACGCAAAGTCAAAGGGTTGACCACGAGGGCACCCAAACGTAAGCGGCTAGATAGATAGATAGATAGATAGATAGATAGATAGATAGATATAGATATTGCCACGCTGTGTTGGTGGCAGAAGACGAGAGCGAAGAAGTCAATGGCAGCTCTGGCTGAGTAAACAGTCCTCCACTTCGAGTTCCTGCCTATCGTTTCCTCTCGCGACAGACTGGTGGACGTGCTGGGTACTGTACTGCAACGTCTTATGCCTGCTGGTCCTGAACCAGAAGCAACCACCGCCAGTGCACCAGGATCTGCTGATATCTATCGAAGCAGCCGCCGCCTTCAAGGACTACCACCACAGTACGGCCCCTTGGCAAGTTCCGTGAGGACAATGTTTGCCACATACGCAACCCAAACCGAGCATGACCCACTCGCTAGCGTACCCTGTGTCATCAACACGCCTCGCACACCCAACCCATTCCACGGGGATGCCGGTGAGGATGTCGGAGACTGGCTTGACCATTTCGACCGGGTCGCTGCCATCAACGACTGGGACAATCGCCGTAAGTTGAAGAACGTGTATATCTCCCTCTTAGACGCGGCAAGAGTGTGGTATGAGAACCACGAAACCTCATTCACAAGTTGGCAGGAGTTCCATCGGCAGCTTCGCGAGGCGTTCAGTAACCCCGAACGGAAAGAGAGAGCGGAGCAGGCACTCTCTTCGCGATTTCAAATGCCGAACGAGAGCGTCGCCATGTTTGTCGAAGAAATGTCGCGATTGTTTCGACGGGCTGACCCCCACATGCCAGAAGACAAGAAAGTGCGCCTGCTAATGCGAGGCGTAAAGGAGCAACTTTTTGCGGGCCTTGTGCGCAACCCTCCTACGACCGTGTCCGAGTTCATACGTGAGGCCACAATTATGGAGCGCATGCTTCGGCAGCGGGTGTCGCAGTATGAGCGTCAGACGGCCATGTCCGCTGCGTGCTCGCTTATACCAGGAGGTGATAACAGGGAGGTCCTCACAGAACTCGTACGGCAAGTTGTACGAGAAGAACTTCGGAAATTTTATGCAGCGTCCCCTCCCAGTAGCGCTGCTCTTACGGACGTCGTTCGGAACGAAATCAGGCAGTTCGTTCACTCTGCACCACTATCGCAAGTCGAACCTCCCACGCTTTCCTACGCGGATGCTCTACGCGTCTCTACGCCACCGACGGCACATTTTGTTCATGCACCTACCGGGACCCCCAGACGCTTTCAAAGTCCAGCCCGTCGCCTGCCTTCTCAGACCGATTTTCGTCCTGGCCCGCGGAAGTCCACCGTCTGGCGTGCACCCGACAATCGTCCTTTGTGCTACCATTGTGGCGAAGTTGGACACATGTACCGCGACTGTTACTACCGACGAATAGGCCTACGCGGATTCCACCCAGATGCTCGTTGTCCACGCTATGGTGAGCGCCCACAGGAAATTGCGGATTACTTGGAGGGTAGTCATCACGCCCCTGTCCCGCCGCGACGACAGTCACGGTCACCATCACCCCGTCCGTCCACATCAACGCACCGCGTCCGACCCGCCTTTGGGTCCCCTGGTGTCAGTGGCGCAAGCCCACGCCGGGGAAACTGAAAACGGCGACCTCCGGAGGTGAGGCCGCTGTCACGCGAACCGACAAATACCCTCCGCCGCTGCCTTACGACGTGCCGTTAAAGCCTGTTTGTGAAACCGCCAACAGAACGTCCGCTGCCATTACTGTTTCCGTCGACTGTTATCCGGTGACTGCGCTTGTCGACACGGGAGCTGATTACTCGGTGATGAGTGCTTCATTGGCCACCCGTCTACACAAGGTGCTGACAACGTGGGACGGCCCTCAACTAACAACCGCTGGAGGACACCTTGTATCCCCAATAGGAAGGTGCACCGCCAGGCTTGAGATTTGTGCGCCGGCTTTTGTAGCATCATTCCTTGTACTGCCCAATTGTTCTCGGCCGGTCATTTTGGGCATGGATTTTCTGCAAGAGTATGGAGCGATAATTAATCTGCGTGATTTGTTCGTCAGTTTTGTTAACTGTGTTTCTCCAGATTCCGACATCGAGAACGAACATCGTGGCGTGGCCTTACGCGTAGTCGATGATTGCGTCACGTTGCCACCTCGCAGTAGTATCTTCGTGCTTGTTGAGTGTCCACGGGAGCAGTCGATTACGGGCATCGCCGAAAGTAACCTGACGTTATTGCTTGATAGGGAAGTGGCAATTGCTCGAAGCCTCATTCAACTGAGAAATGGCCAGACTATGGTTTTAGTTACGAACTTCAGTGGAGAACACAGGCATTTTGCGAAACGCACAACCATAGCTTACTTGGATGCATTGGATGATTTGGACGCCTTCCCTTTGATTACGACGATCTCGACTGAGAACAGCTGCGATACTGACGTGACTAGTCGCCTCAACGTCAATCGCCAGTTGGAAGAACCTAAGAGGGCAAGGCTCCTCAGTCTCCTCTCATCCTTCAGAGACTGTTTTGCCACTACTTCGAAAGTCCGGCAGACTCCTTTAATCAAGCACAGAATTATCACTGAGCCCAACGTGCAACCCGTGCGCCAACATGCTTACCGCGTGTCGCAGAAGGAGCAAGATGCTATACGTCATCAAGTAAAACAAATGCTCGACGACGACGTAATTCAACCATCGACTAGTCCTTGGGCGTCACCAGTTGTTCTGGTTAAAAAGAAAGATGGTTCATTACGATTCTGCGTCGACTACCGCAAACTGAACAAGATAACGAAAAAAGACGTATATCCTCTTCCTCGTATTGATGACTCCTTGGATCGCCTGCGACACGCCCGTTACTTCTCTTCCATGGATCTCCGTAGCGGATATTGGCAGATTGAAGTAGATGAACGGGACCGAGAAAAAACAGCGTTTATTACACCGGACGGTCTCTGTGAATTTAAAGTACTTCCTTTTGGCCTGTGCTCCGCTCCAGCTACGTTCCAACGAATGATGGACACAGTTTTATGTGGCTTTAAGTGGTACTCTTGTTTAGTGTATTTAGACGACGTAGTCGTTTTTTCTACAACTTTTGAACAGCACATTGAGCGGCTTGAGGCGGTTCTTCTGGCTATTCGCACTGCCGGCCTCTCTCTGAAACCGGAAAAGTGTTGTTTTGGATATGAGGAACTGAATTTCCTTGGCCACATTGTCAGCAGCAGTGGTGTTCGCCCCGATCCTGACAAGGCTATGGCAGTTGCTTTGTTCCCGATACCGAAAACAAAGCATGATGTACGCCGCTTTCTGGGACTTTGTGCTTATTACCGCCGCTTCGTGCCAAACTTTTCGAAAATCGCCGACCCTCTACAACAACTCGTCAAGGATGACGTCGCCTTCGTCTGGGGTCCCAAACAATCCAGCGCTTTCCGCGACCTTCAACAACGCCTACAAACGCCACCGATCCTAGGTCACTTCGACACCGAAGCAGACACAGAAGTCCGCACTGACGCGAGCAAACTTGGCCTCGGAGCTATTCTCGTGCAATATCAAGATGGCGTGGAACGCGTCATCGCCTACGCTAGCCGCACGTTGTCATCTGCGGAGAAGAACTACTCGACGACTGAAAAAGAATGTCTGGCGGTTGTATGGGCCATAACGAAATTCAGGCCCTACTTGTACGGACGCCCCTTCCGAATCGTAAGTGACCACCACTCTCTCTGCTGGCTAGCGAATCTGAAAGATCCTTCTGGCCGTCTCACAAGATGGAGCCTTCGGTTACAAGAGTTTGATATAACGATGGTTTTCAAGTCTGGCCAGAAACACACCGACGCTGACTGTCTTTCCCGCGCACCCGTCGAGGTCGCTGAAGAAGGCAATGATGAAGACTTCAGCTGCCTTGCTATTCTCGCATCATTAAACGTGGCTGAGCAGCAACGCGAAGACTTAGAATTGCAACCACTGATCGAATACCTTGAGGGACGTCGCCCACAACCCCCACATCAGTTCGCGCGCGATTTGTCATCTTTCTGTTTACGCCAAGGCATCCTCTACAAGCGCAACTTTCACTCAACGAAAACTGTTTACCTCCTCGTCGTTCCTGCTGCTCTCCGCGATGATGTTTTGCGCGCTAGTCACGACGAGCCATCGTCAGGGCATCTTGGCTTCGCGCGTACTCTGGCGCGGATCAAGAACAAATACTACTGGCGGAAACTTACGAAAACCGTCCGGCAGTACGTCAAGACATGCACAGCCTTTCAGCGCCGCAAAACTCCAACGACGAAACCAGCCGGTCTGCTTCAGCCTTTGCGACCCCCCCACCAACCTTTTCAAAAGGTCGGGATGGATTTACTCGGCCCATTTCCGAAGTCTACGGCCGGTAACCGCTGGATTGTGGTTGCCACCGATTACTTGACCAGATACTGCGAAACACAAGCCGCCCAGCGAGCAACTGCTTCCGAGGTGGCTGACTTCTTCATCAAGAACATCGTTCTCCGCCACGGCGCTCCCGCTGTCGTCATCACAGATCGTGGTACTGCTTTTACGGCACAGTTGCTCCGACAGATCCTGTTGCTGAGCGGCACGACGCACCGAACAGCAACTGCGTACCACCCACAGACTAACGGGTTAACCGAACGTCTTAACAAAACGATTGCAGATATGCTTTCGATGTATGTCGCCAAGGATCAGAAGAATTGGGATGAAATCCTCCCGTATATAACATTTGCCTACAATACGGCTTTGCAGGAAACCACCGGCTTTGCTCCTTTTCGTCTGGTTTACGGCCGCGACGTCACCACAATGCTTGACACCATGCTGCAACCAACTCTGCCGGACACGATCACCCCGGACGCAGATGTATTTGTTCAGCGTGCCGAAGACGCCCGGCAGCTGGCGCGCTTTCGCATTTTATCGCGGCAAAATCAAGATGCTCTCCGGTACAACACCCACCACAGAGCAGTAATATACGAACCCGGAGATCTAGTCTGGGTTTGGACTCCTATACGTCAACGTGGACGCTCAGAAAAATTGTTATGTCGGTACTTCGGACCCTACCGAGTTCTTCATCGCCTCGGCGAAGTGAACTACGAAGTTGTCCCAGCAGACACGTCACACCGTTCTCGCAGACCCCGCTCCTCGGATGTGGTTCACGTCTCCAGGATGAAGCCGTACTATTCTCGTTGACTGCAAGACAAGAACTTTGTGATGTGGCAATATCCTTCAAGACAATTGCACATTACTTTCTTGCCTCTTTATTTTTCATCTCGTCCTTTTTCTTTTCAATGGACACGGACATTTCTTACTACCTTTCGTTGTTTTTCGGAGCCATGGCATTCATTCGATGCTTCTTCTTCTTTTTTTTTTCATTGGGGAGAGGGTAATGCCACGCTGTGTTGGTGGCAGAAGACGAGAGCGAAGAAGTCAATGGCAGCTCTGGCTGAGTAAACAGTCCTCCACTTCGAGTTCCTGCCTATCGTTTCCTCTCGCGACAATATAGATAGATAGATAGATAGATAGATAGATATAGAGATAGATAGATAGATAGATAGATAGATAGATAGATAGATAGATAGATAGATAGATAGATAGATAGATAGATAGATAGATAGATAGATAGATAGATAGATAGATAGATAGATAGATAGATAGATAGATAGATATGCTCAAAGTCGCCGAAGTTTCCTAAGAAATGCTTCGCATTAAAAGAAAAAATCTTGAATATGCCAACATTCTTGAGTTGTGTGCCTGGGAGTGGCACTCGCGCGTATATGGGCGTTCGTGTGCCCTGGATGGCATTGGTGTACTCATTGACTTAACCTTGCGTTTTGTCGTGCTGCCGAAGCTGATCTCAGGGGCTTCGTAATAAGAATCGCGTGGTTGAATAATGCTCCGCCGGGTGTAGCAATGATCTCGGCTCCTGACAAGACAAGCGTGCGTTCTACCAGGGAAGTCACCCGTCAAACTTCATTAATTATCCGGTACCTAATTAACTAATACATTAACCCTTTGCTGCCAGATGTCGCGATTGCGCGACATGCTGAAAAACTACGAGCAAGTAAGTCGCGAAATGCGTGCCACCTTTAATGACGGCTGTCAAGTACTCGCGGGGCATGTAAATGCCAGCATGAAAAATGCAGCGCTGTCTCTTCTAAGGTTGTTGTTGAGACGTCTGAGGGGGTTTGAGCTAGAACCAATTGTTATAAGCTGATGGCGGAAAACGTAAAGCGCGTGCAACAGCTCTCACTTCGTTTTTTTTTGTTGCCTTGGTGACGTAAGTTCTGTCTTCAATAATTTTGTTTATTTGGTGTGTATACGCTCTCAAAAGGTAGCACACGATATGCTACGTAGCTCTTAAGTATGGTTTTTTTTTTTGCAAGGCCCTCGCTTCTGTGGCATATGGAGAATTCGCGACATACGCGAAAGTATGCATTACAGTTGCATTTGAGATAATTAAACTGCGCAATCATGTGAAGGTGTCTATTCAGAGCTATAGAAAATGGAACAATTTGGATTTTGATCCGCTTATTCATGATTCAGGCATTAAAAGGTTAAGTAAACTTTTCCTCCAATATCATTTGAATATAACTATTTACTTCGATTGAAACCATCGAAGCTCGTGCCTGTTTTATTTTTAGAAGACCTCTAATATTCTGAAAACTTGAACTAAACGCCTGATTAGAAGCGCTTGGGGAAGTAACAAGGACAAAGTTCAAATACATATAATTCCCTTTGGCACGGTTTACCAGCAGAGCCTGTCCGACTTGCATATGTGGCCTTATGGGCTTTCTCCGACAATAGAGGCTGAAGCCGGGATATCTCTTCTACCCGGTGGAATCGTTGTCTCGCAGTGTATTGATATTTTATAGCACTATATTCGCTATTGCCAGTCATAGAGACGTTTGTGGCTTCCTTAAGATTGTTCGATGCGCCAATTTTTCGTTTGTTCCTCGCCGCGGTGGTCCGGTGGCTAAGGTACTCGGCTGCTGACCCACAGGTCGTGGCATGGATATCCCGCGGCTGCATTTTTGATGGAGGCGAAAATGCTGTAGGCCTGTGTGCTCAGATTTGGGCGAGCGTTAAAGAACCTCAGGTGGTCGAAATATGCGGAGTGGTCCGCTTCGGTGTGTCTCATAATCATACGGTGGTTTCGGGACGTTAAACTATACACACATCAATCATTGACAAGTTTAACCTCTGAGAGAAGTTGTAAATTTATTCAGCCGCATAAATGTTTCATGTATGCATTACTGACTCTGCGTTGCATAGTGAGAACGAAACAATGCGTTTGTTTTCTTTTTTAAAGGGTACCGACTTCGCGCTTCAGCACACGCCATCTCGCTCGCTATACCGCACCCGTTCGAGCTGGAATTTCGTGCGGACGAAAGGAACAAAGACAACATAAAACGGTGGACCCGTGAAACCGAAAGTGTTTTTGTGTGTGCGTGTCACTAAGTTTCTTCTTCTCTTTAAATTGCCGAGGACTTCGCGCTTCATTAGCCTTGATCTTCTCTTTCGCAACGAGATCGCTTCACCAGAGTGGGCTGGGTAAGCTATGCGCGTATACGGCCATTTAGAGTTTGATTACCAATGACTTTCCCGAGTGTGTGCCTGCCTATAGAGAAACTACGCCGATTCGCGGCCTACACCCGACTATCTCTCCCACTCGGTCTCTTTATGCTTTGTGGCGAATTGGTTTACGCAGTCGGAGTAACGTTGATAGTTGGGAATACTGAAGTGCCGTTTTAGATTTTTGAATTGATTACAAAAATTGTAAGAAGGAACGCCCTTGGGCGGAAATTGTCAGAAATAGGACGACATAATGACCGCTCACCTTGCTTTCTGCTGCCGTCGTGGCCGATCTTTTTTTTTTTGCTTTGCTTTTTTACACGCGTGGTGAGAAGAAGTTGCGTGTGCGAATAGAGCTTTTGCTAAAACAGTGTGCCAAGTATGCGTTGTCAGCTTTAAATCAAATGCGAACAGCGACAAGCAATTAACCGTGGTATAGCGCGCGCACTCCTGGTATCGCCGCTGACGCGCGCGTGCATTCAGTTTGAAAGCACTGCGCATGCGCGCACCTGTCCATATGGTAATGACTGGAAGGCGCGCACTATGCCCGTGTGAATGTTTGCTGCTGTTCGCGTTTCATTTGACGTGAAAAGTACACTCGTGTGTGCATCGACACTGTGCTGACAGCGCTAGAATTTTGCTACGGCTTTGGCGCCGCATGTGTAGCCTGAGTGCCAGGCATAACTGGCAGATGATAAGCGTGCGCGGTGTGATAGCGCTGTAACCGGAACGAGATTATGTTTCACTGACGCCGGCTGAAAGCACAGATTCACCAAGCAAAGGCACGTCACAGTTGCCCTCCGCCTAAAGCCACTCTTTCCGCTCTTGACGTTCAATTTCATCGCAATGAGCCGCAGCAAAACGCAGATGTTTCAGTAGTCCCTGCCATGCTGCGTCCGTTTTTTGTTTGTTTATTTTGCTATGTGGTGCCGAGTCTGAGCTCCTGAAATCAAGTTGGAAGGTGTTTCTCTTGAGACAAGATCATGAACGACAACGACGACACAAACAACAAGGAGCCAAGAAGAAGAAAAAAATTACGGCATATTCACGGGTTGAATGATGATGAATGGGCGAAGCTCCGGAGGGATTCATCAGTAAACTGTGAATCTTCCGTGTAATTCGCCCAGTCGATCATCATGTAAAGACGTGAGAAACGCTATGTGTGTATATACACAAATCAACTTTTATTTGTTCTTAGACGATGGATGGCTTGCGATGTCCCTTGCCTCGCGCGCTCGCACATGGGGATTCTGTCTGCGAGCGCGCGCTCCTGCCGCCTTGCGCTCTCTCCGCTGTGCAGCCTTATCCATCCGGTGACTCCGAGCGCGCGCCAACAGCGAACGGATTTTATTACAACGCTCCCCCTAGCGTACGTCGCCGCACTAAATCGAACGATTGCCTTCAACCAATGACACGCGCCATATGTGACATCGTTTCTATTTTATAAGATCTCGCGTCTTTCATCAACTACAAGTACCGCTTTCTAGTTTTATAACATCTTGCATCTTTTCATCATCAGCTACAAGTACCACCATCTAGTAAACACTACAAGAACTAAACGAGAGGTGGCTACATACAGGAGACGGTACCGCCATCTAGTGAACACTGCAAGAACTAAACTAGAGGTGGCTACATACAGGGGACGGTACCGCCATCTAGTGAACACTGCAAGAACTAAACTAGAGGTGGCTACATACAGGCTACAGGGGACGCACAGCCCACGCCCTAAGGAGCTTCGCCCCTAAAAGTGAGGACAGCTGGACGCTACTATTTTTCGAGGCTTGCGTGTATGCAGCTCTTTGGCGACGGCCGGCTAGTGTGAGTGGACTAGACCAGACCAAGGGTCGTCCTAAAAGATGGCGTCAACGTAGATGCGCTCAAAAACAGCGTCCTCGAGAAAAGGATGCGCCGTGTAAATGAACTCTGGATCCACGTGGGTACCTATACCGAGGATATGTCCTGTATCCCCCGGAGGCGCACTCACAAAGGGACCTCCTTTCAGAGGCGGAAATAACTATAGCCGGCGAAAGTTTCGCCTTCGCGACCGGCGTAAGTGAAGCGTCGGTTCCCTGCTTCCGTTTTGTTGTTGTACGGTGCTATATACCTCTGGGAAATCATGAAGCTAGACAACCGTATGCAGCGCGTATCTCCGCTTTGTGACTTGTCGCTGCGTGTTTTCCTAAAGGCCAACTCTGGCGATTTTTCGACCATGTCAAGGTAATGGTGTTTCTGTCTTCCTGACACACTCTTGTCACGAGCCCAACAGCCGAGAAATGGTCAGAAATACCGAAACCGAAACCCAACCGGGCGCTTTGTGTGCGTCTGACGTACTATTCGGTAAGAACCGGAGACCGTATGCTGGTTCCGCCGGCGCGGAGTATAAAAACTGTGAAAGGCAGACCAGCGAAGCGCCAGCCAAACACCACAGAGGAAGGAAGAAAGCTTTCCCGTGCTATACCCGTGCCAAACACCGCAACCGTCACCTTGTGGACAGCACAATAAACGCTCTAGTGGCCAAAGTAGCGATGCCATTGGCTGCGTCACTTTCGTTTACATGCCAAACATGCAAAGCGATTTTCATTGAGATCCATTAACCTCGGAAAATCGCTGGAGTAGGCCTTTAACGCTTGAGTATTGGTCAGCGTGTGTAGGAGCTTGGGTCAAACGCGCTTTTGGGGGACCTCGCTGAGAAGACAGCAAAGCTGCTTGCTTCAGGATCGAGTCGGCTGCTTTACGTGGTTGAAGTTCCCAACGTTCCCAACACGACCCTGGCTATAATGAACGGCTAGTGTAAGTTCCCGTGTAATTTTGACCGCCTGGCGATTTCTTTTCTTTTTGACGTCCACTGGCATCGTGCAGTTTAAGTTTGGCCTTTTGAATTTGGTATTCGTCGACTTCAGGGTTGGACTTGAGGGGGGGGGGGGTTTGTCGACTTGAAGCGGAAAGACACAATTACTCAAGACAATGTCATGGCAAATTGAAAAGCTGTGCGCAATCACAAATTTCGTGCAATATGCAGACCCACATGTTGTGCTCAGTCTTGCGGAAGTCTAGCGAATTCGACACCGGGGCCTTATATTCACACTGGAACATGGTCTGTACGTGCTTGCTTGCTCGGTAATCCCGCCTTCGTTGCCGCTCCCATGACCGAATATTTTCAAGATTGGCTTTCTCAGTGCAGTCGACAGCTATTTCAGTGCTGCTTGCATTTTAAAAAACGGAAGTATAGGACTGCATTCAATACTTAGTGGGCAGGAAGCCCCATCGACAATTGCCTGTCCTTGTGCAATGGTACTTTTTGGTGGGCTGTAACTGGAAGTGAAACAACATTATGTAACATGATTTTATTGATTGTGAAGGCTGAAGTGCAAGGGAATAAATAGGAAAAGTATAAAAAATATCAAATGTTTTTTAATCATTGTCAGAAATTTCTCTTGCATGCTCTTTTTTCAAGTTAGCGTGATCATATCTTTTTATTGAAGAGTGTCGTTAATATAAGCTATGGTAGCTTTATCAATAAGCATGCCGGGAAAGTAGTGCGGAATTTTCACCGCTCTGTCGTAAGCCCCTTTTTGAAAAAAAAAAAGGCCTGCAAACTAGGCAAACAAAACTTTTTCTGGGTTAATCTTGAAAGTTTTCATTAAAAATCCGAACTACCCAGCGAAGCTAGAAAAACTTGAACATAAGCAAGCCTTTGCATATATTTAGCTTAATAAGTAGGAAGTACGTAGCTTTCATTCATTTTGTGTAATTCATCGCCAAAGTTGGAAAAAAACAGCAGGGCAGGTAAGCGTGGCACTCCACCTCTTCGTAATTATTGATTTATTGTGCTTTGACGAAATTCTTTCTGACAAACCAATTGCGGATCTGCTCTTTCCACTCATCAAGCAATAACTTATAAAATTTTAGGAAAAAAACTCAAGAGGTCGACTCTCCATGCTGTGTTCGGTCTTACGTGGAACCATCCTGCTTTGCTTTTTACGGATATACTGTGGCGCATATTGGGTCTGCAGTCTGGTGACATTCCAAGGTGTCCGTTATTATGTGCCACCGTGACAGTCAGAGTATCGTTGTGATTTCTTCGTAAGTTCTACTGCGTCTTAACCCGTCCAAAAGAAAATGCCGAGTTATCCCTGATCTTCTGGATAACGCGAGGCCTGGACAGTAAAAAGTGAAGAATTCGGAAGAACGTCATGTTGACGGATCACATAGGGTGGATTATCATGGCTTTCCATAATCGCCAGAGAAAGTGAAATCGATTATTGCCCGTTGACATGATGCAGTCGACGTTAGAACGGCAAAACCTTGTGTTTTTTTGTTTTCTTGCTTTTTTGTGGGGGGGGGGGGGGGGAGGGATATATTCTCGTATGGAAATTCCAGTGGCTAATGCTTGCGCTCATCTTCAGCTTTTTTGTTGTTGTTCTTGCCGCCACGTGTGCTTCAAGACGTGCTCTTCATAACTATACAATATAGGTTCCCCTGACAGGGCTGGTCAACTTACTTAGAACTCGCCTCGCATTGAACGGATAAAGCATATAGGGTAACCCCGACCCCTCGTTCTTTTCTTTTATCGCTTTCACGGCAGGCACACGTCCCATAAGGCAGCGTTAACGGCTTCTATATGCCGAGTTTTTTTTTTCTTTTTCTCCTACAACCTCGTCCTCACCAGGAGGAGGCATGACTGGCTCTGCGGGAAGGCGGCTCTCATTTAACGGAACAGAGGGGGACCGGAACTCCGAGAGAGCCTCACTATATGCGGCCATAGGCTGCTATAACTCTGCACGAGTTGTGGCCTGGCCGCTAAGTAAGTGAGCGACGCTTTTCCGGCGGGTTTTTATGCCCCTCCCGGGCGACTCGTTACGGCCGGTTAGGCGCCCGATGAGATCCCCGTCTTTCGGGGAGGAGGTTGCGCGCCATATAATCGAGTCGTGGTCGCGTCACCCGGACCAGCGGTATAAGAGAAAGTGAACTCCTTAGCGGTCGTCATCGCGAGGGCCAGCCCTTGAGAATGGTTTCGGATTGCTGCTGGTCGAGGAGGTGCACTCGTTGAGTTCTTGATCATGTTTAGTCAGGACGACTGATTATGTTAATAAGTGCGGGATTTCGTCGCGGGGGTAAAATTTCTAAACCGGCGCCAAGGTGCGTTCTGGTGGACTCGCAATAACGGCGTTGAACGGTAGCTTATCTGTGTCCCGTTATAGCTAAGCAATGTGTATCTTAAGGTGTATAAGTATGAGAAAGTGATTACTTCAGCGTTGCCTTCTATACATCCACCAATGACCATTAAATATAAGCGAAGAACATTTAACACAAGTGTTGCGACGGGGACCTGTTAGTATGGCATCGTCCTTTAGTAGCGTGCTTGTGTCCCCCTTTTTATATTCACTACTGTCTGATTGACTGATCAACGCAGTGAAGCCACGGAGCTATAATGATCTTAAAATGAATGAAGCTTTAGTCACTAGGGCTGAAAATTGGCCAGCCATCATTGCTACATACGCCCAGAAACAGTGTTCGCTGACATTTTCTTCTGGCCGGTATTAGCGTGTGTACTTTTTGCGAGGACGACACCTCGTACAGTTTCGACCCCTACAGTTTGACGATTCTGTCGCTGTTTACTATAGCAAAATTATCGCTGTATCTTTTGCACTCGTGAAACAATAAGAAAGAACTTCGCTTGATTGAATGATTGATTGATTGATTGAATGATTGATTGATTGATTGAATGATTGATTGATTGATTGATTGATTGACAGCACTTGTGCTTCGACATCGTCAAGGCCGGCCGTTGCACTATGCGACGCGGAACTCCGCGGTGAATTATCATGTGCTGCTAGCGCCCTGCGCAACGGCGCGTGACCAGCGAGGCGAGCTTGTAAGGAAGGGCTAGGGAGCGGTCTGTAGAAACCAGTGGCGGCCGGCACTTTCAATCAGCGAGCACGTATATCGATCGACGAACGAGGAGGGGTGGCGGCAAAGGGTGATGGGCACCGCAGCGTACGGGGTGTGGTGCACTCACCCGGAACGGCCAATCTGCGGCGTTTTCCGTTCTCTCTCCGCAATTCTCGCTTATGCCATTAGTAAATTGTTTTGATCGCTAATGGGAATCTTGCACCGTACGTACGCGCTTGCGTTCGTTCGTGCTACATGTTGGAGCTTGCCCGGCGTGAGTAGGACGCTATAGGCCAGTTTTGGTGTCTT